>NC_051284.1:9869930-10587430 GCF_015220745.1 Sebastes umbrosus
GATCAAATATGAATCAATATTCTGTTACTGTAATGTTTATTTCTCACCTCAAATGTTTTCAGAAACATCTTGTAGTGTACTGTTTAGCTGTAAAATGAGAAAGTTTGTGACCCGGCAACCATGTTGAGATCAGTTGAGGAAATACCAAGCACCGCCCACCAACCGGAGCAAACTTTCTCATTTTACAGCTAAACAGTACACTACAAGATGATTCTGAACATTTTTTACATGAGAAATAGGCATTACAGTAACAGAATATTGATTCATATTTGATCAGCGCTGAATAGTTTAACCGTTAGATTGGAGTTCACAAGTGATTGACAGCTGCCTTTTTTATATGAACAGCCAATAGGAACGCTCTATCTCTCTGAAATGACCTGTGATTGGCCAAAGTCTCCCTTCACAGATTGTTTAAACCCTGAAAACAGAGACATGAGGAGGTGCAGAAGTCTAATTATCTCTCAGAACACTTGAATTACAATATGCTGAAAGGTTATTATGGAATTTTGCCCAATGATGCCAAACACATTCTGCCTACTGCAGGTTTAATAGTTACAACACCATAAAACATGACAGCTTCAACACCATGTAGCTCTGTACTGCATCAAATAAAGCTATAATGTAGAGTACAATATGATAGTGGAATATAACAAGATCAGCAAAAATGTGCAAATCACTCAGTATGATGAAACATTATCAGTATAGCTTGTTGCATAATGTATTAATTTAATACATTCCAGGTCTACTTAAACGTGCCTGGGACCGACGCTGGGAAAATGTAGGTTCTACTTACAAATGGCCTCAAACAGACGCACAGTTTCATTTGGGTCTCAATGCAGAGTAATATTGATTAATAAATGGCACCTAGCGTATAAGTTTCTGCCATAACTGAGTCATTATGAGACTAATGATTATGGTTGTTATCCATATTTCATATGAAAGTCACAGAGTACAAACTGTTATGAAGATAATGTCAGTCTGCAAATATTCTCCTGTTTTAACAGTTATAGCTTTCAAAATACTAAAGTCCAATAAAAGATCACCGCAATGTTCAGGATCAAAACATACAATACACTTGAGTCAACACACAAACAACTAAAGTAAAAGTCTCTATAAAGGTCTGTTGTAGTCCATTGCATTTCATTATACAGATGTTTCTCTTTATTTTATCCAGTCAGTCAGTGCCACTGGACTACCTCCAGGTCTGAGAAGTGAAGCCATTGCAGAAGTGCCTTAAACTTGCATTCTTTCTAATAGCCAGCAGGGGGCGACTCCGCTGGTTGCAAAAAGAAGTCTGATTGTATAGAAGTCTATGAGAAAATGAGCCTACTTCTCACTTGATTTATTACCTCAGTAAACATTGTAAACATGAGTTTATGGTCTCAATCACTAGTTTCAAGTCTTCTTCAATACAGCATGATGTTCACTTCAAGTCAAATGAAGTCAAATAGACCATAAATCAGCCACAGCATTGTCCGGTCTGGGAGTTGTCTGTGTTTTAACCTTTCACAGTATGTTTTCAGTTCATGAATGTTAATTATAACGTTTCGGTCGCCTAAAATTGTCTTATTCTGTATTTGGTTGTACTCAGTTCCATCCTCTTGTGGCACTTCTGGTTGCAAAAAAAACAACTTTGCGACAGCCAAAAACCAAGATGGCGACGGCCAAAATGCTGAACTCGAGGCTTCAAAACGGCAGTCCACAAACCAATGGGTGACGTCACAGTGACTACGTCCACTTCTTATATACAGCCTATGGTCGGTGCGTATCTTCTTTAGATTTAATGTGGTGTCAAAATTTAACTAGAAACAGGAAGGGGCCTAATATTAAACCCAGAGGAACCAAAGAAGCAAGCTTCAAGCAAAAAAATGAACACGACCAATGTTGTAGAGCCTCTTTTACTGTTTACCACCTCAGAATTGTGGTCATCAAATGGTCTGTTGGCTTCACTAAGAGATACGAGTGCTGAAGGGTCAGTTCACTCAGATTAGCAGAAAACAAACTTTTTTTTTTACATACATTTTGATATCTCTGCCACAGTTGTCTGCCACCCCACTGAGAAAATACTTTTGAAAAACACAAAACAAACTTATTCATCTAAAAATAATGTCCCAGTTCCACTTAATACTAAATTGTATTTGTACTAAAAGATAAAACTGTTTTTTTTTTGTTTTTTTAGTTGGGTGAACTGACCCTTAAAACAGAAATGTCATCAAAATCTTGATACACTTGTTTAGTTACTTCATCTGTGTTTACTGAGCATTGCTCTGAAACATCAGTTGAAGATGGAAGCTGGAGATATTTATAGAGGCCTGTAGTTACTGAGATTTAAGGGTCTGGACCTCAAGGTCTAAGGGCTTGAACGACATCATTCAAAACTCAATTTCTGCCAGAGATGAGAGAGAAATGGTCTCAAAAGGGATCGGAGGCTCCAGCCAATTCTGTTAAATATTCAAAAAGTATTCACATATCTCAGTGGAGTCTTTAACGCCACGACTCAGGGAGGAGCTGATGAAGAACCCCATTACCCTGAACTGAGCCCCGAGGGTTATGGACATTTTTAGATATGAAATCAGTGAAACAGATTAATCCCACCGGCCATTTAATGACTCTTAACTCTGGCAGCATTAGCGCTATATGTTAAATACCAGTATCAGTGATTAATGACACCGATAGCCACACTGTGCGATCACTGCCTGCAGGCTGACTCTTAAAAACATAATGCAGACACACTGTATTCCCAACATAATGCAGATTACATCATGTCTTGGATGATGACATTATGCTGGTTTCCCAGTCAGTGGTGCCACATGTCATTAGTTTACTGCTGACCTGAGGGGATTCTGCACATTCACACTTTCATGTGCATTATGAAGCGTCTGCAGATACAAACTGATCTCCTGCTAATGCACTCTGGTTTCACCTTAAAGGAGACCAGACAGTGATTAGAACATCACGATTATCATGTCGTCTTTGTGAGCAGTGATGCAAGGGGTTAATAGATGGATAGAGCTACGTGAACTTTTCCTTCAATATCTATCATCATACATCTTTTTAATAATTTGTAAATGTACCTATATGGAAGCAAAAAAAGGCCAGAAAAATTAAGATTTTGTTCGGATTTTTGTTGCGTTTTGATTCAGTTTCGTAGTCATATTAAGCCAAACCGTGATGTTTTTTTTGTTTTTTTACAACGTTAACCACGTGTTTAAATCTGTTTAAAACTGCAGTTTAGTTGTATGGGAACGTTATTTTGTAGGAGACAGGGTTGAGTGTCGTCTTTGTCAGCAGTTATGCAGTGGTTAATAGATAGAGTTACGTGAACTTTTCCTTGAACATCTAACATCATACAATTTTATAAGACGCTAAATATGTAATTGTGACAATTTTAACTGAGTAGCATTGAAATATTTTACTTTGAAAACCATTCAGCTGAATCTATGTGGTCTGAATTACACCTGTCTTAATGGGAATTTGAAGTTTCGCAATTTCAAAACCTTTCAAATTCAAATAGAAAATTGAAGTTTCCGGCTCATCTGAACTTCTCTCTCTAGGATTACGTGACACAACCTGATAGGACAGTCGTCTGACCGCTCCTCAGAAGCCCAGATGTTTTAATTTTACAATTTACATCCTGAATTTTGCTGACCTTTTTTTGTTTTTTACCTGACTCCAAAAAAAATGTACATGAATATATTTGTATAATATTCGACTCAGTTTCCTGTCTGAATTTGCAAAGCCTAAAAAAACACTTAAAATCAAGTTTTTGAAGTTGCACAACTTGAAATTATCTTCTGAAAATCTCAGAGAGGGGGAATTCAAACCACATCAATTTAGAAAGATGGTTTTCAAAATTAAGTATTATTAAAAGTACAATTCAATATGCTTTATTGGCATGAATGGTAAACAACCGTTGTTTCCCAAGCGCAACAATCAACAATAATGTATAAAAGAGGATATAAATTTGATACACTTGACACAACATAATCATATTACATCACATCTTTAACGTTTGCTTATAATAAAACATAACCTGAATAGTTCTAATTAACCTTTTTCTCTAATATGGTGTTACATACTGTGCGGCTTAATGTATGAACTGTGTATATTTTCACATTTAGGTATTCAATTGCTTGTAAAATCAAAATCCTTATGGCCTTTTGCTTCCATATACTTACATATGTATTAAAGATGTTTGATTACATCTGTATGATGTTTTTGTACTACATATGTATGTAATGTATGATTACAGATGTATTAAAAAGGTGAGTAAGCAGATATTCCTGGAGCTCTCAAAAACCACATTTTACTTGCAAAAGCTTGATCATCAAACTAAAACCCCTAAAAAGCTAACATTTTAAAACATGTTGGATACAATATGCAACGCTATTTGCATTGTAAACGCCCTCGACACCCATGAGTTGATTGATTGAAAAGCTTTAATCCTCATCATCGGTCGGACTAAAGATCACCTGTCAGTCAAAACAGTGTGGTCAGTAATGTGACATTTGTGTCCTGTCGATGAAGTTTTATATCCTCTCTAAGCACTGCTATGTCCTCCTAATCTTCTAATCTAATGATGGCATGCATCCTCATAGCTATACACAGAAAAGTTAACAATTTTGCCTGACACTGAACAAACGGTGTCATGCATTCTGCTGCTGTCAACACAACACCCTGCAGTCTGCGCTGCTTGCGAGCAGCCCCCCCGGGCTGACGTTAACATGCAGTTTTCTATCAGCGTCCCGTTGTGCTGTATTTACCTGCAGGCTGTCCCATGTGATCCTGCAGGAGCGGACTTTAATTTTGCTGCATTGTCCTTCAACAGTGAATTCCTGCACCAGATCCACCTCATTCCACTCCATCCTCACAGCCTCTCAGAGGAGAACCCCGGCGGACCTTTTTTTGGTTTCGGATGGACAAAATGTTGCCAGAGGCTTGACAGAGAGAAGCTCAGAAGGGGGGGAAACCAGAGCGATCCTTATCACAACTTTCCCTCTCGTTCGCCCGCTGATGTGCTGTGATTTACGACACACACTCTCCCCCTCACCCTCTCTCTCTCTCTCTCGCTCATCCCACGCTCCCTCTATCCACCCCCCCCTCCCAACTCTTCCTCTCTCTCTCTCTCTCATACAAACTCTCTCCAGCACCAGCATTGGTGTGTTCTCGTATGACGTGTAAAGCCCCATAATGTGACACTGCATTCAATTACTACAGCAAACAAACATGTAAACCTATAAACCAGAACACAAAGAGAGAGGGGAAAGTCACCCTATCCCTTTTTTATACCTTCCTCTTTCTCTACATCCTATACCTCCTTCTCTTCTTACACCTCTCATCCACACCTTCTCCTTTCCATATCTGCATTCCTTCATCTCTCTTTCTCTCAATCCTTGTCATCCATCCGCAGCTGGCTTTTTTTTTGCTGCAGCGACATCCCCTTCTCTCTCTCTCTCTCTCTGTCTCTCCCCTCACACCTCCCACTTTCTCTCAGAAGGGAAATCACTGCACCACAAGCCTGATGGGGCACTAGCTGCTCTCAATCAACCTCTGCCTCCTGCTCCAGATGTGTGTGTTATGAGGAAAATGATGATGATGATGATGCTGGCAGATTAACGGCCGTGGCCACGCGCACGGCGATCTCGTGGCACACATTCCCGCCGGACGTGTCCAGCAACACACACACACGAGCACACGACACATATGTGCACGAGCACTAGAATAACAGCTGACTCCTGCTGCGTCATATTGTGCTCCTCTTTTGCTCTGTCTCGCTCTCTGCAACACACACACATACACATACACATAGACACATGGGACTTAACTGCTGCGTCACACATTTCCTCTTTCACTCTTTGAAACAGACACACATCTGTCTCACTCAGATTAACACTCACACTCACACTCACACACACACACACACACACACACACACACACACATCCAGTAATGAAAGCAGACTGGAATTTTTGCCAGTGCTGCTGTTCTGGGTGCAGGCATCTGTGGGTGTGTTAGCGGGCTTTGTGTGTGTGTGTGTGTGTGTTGGTAGCAAACATAACACATTTGGACAATTAAAAGTGATTCATTATGTTTTTAAGAATTCAAAAATACGGATTGTTAGTAGCGGTAGTATTGAGTTTGGATGACATTTTCATTAATATTCAGTAGTTTTTTGTGTGAAACTGTCTGAAAATGTTTGAACTATTCAAGTTTTCAAAGTTCCCCTTCAGAATTGGACTCACTTTTTTCGGGCACTTATAAAAGCATTCACACCAGCATTAAAATTCATTAAAACTATTGAAACCCCCGGCTTTGAAATTTTCTTGGCAGCTCTTTAAAGGGAAAAAAAACCCCAGTCACATTCATTTTGATGAGGTATGACTTTGCACATTGCATATTCACAATTAGAATGAATGGATGTGCTACAATTGTGTTTTAAGGAAGCCTATTTATTCACTTCAGTCAGACTTTCTTGTAGCTTTTTGGCTCAGGATGTAAGCATATCATTAATGTATCGGCTCAAAATCTGGACTTGAATCATATTTCTCCAACTAAAACTAAACATTTCCTCTTATTGGCTGAACTGCAGGATTAGAATTAAACTTCATCTGACTGGAGGACCTGAATACAGACATGTGAAACACTACTGGAAATTGGTAGAGGTCAGTGTTGCCAGAAGCTAGGGCTGTCTCAATGACCATCTTTTGGGAAAAGGACGCCATTGCTGTGGCAAATCTGTCACAACCTTAAAAGGACCAGTGTGTAACAATTAGGGGGATCTATTGGCAGAAATTGAATATAATATTAATAGGTATGTTTTCTTTAGTTTATAATCACCTGAAAATAAGAATAGTGCCGCCACATTACACCACCATGTTTCTACAGTAGCCCAGAACGGACAAACCAAACACTGTTTTGGATAGAAATCGATAATGTTACTCGTTCCCGTCGCCGCCGCTCTCTCTATCTCTAGCTTCACTACTCACTTCCCACATACACACACACACATTCTACACACTGGCTCTGCTCCAAATGGCCTACGCTACTCTTACAACAACTGTCTCTAAAGAGGGCCATTCACATTTTTGCGCCGGCCACCGTAGTTCTCCTATTCGCTTGGCACACGGGAGAAGCTTCGGTTGGTTACAATCTGCAACCTCACTGCTAGATACTGCCAGATCCTAAACACTGTTCCTTTAAGAAAAAGAAGAAGAAGAGGAGGAAGAGGCAGAAACAAGGCACTGAGTTGGGTAGACTCAACCTACTGTGATGAAAGCCTCATAAGAGCGTCCATCGGTTCATATACTGTAAGTGACGATTTTTTGGTGTTTAATAACGTTATCCAAGACTTACGAGAGATTTACTTGGATAACTTATTTTTTCAGTGTGGTTTTTGAGTTTGGCTGAACTACAAAGCCTTCTAATAAAACAGAAGGCCGGAGGCGCACATCTTCTGAACACTTTTTCATGCACCCATATTCAACCACAGAACAAATCATAGAGGCTCTGTGGAGCCAAATTCCTTCCTAGAACCGCAGGGTATACCCAATAATAGCCATAAGTATGTTGTATAGATGCATGTGTGTTGTTGTTTTTTAGCAAAATATCATCATATCCCACTTTCAGACTTCAAAAAACTCCTCTTCAATCCGAAGCAAAACAAAACTGGGCTACTTTTATGACAACTGGGGCAGGCTCAAGGCTCTGATTGGTCCGGCAACACTAGAGCTGATTACAGGCTTTCCTGTTGCAAATTCTCAGCGTGGCATGAACAGACCATGGGACACAGAAAAGTCTCTTCACACTATTTCCTCTGTATCTTAGTGGGACTGGTGACATGCAGTCAGCATGTAGAAACTTACTGTGAGGGTTTACTTGGGATGAACACAAAGTAATGTGCAGAACAACATGTGAACTTTAGTTTAAGAAGTCCTATTTAGTGCTTTTATTATTGAACGCAATTGTCTGCCAGTGTATTGGTGCCAATAGTCACTTCAAGACATTTTGCTGTCATTGTACAACAGAACTGTAAAAAGTCATAGTCATGTTAGAACAATTACATCGCAACGGTCGCCACAACCATCTCATGTTGCAGCTGTCCACTGGTCATTGCGGCAGTTTCCCATACGCTGTGATCACGGTTATAATCTGAAGCACATGGGGATATTTGACCTTCTCAGTGTGTGAGTATTACGTTTCCCAACGGTGTGTATGCACACATGTACTGGGCACACACTCACAATAACACAGACACGTTGTTCTGATCATACGTCCCTCCAGTAATGAAACCCATCCCCTTCCCATCTGCTGTACGCCTCCAGTAAAAATATTCCTCCTAATCTACAATAACAACCTTCAGACATTCCTGAACCAAACCTCTGTTATCAGAACCGCTCCTGTGACTCCAACGTTCACACAGCAGGGTGGCCCGCTGGTTACAGAGATCATGGTGTAACTGAGAGGTCACATCTTTGAACCCCACCCACTGACAGCTTGTCCATCAACAAGTGTCATGTGTCCTGACAGTTTCCTCCTTTGGGCGAAGCAGCATTTAGGAACAAAAACAGGACGACCTGCTGGATTTAGGAAATATTCGTTTAACTCGAGTTCTGGTGCAACACAATACCACCCAGTTTTCATCTTCCCTACAACTACAGCATGATATTAAAGTGCGGGTCAATTGTTTGGGAGTTTTTTTATCATTCTGTAGCATCCGTAAATACAAATTTTGTTCGAATGTATGTATATACAGAATGTTTTAGCGTCAAAATTATATTTTCCCAAGCCTTTCTAAAAGCTTTTTCCCACGTGAACTGACGTAGGTTTCTGCATGATGAAGCTGCTACATATACAGCATATACTGTATACTGTACATCCTTATGGTCAATGCATTACAATCAGTAACTTAGATTTGGTCGCCATGCTCCCAGTTTGGAGAAGCAGACAGGAGTACTGGCACGGAAGCATGTCACGTTCAAAAGTCACACAATAACACAAACAAACTGACTTATCGATGCAACGGTAGACCAACAGCTCCCGTGTTCTGCAAGGTAAAATTACTGTGTTTGTGAATGTAGTCTGGTGGATTTGAAGAGAGCGATATAACAGCTTCAGTTACGAAAGTGCTGTCTGATGGCGAGGTAAAGTAGTGAAAATATTCTATAGTGTTCCGACAGGGAACTGAAGCCGTTATATCGCTGTCTTCAAAGCCACCAGACTACATTCACAAAAACAGTAATTTTACCTCCCACAACACAGGAGTATACATACAACCCCACTTCAGAAGGTCCAAACTAACTCTTTCAGTTTTTTACAAACTTAGCACAGCTAACTTTGACTCAGATAGTGCTAGCGTTCACATTATTCATAACCTTATTGATTAGCTTACTTTGTTAACCTACAGTACGTCACTGCTTTTTGCTAACGGCTGAGTGGGCGTTTCCATTTGAAAAATAAGGAAAAAAACGCAGATGGACCCGCCCTTTAATAAATCTGTAAATGGAGAACATGTCTTCCAAAATGTTCAAAATATTTCCTACATTTCTAAAACATTCCCCAAAACTTGTTGTCATAATTCAACAATAAATGCCTTAAAATGCGAAATACGAGTTTAATCCAAACAAAAATATGTTCTAAATTCTATGTTCTGGATGTATGAAAATAATATAAGTGAAATTTATAGTTGTCAAACTTTTCTCACAGCATCAGCGAAGTGAACTTTTGTCACATCTAGTGATTCAAGTCTGCCGACGTCCCTGAACCCAGACTATCACATAAACCTACAGAAGGCATTTCTAGTGATGACATACAGTGAAAATATTCATCTTAATCTACATCAACACAACCCCTGACACGTGTGTTTTCACACACATACACACACACATGCACATAAACACACCTGACTTCTTAATATATCCCTCAGCAGTGCCCTCACACACAGCTGGATGGGGTAGAGTTACAGACTCACTTACTGTGTGTGTGTGCGTGCGTGTGTTAACTCAAAATGTGTGACAGTCTCCGTGGTCGTTCTGAGGTTAGGGGCGAGGTTTATACAACGCTGTCTTGGGGAGGGGAAGAAGGGAGTGTTGGGATAGGACTGCTGTGTGACTGACCCGGCCCACACACACCAGAGGAAAACACAGCTCCTCTTCACTGTCTGCAGAACACCATGCAGTGTTGGGCAGTAAAATTATTTCACAATATCACAGTAAAGATATCTATTTTTACAAAAACTACAAGCCACCACCTCACCTTGTTTTAGTTTGATTGTTTTCACGGTAGATAGGACATCATAAAACTAGGCTATGGGAGTCGACAGTCATGCTAACAGCTCCGTGAGAGTTTGCTTAGGACGTTAGCGAAATGTTAATGTCAACATGCTTACAATGACAAGAAAGTACTAACACGCTGATGTTTAGCAGGTGTAATATTGACCATGGTTATAATCCAACATGTTTTTATCTCAACTCGTCACATACCGCCGCTTCGTCACGGCCCTTGGCGTCACGCCCCTTGGGCTTAAAACTACTACATTTTGTACAGTGAAAATGACACTGAACGTTGTGAACACGGGACACGAACAAACAGCTGATTGGAACGTGAAAGTGAAACTACGGGACACGAACTAAGGGACCCCTCCACCACCCCCTCCCGCCCTTCCGGTGTCGGTCTTTTCACTCTTTAAACTATATGTTACGACACTCCCAACGCACTTTGTCAGAGCGTTTACTGTTGCCACGGATGGGTTTACATTGTAGTTAATGGAACGCCCGGTGCGTCTCATACCGGCGCTCAAGGGTGCCCTGTGCGTCGCTGAGGAATGGCAGCAACTGGCAGTAATATCGCTAACTGAAAAAACTCAAAGTTAGCTCTAAAGGTAGTGAGAAATTAGCCATGAGTGGGTCCCAGACAAAGACTGTAAATGGTAACAGACCATAAATGGGCAGTACAGGTTAAGAGCATAGGAAGGCCCCTGCACACAGGTAACGTAAGCAGGTATGAAATTTGAAATTCTTGCAGTTTGCCTGCACAAATTAAAAGAATAAAGACACACAGAAGCCACCCTCATTGTGGATATTCTTAGCATACATGAACATTTTCCATTACTTTCTAATTACTTTTACGATTTCAGTTTGCAATGCAGTTAAAGGCACAAAAACAACCCCTTCCTCATAAGCTCTGAGTCATCCACGCATCTCAGGATGACGTGATGACGTTTTTACCTATAGGTAGTTGTAGATAAAAACATGATCACCAACAAAAAGAATTAGGATTCATCCTCTATAGGGACCATGAATACCTGTGTAAAATGTCATGGCAATCTATAATATATATTTGTGAAAATATTTCACCCTGAATCAAAATAGTGGATTTACTGTACCGACCAATCAACCAGCATTGGGCCTGGTTGCCAGCGTGGCTAAAATAAAGTATCCCTACTACTTTTCTGAGTAAAAGAATGACAACAAGACAGTCTGGTTTCCTGTTTTAAGACAGGAGAGAGGACTGTGTTGTCATTTTTCTGCAATGAATAATGATATTAGTGTTGAGATGAGTAATGGATAACAAATCTAAAATTGTTGTACACCCAAAACACACACACAACACACACAACTGTCAGCACTGTCATGTTTTCATCATTCTGTGGGAGGAAACATCATCTGCTGTGTGTGTGTGTGAGTAAGTGAGAGCTTTTGGATATGATTATATAGAGCCAAGAGTCACACCCTGACTTGAAGTCATGCATCCACATCCCTGAGAAACACACACTCACACACTCACACACACACACACACACGCGCTCACACACGCTCACACACAGACAAAATAACACCGTCAAGCCCAAACACAAATGGCCAGAAGACGCCACACCTTGCCTGCTACATACTGTAGCGTCCAGTTGAAACCACACTGACCTAAACTCACACTGTGCTCTGATTGTGTGACACTAACACACACACATAGAAACACACTGCCAGCAGTCCCGCCCTGACACATAGACGAACCGCTTGTCTGCCAATGTGTGCGAGTGCGTTGTGCGCGTGAGCGTAGTTTTTGGATTGTGAACAAAGTCAGAGAACAACTTTCAAAAACTTAAAAAGGGAACAGAAAGTTAAAGCACACAAAAACACATTTCAAAGTCACGCCGACATTCACCCAGTGTTTCCAGAGTTTCAAGTGTTCTATTATGTATGACAAGCTGATGTGAGAAGAAGGCAAAGAAGAGTGGAAGGTGGGTAGAAAGCGAACACACACACACACACACACACACACACACACACACACACACACACACACTTGGTTGAGCTTCACAGACAGTCACACACACACACACACACAGAAAAGAAACACATTTCCAGAACTCACCCCCACGCTGCCGTCGTGTCTCAAAGTCTTTTGTTTTTGCTTTAAACCAAATGTTTAAAAAGGTAGAGGACGAAGAAAGACGCGGTACCTCAAGACGACTTGTGAAGGAGTGTGCGAGGTGAGAGGAAGAGGAGAAGGAGGAGGAGGAGGAGCTGTTTGGCTAGCTAACAATCCTCTTAGCCTGGTTATGTCATGGGACCGAGCTAATCCTACCTTCACTGACTGGCCCCGACGCATGCACACACACACACATACACACACCGGCTGACTAACCAGCAGACTGACCAACACAGAGACGCGCACGCAAACATGGTCGGTGACTGGCCTAACCGAGGCCTTAGCCAACATGTACAAAGCCGTCTAGTCTGGGGGTGAAACACAATAGCTGGCATGGTTGAAAATAGCTGTTAGTGATAAACAAAAAGCTGCTGGCGTGAGGTCAGCTGCTCTTTTTGCTACATGACTCATTGTTTTGTAGGAAAGACAACAGGATAACGCAAGCCGGCAAAACAAAACATGGTTATCTAACGGCAATTATTAGTCAGACTGGTGACAAAAGGCTAATTTCTATTTTATCTCTTTCTCTGTCGGTGAATACAGTAATTATACGGTATGTATATATGTACTACGTGTGTGTGTGTGTGTTCACATGGTTCTTACTGGTAGAGAACTATAATCATCACTGTCACTAATCCGTGGGCTAATCCGCTAGACTACACACACAGACACAGTGCACTTCCATTGTACTGTAAATGTTTAATGTTTCATTTATATTCCCTACATTAAATGAGCCGAGTTTAATTATGTATAAGATTCAAACACCATTGTCTGGCTGCAGACTGGACAGAATTTGTATTATTGGCTACCAGTCTCTATTAACATTAAGTTTGTAACACTTCATATTTGTATCACAACCAGCAGCTTACAATTAAAGGGATACTTCAATATTTTGGGAAACAGCTAGCCTGACTCTGTCCGAAGCCACCTCTAAAGCTCGCCAATTAACATATTTTATTACAAGGCTTTGTCGAATACTCGATTCCGATTGGTCAACCACGGTCTGTTATTTCTTTATAGCAGACCTTTGCTATGTATAACAGACGGTAGCTACGGACGCAGTTCTGATGTCGGACTCTGGCGGCCCGTTTTTGTGTCAAATTATCGATTAGCTGCGTAATAAGCAGGATAATGTACAGCTAAGCGGGTCATTGTTGTGAAAGAAACCCCGATAGGGTGATGTGGGTGGACCCCGCGACGTTTCCGGTCTTTATGCTAAGCTACTAGTGTTGTCAAAAACTATCGAAGTATCTATACATATTGATACTGAATATTTGAAACCGTTTCAATACTCATTTTCCACAGTGTCGATACACAGGCACCAGCTGCGCTTTCTGCTCTCTCTTCTCTCCGACAGCGAGTTGACATACACACACCACTATTTATCTTTTAATAAAAATATAAAATTTGATGCCCTCAATCTTGTGTTTATTTTTCACCAAGGTATCGAATATCGATATTTTTTGTATCAAAGTTAGAAATTACAGTATCGTGACAATACTTTAAGCTACGCAAATCGGCATCTTGCTGTAGCTTCATTTAATTTGTTTCCCAAAATGTCCAAGATTTTGTATGTGCAGCTTTAAGGGGGCTTGTGTAGGCAATAGGTTTAACATATCTCAAGGGTAAAACAAAAGGGTTTGATTCAAATTGTTTTTTGAAGGCTAAAAGATAGGCCTATTTTGTATTCTGGACATTAAGGTTTAGGGATACAATAGTATTTGGTAAATCTGATCTTTCTCATGCTGTAAAGGCACGGTATATATACAGTATATGTGTGCATATTTATCACATTTTATATCACACGAGGATAAATTCAGGTACAGTCCTTTACCGTAGACGATAGACGATATTGTAGGTGTTGGAGACGAAGTGAAGCTTTCCGCAATATCATTATGTGTGGAGATCTTTATATACACAATGCACAGATTGAGCTAATTAGGGATGCATAACAGAGCCTGTCCTGCAACCTCAGCCCAGCTCTAGTGTGTGTGTGTGTGTGTGTGTGTGTGTGTGTGTGTGTGTGAGTGTGTGTCTCCACCTACCCTGTCATTATCGCTCTCTGTTGCTTCCGTGGTCCAGCTCTGCTCCAAAGGCTGCGGACTTCCTGCGTACAAATGAACAATGAAAAGACATCTAAGCATAAAATATTGAAATAGAAAAAAAATTGAACGTGAATAACACAGAGAGAGAGAGAGAGAGAGAGAGCCCTGGCCTGTATTAACCATTCAATCGTCTGTAAATTACGTCAAAGATAAATGGACAGGCAACATCGGCCTCAGGGTGAGAAAAGTCACTTTCCATTACACTGCGTATCAATCATAAATACACTATTTGCATCAAAATTTTTATGAATTGCAAATATATTGATACATTTTTCATATGGTACGCATATATTTAGATCATTTTCACATCAGTAATGTTCTTGTCTCGGTATTCTAAAATATATTCTGGTGTTAAAAATACGTGTTATTTGTGTTTATGTGTCCTTGCTCGCACTGTCCTTGTTATGTATATATTCAGCCTTTCTGATTCCTACTAAGGATGCAGAGGACATTGTTGGCAACTTGTCTGTTATAACAGCACTGACACACAGATGACAAGGTGTTGCAATAAGACTGTATCAAAAACATGTTAAAGAAACTTTAAAAGTAATGCCATTAGATAAAGATAAAACACATTCAATTATTAGTGAAACAAGTGGAATCTCTCCCATCTCTCTATACCTATAGCTGCATCTTGTGTACAAGCTATAAATATCACCATTTGTTTTAATTCTACTAAGACCAGACAGGCTCAATCTGGACTAATCCCAGCCGGCTCCAAGTTTCACCTCCAGTCAATAGAGCAGTCAATGCAGTACTTAACATTCAACTGAGCTGATGAATCAGTATCTTACAATCAATAGAGAACTTCAAAACACTATTTACATCCAATTGAGCAGTAGATTTTGGAACAGAGAAGCTATCGCACTATAGGACAGTTAAAATAGCATGTTAATAATCAAGAGTAATTTATGGAAACGTGTAGAAATGCAGCATCATTAGTTTCGTCGTTCCGGGATTCACTTATGACTAATTAATTACCTCTGTTCCATCCCAATACGAGCATTTCACTCTCCATTACGGGGCTGATTATTTGGTAGGAGAGCTTCTAAGAGGAAGGCCGTGTCCTTGTGTGGGAGGTGTAAACTCACAACAGGCACCTTCGATAAGCCACAGAGGGCAGATGATGTTAAATTAGCCTGGGAGACGGCAGTACGTTAGGGTAATGTGTTGCTCCGGTCCTTGGAGAGCAATTGGCTATAGTTTAAGAAGTTGTTCTATGATAATAGGTGAAGAGGCAAACACAAGTTGGCAGCATAAACCACATCTGTATTACAGTCTGGTGCTGGAACCACAGGAAAATCTGTATCTTCTCTCCGCAGCAGGCGGCCAAATGAACCGCTGCTCTTTTTATCTTGCTCTAGATCTCACCCTGCTGCTCCTATTAAACCTATTACAGATCAGCTGGCACATGAACTGTGACTGGATGGAAGATGACAGGGATAGAGTGAGATAGGAATGGAAACAGGTGTAGCATAAACAAATTAAATAAAGGCTTAGATGCATATACTAAAGCTCAGATGTTATAGTAAACGATCAAAACACACACACACACACAGACGCGGGAAAACCTTAATGGCCTCTATGACTCAGCCAGATTGAAAAAAATCTGGCTGAAATAGTGTTATGATTAATGTATTATTCAGAATACACAGCTCACAAGCATATGATCATAATGGGATTTTAATGAATGGTAATTATGTTTTTAATGAATGGCGCAAAACTGGGAATGCACCAGCAGGTGGTGGTGAGATTGTCCAGTCCCTGCAGGGAGCAGCAGACACAAAAAACACACAGTGACGCTATTACAGCAGCAGCAGCCCTGCTGTTGTATGCTTTGGGCACTAACATGAACTAATATTACACAATCATTCATTCAATCATTCATTTTTGCTGAACAAGTTTAACACAAAAAATAAAACCATTCACCATGGCTGATTTGGTGCAGCATCAATGCTTAATTCTGAACTGGTATTGTATTGATATTTTAAATGTCTTTAACTGTATTCTCTAAACTAAAGCACTGAGTAACTCAAAATACTGTTTTGGCAGTATAGAGAGACGAAGTCCCGCCCCTTCCGGTGGACTAACATGGGACCTTATTTTGGAAAACGTGTACGGTAGTCAACAACGAGAGACATATTTTTTGGATCCTGCTTGAATATGATGTTTGTCAATTTTGCAAGTCAAGAAAGTTGCAGTTTGTCGTAGGTTTTTCGTAGCATCTTTTAGTTTTATGTGAAACCGCTCAGTGAACTACGTCTCTCGTCTGGCACAACATACGTCACCAACACTAGCTAGCTAGCTAACTAACTTAACTATGTTCCACGCACAAATGAAACGTGCCTGATGTGTTTTATCCAGCGACTCCTGGTGTTTTTATCAGCCGGGAAGTGAAAGAAAGAGCGAGACTCGTTGCGTGTGCGAGTACAGCCCAGTACGAAACACACAATAGTAGCTTCAGAGAGAGACGTCGCTACGCGACTTTTGGGTGTGTAGTCTTTCTAAATACGGATTTTCAGTCTTTTACTTCAACAGTTTTACAACAAAACTGCAACTTTCTTGAAATGCAAAATTCTCTTTTAATTGACAAACTTCATATATGTGATTCATGGTACAATTGAAAGGGGATCAAAAAATGATTTGTCTTTTGCCATTGACTACCGTTCATATGTTTTTCTGAAATAAGGTCCCACGGTGGTCAACCGGAAGGGGAGGTATTTCACCTCTCTATATGATCTGATAGTTCTGCAGCAGACCAAATGTTTTCCTGTCCTCGTCTCTGTCCCCCCCCCCCTCCCCTTCAGGTTTACCTTGTTCATGTTATGTAACACTAATCATCTTATCTGGCTAATTACTGACCGAGCCCCTGACCTCACCTCTAATCCTCACACATACCACCGGCTCTCTGCGTTTCTGTGTTTTCTCTACATGTGAGTTAATGACGCTCAATACTGGGAGAAAAAAAAATCGATATGAAAGCAAAAGACGTTTGGGTGGAATGTGTGTTTGTTTTGCTGTACCTTGTGTCCAGGAGGGGCAGTGTCTGAGGTAGAAGCTGACCTCCGGCCTCCTGGCTCCCCACTGCTGGAGAAGATCCAACAATAACACCTCCTGAGGGAGAACGCGCTCTGAGAAGAGACAGAGAGAGAGAGAATGTTAGCCAAGCTATTACAGAGTGCCTTATTGTGATTTATCCAGAGAAGCCAGGGAGAGATGATTCATCAGTTAGATAATTATATACATTCAGTTACTTACATCATCACAAAGTGAGTCCTTTATTATCAGCACATTTTCACATTTCCAGTTAACAAAAACGCTGCCTGAAATAATTGATAGTTTGATCAGTTTTTGCTTTTATGTAATGGTCTTTTTGAGGGGTTTGATGTTATATTTCCATGATTCCGCCTCTTTGCAGTTTATTAACCCCTTCGAACCAGTTGTCCCCCTGATTGGTCAGTCATTACATTCACCACAATAACACTACTTTGGGAGCAACGGAAATCAGAAGGCAGCTGGCGTTACCACCACGGTTTTGCATTCTGCGGCTCACGTTACCACAGTTTCACAAGCATGTTGGAGAACTACGGTGGCCTTCAGGTTACGTGAAAAAATGCAAAAGGCTCTCTCTGGAGCCAGTGTTTGGTTTGTCCGTTCTGGGCTACTGTAGAAACATGGCAGACTCCGTGAAGTGGACCTGCTCCCTATGTAGATATGAAGGGCTCATTCTAAGCTAACGAAAACACAACAATTCTTAGTTTGAAGTGACTATATACACTAATGAAAACATAGTTATGAATATTATATTCCAATTCTGCCAATAGATCCCCCGAAATGTTACACACTGTTCCTCTAAAAGGGGAATCTAAAAAGGAAACTGGATGTTATAGCTTTATTAAACACAGCAAATCATAAATTCATGTTTATATACCTCTTCTTAAAGGCTTACTCCATGATAAAAATGTAAACAAAGGGTTAATCCACAACAACAAAAAATGGTCTGTAATGGCTGTCACTTTAACTGACACAAAATGATTTGTGTTATTAATATTCTTTACTTATAACTATCATGAATCATCAAAAACGTCTCTGAATATTTACACATTTATATGATTAAAAGCAGACAGTCTGAAAAGGAGGAAACGTCATTGTATTCTAGTGTTTTTTAAAAACCCAGCAGCAATATTGTCACAGCGAAATACATCAATCCATAGCCAACAAGACACACACTTAGACGATGGCTTAGTGCCCACACACACTCGCCAGTTGTGGCCTTGAGGCATTGACCTCTCGTCACACAAGCAACACAATTTATACCACCATTTATTATGTGCTGCTTCACAGCGTCGCCCTCTAAGAAACAGTATAGTATTAGAGCCATTTATAGCCTGTCTGACCGCTCTGTCACACCACAGCGCTACACAAACACACTGTGTTGTCGTCCGTGTGAATCGCTACTTCTATGATTGAATGAATGTAGGCCACGCTTTAATGGACACAGTGACTCTCAGTGTTTGTGCATGTGATGGACTGGTCTATTCAAGTTTACAATGGCATGCGGTATACAGTAGGCACTTAGCACTGTATTGATTTCACGAGGTGTAGCCGACGTGATATAGGTCCGACTTTGTTTATGATCAGCTTCAGAGCAAACGATCTAGGCCAGAGTCACACTGTGATTATCCTGTCATATAATTCCAGATTATAATCATGTAAACACTCTGATGCTCATAAAGACTGTCAAGAGGGTGTCAATAGTAATTATATTAGTAATGGACATGTTGATGAATTATGTGTGTGTCGAAATACAGGTCTGGCTACTGTGAAAACAATAATAATATCATCATCACACTGTGTTAATGGAACTTCAGTGGGTTCACACTTAGCTATTTCAATGTTCAACAAACCAAAAATGAGGAATATGTGGATGTATTATGACAGACTCCCACAAAAAAATAATTTCCAACACCTCTCAATGTGTGTTAAATACTAGATTAGAGTCATATCAGTTTGATTCTTCTAATTATCACCTAGCAGTCTGTTGGTGACTTGTTGTGTAGATAGACCGATATGTTATGTTAATGTTTCAGATCATAGACTGTATATAAAGATGGACGACATGACAGCTTCCCAAAAAGTGAAGTCAAAACATCTCGATCGCCCCCTGGTGGCTGGCTGCAGTATAGCTCATAAAGCCCGCCCCCTCCATGTTAGTAGATGGGACATGGGCCAAACTAAAAAGTCAAAGTACACATCAAATACATTTTTCCCAAAGATGGTTTCTGTCATTTTAGGTTGTTCGTATCACGCTGATGTATGTTCAAGTATTTTTCTGATAAGTTTGGTTCTAATTAGTTATTTGATGATATAAAAAGGGGGTGATACATCACGATTGAGAGCTGTGATTGACAGCTGCTCTGACTGAAGTAGTCAGGAATTTGTACGAGAGAGAGGATGAAACTTTAACTTTCCATAACTGTCACAAGTCTGTGTAATAGAACATGTGTCAATTTGATCATAAATGTGGTTATAGAGATATTATGGTTAGTTGTTGTGTCTTTCTAGCCAAACAGCTATCAGGTGCTAACGTAGCAGCTAGGTGGCTCACGCTAGCAAGCTGCAGCTGTGCTCAACTCGTGATTGGTTCGAGTGTGTGCGTGTGTGGGCTGGACATTGATGCAGCTGCTCCAGTTGCCTGATCACTACTGTACAGACTCTGGCTCCAAATTACATAAAAATCTCAAGATGGAAGTTCCCGTATCTGGGATATTTTGGCTTCACTTTTGTACAGTGGGATGAAGCGGAGACCTCTCGTCCATCTATATATACAGTCTATGCTTCAGATGAGCTCACGTGCTGCAGAAAGCTGATGCTACAAGGTGGATGCTCATGGAAAACGATATATTAGTCATTTATATATACAATAGTTTATCATCTGCATAGGCGGACACTTTCTAATGATCTTATTTCACCCTTCTTACTTATTCTCGTCTTGTCTTTTATCATTCTAGCCATGTTTTAATTGTTTTAAATATGTTCAAAATGTCAAAATTTTACTAATTTCATATATGTAGATGTATAGATGGGTGTAGCTGGAGCACGGATGGACTCACCATGCCCATTCCATACTTCAGCTAGGTGACATTCCCCTTCGCCGGCTTCTTTGCAGTACTCTACAACGTCAACCACTCTGGTTGCCGGAGTAACCGGGACCTCAGTTAGCATCTGCTGGGTGTCATTGAGGTAAACCGTCAGGATCACCTGTAACCACAGAAACAAACATGTTAAATGTAAGGTAATGTCTTAACAATCTTCACCTTACCATTTCAGGAAGATGGACGCGATGGATGACTCATTGATTAATGATTAGGATCACATATGACTTAAATAATTAACTTAGCTAACTATTGGTTAACCAATCAATGAAAATCAGTGATAACTACTGATAAATTACTCAGTTCTGTTCCTATCTCAGCAATAAGAAGCAACCTGTCTGATCACATTCAGATTAAAGAGGAAATCCAGGTGAACACACAAAGATCAGATCAAATAAACCACAGTTGAAGACACATTTAGACACATTAACAAACAGAGTGTGAATACAGAGTGTCTCCAATACACATAGACAAACACAAACTGCATTAAATCCAATCAGGAACAGCCCATTTATATCCAGGAGGTTTAAGGCAACTTGGCCTGGAAGGCAACATGCTAACCTGCAGATGTGAATTTTAATCTAATCTAATCTTCAAGACATCACGTGACAACATATGTTAATGTGATAAGAAGGCCACTGAAGTCTCTGGGAAGGGAAAAGCAGCAGACTATGTTCAGCAGCCGCTGATAACAGCAGCTTGAAACAGGATACGGCCATCCATCTGACCAAACAAGCCATTGATCACAGCTTTAATTACCTATCAATAACTGCTTGTATACACACGGACACACACATACAATTCCCTCTGGGCTTAGGACAAAGGTTTACTCTCATCTAAATGTAATTAGAATTACTGCCTCACGGTCGTATGCCTCCGCCAACCAGTCAAGTTGCAGTTTACATCCATGTCTGTCCAAAATGTCATCACGTCATCATTTCATTTTAGTTAAATTGTCATAATTAGCATATGAATTCTTGAGGTATAAAATGGGTTTTGTGAGTTCACAGTGACCTTTGACTACCAAATTCTCAGAAGTTCATCCGGGTGTCCAAATGGATGTTGTCGGCCACATGTAATACAATTTCCTCCAGGCATTCCTGAGATATCGTTTTCACAAGATGGACGTGAGGTCACAGTGATCTTGACCTTAGACTTTTGACCACCAAAATCTCATCAGTTCGTCCTTGAGTCTAAGCGGACGTTTGTGCCAAATATGAAGAAATTCCCTCATATCGCGTTCAAGAGAATGGCGTGTACGGACGGAAAACCAAAGAACATAATGGCGGCCACGGCTGTCGCGGAAGCATAATAAAATAAGAATTTTATTTATCTTAGCTCTCCATATTTACTCTGAAAGGTTCCGAAAACAAGTTTATCCAAGTCTTAAAGGGACTGTTTGTAAGAATCAGAAATTGGTTGTAACAGCGACACCTATGGCCATTAAGTCAACGAAAGTCAGCGTCCTGTTGCTCGCCCTCGCCCGTGTGCACGAGCTACCTGAATGCGAGCGAGCATCCGTCAAACAGTGAGGCGACACACGTCAGCTAAAACCACAATATCACTCTATATTTCACCTGCTTGGCAGTAATGTTAGCTGACCAGACGAAGGTCTCTCCATGAATCACTGCTGATCCTAGTGTTGGCTTTTCCTGCCTCAGCCTCCCGACCGCGGCCGGAGGGCGAGCTGAGCGATCGAGAATGAGCACGCTGTGTGAGTGAAGGCAAGCAGCCAGGCAGCGGAGCAGAGAACCACGGAGACTCCGGCCCTGGAGACCAAAGCTACGGTCTCCCCCGTGTCCTCCGACCGCGGCCAACACTGTTTAGTAAGACGGACTTCACTAGATATAATTTTGCGGTTTTGGTACTTCCGTGTAGTTTGTGTTGGAGTCTGAGTCTGAACAGCGTAGACACACACGAGCGCGCATGCTACACCGACCCGGATAGATTTATACGTGTAAGAAGTTACAAACAGTCCCTTTAAGTTTAAACTAATACTGCCAATATTATTACTATAAAGCTTTTAGTTTGGTTTATCATTTTTTTTTACATATCTGAAAAAGCAATATATGACTTCAAAGTATCAGCTTGGTAGTAATTGTCCCCTCTGAAATCATTTTTGTCATCAAATCCCCCAAAATTCTGTGGCCAAAAGATTAAAACAGCAATCAGAAAAGGACATCCTGTGTTATCGCCAGTGATGTCACTGCCAATGTCACTGGTGATGTCATGTCAGATAGTCAGTCGGCAGTTGAAAGATGAATTTAGGGTAATCTGGGATAGGAACACACGGGCACACCGAGGCACACATACTGATACGGATACACTTTTAATCTCAATGTTGCCTTCTCCCTCTCTCTCTCACACACACACACACACACACACACATTAGATTATCCATTGTCCACACACAAAGGCAGACACACACTCAAAATGCATACTGTACTAATCCACAGTATTCTATACACCTGTCCCAGATCATGTGAGGTAATCTCTGCTTGCATGCAGACGGACTGAGCAGGGACACATTCTCTCTAAAGCTTGGATTAGACACACACACATATAAAAACACAAACGCGAACCCCGCGGACACAGCAGGGGGTTTTACTAGTCCACAAATCATTTAAAGTACGGCTAATCGTGGCCTCACAAGGGCTCTAATGTGTCTGTTTTACATGGTAGGAAAGAGCATTTGTCACACTGAAGGGCTGTCGGAAGAGATGGAAGGCTGTTTTATATAATCAAATCAGTCAGAGTGGTTTTCTCATTTGAGGCTGATATCAACGAGACACTCGCAATTCCCTTAAAAACACTTATATTAACGTTAAATGCCATGTCATTTGACACAATCACAGAGGTCCAGTAGCAGTAGCAGGTCCAGGCTAAGGATGTCACGATACCAGCAATGTAGTAGTCGATACCAATACCAGTGAAATTCTACGATTCTCGATACCAATTCAATACCACGGTAAAAAACAAAAGTAAAACAATATATCCCATGTACTTCAACATCCACTCCTTTATTACTGTTTGCATACTGTTTTTTGTTAGGAAGTTAAACAGGTCATAATTCCCTTTCTATTATCTATTTTATATTGCTGTAAAAATATCTCCTTCAAACAACAGAATTGATCTCGCTAAAAACTTAATTTTACAAGATTACATCTGAACACGTCATGATAACATCAGAATTTATCTTTGCCCAATACTCATTTTTACTGAAAAGAGCCTGAAGGCATCATAATGTAAATGACAATGTCAATGGCACATCCCGTGTTGAAATTGGCAGGACAAAGGCTAGTTAATGTTAGCTGTTAGCAGCCGGTAAGCAGCACAGTCCTGCACAGAGCTAACAGCTAACGTTAACTAGAAAAAAAAGAATAGGGAGCGTCCCATGGACGCGTCGATAGTGAGTTTACTGCATCCCAAACACATTTTCTATCGTCCCCGGGACGACAGAATGCCGTTAGACTCGAACCCTGACGGTACCTGTGGTACTATAGAAAAACAAGTACCGTCACGTTTTCAGAATTTTGGCATAGACTCGGCACTGAAGTAGAATTAATAACTAAATAATGGGTAAAAGTGTAACAGTTAGGCGAGAAAAGTTTAGGTACATGAAAAAGATAGGGTCATTCAAAAAAATTAAGAAGTAATTTGATATATCGGGTATAATTGACAAACAGTGTTTTACACACACTCTCTGGTAGCATCCTGCTAAAAGAAATACCACCTCTACTGTGGTTTTATTCTCCGTAAAAAAACTAAATCAATAGCAAGAAGACAAGCATCAGACCTGAAATCACTGAACTGGACACCCTCTGATATTTTTCATTTCACTGGTCTGCGTTCACACAGCGCTTTATCGAAAGAACTTGACATTTTCCCTCTCAGACACCCACACACACACAGTCATACATTAATAGTGTGCAGAGCTACCATGCAAGGCACTGGCCTCATTATTGGGAGCATTTTGGGGGTTCAGTACAGTATCTCGCTCAAGGAGATTTCCACTTGTGGACAGGAAGAGCCGGGATAGGAGGCCGTTTTCTAGTTTCTACTCTCTACAGTTTACTTTTTGGACTGTAAATGAGCACCTTTGTGCAGCTGCAGATGTCTAAAATGCACTTCTTTTAATCTCCTGATTTATTGCTATATACTATTTCCAAGCGTTAGCAATCATCAGAGGAGTTTTTAGCACAAATTACTTCTCCTCTTCAAACTATAGATACCGAAAAGCTGTTATACTAAGAAGCCAACCCTATCGATACACAACTAATCAGATATGATTGTTATGAAATGATGAATTTCCTCATGTTAATCAACCAGGTATACAAGACTTTTTCACAGCAGACACTTTGACTCGTCATAGAACAACATTTACGAAAGCTCTGTTCAGTTCAAGTGTCCGGATATGTTGTGACGGTGCGACAGTTAGCCGACACGCACGACACCAAGAGTCTGACACTGAAGCAGCTAAATGGAATTCCTCCTAATTCATTTTAGAAAACCAATTTAGCTGTTTACACCCACTGTGGACTTTCAATATGGCCACTATAGTGTAGCTTACAATACTGTATACCACCCAGAAACCCTCTATAGATAGACCAGACTATATAGGTCAAAAGCAGGCCAGATTTACCAAAGCACCAAACCTTGTATTGCTGTTTGATGGCTGCTCTACCATTACCAGCATTTTCCATTTATGTCTGCAGAACTAATAAGACTGAATGTGTCCATATCCATCATATCTATGCATGCGTAAGAAAACATCACATATCTTATAGTAGCAATCTAAGAATGTTTCGTGAAATACAAAATTAAGTCACTCTAGTTCTGATTCATGGTACGTTTGAACATAATAAACTCACAATGAGGACAACTTGTTTCTGTCTATCAGTAAACAGGACTCACACAAAATAACACACGCACACACATACACACACACACACACACAAAGACGCAGATTGAGTTGTGGTTCCTAAATTGCCCCTGGTGCTGAATGGAGTGACTCTGGCTATTTTAGGCATTAGAGAGGGAGAAAGAGATAGTCAGAGAAACAGAGTGAGACACTATGCGGGCAAGAGTGACAAACTGTCTATATTCCCTGTTAGTGTGTCTGCTGCAAAAAAAAACACATCAATGCTCATTTTATTAGTTACTCCGGGGGCATTTCAACACAGTGTGTTCATTTTAGGGGGGGAGGGAAGGATGGCACAGTGGTTGGCGTATACATCCTCTGAACATAAACCCCAGCCTGATACTAAACAACAGTAAACTCCCCCACAATCTGTGCTTTATGAACATACACTGCCTGTCACTGTGATGATAATTGGACCAATTTTGTTGGTATAAGTACATAAGAAAACTAGAGCTAGTCTTGACCAAAGAAATCTTAGTCAACGGAGACCAAACGACGGACTAATCGACTAAAGAAATCTTAGTCGACTGAGACCAAAACTACGGACTAATCGACTAAAGAAGTCTTAGTCGACTGAGACCAAAATGACGGACTAATCGACTAAAGAAATCTTAGTCGACTGAGACCAAAATGACCGACTACTCGACTAAAGAAATCTTAGTCAACTGAGACCAAAAGGACAGACTAATCGACTAAAGAAATCTTAGTCAACTGAGACCAAAAGGACGGACTAATCGACTAAAGAAATCTTAGTCAACTGAGACCAAAACGACGGACTACTCGACTAAAGAAATCTTAGTCAACTGAGACCAAAACGACGGACTACTCGACTAAAGAAATCTTAGTCAACTGAGACCAAAACGACGGACTACTCGACTAAAGAAATCTTAGTCAACTGAGATGAAAATGACGGACTAATCGACTAAAGAAATCTTAGTCAACTGAGATGAAAACGACGGACTAATCAACTAAAGAAATCTTAGTCAACTGAGACCAAAATGACCGACTACTCGACTAAAGAAATCTTAGTCAACTGAGACGAAAACGACGGACTAATCGACTAAAGAAATCTTAGTCAACTGAGACCAAAATGACGTACTAATCAACTAAGAGGGGTCAGCCCTAAAGAATACAAAACCAAAGCTAATGCCAGAAGCAATCTTTTAGTCATATATGTATATAAATATATTTGAGTCATAATAAAGTAAAGCTAATGTGTATCTCACTCACCGATGGTTCGGTTTTCCTGGATCTGATCTTCTTCTTCTTCTGTTTCCTGCACTGACTCAGTTTGAGGTTCTTAGACACAAACACCAGTCGCTCCAACACCAGCCCAAAGAACCGTTTCATTGGAAAACCATCCGCCAAAAACACACACAGCGGTGTGTGTATGTGCGCGTGTCTGCATGAGCGTGTTTTTGTATTCAGATAATTAGTGAAAGTGGTGTCTTTGTAGGAGAAAGTGTGTCCGAAATATGTGAATGTCAGAGTGTGTGTGCGTAAGGGTAGGACATACAGATATAAGAGTGTGTGTCAGTGAGGGAGGAGGATAGGGAGGGAGTCACCTTTCAGTAAGTATGAGGAGAGGGAGATAGGGTGAGGAGGAGAGGATGATAGGATATAAAAAAAAAGGATTCTGGACACTTTTCATGCCCGTTAGTGGGAGTACACCGTGATATTGAGCCAATATTGTTTTTTTATTACAAAAACGATATGGTCCACAAACAGTGTCCAGATCTGGTATGATGGAGGTGCTTCTGTTTTTATTGTTGAAATGATTGAGTCAGAGGTGTGACCATAAAAATCATTTGAGTCCGGTGGGAGGATTTTACTCATCAGCCGAGAATGTAATTTTTTAAGAGGCCTCATGGTTTTAGGTGGTCAAAGTTAAGTTTCTCATGATGGTGTTTATCCTAACAAAATAACACTCTGTATAACCTTAAATAATTGGATTTTTCAGGAATTTTCAAACTTGACATTTTTTTTGTGATGATGAACTGGAACTGGAAATACTTGTCAAGGTAGATTAACATAATGCTTGAGATCAGTAAGTGTCTTTTGTACATTCTGTATTCATGCTCAAATGTATATATTGCCATACTTTTTATTCATATATTTGCAGCTGTAAAGACAGCAACTAGTCTGATCTAATTTGAATCACAGAAACAATTTAGAAAAATGTTTTCAAACAAATGCTAAAGTGTTCCTTGAACCTTTGCTGCCTGACACCAAATTTTCCATTTACCGAATAATGTACAATATTTCATGCAATAGTCTACACATCATCAGATATGTCGATTATTACACAACCGACTTCTTGATTAGTTCGCGCATGTGATAACTGATTTATGTCGAGTCTTGAAAAATTCCCAGACATTGCGAGGCCAAACTTTTTTTTTTAGCTGTGAGTTCAGCAGGGCTGGAGCCAGCCAGGTCGCTTAAGGTCAACACTGACACCTTCACTTACAAAATCATTAATGGCACAATACTGAAATATATTAGGGTACTTTGTTTAACTGCTACTTAGAAACTAATGATTTATGAGCTTTTTATTTGAATGAAATAATGTCAGTTTTATGCCTGATCAGTATATTTTAGGAAAAAATAAGCAGAACTATATTTAATTGTACAATTCAAGGTAATTGTTCAAATAAGAAAAATAAGTTAATAATTTATGTTTCACAGACAATTACTGTAAATAAACAAGAAAAAGATTTAATACTACTCTGAATGACAGACATGACCACCAGTAACAACTAGACTTGAGGAATGTAACTATAAATACATGATTTCTTTATATTCTAAATATTGAAATAAGTAGCAGCATTAAGAGAGTGCTGCAGGAATGAGTCCTTAAACCCTGAAATGAGTTAGTTAGTTTAGCACTTCCGGTTCCCTCGTCTCAAAGTCAACGGGTTTTTTGAATGGGTTTTTAGTTAGATGCATTAACACAAGCTTAAGAGATTTAAACGTTTGGTTCTACGACATAAAATAGGTCAATAAATATCCCACTCGTGAATTTTGAAGCTTTTGTGTCTTAAAAAAGGCGGTTGCTAACAAGTGGCTAAATGAGACTACTGAGTGTCATCACGCCAAACACTACTCTGCCTTTAGTTTAGTGGTGGTGACGTTGAAGTCATGCGAGCGTGCAGTTGTTTATAGACTAACGTTAGCTTTTACTTCTGGCGATTGCATTCACGCTTCAAAAATCATAAAAGTGGTGTTCATTTGTGGAGATTATCTAACGGAACAAAACGTGTAAGTATCATAAACATTTGTTTTCCACAGAGATTATTTTCTGCAATAATCCAAAAGCCAATGGTAAAAAATCCCATTGGCTTTTTATCGAGGGAATCCGTGCTGCGATGCTAACTTCCTGGTTGGCCTACAAAAATATTTCATCCCTGCAGCACTCTATATTAAATATTATAAATATATCTGTATATGTGTGTATTGGTTGGTTACTGTGGTGTGGAGTGAAGCTGTCCAGAAGCAGCAGTGGTGACGCCGGAGGGGAGAGATTAGAAAGGCTACGCTGATATACTGCAGCATGACTGCACTGTTACACACCGAAATACACACACACACACACATGGAAAGGACACAGAAGGTACATTGGCAGAAGAGCTGCCTCTCTCTCTCTGACACACACACACACACACACACACACACAAGGTCACATGTTTGGTGCATGTGCTCAAAACAGACACATGTGTGAGTCCTCTATTGCATGTATTGGAATTGACAGAAAATCAGTAAACAGTGCAGAGAAACAAGACATACAGACGAGGGGAAGCAGAAGATGTGTTGTATTATTACTATAAATTACTGTCTATCGTCGTTACATTAATGTACTTGCTCAATAAATTCCTCAACACACCAACAATAACAAACAATGTCCTGATCTCTTTTTTTTCTTTCTGTTTTATCCTCTCCCCTTCCCTTCCCTCTTGACCTCTTTGTCATTCCTGCTCACACACGCACACAATAATAAATCTTCAGTCACGGATTACTTGTCATGTGGATCTGACTGATATTTATGTCCCACAATCCTCTGAAACGGCTGCCAGGAGACGCCACACTAGATTATGACCCTTTGCTTAAAGCACATTACTAATCAGAATGAATTGAAAATGGAAAAACTGAGGAAGTTTGAGCATCATCAGACACTTTGGGGGATGGGGTAACAATTATCATTAGATTCATAACAAATCAGTTTATTAGAGAACAAGCAGTGTTTTGTTATAAATGGTCGAAGCACTTTCTGTGACTGTCATGTTCATTCTCACGGAAATTAAGATGTACTGACTTATAAGAGTGTGTGTGTGTGTGTGTGTGTGTGTGTGTGTGTGTGTGTGTTGGTCTCCGCAGGAAGGGATTTTTATAAACAAAATGTTCTTCCAAGTGCTTCAAAGGGACAGTACTGTACTGTACTTCCACCCACTACAGACAATACAACCACATACTGTAACAGAGACAGACAGATAGTCAGATCTCACACACAGAAACACGCTCACACACTGAGTTCAAAAAGTAAAATCAATGCAGGAATAATAAAAAATGTAAATATAAATTACATTCGGAACATTTTTTTTGTAGACAAATTCAACTGACCAATGTGAATGTGTGTCTCAGTAAGGCATACTAAAAAGAAGTGATAGAAAAAAGTCACATGAGCATAATAACACCATGCTCATCAGCTGTCACCAGCTGCCCACTGAACAGAACAAACTGAACAAACTGTATAGGGGGGCTGAAGTCACACCAAAAAACTGCCAGGATCTGTTCCAGAAGTAAGAAAACCTCATTCAAAAGCCCATCGACATTTGCACCAATGCTAATAACTAAAAACAGAGCCTCGGATCAAAGCCTTCATGTGCGTTTCTCTCCGTACTGTATGTCTAGATCAGGATGGTGATCTAAAAAATATACATATTTAATACCATAGACTATCTATAAGAAGTGGTAGTAGTCACAGTGACGTCACCCATTGGTTTATGGACTTCCGTTTAGAAGCCTCAGGTTTGGCATTTTGGTCATCACCATTTGTTTTTTTGTCTATCGCCATCTTGGTTTTTGCAACCAGAAGTGACACCAGAGGGTGGAGCTAAATACAACCAAATGCTGAATAAGACATTTTTAGGCAAAATGTTAATTAACAATTAACTTTCATGAACTGAAAACACACTGTGAAATTGTTAAAGTTCTACGACAAAAACACGGACAACTCCCAGACTAGACAACGCCATGGTAGCAACCTGTCAATCAGAAGGTAGCCACGCCCTAAAATATCCCCTGCTTTACGGTCTATTTGACTCTAAATGGGACCATAATTTACTAAATGAACATCATGCTGTATTGAAGAAGATTTGAAACTAGCGATTGAGACCATAAACTCATGTTTACAATGTTTACTGAGGTAATAAATGAAGTGAGAAGTAGGCTCATTTTCTCATAGACTTCTATACAATCAGACTTATTTTTGCAATCAGAGGAGTCGCCCCCTGCTGGCTACTAGAAAGAATGAAAGTTTAAGGCACATTGGCTTCACTTTTCAGAACCGGAGGTAGCTTGTTTAATATCATTATTTATTACTTTTATTTTTAGCAGCCTTTATTACACGGCATTGTTGAATACTCGATTCTGATTGGTCAATCACAGCATTCTACGGTCTGTTATTTCTTCTTTATAGTAGACCGTTGCTATGTATAACAGACCGTTGCTATGGGCGCAGTTCTGATGTCGGACTCTGGCGGACCATTTTTGTGTCAAATTATTGATTTCTTAAGTAAGTAGGCGGTTAATAAGTGGGATAATGTACAGCTAGCGGGTCATTGTTGTGAAATAAATGTGCCGCATCGCCCTGTCGGAGTTTATTTCACAATAATGACCGGCTCAATGTACACTGTACAATGTACATTATCCCTTACTTAACAGACGCCATTTCCCACAAGTTCTTGACCATCGCGGGCTAAAGTCACCGCTCAACAAAAGAGGCAAGTCCGTGAGCGAGTCGAGGGGTCGCGGATAGTTACATGTTAGCAGGACACAGAGGACTGGACGCTGGAGACGCTTTAAGACAACAGAGATTACAAAACATCGGGGGGACATGAAACGACTTTAGAAGAGTGTTGGTGAATCTTACGGATACAAATTAAACCAAGTTATGATTTAATTACTTGGCAAATTTTCATGGGAGCTGTAGTTTTAATGAAGTTAACTTAGTTTTGTGTTAAAATATGGAGAGTAAACCCCAAGCATACGCTTCATTTTCTCTGAAAGGCAGGTGAAAGAAATGCTGAATGAGAGATTGTATTGAGTTAGGTGCTCTAAAGCAACACTAATCATAAAGTCTTTTAATTTGCTGGATTAGTTGTATTTTTGTGAATGTGAACTATGTAATAGAGGTGATTGGATACTGTCCAGGCTGCTGTAGCTTTTTTTGTATGTGCCAGTAAATCATTGTAAATGATGATGGACTCTGTTGGGATCTGGGGTGCAGCGTGCTTCTACCTGCTGTGCCAACCATTCAAGGAGAGAAGTCCTCCTGGGAGTGAAATGGTTTTCAGTCTGTTCCATCTGTCAGACTGTTGTAACGTCTACCCAGTGGGCCTTTTTCCCCGAGTCCGGTCCATTGTATACTGACTCTTCCTATGTGTTAAGCTGCAGTCCTTAAAATAAATTGCATCTCTTCTTCTTACAAGATCTTGGGCTACACCTGAACTCTCTATGGTCTTAAATGAAATCAGGAAAGATTATTTAAGAGCAGCTGGTGGCAGCCCACATAATCTTAATTTAATTTCTCAGACCAATCTGCTCACTAATGATGCATCATGGGAGGGTATAGCAGCCGAGTGTGGGAGTGGAGGAAACGGCTGCTGTTTAAATACCAAACATGAAGACGTCCTTTTTTTAGTCAGCGCATCAAAGAAAAATTAGGAAAGTATTACACGCCGAGGAGAAAATAGCTCTGCCATACTGTCCTTCCTGTGAGGCGGTTTCAAGTAGCACCTGCTTATAAACTCTGGAGGGATTTACAAGCTTAAATATGGAGTCAGATATGTAGTAGCGCCCATTGAAGACAGACCGATGAGTATTGCATTACAATACACTTTAGGAACCGGGCTGTCAACGAGCAACGTACGATGAATGAACGGCGGAATGAGCTCTAATCACGTTCTGAAGTGAATGTGCTTCTTAAATCAAACAAAATGATAGTCCTGCATGTGGTTTATATCTCTGACAGCACAACAACAGTGACACAAGAAGTAAATATATTGGAAGACATTTAGTTTGAAGCTCATGAATGAAAACTGAATGAGTGGAGAGAAACAAATCTCAAAGTAAGACCAACTTCCCTGTTGGCAGTGTGAGAGAGAGAGAGAGAAAGTGCAGTGGAACACAGAGACAGCTGGAGATGATTTGCGTTTCAGACACCCCAGCTCCCGCTGCCCACACCCAAACACACACTCACACACACATATACACACAGATCAGTCGGCGCCGTCTCTATAGGAACTGCATGTGACCGGTGAAGCACGAGCTTCCAGCTCATTGAGAAGGAAACAATCCTTACACTTCTGGAGAAGTATACAGTACCTCCTACTGTGTGTATGTCTCTGAATCGTCTATGTTCATGGACTTTCTTGAAAGCTTTTGACAAAATACGTCTCCAGAACGACCTCCCAGAAATCCAATAGCAATCTTAATCAGCAGCAAATAGTTCCAACTTGCCTAAAAACAAATCAAAACTTAGGTCCATCAATTCTAATCCTAACATTTAGCATAATGCTAACATACTCAAACTGACAATCCCCAACATGCTTGTGTTTGATCTGTGTACATTTAGTGTGTTAGCATGCTAACGGTTCATAATTAGCACTAATCACAAAGTGAGTGTTGACAGGCACGTCATTAATTCAGCAGCTATTGGGTCATAAACCAAAGTTTTAGACCAATTCACATTTTCACCTGATGGTGACATGATAAGTCGCCAAAGTTATTGAAATCCATCCTAAAGGAACTATCAGGATGCGTGCCACATTTCATCGCAACCCATCCAACAGTTGTTGAGACATTGTGGCGCTAGAGAAAAAGTCAGGGAATCGTCAAAGTAAGTAAGATTCATCATGTTGGGGACATGAATGTCTGTACAAAAGTCCATGGGATTCCAAACAATAGCTGATGAGATATTTCAGTCCAGATCAAAGTGGTGGAAAGACTGACCGGTAGACGCACCGACATTGCCATCCATAGAGCTATGCCACTAGCATGACTAAGAAATAGCATATTGTGATTTAGCATGGACTACTTCATGTATTCATGGGAAATAAAAGTGATGGCAGCAACATTACCAGCCAGTGGTGTAAGGTAGTTTTGACGGGCCCTAGTGCACGCTAGTTACTAGTAGGAATGTCACGAGAACTGATACTTTGGTACCAAGTCGATGCCAAAATTCGGAAAAACATGACGAAGACGTCAGGGCAACGGTGTCCTGGCATCCCAGGGACGAAAATATGGTCGGGAGTGGGACGTAGTAAACTCACTATCGACACGTCAAGGGGACGCACCCTATTTTTTCCCTGATAATGCTACATTGCGAACAACAAATCTTTGTTGACATCAGCAGGACGAGAGCTAGTTCTCGTTAGCTGTTAGTTCTGTGCGGGACTGTGCTGATTGCTAAGAGCTAGCGTTAACTAGCTCTCGCCCCTGCCAATTTCAACACAAGAGCTGCTATTGGGGCGGCTGTGGCTCTGAGGGTAGAGCAGGTCGTCCACCAATCGGAAGGTCGGTGGTTCGATCCCCGGCTGCTCCGGGTCACATGTCGATGTGTCCTTGAGCAAGACACTTAACCCCAAATTGCTCCTGAAGGCATAGCCATCGGTGTGTGAATGAGTATTTAGATTAGATCCTGATGAGCAAAGTTGGCACCTTGCATGGCAGCCTCTGCCATCAGTGTGTGAATGTGTTTGTGAATGGGTGAATGCTGACATGTAGTGTAAAGCGCTTTGAGTGGTCGGAAGACTAGAAAAGCGCTACATAAATGCAAGTCCATTTACCACTGATTTACACTGTAATCCAGGCTCTATTCAGTAAACATGAGTATTGGGGAAGGTAAATTCTAACGTTATCGTGATGTGTTCGAATGAAATCTTGTAAAATGTAGTTTTTGGTGGAAAAACTTATATAAATACAGTTGTGTGAAGGAGATGTAATAAAATAGATAATAGAGAGAGAATTATAACCTGTTTATCTTCCTAACAAAAACAGTATGCAAACAGTAATAAAGGAGTGTATGTTGAAGTACATGAGATGTGTTGTTGTACTTTTGTTGTTGTTTTTTTACCGTGGTATCGAATTGGTTTATTGAGAATCGTGGAATTTCACTGGTTTACTTGGTATCGATTACTAAATTTCTGGTATCGTGACAATCATAGTTACTAGTTATGAAGCACACACACACATACACAATATTAGGCGTATATATTTTACCAACAATGTGTTGGATTTTAGAGTCAAATGAGTTACTTAGGCTACTGTATTGCTCTCACTATTGCCCCACCCCTCGGGCCCCAGTGCAACAGCACTGCCTGCCCTGTCTATATTTACGCCCCTGTTGCCAGCTCTCTACCCAGGAAAGTATGTGTCGACTGCTCAACATTTCAGAAGAAGTTGCGAGATGATATCATGCTCTGTTTTGCATTTGCTGTATCAGTCATGTGAGCTGCTGCATGTTTGCAGAATTGAGAGGAGAGCTGTATGTAAAGTGCTTTAGGAGTCAATACAGTTTTCCCAGCAGTCTGAATAATTAAGTAGACTTGAAGGTAGCAGCTTTAGGCAAATACTTTCACAGATGCAGCCAGGACTGAACGTCACAAAGCTGGGAACACTGGGTGGACAATTGTAGAAGCTAAAACTCCCTGTACTTTGGGAAAAACTAGGAAGAACATTCAGGGTGAGGTCAAAGGTCAAGGTAGAAGTGTTCTCTGTCTTTCTCTCTGCAGTAAACACATCTCTATATCTTCAGTGTGTTGTCCGAAGCTGACAGCAGCCCGACCCAAACACAAAGCAGTGTAGTGTTTTCAGTGTGTGAGAGAGAGAGAGAGAGAGGGAGCGATGAAGAGAGAGGAAGATTGAGAGAGGAAGGACAGGATGGAAACAGGAATACTGATTGTTTACTTATTTTACTGTTGGTTTGCAGATAGAAAGCAAGGCTAAGATATTTTTACAACTGTTCAGCCTTATTCTGTACTATCTGCAAACTTTAGACTGTGTATGTTCCTAACATATACCAACTGTTTTCTACTCACCAGGAACTTGTCATGCATCAATAAGACATCTTTAAAACGGTTTGAAAACTTCATAAAATACATGCAAATGCCATTTTAATATTATGTAATGGCATTCAGTATTTAGGCGGTGCATGAATGCATTTCTATGTTTAGGATATATGCATTTGCACCTCCAATATAAAAGTGTTTCAACCAATTATGGATAAGCAATTGCAGGACAAACACACACACGCAAACACACCCTCTCAATAGTGTCAAGACAGCCAGAAGTACAGTAGGACTTCTGATTGAAACCTTCAAAATAAAAGTCTCATTTATGGTATAATTTTTGAGCAATGAAAAATAAGTGAAAATCACAAATGCTTATATTCATTGCCATAGAGAGTAAGTATATGGAGAGTATGTATATGTAAGGTATCACTACATGTTACAAAACAAAACAGTCATAGAGTTTATCAGATAACTTTGCAGGATGTCTAGCAGCAGTCTCAAAGTTTAGGACATTTAACATGAAAGGGTAACTTTGGTATTTTTCAACCTGGACCTTATTTTCCCATGTTTTTGTGACTAATGGCAACAACAATTTTTGAAATTGGTCCAGTATTGAGGCATAACGTTGTAACTGGCAGCCGCATCACGAGCTGTGAGGGCGAGTGAAGTCAATGTAACGTTACTTTCATTAAAAGTGCTGTATTTTAGTGTCTGACAACATTATGGAAAGGACCCTACAGAGAAAGGAAATGTTTTTCTTACTTTTCACTTGATCCGGTCGGTTTGTTATTGTGTCCAAGTCCCGCTCAAGGAGAAGTCTTGTTGTGAAATCTGAATATCCGTATACTCTGGCTCAAATAAATATGGGCGACCATCAAAGTCAAAGACCTCATCCACATTGTCGAAATCATCTAAATATTCAGCCATGACAATTAAAATATTTTAGATAACACTAAGCTATGCTTTCTGTACTCCAACACAACAAACTCTGCCCGAATGGCACTCGCATTTCCACCATGGATGTACTCCACTTTTTCCACCGTCGTCTTCCGGCCACACATCGACTCACGAGATTTCAGAACAAGACTTCTCCTTGAGCGAGACTCTTTCCATAATGTCAGACACTTATAATAACAATCAGAGCCTATCATGGCAAAAACAAGCACTTTTAGTGGACGTAAATGGCGGTGCCAGCTTGCCCCAATACGATTAAATTGCCATGAGCAGCTGCCCTCTACAGCGCTCTAGCTCAATACTGGACCAATTTCGGAAATTGTTGTCCATGTTAGTCAGTTAGGCACAGAAACATGGGGGGAAAAAAACATGACAAAGATTACCGAAGTTACAATTTAAAACTGTGGCACAGATTTTTCTGATTGCTACCGATTTTAGAACCACTTTTACTAGCCAGAATAATAGAAAACTGTTATTTATTGTAAATTTGTGGCATCTTTCTGATTTGGGAGATGTTTTAAAACATTTGATAACTTTTCATCCTTTCATCCATTGCCAATTGAAAGTAGTCTTGATAGGCTAACAACCCAAACTCCTCACTAAACCCTACATCAGGGCTGTCCAAAGTGGGGCCCGCGGGCCAAAGTTGGCCCGCCATCAGGTTTGATTTGGCCCGGCAGATGTTAGCAAATTCCTTTTTTTTTTTATTAAAAGACCCAACCGACCAGGGTTGGGTTTATGGTTAGAAGATAGTCGCATCATATAAAACTAGAATACCTAAGGACTCTATTAGTACCATATAATGTCATGTTAGCTCGTCAGGAAGGAGGCTAAAACTCTTAAGTTGGGCTAAATTTTGGTGGGGAAAAACTGGCATGGCCATTTGTCAAGGTGTCCCTTGACCTCTGATCTCAAGATATGTGAATGAAAATGGGTTCTATGGGTACCCACGAGTCTCCCCTTTATAGACATGCCCACTTTATAATAATCCTATGCAGTTTTGGGGAAAACATGCAGTTCTTTGAATGCTGTATACATGTGTTATTTTTGCCTATTCTAAAAATGGTTTGTTTTTTTAATATTTCTGCACACTGGTGTCCCTAAACAGTCTTGGAAATGCATAAATTGCATAAATGAGCCCAGTTGTATTCAGCAGGTGGGTTTTAAGGGGCTAACTATGTAAAACATATTCAATTAAGGGAACTTAAGATCCTAGTACCATTTTGCATCTTAATAATACAATACAATACAATACAATACAATACAATAGGTGTTTAATTTTGGCGCGTGGCCCGCCATTGAGTTCCGGTTTTGGCCCTCCAAGGGAAAAGTTTGGGCACCCCTGCCCTACATGGTGAAGTTGCCAGTTTGAAAGCAGAGCGGACAACTTCCGGTTTTGTTTTGAAAATCTGGCAACTTGATATACAGCTCAGTATGTGCTCAGACATTAAATACATCATGGTGTTTTACGTTTGTTTCTCTGAAGCCATTTAATACATATCACTTTAAAGCTTCTTGCTTTGGCTACCTCTTTGCAAAATATAAAAAATATTTCGTCAAAGTTTCACGCGCCCTGCTTTCCTGTCCATCATTTTGGGGAGTTGCTGATGTGAATAGACGCAGTTAATGACAACACAAGCTATAACAAGTTATTTTTTAATTGTAGCGGAAAAAAATGAATACAAACGTGTTCTTAATGAATATTTCTAAATGTAAAATGTCACTGTCAGTTTGCCTTTGAGCTCCACGTCCGGTTCTTGACTCAATGGAAAAGCCTCACAACTGTAGCTAGCTCTGAAGTCTTTAGCAGTCATTATGTTATATATTTTATCCCAAGACGACTCATTGTCTTCTAATAAATATTTCATAAATGAATAAATACTCACCGGCAACATGCCTGCTGCTCAGTCCTCCTCGTCCCGTTAGAAAAATAACTTTCTTGTGTTTAGTTGTCCCTCTTCCCGGTCCTCCACTCTTCTTCTACTGATCTTTTTCGGTGTGTTCCTCTTCTTTCAGGTAATTTTCCATACATCCAAACTCTTCTTCTCTCCAGTCAGATATCCAGATGCTCAGAAAACTAAAAACTCCAGCAGCTCCTATATCCACTTTCCTCTTTCAATCCCTCCCTCTTCCTTCCTCTCTCTCTCTCTCTCTCTCTTCCTCTCTCTCACACACACATTTTGTCTCTCTCTGCTGTCTCACACCGGGGGAGGAAACACACAACTGGAATGTGAGTAAGCTGGAAACACCAGTTGTAGTTTCATCATCAGTATTTCACTGATTTTCATGCTATGCTCAGTCAGTCAGTCAGCAGGCGGTCCTCCTGGTCTGGTCTGCAGGGTCTGAACTGGGTCACCGTCTCGATCATCCCTCCCATCTGTCTCCTCCTCCTCCTCCTCCTCTTCCTCGAGATAAATAGCCTCCAGGTTCAGTCAAATATGGAGCACAAAATAGTTGGTGGAACAATCACCAATATAAAAATCAATACGATTTTCCGGCCGGTTTTAATTCATGTTATTTTGAGTGAGAGCGCCCTCCCTCGGCTGACTGGTGACACTTCAGTTCCAACTTATAAACCCATTATTTCAGAAATGTATATAATTAATTAGATTAATATCTTAGCAAAATATTATATCCATAAAATGATATGGCTTAAAACATCCTTTTATGCTTTTAAAAATTTTAAAATTAAATTAAAACAAATAAATTCCAAATTGGCAAAATAAATAGAAGCAGCTGTATATAAATATATATAATAAATCAAATATAAATTATTTAGACATTTGAAATGTATTCCAATTGTTTAACAGACCACGATTGTTTTGTTTTTTTTATCTTCTTTACCTTTCCTTACATTATATTTGCTGTATAATTCATTTTGTTTTTATATTATTTTTATACTGTGAAATATATTTCCTGAATTTATTTTTAAATGAAAATCTGAACATGTGCTTTATGTAACTACTGTACTGAACTTTCTAAATAAAGTATTGGGGAGAAAAAAAGTTCCAACTTATAGTATGTGACTCTAGCACACTTCTAATATGTTGATAATTTTTATTTCACCATGCCCGTGACAATCAATGGTGTTTTTAGTAATGTTAGGGCTGACCTGAATGCTTCGAAGCTTTGACCATTGCCATGGTAATCAACCTCCAAATCAGTATTCGAATGCTTCATTTTTTTCATTTTCAAGTATGTAATATTAATGTATAAATCCCAAAACACCTCATGAAATAAGAAATAATCCCACAACATTATTAATCATTCATATTCAACATTATTAGTTATTGTCAAATGAATATCGCTTTTTGTTGTGTGTAGAGGTGCATGTGTGTGCAGCGGTAATGTCCCGGGCACTGAAACGAGGGAGATGGAGACGCCTATGCCGTGCTGCACCACAAAGCTTTAAATACCTTTGAATATTTCTCATCGAAGCTTCGACGCCCAAAAAATGGTATTCGGTACAGCCCTAGATAACATTTATTATATGTCATGGTATTTTCATAATACAATCCTATGGGGACTTGGGGTTTTCCATAATACATTATACACCACTCCCATTTATTTCTAACCCCGATTCTTGTTTTCTGTCTTTATATGCCTCCATTTGTGATTAAAATATTTTATTAAATAAATACAAAAAAAGATAGACTCCACGGGACATTGAACACACGCACACAGTCACACACTCACACACAGTGTCGTGTAGCTTACAGCGAGCTTAGAGATGTTCAGCTGTCATATATTGAGCAGATTATCACAGAGCTGTCCTCTGCTGCCAAGGACGCTGGAGGCCTCTATCTATGTGTGTGTGTGTGTGTGAGTTCTGACTGATCAAGTGACACTGTACAAATCACAATGATATGGAACATCACATTACAGTACAATAGTAACTTTGCTGATGTCTGTTAAGTATTTTTCTTGACACTGTGTACTACAGGACTTTTTAATGTGTTCAACCTTGCGAACAGAAATGGAAATCATTTAGAAAGAGATTGAGAATGTGTCCTTTTTACATTTTAACCCAAGTGCAAATGACTCAGTTAGTTTGAACTATTTGGCAGGACGTTAGCACCCTCTACTGTCCACAGGAGCTACCAACACTCGACTAAACGTGGAAACATTTGAACTTGACTTCTCTGCACTGGAGCAATGGATATTGTATCTGTATATCAGTAAAGTCTGTTTAGTTCACTTGAAGTCTAGCATTACAGTCAGTTGTGTCAAACTAATGTTAACTGTACACAGGCATTCTGCAGACATATTAGTGACTGTTTGCTTTTGACAAGTGGCTACAGTTATTGTTCCCAGTTTTCATTTACCCATTACACTCAGTAGGGGTTGTAAAAAAACAGCAATGACTCTCTTATTTGTTAGAAAAAAATGTTAGTTTGTATTTTCTACTGGTGTATTCGATTTTGCTCTACAAATAAAACCAAACTTGAGCAAATAAGGGAAATAAAATATTGTACTTTCCTCCGACTATGAGTCAACCTAAATCTTTTTATTTGTCAGGCCACTGACCTAATGTTGTCTTGAAAACCTGCTCCAGGATGTAGCGTGAGATTCAGTCAGCTGTCTCTTTGTATGGACATGAACATGAAAGAAGGCGGTATTGAAAAGCAACATTGTCGATACATCTCTTCCTCAGATATGTATTTAAGAATCGAGTCTCAAACCCAACGCATGGTGCATTTATTGTATTCATCCACTGTGGCTCTTTTGTTCAAGGTTAGTTCATGTGCGTGTGTTATTGTCAGGTCAGTCAATAAAACCAATCAACCTTGAATTGGCTCCATGTGATGCTGTCACTCTTCCACCCTGACGGCCACATTCACACAGCATAACCACGGCCAGAGGCAATCTCTCACCGTCTCACACACACACACACACAGAGTTCACCGAGGTCAGACCAGGCTCAGCATCACGTTGGGCGGCTGCCACGTTACAGCTACAGCCCTATATGCAGTCCAATTACTGGGACCTGGAACTGTTGTAGAAGCAGCCTGGCAGTTTGTAAAGCTTCATTTAAAAATATGAACTAAAATGTGCTTTTGGAAATATGTAACATGGTTTCCACTGTCATGTTGTGATTTAATTATCTAAAGCGATGTCATTTTTGTCAACCTCTTATCAGATAGATACTATGGCGTCTGACTAGGGATGTCACGATAACAGAAATTCAGAAGTTGATACCAGTGAAATGACACGATTCTTGATACCCAATTCGATAGCACGGTAAAAAAACAAAACAATTAACACTTAGAGCTAGTGTTAATACATTAAAAAGGCCATAATTCCTTCTTTAAGATCTATTTTATATTCAGGTTTCTCACCAAAAACTTAATTTTACAAAATTACATTTGAACACGTTATAGTTTACCTTCTCCTAATACTAATTTTTACTGAAAAGATGTGATTAAGTTTCTTCATAATGAAACTTCATGCAACATCCGTTGAGACTAGCTGTTAGCTCTCAGTGGTTTTCAAAGTGGGGTCCCCCCAGGGATCCTTGAAGGAGTACCAGGGGGTCCCCAGCAAAAAGGGGAATAATTTATTTTCACTTTAATTCCATCCATAAGTAACACAATGACAGAATGTATGACTATTTTGGTCGTGCGTTTAAACGCAAAAATCCTATAAGATGGGCAACCATAGGACATAATCTTATCAAATGGGGGTCCGTGGTCTAATTTGTGTCAGTTTAAAAGGTCCTTGATGTGAACAAATTTGGGAACCACTGAACTAACTAACCGATTTCAACAAGGATTTGTTTTTCACAATACAGCATTATCAGGGAAAATCTAGGATAGTGGACGAGTCGATAGTGAGTTTACCGCGTCCTTTCGGATTTTAGACGCCGTTTGTCTTGAGCCCCCCGGGTACTTACGGAACCTGCGGTACTGTAGAAAAACAAGTACCGTCACATTTTCAGAATTTAAGTTCTCGTGACATCCCTAAGTCTGACCGATTATGTGTTCAATGTGAAACTGATCAGTGTTACACTAGTTGTCTTTATGTGGCTCTTAATCTGAAATTATTTTAAGAAAATTTGATCAATTCTATGCAAAAATGTTATTCTTGAAAATGAAATAAAGAAATATGACAACTCCTTGTTTTCTAAACTCACACCGCAAGACAGACACGACTAGCTAGAGTTATCAAATTAGTTTCTGCAACAAGAAAATGTTACATTACTAAACACTTTAATTTTCCAACAAGACTACTAGATTTGTTTCTAGCAGACAGACATTTCACAAAGAAACACTGTGGAATCAATAAATAAATAACACGTACAAATAGGTAGAGGGTACAGAGAAAGAAAATAAAAAGCTATAGAAAAATAATAACATCACAAAGACCCAACAGCATCTTACAAACACAGCAGCTGACCAGACAGCTTAAGTAGGTACAGAGCCGGAGATAGACGAGATAGAGCTATGGCCACTAAGGTTGCAGTGGCAGCCATGTTGGCTCTACAGTCCTGCTCCATGGTGGTTGTAATAGGAATACAGAAAGTATTCAGGAGATTGTCCCATTAGTACAATTTCACTGTTCAGTGATGAAAACCCAGGGCAACAAAATGACCTACATGTTTGTATCACTAAAAGCTCACTCCTACTTTGTTAAATGCCGGCTTAACCGTCTTAAATAGTACATGCTCATGTGTCTGCGTGGAGCCTACTATCAGTCAACAGTGCATTCTGGACTGTTGTCACGCAAATACCACTCAATAAAATCTATACTAAAATTGTTAGCGGGACTAATATAACATACTGTATGCTGCCACTCCATCATACACTATGTTGCACTACATTGTATATGGTGAAGTGGAGGTACAGAGCACTGGGGGCAATGAAGCACCAAGGACACATTGATGATCTTTACACATTGACAGCTAATAGGACAATCTACCAAAACCTTAAAGTGTTCATTTATGAATACATTCACCAACTGACCTTTTAAAGGGATAGTTCGGGGTGTTCTGAAGTGGGGTTGTATGAGGTACTTATCCATAGTCAGAGTATTACTTACAGTAGATAACAGTCAGCACACCCCCAGTTTGGAGAAGCAGACAGGAGTAACCACACGAGAGCAAAACAATATACTGCTGTGGACAGGGCCAGCAGCAATACCGTATTTTTTATCCGCTTAAAAAATCTAAATCAGTTTAAGTGTATGCTATATTTAGAATATTGTCGCCAGTTTAGCTTGCCATGAGGCAGCTATACAGTCTATGTTTACGACGGGGAACTGAAGCCGCTATCTATCCTCTCACCAAAGCAACCAGACTCCATTGAAAAAACAGTAATTTTACCTCACAGAACACAGGAGTGGCTGGACCACTGCTGCCTCGATCAGTTAGTTTGTTTGTGTAGTTGCGTAACTTTAGTTAGTTCAAATTCACCAAAGTCACACAATAGCACAAACAAGCTAACCGATTGAGGCAACAATAGACCAGCAACCCGTGTTCTGTGAGGTAAAATTACAAGTTTTTTCAATGAAGTCTGGTGGCTTTGGCGAGAACCTAGATGGATAAAACAGCGTCAGTTCCCCGTTGGAAAGGGCTGTCTAACGGCGAGGTAAAGCATTGCTTTTGTTCCTTGCAGTAACTTCTGTCTGTTTCTCCAAACTGGGGGTGTGCCGACCGTCATCTACTGCAAGTAATACATTGACTATGGACAAGTACCTCATACACACCACTTCAAAACACCCAAACTATCCCTTTAACATGTTGGCCCTCTTGCCTTGTCGACACATGAGGGAAAGTGTCAAAACATTTACAGCCAGCACAAGTTTGTTCTAGAGAAGCAGACTGTGTGCCTAAGACATGGGATGTACAAGTAGGTAGATTGTAGTGTAGTTTAATACAGCATACGCCACATTTATAAATCTTTTTAAACTCGTAATCAAATTTCTTAAATATTGTATGCTTTCTAATTCGTCTGACTTCTTCATCATCTGCACCACATTCTGGCTGCAGGACATCAATTTGGTCAGTGAGGAAATATTGGAATCAGTCTGAACTGCTGCGTGGATTGATGTGCAACAAACCAGCAAGCCAAAGCACATACTGCCGACTATTTATTCAGCATTTGTAGTGATGGAGCTTAGAATAAATATCAAGGCTGCAGGCCAGTTTAACATCACAAGAATGAATCAACCGTCAAACATACTTGACTACTGACACAGAATTTTTAATAATGACTGATCCCGATCTCAAAGTAAATTTAAATCTGAAGTCTGTTAAAGGAATACTTCATCCCCCAATAATGATCATTTGAATATCAATAACTCAACCAGCGTTACCTTGAATTCTTGAAGAAAAATTTGCTTTTCTCACCTGCCCCCCATGGCGAAAGAAGAATAAAAAAAACAGAGAAAATTCTTGATGAATTGAAGTAAACGGGGGCCACGTTTAACAACAACAAAACTATATCAAAACATGCAGTATAATCCAAGTGTCATTTATTCAGTCGTATGCTCAATACTTCCCAAACACATGTATCTTCGTTAAAACCTTACTATTAAAAACACTTCCGCATAAACGGTACTCGCACGGACGAGTAGCGCGCCTGAGCAAACGTAAAACTGTTTATGTGAAAGTGTTTTAAATAGTGCGGTTCTAGCGAAATTGCACAAGTTGTGTGAGAGTTTGTAAACGGATGTTTTTATATAGTTTTGCTGTTGTTAAACACAGCCCCCATTTATTTACAATTTTACAATTCATCAAAACTTTTCTCCGTTTTTGGATTCTTTGTTCATCACGGAGGCATGACTGTTTGCATGCATCACAAATTCAAGGTAAAACTGGGTGAGTAATTGATATACAAATGATCATTTTGGGGGTGATTCAGGTGAAGTATTTCTTTAACATCAACAGCATTTACTGTAGCTGCAACTGTAACAGTGGATTGAGAAAGTATCCTTTGGAATATCTTTTATTTTTTTACTTTTACAGCCAAACAAGCATGATTTCACAGTGATGCTGACAGTTAAAATGTACTCTGTCTGACTGTGGGGGTTCCCTTTAATGGGCTAAGTGGGGGGGGGGGGGGTTGCTACATATTAAGGTGAGGTCAGACCCAGGAGCAGAAATAAAAACTTTGAACACCTCCACTTTTTTAGGCTAATTTTTTATGTAAAATCAGAAGTTGTATATGTTTTCTAGAAGATTTTCAGAAATTTTAATCTTTGGAAATACACCAAGTGCTTTGAAAAGATGTCATGGTCTTCAAGGTTACCAAACATTTACTCAACTTTCCATTTAACATCAAAAGCTGAAAGTCTCCTATGAAGCTGCAGTGAAGATGTAAGGAGGTTGTAGATTCCTACTGTATGGAGCAGCTCTGTCCGTTGGCATCTTTGGAGCGCAGACACAGTTTAGGCTTGTAGCCTTCCAGGTACAGCAGCTGCTTGGAGTTGAACGCTCCCCGACGCTTCCTGTCCACATGAAAGAGACGTTATGCTCAAAACAAGAAACATTATCTTCTAAAAAACAATGACAGGTGTGCAGGGACAGTACTGAATATGGTACATGAAAAGACGGAGCAGTTGTTAGTGCAATCAAGTAAAATGGAGAACACTAGTGTCTTGTACTCACAGTCTTATGAAGTGCACAGCATCTTCATATTCCATCCCACTCTCAATTAGAGCCAGGGCCACCAACACAGGAGCTCTGAGGACAAACAACAAGTAGATACACATGTACAACCATCTGTTTGGGCTATAATCCTAAGGCTCTGTATGAAGCACAGACTTTAAAACAGTATTCCAACTCAGTTTGTGTACTGCCTTTTGGCTCTAGCTTTGCTTTTTAATCAAGTCAGTAGCAAATTTTACTTTGAGCCCCTGTAGCTACAGATCAAACTGGCACCACAGTAGCTGGTAATGTGCCATTTTGACATGACTACAACTGACAATGAATGCCAGGTTTGAACAACAGATTTTGTGCATATCTGAAAAAAAAAAAAAACCTTACTTGGGTGAACATTAATTTATCTTGGCAAGCCGTTCGTACATGATAAACTCAACATGTTAAATCCTGTGTGTAGTGCATACTAACCGTCCTAATCCAGCAACACAGTGCACAGCCACACAGCTGCCAGGCTCCTCTCTAAACTTTGTCTGCAGCAGGTTCAGCCAATCATCAACCACCTGTTCTGGGGGGGCGGAACCATCGTCAAATGGCCAATCCTGGAGGGGATATCAAGTCGGTATTTGATCTCATTTATTTGTTGCAAGATTAAGATTCAGATACAGACAACATTATATATCCCAGAAGGGCAATTCAGATTTACCATCTACCCAGACCATTCACAAACTCACAGACACACAGACAGCAGCAGTCACCAGTATGTCAGAGACAATCGATAAGTGAATAAATAAATAACTCAGTCCACGTGCAGAGATGCACACTGGCAACTCATGTGACCCCATGCATACTGACTCACACGAGGACCAGACGAAGAATCAAAATTCACAAATAAATAAATAAATAAAAACATTTTATACATTGCACGTACATTACATACATTCAATGCATGTATAGGCTTACCAGCCATGTGAAGAAAAACAGACATTCGTGTAAACCGACTACTGTGGTTGAAGAACAAAATAAGGTATTCGTTCAAAAAAGCTACTATCAACATTTAGCAGCCTGATAACAGAAGGAAAGAAGGACTTCAAGTAGCGATTTGTTTTCCTAGGGGCTTAAGGGCATCAAAGTGAATTCACTGGACAGGACGTGATTGATCTGTTACGGTAATGCCTATTTCTCATCTTAAACGTTTTCAGAAACATATTTTAGATTATGAGTCTGTGACCCGGCTGCCATGTTGAAAACAGTCGAGCCAAAACCAAGCACCGCCCACATCAAACGTTCTCATTTTACAGCTAAACAGTACACTACAAGATGTTTCTGAAAATATTTAGGTGAAAAATAGGCATTACAGTAACAGAATATTAATTCATATTTGATCAGCACTGCCTAGTTTGACCGTTTGATCGGAGTTCACAAGCAGTGATTGACAGCTGCTTTAGAGACATCTCGGCTCTGATTGGTTATTTTCCTTCGGGCGCGGTGGAATCTTGTAAATGCCATTAGGAGCACTAAAGGGAGGCAGAGGAACCTGATTTTTTTTCCACAGATTATCTGTCTCATGTACTACTGTCGTGACAGTTGGCGCAAATATGATAAAAAAGTTATTTTACAGCAGCTTTAATCAGGTGTGTATCTATTTCACTTACCAGGACTTGTATACCTTCTTGTTCCACTGGTGTCTTGTCATATGTAGCAGCACACACTCTCACCAGAGTGTTTACTCCATACGCCTTCAGATCCTACACATCAAAACACAATTGTTAACACTGTTGCTTCCTCTATAACTATAAGGAAATGAATGAAGGATATAAATATTTTTTTTAAAATGTGTGTTACCTCTATAAACCTTCCCAGTTGTGCATTAGTGGGGTTGTGCGTAATGAGGAATCTCAGGCAGTCATAAGAGATCTCCACTGGAGCCGGTCGATTCATTTTTAGACCCTCAAAGGTTTATTAACAGAAAAAAAGAAAAATCCTTCGAATAATGGAGTAGCAGATAGGGCCTTTGAAGGAATCAAAGTGAAAGTGTTCAGATTGAAAAAAATGTTTTCACTAAATAAAAAACTGCTTACGAACCAAAAATGCAAAACCACTTTTGTAAATATTCTATTCCTTTTGTGACAAAAAGTCGTCTGGATAAAAAACAATAAGACAAGGCAAATTTCCTGCGATAGAAATAAGAGGGGAACAAATCTAAACTTTTCTTGGCAATAAAAGGAAAAACTAAAATTGGCTTGGTTAAAAACAAAAAATAAACTCTAACAGATTGGAATCAAAACTGGAGACTGGAGAGACGACACCCAAAGTCCAGAGAAGAAAAAAAATTAAGAGAGAAAAAAAGATCTGTCCTTCCTTTCTTTCAAATCTGCTAGCCCATTCAGAGAAGACTTGTACGAATCGGAGTAGAAGAAGAAATGAAATGCAGGAAAGGAGAAGAGCTGTGAGGAAACTCCTGGGATGAAGCCAAAGCCTCTCCTACTCCCCAGGACAGGTGACAGGCTGAAGGTTGGCTTGTCTTCATATGGTTGAACAGGATGGCAGTAAGGACCTATGAGGACATGGAGATGGTCATAAAGGCATCCTTCCATGCTGGTTTATAATGAATATGATCTTTTTGTCCACTGACCTATTCTCAATAAGATGTTTCATCTGTGATTCTAGCATGAATAAGATTTGATAGCCAATTCTGCTACTCTTTCACAATTGCATTTTTGATATTCAGAATGAACATTCTGGATATCTGCAATAGAATTATTACTAGGAAAAAGTCCCATTTCAGATATCTACAATTTAATTGTTACTATTCATAACTGAAGTTAGCCATTTCAACATCTATTAGCTAAGCTTGCTTTGAATTGTAATTAAATTGTGACTAGTCAGAATATCTATAATGTCATTCTGACTAGTCAAAACGAGAGTTAGAGATGTCACTGAAAACAACAGTCGACTCGTCATACATCCCAAATGACAATTGCAGATATCTGTGATTCAGTTTTGTCCATCCCAAATAACAGTCACAGATATCTCAATCGTCATTATGACTAGTCCAAATTGTTGCGCATGACATTGCTCATGCAAGGCTTCACATTAGATATTGGCCCAACAAAACATCTGAACAGTGTTAGCAGAAGCTTATGCTGTTGTGGATAGGATAGTGAGAAAATGCCATGAAATAGAAAGAGCTTATAATCAAGGAATTTGTGGCGAATGAGAGCTTTGTTCACTAAAGAGTTGTGGTAGAAACTGACAGCGTATTGTAGATTTATTGTCTTACAGACTTGATAAAACCATATGGTTGCAGTGCAGTGCCATAGTATGTTTGAATAGCCGCTCCCACCTCGCACTTGCCGTTGCTTCCGAAATAATTACAGATATCTGCAACACCGTTTAGCCTAGTCAAAATTCTCATTCAAGATATCTGTAATTACAGTTTGACTAGGCAGAATGAAAGTTAAAGATATCTCCAAATGAGATACCTCTAATCAAAATTCATTGCAAGATATCTATATCTTCATAGTAGATATCTACTATTAAATTATGACTATTCCTAACTTCAGTTTCCATCTAAAACATAATTTCAAATAATTCCAGTACAAGAAATCTACAACGTCATTCTGAATAGTTCAAACTTAATTTAAGATATCTAAAAAGGACAATGAAGATATCTTGAATTGAGGGGAATTAAAGATATCTGAAACTGGAATTACGACTGGTCAGAATTCAGTTGCAGATATCCATAATTCACATTGTGGATATCTGCAACTGAATTGTAGATATCTGTAATGAGAAACCCCATACACATGAATGGCAAAAGTGGTTTGAATCTTACTAGTCAAAATGTAATTACAGATATCTAAATTTAGAGTTTTGCCTAGTCAAAGCATAATTACAGATATCTTGAATTACAGCTTTGAAATTATGTTGCAGATATCAGTAATGAATATCCAGTCTAGCTAATAGATGTTAAAACGGCTTACCATACATACAGTATATGGACATGTACTTAAATCAGTATTTGTATCACCACTGATTCAGGTGTACCTCTACTGTCGGCTGCCCATGGACAGTAACATGGTAAAATGAGGAAGTTTTTCATGATGTACCCGAATAAAGACACTACCAGCCTGTATACTACACACCTGTGCACGTCAATGGCAGTGTTTGCGCCTAGCTGGTGTCTCCTGTTCACTTGTCCACAATAAGCAGCAGGTGCTGGGCTTGGCAAAACTCCCCTCCGAGACTCGCAAACGCCATACATGTGCAGCCTGTAGAGAGAGACACAGTAATGGATTGCTAGTGTGATTGGTAAGCCTCCTAAATTCCTTACTAGTAGAGGTCAATTTTGGACAAGATTTAGGGGAACCAAATTATGGAGTAGCTTTTCACATCTATCAATAAACTGTTCATCTGTCAAATGTTTCAAAGTGTCATTTAATTGCTGTCTTGTAATTGCTTTTCCTCATGTTGTCCATGTATCTGTTTTTATGTTTTTAATTTTTTCCCACTCACAATGTTGTTTGGTTACGATTGCCCAGAAGTCTTTATAGATATTTAAATCAATATCCTCCTCACAAACACTAACCATACACTTCCACACAACACACAGACACACACACTTATCTTTTTTGATATATTTACTGTATTGTTATTGTTGTTATTATATATATCTTATCCTAATTGTTTGTTATCACTATTATGTAGTCATATTATTTCTTTATATTAATCTTGTCTCTAGGTGGAGGCTTCAGATAAGCCCAGTGGGTTTTTTGCCTCTTCCTGCACTGTATATTATTCATTTAATTTTTTGTTATGTTGTATTGTCTTAAATTGTGCAAAACACAGTATTAATAAGAGATGGGACTGTGTTGCAAGTGACTCGTGGTAAAATACTCACTGTGATGAGAGCTGAGGAGATGGTTCATTGAGCGTACACAGGAAAATGTGACGGCTCCGGGATGTAGACACACCATTGATGATGCTGCTGCTTCTTGTCTGGGTCCTGGCTGACAACGGCCCGCTAGCGTGCTGCTAACCTGCTGCTGCGTAACAACGGAAAACATGTTAATAATGCTCAGTTTAACGTTGCGTGACTGTAGTAGTGATGGGAATTCCGGCTCTTTTTAGTGAGCCAGATCATTTGGCTCAGCTCACCAAGAACAGCCGGCTCTTTCGGCTCCCAAACGGCTCTTCATTTTACCAATTCTGCCTTTTATAATTCTGCCAAATTTAGCGCTGTTTTGACATATGATTAGTATGTGTGCACATATATCACTTAAAGTATTCAATATAATTATACTAAACCCTATAATTTCCAGAATACCATAATTTTACATGCTGCTTCGTTTCCGACTTTCACTCATCTTGTCGCTATTCGTGCACCGCCCTCCTCTCTCTCTTTCTCTCCTCCTCTCCCTCCTGCTCTGCACCTGTAGACCGTCAGCGCGCCGTGCACCCCCGCCCCTCCCTGCTTGAGGGCATGATCCCTGTCTGTCATCACCTGATTAGTCACAGGGACGTCATTAACACAACATTCAGTCACAGTCAGTGCATGGAGTGCCCGTGGTGCGGAGAAGATCGTCCTATCATTCTGCCTTGAATTAATTAAAGAAAAAAAAAAAGAAAAAAAACTACTCTCGGACGGGAGCCGGCTCTTATCGTTCACTTAAAAGAGCCGGCTCTTTGAACCGACTCGTTCGCGACCAACACATCACTAGACTTCAGTAGCTTATGAAGGAAACCTAACCGTAACACCAACCTAACCTTTCCAAACGTGACCACATTAGTGTTGTTAACTCATTAAGCCCGACTAAAATCCTCCACCTGTATCCCTGCATAACGGAACATAAGATAGTCTACCTGTTTTTACATATATAGTTTTGACATTGTGTCCAAGCGACAATAACGGGGCGTTTCAAAGCTAACGTCACGGTGTTCAGTTAACGTTAGCTAACTGTACCAATGGCCGTTTGCACCTGCAAGTTGCCGACCGTAATTAACGAACAGTTAACGGTACAGTAGAGCGTAAAAACACTGCTAAAGACGCTAACGAAATATCGCTAGCTAATCAATGATGCTAGCTATGCTCAGATAATGTGAGTGTTAACGGTTGCTAGGACGACGTTCTAATGGTTCTAACGGTAAACGTTCTAACGGTCATTACAGCCAGCTAGCTTAACGTTAACTGTTGCTAGGGGCGACGTTCTAACGGTTCAACGGTTAATTACAGCCAGCTAGCCTAACGTTACTACTACTGTACTACTGTACATATCACAAGAGGTTATAACAGACCTAGTTTAAAGACACATCATGATTTACCTCACTAGACTTATCAGCGACGCCATCTGTCATTAGTGGCTCAGCCGCCAGCCAGGTCATGTAAAACCAGGTCAACAACCATGTCACCCAGGATAAACAGACAGCTAACACACTTCCAGGCTTTAAAGCCGGGTTCAGTAGCAGCCAGCGGAGACAGCGGTGTCGTTAACGCACACAACACTAGTTACATTATAGTAATAGTTGCTATATATGATATTAAACACACAAGCTACTTACAAAACGCAGTAGTTTCACGTTAAAATCCCGACGCTTCTACTGACAGAGAAGAGTCTGCGAAGGAGACATGTTGAACAGAGATGTCGAGTTAGCTAGCTACAATGAACGACGCTACTTCCGGTTACTTTCAACAATAAAAGTGATTTAAATTAAATACACATTGCACTGTTTTAATTTGTAAGTACACTTCCGGTTTTGTTCAGCCTGTCTCCTGCTGGTTTGACGAATTTAAACAAATCACTGTAATGCTTGAATGTTGCTCTGTTGAAGTAAAGCTAACATTAGTTACATACATGGTAATAGTTGCTATATATTATGACATTAAACACACAGGACTGCTACTTACAAAACGCAGTAGTTTCACGTTAACCCCCCCCCCCGAGGCTTCTAATGACAGAGAAGAGTCTGCAAAGGAGACATGTTGAACAGAGATGTCAAGTAAGCCACAATGAACGACGCTACTTCCGGTTGGGCTACATGGGCTTATGGGAAATGTTGTTTAAAATTACTGCGTGATTTAATATCTACTCAAACATAATTATAAAATACATCGCGTTTAAATAAATAATTAAAAAATAGTAATAAAATAATATAATACACATTATACATTTTACCTTTATGTTAAGGCAAAGGCTATATGGCAGCAGTGGACACTTGCTTATTTGCATTTAACATGAGGCATTTAATAGGAGTGTGTGTATTTAATTAAATAAGGATTAATGAATTTTGCAAAGCCTCAAAAAATGAATTTGTTGTTATTTATACTTATTTTATAATAATCTGTATATTTTCCTTTCTGTATTTTTTTCTATTTCAAAGGTTTTTCACCTAATGACTAATGGCTAATAATAATTCCAAAATTAACTGAACTTTCAAATCAACCTACAAAATAAAGGAGGGGAAAAGGAAAAGCTGTTTGTCATTGAGTGGATTCCAGTTAAAAATCTTCGAGTGGATGTTTCAATCTCTCTCAAGTTGGGATACTGCACATATTTAAACAATAACTTGACAGGTACACTTCTGGTATTATTCACCCTGTCTCCTGCTAGTTTGACGAATTTAAACAAATCACTGTAATGCTTGAATATTGCTCTGCTGAAAGTCTTACTTCACATTATGTTGCTTTATTTTTACAAAGGTGCTATTTTATGCCTTTGTAGCAGAGTAAGCAAGGTCAGGTTTATTCAGGCAAGCAGCTGAACCTTTAATTGATCGCTGTCCTGTGCTCTCTAAATGTCCCATTTTATTTTATCCAGGCATAACTAAAAATACTAACTTTCTTAGTATTTATTTAATATAATGGCACTGTATGATACAATAAGGCTGCAAGCAGGCACATTGTAACTGGCAGGCTGATGCTGAGGTCATTGCTGCCATCTACTGTTGTACAAGTAAATCTGCAAAGATATATACACACTTGTTTTTAAAAGTCAAGTCAGTGAATTCCATGAAGTTCCCTTAAACTTGTTAATGTGTTTCCTGTCTGCTTAGGAAGTTTGCAGCCTTACCCTTCTATATTTGTCTCATTAATGGTGTGCGGTTCCTGGTTCAGCTCTGAAGACAGCACTGATAATGTGTCTCCCAGTAAAGCCTTATGTGTGATTTACAACTTGACCTCTAACCTTTATGCTGGCATGACAACATTTTGTAAGACCTTTTAAACAATGTGTATGGCACACATTGTTCTAAGGTTAAACTTTACTCTAGATTTTATCATGTTCTTATTTCGTTATCTTCATTTATTTTATTCTTATTAGGGCTGTCAATCAATTAAAATATTGAATCGCGATTAATCGCAAATTAATTGCACATTTTTTATTTGTTCAAAATATACCTTAAAGGGAGATTTGTCAAGCATCTAATACTCTTATCAACCTGGGAGTGGACAAATATGCTTGCTTTATGAAAATCTATGTATATATTTATTATTGGAAAACAATTAACAACACAAAACAATGACAATTATTGTCCAGAAACCCTCACAGGTACTGCATTTAGCATAAAAGAAATATGGCATGGCAAACTGCAGCCCAACAGGCAACAACAGCTGTCAGTGTGTCAGTGTGCTGACTTGACTATGACTTGCCCCAAAACTGCATGTGATTATCATAAAGTGGGCATGTCTGTAAAGGGGAGACTCGTGGGTACCCATAGAACCCATTTTCATTCACATATCTTGAGGTCAGAGGTCAAGGGACCCCTTTGAAAATGGCCATGCCAGTTTTTCCTCACCAAAATTTTGCGTAAATTTGGAGCGGTATTTAGCCTCCTTTGATATTCATATTCATATTTCATATGATACCGGTATCTTCACTCTAGCTTTCAAACTGAGCCCGCTACAACCTCCGGAAGATCGATTGAGTTAACGCGTTAAAGAAATTAGTGGCGTTAAAACAAATTTGTGTTAACACGTTACTATCGCTTTAACTTTGACAGACCTAATTCTAAAACAATCATATATTCACAGCTTATGAACACTTTTCACATTTCGTATTTTCTCTTGGCACTTTGCATTGTCTTGCGCACATTGTGACTTAATACATATTAAAGCATTTATTCTATTTTATTCAATGCAGTTACTCTATTTTAAATAAACTGCTGCAACAAGTTACTGAAACAATTCGATACACTACATTTATATAGGTATATACTGTAGGTACAGTATGTAGGATTGGCGCATCTAGTGGTGTGGTTGCAGATTGCAACCAACTGAGTACCTTACTCCTCCCTTTCCGAGACTGTCGTAACGTGAGCCGCCGAGTGCCAAACTGTGGTAACGTGAGCCGATCGCCTCGCTCAGAGGCCATCCTTACCATAATAACACTACTTTAGGAGCAACGGGAGTCAGACGGCGGCTGAGGGTACAACGGTTTTACACTCTGCGGCTCACGTTACTGCAGTCTCACAAGCGTGTCGGAGAACTACGGTGGCCTTCAGGTAACGTAAAAACGTGAAAGGCTCTCTCGCTAGAGCCAGTGTTCGATTTGTCCGTTCTGAGCAACATGGCGGACTCCGTGTAGAGGACCCCCTCCCTGTGTAAATATAAAGGTCTCATTCTAAGCTAATGCAAAAACAAAACAATTCTTAAATTCAGGCAATTCTACACTGATGAAAACATAGTTATGAATATTATATTCCATGTCTGCCAATAGATCCCCGAAATGTTACACACTGTTCCTTTAAATCTGGTTTAATTACGCTAGTCTGTTACCATGTGAACACATTGCTCACTGTAAAAACACATTTTACATTACTCCTTAAAGGCCTCTTGGGTGTGGCATCTTTCTCTCTCTTACTCTCTTTTTCCTACACACATAAACCCACACACAAACACTCACACCAACCGACCAACCACACACAGGCATTCTGGGAAGGATGGATGTTTTGTCTTGTTGCTCAGTGAACCATATGTGTCTTGTTTCTTTACCTATTTAGAAGGTGTTAGGTTACGTGGCTCGTAGGGAGTGGAGTTTTCCTGTATCCTGCAAACTGACAAGACAGGACATGTAAAGTCTGTGTGCATGTGATGACGTCGCAGCTGCTGAATCTGGTTTGGCAGGATTTCTGAGGGAAGGGCGAGAGTAGAGACAGACACAGAGAGGAAAAGCAGTGGAACAGTTTAAACCAGTTTTCACTGAACCGTTTTTAACTTTACTGTTTTTTATATTAATCGTTTCCTGCTGGTGTCGACACAGTGCGTTTTGGTATTTGAGCCCGGTTTCAGCACTAGGTAAGGTTCTTTTTGTTGGATTTTCATTAATTTTGTATCACATACTTGAGGTCAGGACTGAGCGGTAAACAACAGACTGTGGCCAGCAGTGTTTAAATTGAACACAGGCTGAGTTACAGTGATGTTACTTTCCTTGTTTACCCTAAAACAAGACGATACACGTTGTTATCTATGCCAGCATATGCGGAAAACTATAAGGGTAATTACACTTAAGAAAATACACAATGGGAGTAGCGCTTCCTTTTGCTATGACTAAGACACAAACTACGGCAAGATGTTGAGCAATCAGTATAAGGAAAATGTAGTTTTATAAACTGTTGTTTCAGCACACAGACAGAGGCGTTTGTGGAATGTAGCCCACTTACAAGTTAAACATTTCCTGTCACAAAAACACTGAAGTTTATAAAGCAACAGGTAAATAACATGCGATTGGTCTTTTAATGGTAGATTTAATGCTTTCCTGACATTAAAAGGTTGCTGTTTTTACTATATAATGAAGATCTACACTTTAATTTGCCACTATATCCCTTCACACACACAATACAGGTAATTTTCAATTAACCATGTACATATTTTAAACAGTCACAGCCTGTTGGTGGTTAAAAAATAAAAATAATAATGTAGAATCTGAAATGGTCTCATCATAATCAGAGCAAGGTAGTAGGTGGCACTTACCGGACAAGCCTCATTGCTGCGAAAAAAGTTATTTTATTTAGCCTATTTGACTAAACTAAGTGGTAATGGAGTTAATCCGGAGTTTAAAGTGTTAACACTGAAAAGTCCTCAGGGGTGAGCCACTCCTGTTTTGTGAAATCTAAATATTTTACTCGTTCCTAAACAGTACGTGATCCTGCTCTGCTCTAGAAACCATACAGGCCTAAAGATGCTGTAGCAAATCCCATGTGGATATTATTTCTCTTTATGACCAGTAATGTGGTGGGATTTCAGGTATGATCATTGTGGGGAGAAAAATGTGATACTATTCATAAAATTAATAAATTAAATTTGAATAAAGGCCAGGTTTGACAGCAAATAGGAACATACATGTGGTGAAATACTGAATTAGATACATCTTTTTTTAGTGAATTAATGTCTGTTATTGTGTTTTACATTAAAATTGACTGAACATTAATATAATAAAATTGCCAGCCCCATGTACCTATGGTAACCACGAGAGTTCAATAGAAACTGAGCACTGATTCTGTGCTGATTTGCATCCACAAAGACATATTTGCTAAACACACACACACACACATTCAGTATCTAAGTAACATAAGCTCTAAAACCACACAAATGTGCCAGGAGGTTTATGATTGAAGTTATATTTATACTGCACTAATAACACTAGGCTGTTTCATTCATGAACCTCATTACCTTGACACACATCACATGCCATTGTTCCCCACTGTGTTCATTCAGCAGCGATGCTTACTGTTACTGTAACACACACAGCAGCTGTGTGGACAGAATTAACAGGACGGAGTGAAAAGATAAATAAAGACTGTTTGGATTTCTTTTTTTAAATACAGTACGCAGACACATAGCCACATTTAGCTTTGGATTATGGTGGAATTAAAGTTGTGTTGACGTTTATTTGCAAATGCAGCACTAGAATAGAACATGTGCAACCCCTGTGTCCAAGTGATAACTTGTTAAACTAACTTAAAAATGCTGTTATGTGTACTAGAGCCAGCTACAATAAAGGCTATTGCATTCTAATGCCATTTTCAGTAGCAATTACAACCGAACTGACTTTAGACAGCATTTTATATTATGTAACACTGGAACAGAGTTTTGACTTGTCACATTAGGAAAAGCACGGGTGCACTGTAACTATGTTAACAATGGATTCAAAGATCTTAATCCCAGTGTCAAACTGGTTTGTCTGCTAGTCATAAAGCGCCTTGTTTGTTCATGTTCATTTGTTTATAATTAACAATTTTGCATTAGTAACATTATGTTTTTGCATGAACTGTAAAGCTGCCAGGATTAATGTAAAGGGGGAGCAGTGGAATCTTTTTCTATCGTCTTTTTGTTACAGGAAAGGTTTATGTGTTTGTCGGAAATGTGGTCTTAATTCTTTATATACAGTCTGTGGTATGAAGAAAAAGGCAAATGCCGCACATGCAGTAGCACCTTTAGCTTAAAGAAATGCTTTCATGCCGAGATTTAAATGAGCAAATTGATTCATTACAGTCATTACGGTAAATACGTAGCTGGAGCTAGCAAAAAATGTAGACATAGCTATAGCTTACACCAAAGTTAAAATGTCACTGTTTCATGGGCGTTTACGTGCCGGACTACTTCTTGGTCGGGAGCAGTTGCCAGGCAACCAGTGGATACTCCGGGAAGTGGTCGCGGCCAGAAATAGTCCAGCTAGCAAATTGCTGTTTTTACACTTCCAGATTGAAAGCAGAGCTTTAGAGCTGCTGGTATAGGCAGACTTTGGTTACCTTCGGACAGAGCCACGCTAGCTGTTTCCCCCTGTTTCCAGTGTTTGTGCCAAGCTAAGCTATAACCAGCTGCTGACCTTATCTTCTCTGGCCTGTGTACATCATGTAATGGCTACTGAAGCATGGATTTCCATTAGTGAGGAAATTGATAACAGTAATAATCCTAAATAACAACTTGTAAAGCATTAAAAAAAAAAGTCGGCAGGTTTTCATCTCAATCTGTTGTTTGCAACAGTGAAGAAACATCTACAGACATGTGATAAACTCTAAATGTCACCTCCCTCTGCTGGCAGATCTGATGGTTAGTTTAATAATAGCATACAAGCCCATTCAAGCTCTAAATCAGACATAGCTGTGTTTGTAGTCACTATTCATGTAACTTCTTGTAGCATCTATTGGATTGGGAAAGATGAGGCTTATCCTTGACCATAAACCTACATTTGACCTTCTTATTGTAGGACGCAAAGCCAATTAGAAGCAAGTTCATCACACAATGAATTCAGCTATGATCTGTTTCTGTCTTGGCATAAGGATGTGGAAATATAACCCCATTTTTCTTCCTTCCTCTCTGTTACAGGGTGCTCTTGTGTCTATATCACCCAGGCCAGTGCAGCAGCAGGGATGAACTGGTCGGGGCTTGAGGGTCTGTTGAGCGGAGTCAATAAATACTCCACTGCGTTCGGGCGGATTTGGCTGTCCATGGTGTTTGTGTTCCGCGTCCTGGTGTTTGTGGTGGCGGCGCAGAGAGTTTGGGGCGACGAGAGCAAAGACTTTGTGTGTAATACTAAACAGGTAAGATGTTTTCTGTGCTGACACTTCCATATACCTTTAAATGTTACTTGGTTTATTGGAGAATTTTTTTTACCCACTACGAGGCACCCCGTTAACATCACGACAGTTTTATTGATGAAATTTGGTAATGTAAAAGACTGTCCTGACTGTTTATGAGTTTTGTTGGCTCTATCCGACTCACATGAAGAAGCATTCCACTGATTTTAGACCTGATTATCAGTTCACCTGTGACTCAACCAGTGAAAACAGCAGCATGTCTGCTGGGGCTGTGGAGGGAGCTTTCTAAAGTCTGAAAAAATACTCCTAGTGATGTCATCAGGGTTATCTCGGGTTGGGCTTGACACCTTCAATTTGTAACACAAAACCTGAGTTAACTTTGCGGTTGTGGGATTTGAAAGACGTGGGTTTTTACCAAGCAGGAGGGTCTAACAAAAGACACTATTGAGTTGCATTATGGGAACTGTAGGATCCAGTGTTTTATTGGAATACGAGAGACTAAAAGTAAGGATATCTCAGGCTCTGTTGCATCAATTTTGACCATTCTTACTTTTTTCTGTCTCTTGTGAGTCCCCCAACTTTATGGAAGTGCAATACCAAATCCAAAGTAGCCCTTTAATAAGGGCTAGGCCTGATTAAAGAAATGTGTTGACTTCTTAGGATATTGACACAAACATTTGTAAGCTTAGCCCCGTGACTAGAAGATTGGTAAATCATCTTTCGTCAGTCTATTAGGTTCACATGGTAATGTTTTAGCATATACAACATAAAGTAACTGGTAGGTAATCAGCGCTATTTCTCAAAGCAAACCTTTGATTAATATAGCCTTCTTTTAATCTGTAATCCTAATTGCAAAATGCTTATTGGTCTGTAAATCTTGCAGGGAAAAGATCCCCAAAAAAGGGCTGCGGGTTTAGATGTACTGTAGCTTTCTACCAGTATAGAGGCAGCATAACCTTCATCACATCCTCCGGGTGATATTTAATTCTGGCAGCACCAGTGGTATTGTTTTGTATTCATCATTTTATGACAGTTACATTAGCTGTGCTATGAAATAAAAGTATTGTCTCTTTGAAACTCCTGGGTTCCTTGTGTTTTATCTCTGGCAAAACAACGCAACCACCTATGCTATCACTCATTGTACCCATCTGAGACAGTCATTATAGAAAAAGCAATATGTTTTCTAAAAGTTCTTTTGCTTTGTTTTCAGCCCGGCTGTACCAACATCTGCTATGACTTCATCTTCCCTATCTCCCACATCCGTCTGTGGGCGCTGCAGCTGATTTTCGTCACCTGCCCGTCTCTGATGGTGATGGCTCATGTTAAATACCGTGAAGGAAAGGACGCGAAATACGTGGAGCTGCACCACGGCTCTCACCTGTACGCCAACCCTGGCAAGAAGAGAGGAGGCCTGTGGTGGACCTATCTGCTGAGTTTGGTCTTCAAAGCTGGATTCGACGTAGCGTTTCTTTACATTCTGTATCGGATATACCATGGATACGACTTGCCCACGTAATGCTCATATCTTTACTTCTAAAGAGGACCTATTATGCTTTTTTCCCTTTCCCTTAGTGTGTTATATAGTTTTTTTGAGCATGTAAAAGGTCTGCAAAGTTACAAAGCCCAAAGTCCATGCCAAAGGGAGTTACTCTCCACAACAGAAACATTGCTCCTGAACTACCTGAAACGCCTCGCTTACCTTCTTTAACGTGGTGATGTCACCAAGTAACACATTTGCACAATACCCCTCAAACAAAGCTAGTTAAAGCGGGGCTGGAGCGGAGTCTAAAGAGTTTGGTTTGGTTTACCAATCACAACAGAGTGGGACAGCTGACCTATCAGAGCAGACTGGGCTTTTCGGGAAACATGTTCTAGTAGAAACTCAAAATACAAGTATGCACCTGAAAATAAGCATCATAGGTCCTCTTTATTCATCTTTAGCATTAAAGGAAAACATGAAAATTGAAGAGAGCGGCAGCCAAACTGATTATCTACTGAATTTCTATTCTTCTCTACTCTTTTCTTCTAGGTTATCCAAGTGTTCGCTGGCACCGTGCCCCAACACCGTGGACTGCTTCATTAGTCGCCCAACCGAGAAAAAGATCTTCATGATCTTCATGGTCGTTTCCAGCGCGCTGTGCATCTTAATGTGCATCGTCGAGATGACTTATCTCATCGGCAAGCGCATCTCCAAATTGTTAAGGATCCGCCAAGACAACGAGAGGCTCCTATTTGCTGAGCAGCATGAGCTCACCAGCATGGCCCCACCCAGGTCCCAGTATCGCAGGACTGATCCAACGCTGACAGAGAGCAAGATGAGTTTATACAAAAGGGAGAAGATCAGAGACGGTGGTGTAACTACGACTCTGTAGGACACGACGGTCACTAAACCATGGGTTTGTTTCTAACGGGTAGCCGTGCAACAGGACCAAAAGTTACCTAATAAAGTTATCGAACCAAAAGACTGATAAAAGGGCCGACCCTTGTGTATCGCGTCCTGTGACTCAGCTGAACATGAAACATTCATGACTCTCCGTTGGAAGGACCTCCAACACTGGCTGGTTGTATGTTGAACACTGTTAAAGAAGAAGACTACTACTATGTGTGGATATTACGTTTTTATCTTTGTACCATAGATCTGATCAGCTTATGGCTGACTATACAAGGACAAATGTTTTTTTATAGCACAAACCTGATGTTGTGTTTGAGGGCATTGTTGATTGTTTGTTGATCATGAATCAACACCAATATGTCATGTTACATGTGGTATCGCATAGCCAGATCTCCACAGCGCTGTGTCAGCGCTAAAGAAAGGTCTGGCTCCACACATTATCATTCTGGTATAGGGGGAAAAAACACTCTTGCTTGTTTGTATTTCTTTAAACCAATCACAATCGTCTTAGGCGGCGCTAAGCCCAGGATGCAGCGACGGCGCCCTTGCAGCACATGGGAGAAGTTTGATCAAACCAAACCCAAACCATTATCTTTTCCTATACCTAACCGAGTAGGTTTGTTGCCTAAACCTAAGGAGATTTCTGGCAGAGGTCCCTGAAGGCAACCTTCTCCTTTGCAAAATAGATAGCGGAAGGGGATGAGAATGACGCATGGGATATGCCAACACGATCTTATCCCAACTCGTCACATACTGATGCTTTGTCATACCCCTCCGCATCCCTTTTCAGTCGCAGTTAACACATACTTAATGTTGTGAATTAAACAAAAACATTGGTTTAGGTTTAGGCAACAAAACCACTATAGTTAGGTTTAGGAAAAAACAACATGGTTGGGCTTAAAACTACTATGTTTGTACAGTGAAAATGCGACTTGATGTTGTGGCGGTGCGTCTCATTCTGGCGCTGAAGGGTGCCTTGTGCGGTGGTATCGAATGCTGACGGCTGAGACAAAGCGTCAGTATTTGACGCCCTGGGAATGAGAGCGGGCTGCATACACGGCGGCTCATATCCACAGTCCGGTGAGTCAGACTATGTTACATGTAACACCCTGGTGTACGTTTTGTAAATTACAGCACTTTGGTATCTTCAGCACTGTTAATAGCTTTGTTAATTGTGTGTTGCCTCCAGTGCTCTGTGCGTTCATATTTCTTCTACTAAAGGGACCAAAATGCTGCTGGGAATTCGATGAGATGACCTCAAATGTTGAGTTATCCATCAAGATCGAAGATGGTCTAAATCTAGATTTGGATATGCACACTAACTGATCTGGCAGATGTTACAGGATACAAGGTCACAAGGTCATCGTGTACTTTCAACCTTGGTTAAATCCCCAGACATAGAGCAGACTATTTCTGCTCTGACTAAAAGTCAACTGGAATGTCATAACTTGGTCCAATAGTTTCTTTTAAGGCTTGTTTTTATTGACCCATGTAGTGATATATTTAATTGATTGTAAAATAAATGCTGGTGTCTAGACTGTTTTTCTTTGCTGAAAGCTCTATTATATTATGTTTACCCCACAGATATATAAGTTATGCATATAAAGTATGAAGCTGCTCCTGATATCATTGACAAACTCACTAGAGAAAGGGGAAGGCTTAAAAAAAATCAAATTAAGCAGCAGATGTCAATGAACAAATTTAGGTTATATTTAAAATTATACGCAAAGTTTGGTGTTTATTATTTTTAAAAACCTAGAAATTACTTCACAAATGCTTCACAGCACACATTTCAGTTTGGCATAGCAGGAAAATCACAAGTGTTTCTGATAACAAACAATTACAGTGGGCCATGTATGCACGATACCTGAAGCAGCTAAATCAGGCATCATTAGTTTTATTATTTACACCTCTACTTTTACATGAACATAGCCTGTTGTGCAAATGAATGCATCCAGCCATGCAGCCTTTTATTTTTTAGAATATTATCAATAAAAAATTAGACTGAAAATAGTTCCATTACGTTTTGTTACCACTAGATGGCAGCATTGTCCAAGTTAAACAGACCAAACTCTATCTCTCTATCTGTAGACATTTTGGGGAGTTTGTCTTAACGAAAGTTAAAAGTGTAAAAGAAGCAGCCACATTGAAAACTTCTTGATCAAGTGCTTCTTTAAAAACCCTAAATATGGCTTATTTGCTCGCCTATTTGCCAGTATTTTAATACTATTTCATACTAAATGGCTTACCAAAATGAAAACACTGGCTTTTTAGATCTAGCAATCAATCTAAACCTACAGTTTATAGTAATACTGCATTTAATCTACCTCATAACAACTATATAACATAATGTAAATATCCGACGAGGATGGGATTCGAACCCACGCGTGCAGAGCACAATGGATTAGCAGTCCATCGCCTTAACCACTCGGCCACCTCGTCCGTTTTCACATCTATATTAGGTCATAATATGACGACATACAGTAAGTTACAGTATCATAGTATGTTCAAATGTCGACCTTTGAGTCCACTTTACGTTGCTGCTCTTACCTGAATGTGTTTCACAGGAAAGTGTGTGCCCAAATCTACTTCTACACCTCATTAAAACGGTGTAAACCTTGCTATAAAGATACTACGACAAACTAGCTAACTTTGAGCTAAAATGTACCTGTACCGACCTGTTTACCCACTGACAACGAAACGTAGGTAACTCTCGCGAGATTGGCTGCCAAAGCGAGCATATCCCTTATTCGACGTGAACATAGACCTTAATCATCTCGCGAGAGTTTCGCAAATAAACTAAATTCCGGCATCTACACTAATAATCACTAACACGAATGTGTAAATTAGATGTTAACATGTTTACTTGAACCGAAGAGCAACATGGTGCAGAATCACACACAACACCTATTTCTATCCACCACACGGAGCCAGAGACCAACAAATAAAATGAGCTATTTTAAGCATGTGAGAATGGACTGACTATTTAAGTGGGTCTTACTCTAGCATTACCACATATCACCATAATTAATTGATAATTATGTGAGAAAATCCTAATATGACACTTCAGTTACTATAGCAAAACCGGAATATATTGCATTTATTTTGGAATAATTGTTGGAATAATTTCCATATTGTCAACCTCTGGAAGATTTTCCACATCGTCAGCCATCATGGCTAAAAGAGAGAGCAGAGCCAACAGGGTAAGATGTTCAAACAAAGGAGACACTTGACACATTTAATCCATCACTGCATTTATAGAAAAAGCCTGTTTTTGTTTTTAGATGTGATCATGTGTTTTTTGCCAAAAGCCTCAACAATTACAACTGATTTAATTCACCCTCTCAGAGGTTGTAGCAGGCTCAGTTTTAGAGGTAGAGTGAAGGTACAAATATCATATGAAACCTAAGGAATCCATTGCTACTTTGTAAAGAAGGATGTTAAATAATGCTCCAAAGTTAGGCTAAATTTTGGTGAGGAAAAACTGGCATAGCCATTTTCAAAGGGGTCCCTTGACCTCTGACCTCAAGATATGTGAATGAAAATGGGTTCTATGGGTACCCACGAGTCTCCCCTTTACAGACATGCACATGCATGTGATTTATGATAATCACATGCAGTTTTTTTAAATGCAGTATAAATGTGTTATTTCTGCCTATTCTAAAATCATCAATTTGAATATTTCTGCATACTGGGGTCCTTAGACAGTCTGGGAATTGCATAAACTGGGTATCCCTGTAAAGCTGAGACTCTTGTGGATTTCAATTGTATTCATGTGTGATGATGTTAGTCCCCATAGTAGCCATTTCATTGTAGTGAAAGAAGATCACATTAGCTCTCTCTCCACCGCCATCTCTCTGCTTTGGAGAGAAGCTTTGATTTCACCAAGGTTGCCTGGAGGAAAGAACTCCACAAGGCCAAAAAAGAGATGGGACAGAAAGAAGAAGCTCTTCACCGCCATCTCTTTGCCCTGGAGGGAGCTCAAGAAAGCGCGTGTTGAGGCACATGAGGAGTTAAAAAAAGAGGGATGAGAAGATCATCTCTCTTGAACAGAGCTTCCATGCTCAAAAAGAGGAGACCGAGAGGGTGAGAACCTCTGCCGGTCAGTTGATGGAGGTCAGCGGGGTCAAGAACACGGAGGAGATGCAAGGCTGAACAAAATCAGCCAGCTTGAAGAGCTCCTCAGAGACAAAGATCAGCTCATCGCCAGGGAAAACAAAGTACGGCGAGTGCGTACCACTACCAACGATCACATAGACACCCTGGCCCAGCTGCATCCTATACTCAGACTGCTCTGAAACAGAGCCAGCTGATGTGTCACACTCTGGAGGAGAAACTCCAAAACCAGCTGGCTGACAGAGAGGAGAGACACCGGAGAGAGCTCACATAGCAGGCAGAGAGCCACCAGAAGGAGCTTTCTGAAAAGCTATAGAACAATCCAAAAAGGAGCTGTTCATGCTCAGTGAGAGCTGGAAGAGGAGCGACCAGCAGCATGAAAAAGAGAAGAGAAAGCTGGAAGAGATGCTGCTGGGAAAAAAGAGAAGATCTGGACATTTGAGGCGTGCAGACAGAAAGGAGGATATCCAGCACCTCATGAAGGAGAACATCCAGCTTCGGGTATGCAGCCTCAGCTCATCTTTTTGATTCAAACAACAGATGACTTTAGACCTTTGGTGGTAAAATAAAATATGTTGTCTTTCTCTTTTCAGGTGCTCATAGAAAAAGATGAAAAGAAGTGCTTCTCGGGCTGGAGTCAATTTGTCTGCTGTTTGACCTCAAGACAGACAACTCCCTTCCAAGAACCCAACCGTCCTCCTCCACCCTAACCCATCTTCGTTCTTACCCCCGACCAACTCCCTCCACTCCTCCCTCCCTACTTTCATTTTTACTTCACATTTCTTCATTCTTTCATTCAATTTGACCTTTTAGAACAGTCATTAAATTCATAAACCTTAATTATATGTATGTTTGTCTCCTATCTGTGTGACACTGTCTGGGTTACATGGTGGAGAGGAGGTTGTGTTGCTCAGGCTCCATGTGTTTGGTGACGCCTGGAAGCCACTTGACATCCTCCTTGGATCCATCTTTTCATATACTATGCTCACATTATATGTATCAATTTCTGTCATATGTTTTTTGTCTATGCTGTAATTTCATTATGTTGTTACGCTGTACGCACGACCATCTGTTGAACGTCTGTCCATCCTGGGAGAGGGATCCCTCCTCTGTTGTTCTTCTTTTTCACTGTTAAAATTTGTTGTTTTGGTTACGTTTTTCCTCATCCGATGCAAGGGTCGTACTGTGAAGGATAGAGTGTCATATCCTATAATATACTGTATATCTGTACAGGATATATATGGGGGGCTGTCAATCGATTAAAATAGTTAATGGCAAATTAATCGCACATTTTATTAAAATATACCTTGAAGGTAGATTTGTCAAGTATTTAATACTCTTATCAACATGGGAGTGGGCAAATATGCTTGCTTTATGTATGTATATTGGAAATCAATTAACACAAATCAATGACAAATATTGTCCAGAAACCCTCACAGGTACTGCATTTAGCATAAAAGAATATGCTCAAATCATAACATGGCAAACTACAGCCCAACAGGCAACAACAGCTGTCAGTGTGTCAGTGTGCTGACTTGACTATAACTTGCCCCAACTGCATGTGATTATCATAAAGTGTGCATGTCTGTAAAGGGGAGACTCGTGGGTACCCATAGAACCCAATTTCATTCACATATCTTGAGGTCAGAGGTCAAGGGACCCCTTTGATAATGGACATGTTTTTCCTCGCCTAAATTTAGCTTAACTTTTGAGCATTATTTAGCCTCCTTCACGAAAAGCTAGATAACATGGTTGGTACCAATGGATTCCTTAGGTTTTTTAGTTTCATATGATACCAGTATCTTCACTCTAGCTTTAAAACTGAGCCCTCTACAAGCTAAAAATCGCAAGTTTCATTATTACTTTAAAGAAATTAGTGATGTTAAAACAAATTTGCATTAACTTTGACAACACTAATATATGTACATACAGATATTTTTAAAAATATATCTAAAGGATGAAGATCAATACGCAAATATTTGTAGTTTTCTTTAATATTCATATTTGCAAAACACCATTGATGCAGGTGTAACCTTATATGTAGAACAAGCATGAATAAAGCATGACTCAGGCCCTTGCAACCTCTTGTGTTCATGTTCACTGTGATTTAGCATCACTACACCTTCTCTGTCCCTGTCGAGTTCATATCAGTTTTTATTTCTTCGGCCTATTTTATCATCTAAATGACTGAAAGCTTGTTTATAGCTATCATTTAGTTTAAATCATGGTTGAGTTGAATGGCTTTTCAAAGACAGCATGTGTTCTTTAATACAGTTTTTATTATATAATTGATTGTTTTTGTGTATGCATGATGTAATAACTGACCCAACCTCATGAAAAGACTTAAAATAGTCTAACCCACCTACTGTATCAGTGTGTCTTGAGGTGTGAATCACAAGGCGAAACACAGACAGAGGGGATCGAACATTTATTTACCCTTATTAAAAGTTACAATAAAACCATTAACATCTTCAAACGATAGCAAAATAAAGAGAACCAAAAAATATTGGCCAAAACATATTTACAGAGACAGTTTGCAGATAAAAAGCTCACATTTTTGTACACAATCCCAAACCCCCTGCATCATAAACTCTGAAATGTGAACACTGCAATACTCAAGAAGCTTGAATGTGGTTTTAGCCAGAAAAAGAATCTAAATGCACGAACAAAGACATTGCTCTTTTTCCACCTCCCCTCCTCGGTTTTTCACTTTTCTATACATGACAAAATACTTGAAATTTGGGGGTAAAACATAGGAATGTAGAATTCTAAAAATGAATAAGAATCTTTTTGAATGTGTCCATGTAACAGTCACTTCGAGTGAAGGAGATGCTCTGCCCCGCTCCGCAACGGTGACAATTTTTAGATCCCAGAAAAAGATGAGAAAGAAAAATTAAAAATGTTATAGGGCTGCCACGCTGTTAAAAAGGATGCTTCTCCATGAATTGGGAAAATAAGTCAGTATTCCTGATTCGCTCCACATCCAATCCATTTACCTTCGCCACATGCCAGTCCCAGTGTGCGCCAGGAGGGGGCGACACACGGTGACGCTTTCATCATGAGAGGGCCCGGTGAGATTCCGTCTGTCGAAGAACTAATAAAAGGCAGTGAACTGGTGGTTGAATCAGCAGACGTGATATATCCTTTGTCTTCTTTTCTAGTTTTGTTTATAACTTTAAAGAACGTGGCACGAGTCTCTCATATATATATTTATATACTTTAATCTTGGAAAATCAGTTCAGGTGCCGTGGCGGGGGGGGTGCAGTCACTCTGCCTTGGCCTCGCCCTCAGAGGCTGCAGGTGTCGTGTCCTCGGCGGGGGCAGCGGCGGCGGCCTCCTCGGCCGGGGCAGCCTCTGTGGGTGGGGCCTCCTCCGCCGCCTTGGTCTCTCCCTCAGGTGCGGCCTCAGCAGCTGGAGCAGCGGCGGCGGCGGCCTCGTCCTCTTTGGCCTCGGCGGCCGGCGTCTCCTCTTTGGTTTCCTTGGCCGCGTGGCCGTTCTCCTCGGGCTTGTCCTCTGCCGTGGGGGAGGCGACCTCCTCCTTGCCCTCCTCGCTGCCCTTCTTGTTCTTCTTCAGCGAGATGCCCTTGAACTTGAAGGAGTTCTTCAGGGAGAACTTCTTCTTTTTCTTGCCCTCCTTGGCGGCCTCGCCTTCCGCTTTGGCCGCGTCGCCCTCGGCCGCTGGAGCCGGCTCGATGGCATCCCCCGTGCCGTTTTCACCCTCTTTAGCTGGCTCGGCTGTTCCGTTTCCATCGGCGGCGGCCACTTCCCCGTCGGGCTTGGCTGACACGTCCCCGTTGGTTTTGACATGACCGTTCTCCTATACATACAGAGAAAGGGACTTCATTAGTCACGGATTAAAATAATCAAACTGGGTCAAAATAAAACACATCGCCTCTGGAAATGGAAAAATCAGTCAGATGGATAAACTGTAGATGAAATTTGTTCAAATAAATCTAAAGAGATCTGGCATGTGACAGATTAGCATTAGCCCATTTACTCCCCAATAGTTAATCCATGTTATACTTGGAGGAAAGCTGCTTGCCCAGAGAGTGGTTCAGAGGAGGGGAGGGTGGGGGGGGGGGATTCAATTCAACAGCTGTTTGCAAGACTCCAATCAGGCACACGGGGGCAGTAGTGCTGCATATAAAACATCAACACCAGCCAGCGAGTTGGGGAACAAAGGAATCCCCATGAAACCTGCTTTTCTGCTTCTGCATCCGCGAGAGCTGCAGCTCACTGTCTACCACTGCGCTCTGCATGGGCTCAGTGTGGCCACAATACAGCCAGCAAGCACACATCAGTCATGACAGACAAAAGCCAAATGTCAGATTAAGAAGTCATATTCAATGCAATCAACTGCACTCATATTGAGGGAGAGGAGGAGTCTACAAGTCCAACTACCCAAGTTCATTAACATGTATGGAGGGTGTTTATCATATAATCTTCTGATCAGACTCAATCCCCTTGTTTAATGATCAGAAATTAAATCACATTTTATTCCCTTCATTGTGGAACTATAATGTATGAACGCAAATCATATTGTTTACCACATAAATCAGACTCAATCCCCCTTGTTTATTGCTCCTAATGATCATTAAAGCACATTTGATTCCCTTCGCTGTCGAATTTTGTGAGACACAACTATATTTAATAGTTTGGGTTAAGGGGGTTTCGAATCCGCGCTTTTGTTTGCAACTCCGCAAAATGCGCCTCCAGCACAGCACAGCGCATATTTGCATCCTTTTTGCACCGTCTTTTGTTTCGACGTGAGAGCGACTACAGCCAACATCATGAGAGAGAACACGGTCCAGACACACGTTTCGACCCGAATCTGTCGTTTCTTGCATATAAAACGTGCGGGTAAATCGCCCCCATGGGACCCGGCGGCTGGGCGGAATTAACAAAGAGCAGGCAGGTCTGGTTGCAGAGCTGAGCTGAGCTGAGCTGACGAGCATGGCCACTCGAAGGGCTGCTGCTGCTGCTCTGCTGCTGGATGGATGGAGGTCCCACTGGTTTTTTTTTTTTTTTAGACAACCTGTTATAGCCTCATTCAAACTCATTTTGCACAGATAAAACGTGGATCTTAGTGCAGCAACAGCTCGTACCCCGCCGTGCCGTGGCACCCATCGTGCTCTAGTGCCCCAGTGGGCGTTGGGTGCCATGTGGCTCCCTGCTGATGCTCAACATGTCAGGCCTGCTTTAACTCACCTGGCCGTTGGCTTTAGCAGCAGCAGGATCAGCTGCAGCAGCGGCTTTCCCCTCCACAGCTACTCCACCCTTGGACAACTGGGCTCCCATTTTTTTTTTTTTTTCCTTTTTAGGTTTTCAAAAAAAGAAAAAATCGAAAAAGAAGATTTGAGATTTAAAAATCCAGCTCTGGGATGAGATGTTTTGCCAAAAAGAGGTGAAAAATCCGACCGGATCTCCTTCTGCTTCCCTGTAGGTTTTGGATACGAGAAGATCCCCCTTTCAGTGAGTTTTTTTAGTGTGGACCCCACGGCGGCTGAGCTCAAATTAAAGGATGTCGGTGATGAGGCTGTGAGTATTTCAACCGCGCCTCAAAATCGACCGGAGGCTCCTCCCATGGGCGTGGCCAACCGGGGTTCGTCCAATCAGCAGCCGGGAGATGGACCTCCTTCACCCGCCCTGCCACTGCAACAGTCTGCTGCTCAACTGGGTGATCAGGGAGACTTTTTCCACTGTTTCACATGTCTGGAAGATTTTAACTTTTTAAACTTTGTTCATTAACAGCACTTGTTGCAAGAAAAGATCATAAAGACAATTCTATTTTGATAAAGAATCAGAATAATAGAGAAGTAGCCTGTATAATGCTGTTAAATTGATACTATAATGGACAAACAATATCATACATGTTATAAATGATGCTTTAAATGCACTGGTGAGCACAACATACACACCGTAGAAGTATTTTATCATTAGATTAGTAGTGGTTCCCAACCTAAGGTTCAGGACCCCGAAATGGAAATAAAAACTATTTCTGCAACAAAAAAAAGTTTTTATGTAGAAAGTGTAAAGTTTTTATTTAGAAAATGATCTGTAAATGCCAGTGTGATCCCAGATTTAAATGATTACCCCTCTCGTGTTTGTTTTGTTAGCAGCCAATTAGCTTAGCTTAGTATATAGATAGATAGATATATAGATAGATAGATAGATAGATAGATAGGTAGATAGATAAATAGATAGATAGATAGATAGATAGATAGATAGATAGATAAATAGATAGATAAATAGATAGATAGATAGATAGATAGATAGATAGATAGATAGATAAATAGATAGATAGATAGGTAGATAGATAAATAGATAGATAGATAGATAGATAGATAGATAGATAGATAGATAGATAGATAGATAGATAGATAGATAGATAGATAAATAGATAGATAGATAGATAGATAGATAGATAGATAGATAGATAAATAGATAGATAGATAGATAGATAGATAGATAAATAGATAGATAGATAGATAGATAGATAGATAGATAGATAAATAGATAGATAGATAGATAGATAGATAAATAGATAGATAGATAGGTAGATAGATAGATAGATAGATAGATAGATAGGTAGATAGATAGATAGATAGGTAGATAGATAAATAGATAAATAGATAGATAGATAGATAGATAGATAGATAGATAGATAGGTAGATAGATAGATAGATAAATAGATAGATAGATAGATAGATAGATAGATAGATAGATAGTAACTTTATTGATCCCGAGGGAAATTCAGGTTTACAGCATCACAGTTCCATAGTGCAAAACATGTTAGTAAAAAGGCAGTAAGAAAGTTAGTAGTGCAAAGTACAAAGTACAAAAAAATATACCAGATATAAAAATACAAGGAGATAAAGAAAACTGTTAAAACTGAATATAGTGCAGGGTAACAGCTGTGATACAGGACTATTAAAAAAAGTGAATATAGTGCAGAATATAGTGCAGAAGAGACTGTTATGTAGAAAGTGTAACGTTTTTATTTAGAAAATGATCATCTGTAAATGCCAGTGTGAAACCTTTCAGCTTCTATCCTGCCAAATATATACTTAAATGAATAGTTTGACATGTTGGGAAATTATTCGCATTCTTGCCCAGATTTAGACGACACCCCTCTCATGTTTGTTTTGTTAGCAGCCGATTAGCTTAGTTTAGTATATGCTAAGCTAACTGGGAAAAAAACTAGCCTTGTTTTTATACTTCAGTTTTTGTATGGATTAAAAAACAAGATATAAAGAGTTAACTAGTGAGCTTTTAGAGTTAGAGGTGGATTTTGTTATCTTCATGCTGTGTTCACACTACGAGCGACACAGCAACAGGCTACAAGTCATTTTCCATGGAAGCTGGTGACATGAAGCTATAAAGGGGGTTCCCAACCTAAGGTTCCCCAAAAGGGAAATATTTCTGCAGCAAAACTACCTAAAAAACTACTTGTAAATTACCAGTTTTGCCTTATCAGGTCTCAAATAACTATTCAAATCAGCCAATCTGGGAAGGGAACATCACTTTCACTCTAAGATATACCCATGCACCTATGATAAAGAGGTTGCAAAAATAATTTTTTTTGCTATAAAGAAGCAAAATGACTGGGGGCCAACACGGTGATTATTCCAAGCTCATGATTTCCAGACTCCACTCACTGCTTCACCCTCGCATACACACTCTGTAAGAAGATAACGTCAACTTCTTCTCAAGTTTGACAGTTTCAGTGACTTCATTTAGCTTAAAAAAACCCTCAGATGATCTTTAAACAAACGACTATTTCAATGAGCACTGAAGAATTCGTTAATGGCCTCAGCCGGACTTTGAGTGACAGGCCCGCCTCTCCAAGAGTAAACTCGTTACATAACGCACAGTGCTTCTCAGCGGAGACCTTTGCGATGGCACTGGGGCCGCTTTGTCACCGACGCAGACAGGGAGACAGTGAATCAGCCTGTCAGCCGGTAATGAGGTCTCTTGGCCAGACGAGCGAATCCCACGATCGCAGCAATGACACTGCATTTTTTTTCTTGTTTTTTGGGAGACCAAAGCTGACGGGTTCCTCTTGTGATCCGGCGAGGTCAGAGGTCATTGTGTTTTAAGCTGAGTTATGAAAGCCAGTCGACTGCTTCCACAGACCGGCCCAGTCATGAGACGGGGTCATACATGCGTTTATATACATGCCAGCTGTCGTTTTCGAGCCGTTACTCTTAATTGTGGCAACCTTAACCAAATTATCCCTTCTTTCCCATCAACAAGGCACTCATTTATCCCACAGATGAACCCATTTCAACAAAACGGCACTCTGTTTGCTTGTCATCTTTATGGGACTTCATTAAGCGGAATTTATGATTTCCTCTTATTAAAGTCCCGTATTCTTCTGAGGCATCCCTTTATAGCTCCATATGTCTCTTTCTGTAATTGTTTCCACCGATCCGATGGCACACAGAATGAACCCCCTCCACACACACACACACACACACACACTCACACAGACATGTCACGGCCATGGTATGCGAGGCATGCATACACGCCACCCAGAGAATGATCTCCATCCATTCAGTGGGTTGAGCTTCCCACAGTGGAATTGCTACACCCTCAGGGGTTCAAAATCTGCACCCCCCTCCTAACCAACCACCACCACCACCACTCCATACATTCTCAAAAACTGAGTCAGGAAGGAGAACAACATGTCTGGAAGATGTTTTTAACCCCCACTGCTTGCATACAGCCCAATCATGGGTTTGGAATTCTTCATTACTCTCTGATGTGGCGATCGGCCCTTTCGTTCTGAAGAGGTCTATACATTAAGGTTGTCAGATTTCAAAGGGATGTTACTGGTTTGATCAGCACAAGAAAGGAACTGTTTTCACAGCGGGGCATCCAAGCCTCTATAGAGAGATGTGGTTAACCTCAGAACTTGTCACTCAAACTTAAGTGATATCTTTATCGTTGTGGATAAGCTTTAAAACATATTAGATTTTCTCCATTTTGACTTTTAATTAGTATTTCTGACCACTAAAATATATTCCAAAATCTTCCTTAAAAAGTAAATAAAACAGAAAAATGCTGGTCAAAGTTTGTAAGTACTTTAATTTGCTGGGAGGACTCAGTGTACTTTGTGATTGTAAAGAGCAAAACATAAACAGAAAATGACTTATTGATATATCTCAAGCTCCTAAGGCTTGTGCAACTCAGTGGAAGAGATTTTTGCGTTCTGGCAGCATTCCAGTGTTGACAGTAAACTTTTAGAAAATGATCTGTAAATGCCAGAGTGAAACCTTACAGCATCTATCCTGCCAATCAATTTCTATGGATTAAAAAAACAAGATATAACGTGTTTTTAGTGAGCTTTAGAGTTAGAGGTGGAATTTGTTGCTATGTTCACACTACGAGTGACACACCAACAGGCTACAAGTCATTTTCAATGGAAGCCGGTGACATGAAGCTACAAAATGACACCCGACACTTGTCGATGTGTGACGTACAACAAATAAAGTTGAGCTGGTCTCCACTTTTTTAGTCCTCCAATGACATGGTGAAGCCTCAACCAGCCATATGTTTTGTTTCACCTTGTTTCATTCCATCTACAAAAATGCCGTTAGCTAGTTTCCGGTGCTATTTAATGACATAGCCTAGCTACAGCAAAGAGCACTTGAGCTACACTTCAATGGCGTCTCGGAGTCAATGTCGCTGCCATGCTTTGGCTGTTTTGCTGCATTTGTTGCTCGTAGTGTGAACATATGTTTAAACTGAGCCTGCTAGCTGTTCCCCCTGTTTCCAGTCTTTGTGCTAAGCTAAGCTAACCAGCCTCTGGCTATAGCTACATATTTAAAGGTGCTAAATATGGAATTGGGAGCATTTCTGTTGCCTCTCAACGGCTCTCAACATGGCAACGACGAGCTGGGCAATTCGAAGCTAAAAGCGCTAACGGTGCTAACGACAAAAGTGCTAACAGAGATAAGAGTGTTTAACTGAGGGGGAACCAGAGGGCAGGCGCTACCCTTTCTTTGACAACGCTTTCGGTTCGGGACAGCGTTATCAGCTGTAATCGCCATGCAGAGCGGCTGCCATGAGCTAGCAAATGGGGCACACTCACATGCACAAACATGCACTAAAAGCCCCAGCGGACAGCCCGGCAATGTCAACAAAGCACAGAGAAGCTCAGATTACAACACACATTGAGGGAGAGAGACTTCATTGTCTGCTCAGGTAGACATTACTCCTCAATGTCTTTACATAGACATTAGTTGTTTGCTGCTATATTAACGCTCTGAATAATTAATTTAGCACATTTAACGTACAATACAGACATGAGAGTGGTATGAACTTTCTGTCTTACATACATTTCGTACAGACACATTAAGCACACACACTAGTAGCCTAGTACACACAGTGTGATGATGACGAGACCTGGTTCCCTTGAGAAAAATGAGATTGTGGCTAGAGGACTTCCCCTGGCCTCCACCTGCCTACTTATTTATGTCACGTTTAACGTGGCGCTTTCTTCTTCTCCTCTTCACACACTTTTTCCCCCCTCCGAGCTAGTCAATGCCCCTGTTTGTGTGATTGCCCATTTTTCATGCCCTGACACAGGATGAGCTCTCAAATCCCGTTAAAAGCCTCCATTGTCTCTGTCTCGGCGAGCCAACTGATGAGCATCACAAGTAGAAAGAAAGAGAGGAGGAGGACCGGAGCGAGGGAAAAGAATCAGAAACATGTCTCTGGGGTTCCTTTTGCTTCAGGGAGGAGAAAAGTTATCTTTACGACAGTCACCTTGAACAGATTGAGCATATCAGCGTGATGAATATGCATACACAATCACCAAATACAAGAGTGCAGGCTGTTTCCTGTGTGTATCCTGTGTGGGACATTGATGGCTACAAATGTGTCGCAGTTTTGCACAGCTAATGGCCCAAATACCTCAACACCTTATGCAAGGCACAGTCATAAAATAGCTTTTATAATAAGAAATAATGTGAGGAAAAAAGTTTGGAGCCAAAAAGTGGATTAAATATAACCACAACACAAAACATTTAGTTTTAATGCATCACAAATATGGTATCTAAGCAAACATTTAAATTAGATCTTATGTCTGGTATAAACACAACATTTGCATTGCCAAGCACCTAATTACAAGGAGTATCAGGTGCACACAGCCCTCTTCACTGCCATGAATAGGGGTGCGTAGACTTAAAAGAAAGCCCTTTGTAATGCTAATTAATTCGATCAACTGGCTTATTGACTGCAAAAAGGCCCTCACCAGCAGGCAACCACAAAGCTGCACATGGCAGCCATCTTGGCCGGGGGGCTTGTGCAGATGTATCTGTCTGTCGGGCACTCAGAGAGAGGAGGAGGAGGAGGAGGAGTAGGAGGAGGAAGAGGAGGAGGAGGAAGGGATAGTAGCTGGATGTCCGATGCTCAGCCAAGCTTTGCATGTTTGACTCGCCTCATTGATAAAATAGTAACACAGGGGGAGCGTGCAAACACAACACAACCTCTAAAAAACACAACAGTAATCGTGTTGATGCGAGTAGATTTCCCTCGCATCCCTCCCTCCGTCTTTCTGTCTCTCTGTGCCTAAGGTGGCAGACATGACGCGACAAACACCCCTCCCTACATTTCTGCGCGCGTGCAGACATGCCACAGAGCCGGTTACCATGGCAACTGCTGCTTCCATCGACGTCTCCGGCTGATGTTAACCGGGGTTTGGTTTGGTGGGAACCCAGTCAAAGAGGAGAATGGAGGGAGGATATGGCTTTGGCGTTGTTTTTGTTTGCCTTATCATCTCGGGCTTGTTTATTTGAGATGACTTTGACTCTCACAATTTATGCAGCCGAGACTCTCAACCTCTGCGACCGCAGGGAAATGAAGCGTGGTTTCCTTTTAACCTTTACCCTCACCATCTTTCCGTCAGACTTTTTCTGCCTATAGTCATAAATTCTTTCTCTCAGTTTGCCTCCCCGTGTGTTTGTGTCTCTGGCTTCATCAAGGCTTTGGCAGATTCACCCACTGGTGCTTTGTTTCCATCTGTTGTCCTAACATACAGGCCAGGTAGGAAGTCAGCGAAGGGATAAAACAGATGGCGAGACAAGCGAAAGGAGAGGGTGAGGGGTTAAGAAGTACAGAAAACGTTGATGGGTGAAGCAGAGGGAGAGTATAGGGGCTGGGCAGAGTCCATGTATGTGTCAGACAGGGGGTATACAGTAGTAAGGCAGCTCATCCACACTGCCAACGGCACTGCGGCGTTACTAGGTCAGTGTGCCATCATCTCATTCATCATTATCACAGCCTGCTCTTCCTCCTCCGCGCTCCCTCTTCATCCCTCCCACGCTTTCTTGCAGTTGCTCTCTTCTTCCCACAATGGGAGAGACGCCGAGCTCCAGAGACAGAAGGGAAAGTAAAACCAAACAGATTCATGTGGCTGTAGATTCTTTAGGCCCTTTACCACTGTACAAAGTAAACACTATCACCCACTAACATCTGGCTTTTGACATCAGTGGGAAAGGCTACATTCATTCCTGAGAAAAATGATTCCGCAGTACGCGGGTATTTATAGGCTCCACCCAGGTGGACACGCTAATTTTCACCCCTTCAACGCGCGTTGAAGTGAATATACAATGAATAAAATCAACAGGGATTTAGACAATTATTATAATTTATTAACATACAATTCATATGTTCTCCTCAAACCCTTAAACCTAACCCGAGTTGGATGTGAAAACAAACAGCTGTTATATGCGCTCCTCAAAGCCACAAGACTCTAGTCAGACAACTGTAATTTTACCAAACTGATTGTTACAGAGTTAGATGTGAAAAGAAACAGGCAATATAGGCCATGTGCTCCTCAAAGCCACCAGATTCTATTGACAGAAAGATTAATTTTACATCACTGATCATTGTAAAACATGCTTCATTCAAACTCGACAGAAACAAAATAAAAACCGTCTTGTTAGTCTTTCCACTGTTGCCACAATCACCGACTCTGGTCTGGTTCAAATAAACCTATAACAGCCGTTATATGCACTCCTCAAAGCCACCAGACTCCGTTGACAGAAACAATTTGACATCACCGTTCATTGTAAAACACACTTCACTCAAACTTGCCAGAAACTAAATAAAACTAATCAAAACCATCTCTGTTGGTCTTACCACTGTTCCAACAATCACTAACTCTGGTTTGAGAGTTTGAAAGAGAGACTGAATAAGTAACAGACATAAAAAAGAGGTATCTTTTTCACTGCTTACTAACCCCTTTTTTCTGGCGCTTTCATCGAACGTGACACACCAGAAAAAAAGTAGAAAGGCATATTCGTCTACTGACAATAGGGAAAGGAATTTCCATTGTTTCAAAAATCCTGCATGTATGCGCTGATTTTGGTGGAGAAAGGGTATCAGTTTTGTTAAAACAAAGTACTCTTCCTCTTATCAGTAGGCACACCACAAAATTGTGCATCACAGCATGTCAAGACTTGGATAAAATCAATACCACTCTCATATCTGTTCACTAAATATGAAGCTGGGCCAGGAGGTGGTTTGCTTAGCTTAGCATAAAGACAGGAGGAAAACAGCAAGCTATCGTTTGTTTAATCCGTACATAACAAAATGTGTGTAAAAACTACAATTTGTGGTTTTATATGTAAGTGTGTGCTGCAAAAGTTTGGTCCACTGTCTCCACTGGTTGACTGTCTTTTGCTGATTTCTTGGAAAGGGATGGAAAGTGGGAAACCCTGTGACCCTTTATCATTTATTCATCCCATTACTAAAGACTTGTGCCTTATTAGAAAGTGCTATATAACAGTATAAGCAACTGTGAATGACCTGTCAATGTCAAAAAAAGTGAAGAGAGCTGCTATCACCACCATTTATCAGATACATATCTGTCAAAAAATCACAAAACATCAGATGCCCTGTGACAGACAGATCTCATGATTATCCCTGATGAATTCAGTTTAATGATCTGGAAGCAGAAGCGCCAGATAGCACGACACGCTCCACGCCAATAAAACACAATAGGCTCTAATTCACGACAGCTTTCCATTCCTGCATATTAGAAAAAGGGCCTGAGTGATATCGGGCCACATAGACGCATCTCCCCTGCTGCTCAGAAATCGCTGGCAGCGTGAGTGGCGTTTTGTTTGGTATACACAAAGACATATATACGACAACAACCGCTTGCGTGTAACCGCATGCAAATGCATTTACCCCCCACCACCGCTGAACACACAGACTCATTAGCTCAGTTCTGGGTTGCCTGCAATCTGGGGCTTTTTTTTTGGCCAATCTGTGAGATCATCACTCTCTCTGAGCCCCCATCAGTTTTTTCCTCTCCACTGGCTCCTCAAACCCCCTCCTCCTCCTCTACCATCTTCATTGTAATGCAGATTTAAGGATCGGTTGGGGGATGGGAGCAGGGAGGTGGGGGGATGGGGAGAGAAGAGGTTTGTGGAGAGGCTGTGGTTGGTGTTAAGTATGACCTGGCAGCCCTGCTGTGCCTCAGCGGGCGGTCCGGCGTAGGCTGGGGGGGAGGGGAGCCCAACAGAGAGACAGAAAAGAGAGAGCTTTGAGGGTTATCCCCCCAGCCTGTATACATGACTCAGACATCAGATATCAACATCACAGCCTCTTGAAATAAAAAGATGGCAGACGCGCTATCTTCATTCAAACATAATCTCATCCAGGAGTGGTGCAGAGGAGAAGAATAGAGGACGTTCAATGTGTCTAGACATAATGAGCTTAATGTCACCGAGGTCGCGTTGTTTTTTCTCCTCTGTCATACACTAATACCATGTCGAACTAACTGGAATATGAAAAGCGATCATAATTTGCAAATGGCAGTGCATTAATCTGTGTATTTATCTGTGCGGAGGCAGTAAAGCCATTACCGAAAACACCACTAATTTGGCCCACACAGATTGTTCAGCTGTTGTCGCTGTCTGAGGTGTTGTGATAAGTTCTGCAAGTGTGTCATATGAGTGTTTTCACCATGTGTGTTTGGGGTCTGTCTAGTTCTTATGTCTGCAGATTAAGCTACGTGCACGCTCGTCCCAGCTGTCGGAGAAGTCAAACCTTGACTATTTACAGAGCGTCTGTCCCCCCTCCCCGTGACAATGCACCCCACCACTCGTACCAAACACACACACCAGAATGGAGGGCAGAGATGGTAGAGAGCAGCCTAGAGTCGATACCCGGCCATTGTGTTTTAATGAGCCATGTGTGGGATGGATTCATTGACACTGCACCTCTTTTTGTGCTGCCTGTTGTTGACTCCTCATTCCCCCCATTTGATTACACTGAATTGCACTCCAAACCCCGTAACAACATGTAGCTCACAGTTACATGTCTGTTTCAATTAGAGTGAAAGCACTGCTAACATGTCTCACACACATTTATCATAATAATAACTATGTGATCGTTTGCCGTTCTAATTTCCTGGCCCTCCTCCACATTGATTCTGACTGCAGGTTCAGTTACAGAGTTAATGGCACAGAAGAAAAGTGGATGTTTGCCAAATGATGCAGGTCCTCCAGTACAGCAGCCTTCCATATATACTCAACTCAACTCAGTTTCTCGTAGCTCACTCAGCTTTGACGCCGTTCATTATTCGGTTGTCATTTCGCTCCAGTTTTTCAGTTTCTCCATCTGCCATTGCAGCTGTGTTGTCATGGAGCATCATTGCGGCGTGTTGCGCTTGTTTTGCGACTGACCTATTTATAACCCGCCCCCTTCAATCTCTTGCCCCCAATTCCCTCTCTCGTCCTCCTCCAGTTTTTATCAAAACACGGTTACGTAAAAAAAGCAGCTCCTTTTGAACCGGCGCTGGGTCGTCACTGTGGCATGAACATCTTATTAAATAATTCAGAAGACGGGTTGAAGTGTTCGTCTGGGTTATTTAAATTTCCCTCCAGAGATATTCTTAGCTCAGACTCTCAGAAGTGGCATAACGGAGGCTACCTTTGTTTGAAATATTTAGTCACCGTGAACTTAGAAGCTAGAGCTTTTTCATCTTCCGTAATGTGACGTATGTCTGAGTGAAAGGCACACACCTACATTGTTGGATCGATTGAGAAAACACACATGCTGCTATGATACCAATGAGCTAATGGTCTAGATTTATATAATGAATAAATGGATAAATTGGATAAATGTATGTATAAGTTCAAGATGAGTCATCAGACAAATAGTAATGTTTTAATTTCGATTTAAAAACACTATATTTGGCACATGCCAAGAGATGGCGGAAGAACAGGGACACAGGATAAGAACTTGAAAAATGTATTTTTGTTTCATTGTATCTTTACATGTGTGTTGTATCTGTGGGTTTGAGTGATTGCATGAAGACCTCAGATGTCAGTGATGCAAATGGAACATTATGGGGTTACGGTGGTGTGTTTAGTGTTAATAGTTAAAGTGCTTTCCTGTGTTATTTGTAGCCTTTAGTGGGGTATCATTCAGGTTTTAGGAGCAGTGTCCCAGTCGGGATGCTCGTACATATTATACAAAGACACATTCTGAATTTATACAGTGAATAAAAAATACTAGGTGAGTTTTGGGTTTTGGACTCTTGGTTTTTGAAATAAAACTATGCAATTTTATGTTATTTACACATATCACAGCCTTCGTCTGAACATTTATGTCTTCTGGAAAATGTTTTCCCTAAAAGAACGGATTCATAAAACTTTTAAATAATGTTTCATGAATTATATTTTTACAAATAAAAAAAAAAATTATGCCGGACAGTTCACTAATTATTCTACAAAAAAGGATGTGAACATTGTATTGATAAATTACAGCACCCTCGTCCCCCCCCCCCCCCCCCCCCCCCCCGTGCCGTGCGTCGGCTCGTCCAGATTCTCTCCATATAGTTTTTATGTTCACACGGCTTATGAGGCGCGTTGTAAATACGCTGGCACTGCGCCGCTGTTAATCGCCATTATGAATCTTCCAGAGAACCTGATATGGAGAGGGCAGAAAAGAGTACCGGCAGCTTGTGAGAAGTGCCCCATGTGCAAGAAAAAGTCACGGTACGCCAAGGAGTAAAATGAAGAAGTGCCGGTTCCGCGTCCCGGTGAGTACCGGCCCACTTTGAGCACTGCTCCAGACTGAAGGGTGTAACTGTGTACAGCTCCCTCTCCTCTACAGATTAACGACTGTAAGGCTACAAAGAAAATGACTTCCGCTTGTCAAAATCTCACCCAGCCTGCTAACACTGACCGCGAGCCAGCCTTCACAACTTTATCATCACACCATCAGTAGCATTGCACTTGACTGCTGGCAGTCCAGCTTGCCTTGTCTCTCATTGAGCCAGCACTGTTTCCCTCCTCCTTATTAGCACTGTAATTGACCCAGAACTGCCCAACTGTGTTTGCAGCGCAGCACTGACCTCATCTCCACTGGTCTGCTGAGACAGCTAGCATTGATCTACACTAGCTTGACCAACCTGCCCAGTTGAGTCTGCATTAACCTCCCGCTATAGCCTATAGGTCTGGTTAGCCCATAACGATCAGGCTACGGCCCGACAGTGATTGATTAGGGATTGATTGGTTGAAACAGGGGCTAGGGAGGGAGGTAAGGATGTGGTTATTGGAGGCAGTTATTTACGTTTTGTGTCTCATCAGGAAATGGGCACCGGCCAAGATTTACTGTTACTGCCCGTATTATTCTCTCGAACATTCAGCCTGAGATACCGCCCTGACGGAGAGACACATTAAAAACAAAACGGCGTGAATATATCACCCGCTGACAGGCACAATATGAAAGACACCTGCTCCAAAAGCCATTTGTCAGATCCAACGGGAGACACTTCCTTTGTGTGTCTTCCCCCCTCGGGGCTTACTAACAAGGTTATCATGGGTCAGTGATGAGCTTGGACTGGAGATCAATTGTAGCAGTTAGAAGACCCTCTGTGTTTGTCCACGCCATCAGTAAGGGACATGGTGGACAGCAGGCATGGTATTGGGGTCAAGGGCATCGGTTGGTGCGGGTCACAGGAAGTTGTGCGCCATATGATCAGGTGCTGCTGGCGGACTTCCATAATATCCTCCAATACCCAACATGTAAGCCGATCAGGCGCCATTCAGGACCGTGTGGGAGATAATCTGCTTGAACCCAATGACAATGGTTTTGATATATATAGGAGGCCGCAGTTTGATGAGATTGTCCGTCCTTTATTGATGTCATTCAGGATTTAAGCCCATGGACGTGTAACATAAGCACATTACCTGTGTCACAGGGAGATTGACCAGAACGACGTGGTGCACGCGCACAACTGGAGCAATTTGATCGCTGTCCATTGTGGCCTGATTTCTGTCACCTGCTGGTGCGGAGTGCCCTCGGGGGATAGTGGTGGGTTCATTATGGTAAGCAAAGACTGTTGAACCATCAAGGCTATTTGATGTCATGATTAGTCCCTGCGGCGTATGATGGATGTTGATGTGGCTGGTTATTGGGCAGGTCCTTTTTCATTTGCTTAAGAATTTGCCCAAAGGGTTTCATTCCTAAAACATTCCATGGTGTCCGATTTTCTCCCCGAATTTTAAAAGTATGGAGATAACCGAAACCATCAAACTCTCACATTCCAGCTGTCTTAAGGCCCTGACACACCAAGCTGATGGTTGGCCAGTTTTGGGTCGTCGGTGAGCGTCTGTCGGCCTAGTTTTTGCAGTGTTGCTGTCCTGCACTGTTGGCACTAGTCTGCCCATGTAGCAGTTTTTTTTTAGTCGATTCAGCATGTTAAATCTGCGGCGGAGGTCATCGGTGAGAGAAATCACTCTGATTGGCTGTTCAGCTTAAATTAATCAGCGCACAAGAAGAGAAAAGGACGTGAGGAAAGCAAGCCAAATGTTTGAAGTGGCCAAACGGTGGTACTACAACTTCCGTGTCCGTCTTGTGATGCCATTGGGCCCAAAAAATACTTTTTCCTATAGATTTACATCGGGAAAGAGACGTCTGTAACTCAGCAGATAATTTTTTTTGAGGTAAATCAACTTCTGAGTATGAACACTTGAATAGACCTTATTTATATCATTAGGTCCAAAAAGTTGTAAAATACAATAACAGCTGAATCCAGAATCTTTCCCTTCCTCCGTTAATGTGAATGAGAACCAGACCGAGGCTTGGCATAGGGCTGGGAGGCGGAGTTAAAGGAAACTGTACTGCGCCTGCTCTATGGGCCCAATGGATGCGGAAGATTGCCACATGATCCGGGTACTTTATCACTCGGCAGTCAAGCTATTTTGGCTTCACACGCCACAGAGCAACTCTCATAGGAATGAACGGGAGCCCGTCTACAATGCTGTATCCAGTTCTCTTTATACATCCATGAAGCAAACCACAGAGTAAAGTCAAGAGGGCACACAGAGAAGCCTCTTCTCATTTTTCATCTTTATTGCATCTGATCCGTTCCAACACACGGATATTTTCACGACATGGCCATCTGGAATGAAGCGAGGTAGTGAGTTAGAGTGCTGTGAAAATGGTCTGCAAACACTATTTTGGTTCATGTATGTGGCATAACAACGGCTTGTATATCCGCAGTCCTCGGTCTTCCGGTTTCCCTTTTTGAATGACAAATACAGACTAACACTACCTGCTGGTAGGGAGAGTTATTTCATCTCACGGAAGGTCCAGAACGTACGCCGTAGTTGGCCGTTGTCTGTAGTCTTTGCTGGGTGTTTGAGTGCAACTTTTGGGCCAAGACACAGGTGACATGAGGCGACGCAACAGGTTGCATTTTGTGACCGCTAGTTCTCTGATGTCGGTTTGGTGTGTCTGCCTTTAGAATGGAGGGAAAAAGAGAAGTTCACATAATTGCCAAAATCTTTTACACCAGGTTGATAGGATCTCATAGATGTGCAGGTACTAAACATTTAAAAGTGCTGTCTGGTTTTACGCTCTCTGCAGAACATTCAGAGGATCCTTTAAAAGGGAGATTTATGGGAGTGTCACGGGAAAGTTGCCTGGGTGCAGGCGAGTTGTCCCTCCTAATGGGCCGACCGACCCCAGCCTCCTCAAGGTCAGGGTGATCCGGAGTAATTAACGACCAAGCGCTCAGACTGGCTTTATCTCGGCTCCTGCGCTATCATCAAACACCTCAAACCTTCAGAGGCTCCTGCCCGGCTCTGAGTTAACACAACAATCCACCGCACACCTGCTCACACATCGCTGCGCTCGCACAGACGCACTCAAGGTTGTCCAAGGACGCAGTCTTTAGCTTGATCGATGAGCACGTCACACGTGTCTGTGTGTGTTCCCAAATTGCTGTGTCACAGTATAACAAGAGGTTGTTTCAGGGCAGTAATGGCTCGGCTATAGGGAGGAATAAAGCTTAATGAGCTGAATGGCTTCGGTATTCACAGCTGAACATAAACACCACACAGAGAAGCTACAGCAGCTCTCACTGCTGGGCGTGTTTCTAACATCCCAACCTATATACCCATCTTCTTCTTCCCCTTGTCCAACCACAGACCGAATCACCTTATAAGGGTTGAAAGAGTTTGGAGCCTCGAGTAGTCTGGCAGCAGGCGAGTGACTGTTGGGCCTGATGTATGGCCTTGTTATTCCAAATAGAGAAGAGGGAAACAGCTGATTATTGATATCTGCTAAGTGTCCAGGATGAGTAATGTGGCTGTCCGACCAAGCAGCTGTTCACCAAGCTTTTGGCAGGTGGAGGAAATCAATAGCAAGACACACCTTTCAGATGAGGATAATGGATGAGAGGGGGGCAGTGTAATGGAAAGATACCCATCTTCTGCCCTGAGCCCGGGCCTCTCCAGCAATCACAGAGACAGTAATGACACGGCGTTGATGAAAGCCAGTCCGGGAGATGTCGGATTTCAAACGGCCTACATGTTTGACCGCCGGTGTCTGTAATAGTGTTGAGGTTTGCAAACAGACACAGAGGTTTTCCATGTTCCCTTAATCAATTCACTGTCAGAGGTAGTAGAGCCATTATCGCTCTAAAAATGGAATCAGTGAAGACTGGTTTATGGTCGCCGTAGTGAAGTCGGCGCGAGGTGCACGCGACAGAATATTATGTCATCGCGGCTGCGCAAGTTGTCGCGGTGCTTGGTCGTGCACCTCTGGATTTTTGTAACAATGTGCCCACCGCGCGAGATGTGGCTTTCATTTCAACATTGATGCTTTCGAGGAAAGACTGGCCGAGCTGGTTTGCCGGTAGAGACATCTCTACGACTGTTCATTGAGAGACCACAGGGACAGTCACATGGAAAGAAATAGGCAACACACTGGGGAAAGAAGAGCTTTTTGCCGCAGTATGTGAAAGAATGAGATATCGTTTTGTAAAAGCTAAAAAAAAAAAAAAAGGTGTCATGGAAAGAGTGGCGACCCGATGGGAAGCACCGAGAGATGGAAAATCATTTTTAATTGGAGGTAAGCGACAGTAATACTTACAGTGCATAAATGCAATGTTTGGCGGTACGTCGGTGTCTACTACTGTTGCCAGGCAGCCTACTTTCCTTTTCGGTACCACTTGTTGACTTCTTGTTTGTACCCATAAACACCATCTACGGAGGGCCATGCCCCCGTGTCTTGTGCGAGTATAAACAAAGCTTCAGTAGGCATAAAGTTGTTAGCAACATTGCGCAAAAAATCCATAATAATCTTTCAGCAAATTGTAATTAAAGTGTTCTGCACCTCCTCATGGCTCTGTTTTCAGGCTTTAAAAAAATCTAGCCCGTGACAGGAGACTTTGGCCAATCACACGTCATTTCAGAGATAGTGTTCCTATTGGCTGTGCTCCGGCTGGTGGGCGGTGCTTGGTATTTCCTCAGCAGATCTCAACATGGCTGCCAGGTCCTAAACTTTCTTATTTTACAGCTAAACAGTACACTACAAGATGTTTCTGAAAACATTTGATGTTAGAAATAGGCATTACAGTAACAGAATATTGATTCATATTTGATCAGCGCTGCCTAGTTTGACCGTTTGATCGGAGTTCGTGAATGATTGACAGCTGCACAGAGACGGCAGGCTCATGATTTTTTTCAGATTACTTGTCTCATGCGCTACTGTCAGGATATAGTGACCGTTTAATCATATTTGCTCTATTTCCACCCACTGCTGCTTTAACTCTTCCTCCAATTGTTTTCCCACCTCCCATAGGCTCAGATGCATCCTCGTATAGATTAAGACAGCTTCTCATCAGCCTCTCATCAGCCTCGCTCCCTGCAGACATTCCCAATTGCTTTCACTTTTTCATCAGCTTGCATCATTACACGTCACATATCATTCACCGATACGTTAAAGAATGCCGTTCTACACGCACACAAACCCATTTGTGTTGAGTAAGATGTTACAGCGGCACCCAAGGGTCCCTGACTTCTTTGTCTGCCTGATTGTCAGCGTCTAAATGTAAAAGATACGGTAAAGTCTGTCAAATTACAGCTGACGGCACGTCGTGACTCTTTCTCCTCATGTTGGTCCCCCCGGCCGCTCCTCTCTCCCTTCTGCTGCCGTGCAAATGGATTAATCTTGTAGCTCCCAGTCTGAAGGGAGGGTAGAGTGGTACGCTTGTGTCAGGGCAACGTGAAATATGCATGTGTGTGTGTGTGTGTGTGTATCCACGTTTTGTGTTAGAGTGAAAAATGAGACAGAAAGAGGAAAACAGATGGAGGAAGAAGAAATTGTGAGACTGCGTGGGTTAAGGATGGGGAGATGAAACTCAACATGTGGTTATGAGATGATGAAATTTGCATCTACCCTGCATATTTCTATGTCATGACACAGATGAAAAAGGAGGCCTATATGCCCTCAGCTATGTAAAGATCAAGTGAGATCTGTGCATATTTTTGCCCTTTCAGGCAAACGTTCCTCACATAAGAGTCCCAAAATAGAGTCATATCCATTAATAAACCATGTACCTGCTGTGCATCCCAGTTTTTTTTCCAGCATCCCTGCAGGAGAGAGAGAGAGAGAGAGAGAGAGAGAGAGAGGAGGGGACAGTCGGCGGGTCTGCCTGTTAACAGAACCGGATCTGTGTAAAGCCCTCAGTCACCAGTAACACTCATTTCAGCAGCTTCTCTACATTATTAAAAACGTTTTAATGGTCATATCGCATGAAATATTCACTCTCGTCCTGTCATTCACTGTAAACCTCCCTCCGTCATTTATGACTCCACATCTTCCCCCCTTCGACCTCCCGCTGCCCTCCTATTGCTTTTCTCTCACTCTCCCTGTTGACTGAGCAGCGGCATCAATGACAGGGATTTAAGTGGTTGCCATGACAATGCCATGACGACAGTGATGGAATTCATTTGGCATGGCCGGCGGGATCACATGAATGGATGAGTTTGAACCTGAGGAACCTCACGTCTGGTAGCTGTCTGTAGACGGTGTGAAAGTAGACCCCCCCCAAACCCCGCAAACACAGAGGTGCAATACATATTGTATCGCCATTCTGAAAGCTCCACTGCCACAAAGTTGAGGTTTGATTGTCAGAACCCGTGGTCAGACATATTGACAGTAAGAGATGGACTCAGCATGTTGTTGTCGTTGTAACTTGCTGTGCTCTGTTGCATTTTAAAAGCAAGAAGACTAGACTTTGAGTGTGTTTAAACCGACCCAAGTCCAGACGGGAACGTCAGTATTGTACAATTCCACAAAACCTCAGATCAAATTCAATGCCTACATTTTACAAATCTTTTTTTCTGCAATTCGGAAAGTTTGTGGTTATGGCAAATAATTCAGGTATGGTAGGTTAGGGTTAAGCTGGAAACACACCAAGCCATAATTCAAAGAACTAGTGGTGACAAAGGCCACCAGTTGCGTTGCCTCACGTCGCCTTCGTCTTGGCCAAAAAGTTGCACTCGAAAAAGCCAGCATGCTTTTCTGACTATTCTGACCACAATCCTTTGCGCAGTGGATGTATGAGCAAGAGGGTCAAAGTTCAAGGTGCAATGTTATGATGAAGTAGTATGTCCCAATTGTATGCATACTGCATGCATTACGTACTATTAGTAAAAAGAAAAAGTATGCGATTTGGAACGTAGCCCACTTCTTTTTAATTGCACACCCACAGATTATTTTTCATTTTCAAACTTTCAAACTAGTTTTCAGTCCCAACTGACGTTGACTCAAGTGACATCACTTAAGGCAATTTATCAGACTTCACACAGCTTCCTTATCAGATTATACACAGCTTCCAGCTCTGGAGCCACAACTACAACTTGTTTCTACATATACAGTGGAACTTCCCAAGACATGTAAGAATACCGATGTGTAAAATCAATGTGCTTCCCCTTTAAGTTTAAGGTCAGGCAACTAAAACATTGGTTAAAGGGGCTGAATTCGGGATTGGGAGCATTTCTATTGCCTCTCAGCGGCTTTCAACATGGCGACGGCGAGCCAGTGCCTCGCAGCTAATGGTGCTAACAGCGCAACAGCGGCAACAGTGATGAAAGAGATAGCAATGTTTACCTGGGGGGGTTGGGGGGGAACCGGAGGGTGGGTGTTACGTTTCCGCGACAGTGCCGTCTGTCTGATTATGACAGAGTGAGATTGACTTCATTCTCTGCTCAGGTAGACATTACTCCTCTATATCTTTACATAGCAAATAGTTGTTTGCTGCTATATTAATGCTCTGGATATTGAATTTAACACCTTTAAGGTTGGGGAAAGATCATTAGCACTGAACATAAATCCCGAGCTGCGTGACTGTTCACTATAATTCTCAGGGATACTGAGCTGAACCGAGAAGGTGGGAGAGACGGAAGCGGGACCGAGGCTTAAATATATTTGGGACAGATATGATTAACTGAAGCCGGTTTTACAGTGGGCGATCTACATACCACAAGCACTCGCCACTCATTCCGCCAAACTCACCACTCCCCTGGAGCCTGCAGCAGACAAGGAATCATGGGAGGTCAGGGTGGGCGGGGAGTTGCGATATGACATCACATCCATCATGGCTGCCACGGGCCCCCAGCTGCCACCAGCTGTTGTACATTAAGCAAAGTGCAGCAGGCGGATTTGGCTGAGCCAGTTATGGGATAACTCAATAACATTACTCTGTTAGGGGCTGCCTTGAGCTCTTTATTTCATAATGCATCGTGGTTTTACCGCCCGGCCCGCCATCTAACCCTCAGGAGCTGTCGTGAACTTCTAAGCTGATTACCGTGCCCTGCGCTAAGTTTATGGGTCATTATGATTGGCTTCTGCGCATCAGTCAAGTCTTACCACACCTTGGCGTCTTTATCTATGACAACAGTGTCGGCATTATGTTATTGTACAGATGGAAGTGCTGAATTTCATCAAGCAAGGCCATCAAATCAAACGCGCGACACATCCCCGGCCCCTGGCTTATACACTCTCAACAGGACTGGGTCTTAATGCTTTTGTGGAAGTAGGTTAAGTGCCTTGTGCCAACACAGAGTGCCACACAGCATGCCTGCAGTAATCTGACCACCACAAGTGCCACACAAGTGTCCCTTGGTGAATTCTGGGAGCTCACAAAAACTCTCCCAGACTACCGGGGAAGAAAGTTGTGTAAGTCTGCAGTTGAAAAGGGACGAATGTCGAGCGATTTCTAAGAAATGCAAAAAAAAAATTCAACCCCCTGCTGGTTTGCTGTTGGTCTGGGTGTGTGTTTGATGTGTGTGTGACTGAGAGAAAGAGAAAGAGAAAGAGAGAGAAAGAGAGAGAGAGAGAGAGAGAGAGAGTGCAATATGTAGCAGGGCCTTTTGACAGTAATTGTTTGGGATGGAGGTGGCAGCTGTGGGAGAACTCCGGGGCAGAAAGGTGATAGTTTGACCCCTCCCCACCCTCTGGGCTCCACTCAAGCCGTGTCCACGCTAATGGAGATGAATTTGAAACACCGTCTTTTTCTCTCCGTTTTGGCCTTCATCCATACTAAATTGGCCTTTCAACAACAGAGCCTCTCAAAACAACGCTCTCAGGAGAGTATAGAATAAATAAGCTCCGTGGACGAGGAAGATTTAGCTTTTTGAAAACAGTTGTGAAACCTTTGCAGCATATAGCACTGCATACATTGTCAATATGCTGTCAGACTACTGCATAAGTAGGAGGTTATCTGATTGAGGGTCTTTACACAGACCTCCATCACCATCCTCCAGTGGCAGGACAGGTACTGGTACGGAGGAACATGTTTTGGGGCCCTCTTCGAACTGAAATTAACATGCACTTTGGCTAAAATTGTATTGATCAAAAAGATGGCTAGTTATTAGGGGTGGGAAAAAAATGTATTCACCTATGCATCATGATTTTTACGATTCTGAAATAAATCTTTTAATGCCCGAATCGCTATATTTGCTTGATTTGAGTCTATGCCGATGTAGAAGGAAGTTAACGTTTTTATTGTTGTAGTCTGAGTAATGTGACGTCATATCCGTTCTGTATCCGTCAACCAAAACAAACCGCAGTCGGCTGCAAAGAGAAAGTACATAACAGCGGAGGGTCTGCATGGATACGACCAGCACCCTCACATTTTAAATCCAAAGTGGTAAATACTACACATACAGTAAAGTATTGGAACACTTTGGGTTTCACATATTGCAGGAAAAGCAGAGCTAGACATCATGGCCAAAGCTTCATGCTAACTCTGTCATGGACAAGAAACGTTATCGTCAGTGGCGGCTGGTGGATTTTTTTTTGGGTAGGGCCAATCAATTTCAACAAACATCCTAGTACGATTCAATGCAAAAAAAGGTATCAAAAACGCATTACTACTTTGCAGTTACATTTTTATCATTTATTCCAACACTGACATAAGGACATCTTATTCATACAATTCAGTATGTTAATATAACATACGACAGATCATTTATAAAGGAACTTTGCTCTTCTGTCCTTCTGAGTGGCAAACCTCTCAATGACCTTCTTATTGAAGTCAGGCATGTTCCTGACTTCCTCCAGAATGTAATCCCTTACAACCGACAGCATGCAGTCCAGCAGCTCGTTCTGTACCGTCTTCGACGTGCCTTTGAAAACGCTGGCTGTCTCGAGGTGCTCCTCCAGCACACTGTCGAAGGACGCTACAAAGTCCACAAGTCCCTTGAACACGCCGGGGTTGTCCGAGGAGTCAGTCTCGTCATGCCCACGCAAGGCTAACTCAAAAGCCCCGCAAAACTTGACACAATCAATTATTTTTGATAAAATGTGCCGGTTTTTATCCACCTCCTCATTGTGCTTCTTTACCGCAAGCCTGTGTCCTTCGTCCAGCTGCATTGCAATGTTCACTCTGCCTAGCATAGCTAGCTTCACGGAGTTATCTATGTGCATCCTGGTGTTCTCGTGTTTTCTTATTTTTTCAGACAAGTGTTTCATGTCTCTTACTCCCGTCTCTGCCCATGCTGAATCTGACCCTGTCGACTTAAAAAGCACGCATGGGAAGCAAAATACAGCATTAGCTTGACTGCATCCAGCTAGCCAGGCCTTCCTCGCGTACCAGTCTTTACAGAAGCTCCGCATGTGTGGCTTGCCTTGTACGCCGGTCTGTTGTTTTATGCTGAGTCCAGGAGGTTGATCTGGGCCCAGTTGTTTCACCAGGAGTTTCTCCGCCAAAGTCCTTCTCTCAAACGGGTCTTGGAGGAGAGATTTGATTGAGTTAGGGTTGAGTCTTGCAAGAGTAGCGCTACTAGTGCTTGGCTGTTCCATTGTCAAGATCACGCGAGAACTGACATGAGCCCTGACGAGAACAGAGAGAGACACACGTGAACGTGAACGTGCGCCATGGGCCAAATCAGTTTGGCCCCCCCGGAAGTCTTTTTTACGGCGCTGATTGGATGAATTGTATGTCATTCATGCTTGTAATCATATATCTTTAATCAGTGATTGGCTGTACTGCTTATTAGACCCGCCTTCCTTGGGCCAAATCCATTTGGCCCCAGAAAGTGCATGTGAGCAGCTGAGAGGTGCACTAGCAGAGAGTTCAAGGAGGAAAGCAGATATTTGGCGCAGTTATCCTATTTTACAAATATTACGGGTATATTCCATAGGTCAAAAACACACATATTGACAATTTTTAGAATTTTTAGAATTTTTATAATTAATAATTTTATAATTTTTTTTTTTTTTTTTTTTTTTTTTTTGGTGGCTCAAGGTGGGTGGGGCCAGGCCCCGTGGCCCTCTATTGGCCGGCTGCCACTGGTTATCGTATTGCGGTAACGTGCGGTCAAGCCAGCTGTCGTTTTCAACCCGGTTTGAAGCTTAATAACGTTGACATTCTAAATATTATCATGAATAACGTACAGAAATATTGCGTGCCTTCGCTTTCTTTCTGTATATCTCTCTTTCACACACACAAGCGACGCGGCGCTCGGCGTCTCTGACTGTAATTGTTTCAGCCTTCAGTCCAAAAGTCAACATTTATAGAAAAAAAGATCAATGTAATCATTTCCAAAATTCACAACATGCTTCCATCCAACTAAACACTCTGTTTCAATCCATATTTGTTGGCGTTTAGCCTTTCAAAAACACAAAGGGAGGCACGCACCTAACGGGGCGGTCTAGCAGCAATTAACAGCATCATAAATCTGAATGAACTATACTTTGGTGCTTCGGTTTCTGTAAAATGATCTGGACAATTGAATTGTGGAGAATCTAACCAATCTATAGATGTGTAACATTTCCATATTGACAAAAGTTACTTGTAGTTAGGTAATTGAGACCTGCATTTATTTGTCAAAATGTGTCGCTGCACCGGCAAGTAAAAGGGACTCAACGTCTAATTGGGGCTCGGCTTTTAATTGACGTTTTACTGTAGTTACGTTTAGGACAAACATCATGGTTTGGCTTAAAATCAGTAGGTAAACAAAATACAATACATACGCAAACAACGTAACATAAGTACGAAAACCATGTCACAAACGTCACGAAAAAAAACACGTCACTAACGTAACTTACAAAACAAAAAACGTTCTCCTGGTTGAAAGTTCTATGTTTGTTGGACCCATCCACCTCCTCTCCCGCCAGCTATAAACAGTCTTTCTTACTTTTTATTCTACGTCACTAGCTCTGAGCTTAGCACATATAGGTGGATGCATTTTCATTGCAGTCAGTACAGACATGCTGTACTAATGACAGGCCTAAAGCAAGGACGGCGTTCTTATTGCACGTTTATGTCTTGCACATTATCGTGTCACACATACCCCCTTTTTTTCTGCAACCGGGCTGTCTTGTTACATTTCTTGTGCCATTCAAGTTATTAAAGGAAAAAAATGTTTTTTCCACTAGCGCTGCCCTTTTAAGAAAACACATTTGCTACATCTTGCTGCCAACCCGGGGCACGTACAGTAATCATAGCTTTTAGTCAGTATTTGGTCCATAAAGCATGAATTACATCAGTAATAGCGCAGGCTTGTCCTCAAGCTAAAGATTTGATCAGAGCAAAGTAGTTTAACAGTGCCAATAAAATATACCATAATACCAATGAAGTGTATGATAAAGATTTGAGTCATTTTATAGGGCTCTGGGTTGTTTCCCACTCTGGTACCAAGCCTCATTATTGCTACTCCAAATACCAGCTCCCTGTGTTAAATATCAAACTCTATCAGAGAGCCTTTACCTGCTCTTTGCTGTTACACGGTGTCTGGCTTTGGTTCAGATCACAAAGGCTCCCTCAGCCATCTAAAAACTTCCCCTCCATCTTCACTTTTGATTGCATACCGTCTGGTTGAGCCACCTGGCTTTATCCTTCTGCCTCTGTATTGGCTGTACGCTTGTTAGTCTGCCTCCTTGTCTGTCCTTTAGCCGGCTCAATAGGAGGGTATAAATACCTTTTACAAGCTTCCCTCCAGTATCTTTCTTTACCTCATCCTGTCCTTCACATCCTTCCCTCGGCCTGATTCTTCTTTCGTCTGCCTTCCTTCCTTTCTGTTTTTTTTTTCTGTATTGACAAAAACATGTAGGAGGTTAGACAAAACATAATAAACATTCTCTCTCTATATATATATTACACATTATATTTTTGTGTGTATATGAAAAAAAAACACACAGGACAAAGCAAAAACAGACAGACAAATCAGGCCATTAAATAGGCGTTATCAGTCGCTAAAAGCACCATAGATGTGGGTCATTAGGGGCCTACTATACCTACTTCGTTGTAAAAATGAAAGTGAAACTTAAAAGCAACACGTTCTAACATTTTGTAAAACTGAATGAAATGTTACCTTTTGACCACAAACAAAAAGGCTTCTTTAGATTTAGGCAAAAAAAACTACAACTTCTTTAGTCTTAGGCAAAAAAAACTACAAATATTTTAGGTTTAGGCAAAAAAAAACTACAACTTCTTTAGGTTTAAGTAAAAAAAAAACTACAACTACTTTAGGTTTAGGCAAAAAAAACTACAACTTCTTTAGGTTTAGGTAAAAAAAAACACAACTTCTTTAGGTATAGGCAAAAAAAACACAATTCTTTAGGTTTAGGCAACTAAACTACAACTTCTTCAGGTCTAGGCAAAAAAACTACAACTTCTTTAGGTTTAGGTAAAAAAAACACAACTTCTTTAGGTTAGGCAAAAACAAACAAACACTTAGTTAAGTTTAGGTAAAAACATTGTGCTTTGGGTTAAAGTAACTATGAACACAAAGACAACTATACATTGTTGGTTTCACACAGGATGTGAACCTCGGTCTCCTGGGTGAAAACCCCTTGTGTCCCATTCATCCTACCAGAACTCTACACTTTCACACTGTCTATACTACAGCGCCTGACTTCTGCTTCTGGTCCTGTCATATTTACTATGGTTGCTAGAGGTCCCTGTCATCTTCTTTTATACCTTCTTTTGGTGATCTACCATGTGCATAGATGATAAAACCTACTAGTGGGTGTAGTAGGCCCCTATTGGCCTACATCTATGGGGCTTATAGCGACTGATAACGCCTATTTAATAGCCAGACAACAGTCTAATCAGCTGCATTTTCATATTACGCCGAGCCTGCAAAGCACAGCATTCTGCAGCAGCATGTGTGAATGTCATCAGTGGTTACGGTAACTCGTGGACATAGAGTAGTGTTCAGTGACAGTTTCACAGTGATAAACCCGGTGGGGACAAGTGAGGAGAGAGGAGTGTGTGGCTCACATGCAGGCCTGGGGGGCCACGCTCTGTCCATGGGGGGGTTGGAGCAGAATCTGCTTTGGACGTTACAACAATCTGGGTCAGTCAGGCTGGTAGAGAGAGAGAGAGAGAGAGAGAGAGAGAGAGAGAGAGAGAGAGGGTGACCTCATTGCTCCTGCATTATCATTATTTTCCCAGTCCGTCACTACGCTGGGACTCAGGGAGACCCTGCACCAGGAAATACGTCCGATTCCCCCCGTGACAGCACATGTGCATACACACAAGGGAGAGGAAATGTAGTTACGACAGCGCCGAACTGAGAGGTCAAAGGTTACCATTACAAATGGCTCACTCTCACGTTCAGGCGCACTAATCACACTCTCTCACACAGTGACCCTGAACCCGTCTCTCTCTTTACGGTGCCACACATCTCACGGGTTGAGATTTTTTCATTTGAAGTGGGCCCCATTTTCTCACCATCCGAGTGTTTCCTCTTTAATCTCTCAGGCTTTCTGTGCATGAGCAAAACAGTTTGATGAAACACCATCAAGCCATCAATGAAAGAAAGAAAAAAAGAAAAAAGTGCCACCTCTTTAACAGCACATCTGTTTAGATCTCGAGGACATAAACCAGCAACCTTTCCCTCCTTTCATTGCCTTGCCGGCACTCCCTCTCCCTTTCTTTGCGCTCCTTTTCTCCAGAGCCCGTCTCTCTCTCTCCCGAGCCATGAACCCCTGCCAATGACTGTTAGAGGAATCTGATTTTCGTTGATTACATTAACATTCTCCAGATGTTCATAGTCGGGGATCTGACACCTCTGTCCCACAGCTGTCTCGTCACGGAGAGCAAAGAGGGATGCGAGGCTACGTCTTGTCGGAGCTGTGAGGGAGTGCTGTATCTCAGCAGAACATGAGCCGACGTACGATACGGACTTGGACCGGATTCAAAGGAAATGAGGTGTGAGGATGAGGAGAAGGAAAAGACAGAGGGAGTTGGATGCAAGTGAGTGATTCAGGAAATAAATGAGCCTTGTGAAAAAGACGCTGAACAGAAATTTGTGCAAGAATAAAAAAATAAAACCCAGAGAAAGTAAGGAGGTGCAGGAGAGGAGCATTAGTTTGAGAGGAAATACTCAATTCCCTTGACTCGGCCCAGTCCATCTGTTTGGTCCTGTCTTTACAGGATTTGGTGCTTGCTGCATGACCACAGGAAGTAGCCAGCTCCCCTGGGTCTTCAGAAGGGAACGTGATCCTCTTAATAAGCCCTGACATGGTCCGCCACCACTGCCCTATACTCTTCAAATGTCCCTTCAGTCTCCGCTGTAAGCCTCTCTTTGGCCTTGGAGAAGGCTTGATGCTCAACACCACACAGGGTCAACACAGAGGCCTCATAAACAAAGCCAACATTTTTGGGAATTACAGACAGTAACAGAATTACGAGCTCTCACAACATGTCCGATGATTGGTTACTACGGGGTCAGGTTTTGTAGATTGTGGAGGGACCTGTTCACACTACAAGAAGCTCATATATCTGACACATGGGCCAAAACCCTAGCAGCACTGTAAGGCTGCTTTGAGCTAACTGCTTACGTCAGCATGCTAACATGCTCACAATGAAAATGCTCACACGCTGATGTTAAGCAGATGTTTGCACCATGTTCACCATCTTAGTTTAGCATGCTAACATTTGTTAATTAGCAATAATACCTTATTACAATTCATCCTGAGGGGGGTGCTTGATTGTGTGTAGCAAATTTCATGTCATGTCAAGACATTTCATTAAAAGCCAACTTGTTGGTGGCACTAGAGAAAAAGTCAGGGGATAACCAAAGTTAGTCCGATTCGTAAGTAACCGTTAGTAATGAGAAATTCAACAAATGTAACAGCAAATGTTTTTTGAAGAAAATTACCAACCGTAGCTTTAAAAACATTTCCTTATTATGTTTATAGAAAATGTGACCCAGGTAGAATTAGGCCTGCATTTATTACAAAACATATTTGCATAGTTGCAAATTAAACATAATTTCTAGGAGACAGGGCCAATGTTTGAAAAGTTATTTCTTTCTACATTATCTTCACATTACAATAACGCTTTTGTTAAGGTTAGAGAAAGAGTGCGGTTATGGCAAACAAACTATGGTTAAGGTTAGGAAACTAAAACGCTGGTTAAAAAATACAGTATATATACAGTATAGTGTGGGTGAAAACATACCGTATGGCTCGTATAAGGCATGGAATGTATGGTGGGATGGTGTGACATGAGAATAGCATCAGTCAGAGGGAATCTTAGACTTGGCAGAAGTTGCCATTTATCATTGTTGAATGGTCTAAGATTGGAAACAGTTTTGACATTTTTACCGATACCCTTCAGTAGATATGATCAAATGTGTGCGTGTGATCATGTTCCACCACATTTCCCTGTCAGCACATTCCAGATCATCCTCCATGTGTTGTGCATGTATGCACGCCATGTGACGCCCTGTATCTCTGCTATGCATCCCATAGTGGAGATCACATTCCTAAAGATTCAAGCTGTACGTAAAGTGGGGAAGATTACATTTAATAGTTGGATTTGATGGATTTGATTAAAAAATTCCAGCCATGTTCATAAGTTTTCTGACAAATATCAGTGACTTTTCCTTTGTATTCACTCTTTTCTTCACTCTAGTCCCTCACTGGGATTGAAACCAGCAGATCAGACGCCGAGGGAGAAGTGTGTTTCATATTTGAAGTTCCTGTGGACTGTGCACATACTGTACATGTGCACGCCTTTCTGTGGAATACTTTTTGTTGTTGTGTGCTTTATCTGAGTCCCGTGAGTTCCAGCTCAAATACTGATGTCCTCCCTTGTGGTGGTTTAAAAGAGGAGGAAGACAGTGAGGTTTGGGATCAGAGAACGAACATGAGAGGGAGATGAAGAGCAAGAAAACAATACAGATTCTAACCGCAACTGGACCAAAAGCACCTGCAGAAAATATGTTTCCATGAAAACAAAAACTCGCTGGCGTCAACATCTGGTTAAATCTCATCACTATCTAAACCCCAACATTCTTTCAGCCTCATCTCAGGATGGAGGAACACAACCGGAGGAGAACCTCTATCTGCTATCTGTAAACATGGACAACCAGAGGAATCTGAGCTATGACTTGGGTTAGGTACTGTTTACACATGCATGCAAAACGCACACAAACACACCACGCCGCACACACTGATAACAATGTGGTGCAAACAATCCGCCACTTTTGGGGTGCCAATTTTCACAGCAGGGCATGTGCGTGCCTGACCGCATTCTTTTTGACGTCGGTGTCAGAATAAGTGTCATTTTTGTGGCACTTCCTTCACCCGAGAATGGAAATCTGTAATCTTGACTCGCTTCGGTGGAGATTTTCTTTCACAAAGTAGACGGGAGGATACTTGTTGACTCCGTGTAGTAATTATACTGCTCTGCTATTGCATTCTTTCTTTGTTTTGGATTTCCAGTTGACAGGGCCTGAGAGAAACAACAGAAACGGCACTCGGGGTTTTGCTGACCTTGAACGGCTGGTTAAAGGTGTGAAGTCAGCTGATATGTAAGGAAAATAGCTGTGTGATATCATTACATTATCAGGTTATTTGTAATTCTTGTATTATTACATTTTTTGTTTGGTATTCTATCATGCTGGTAAGGAATCTTATTACACAATGGAATTCACTAGTTAGTTAAATATCACAATACAAACATGAAATAACTTTCCATGATCAAATAAAAAACATTAGGTCCAAAGAATAATTCAGGGTTTGAAGAGCCTTTTTATCTCTTATATGAGTCCAGATGTGCACCCTCCGGACTTGTGGACCAAGCCCTCTCTGACTTATGTCATATGTACTGTGATGTGTTCACAATCATCGAGTCAAATCAGGGAAATGCACCATGATATGGGACTCGAGACCTCAAGTGTTTCAATGCAGATGAAATATCTGACCCTATAACTCATCGTAAAGGATTTTGATGATTGGTTATATTGATTGGCAGCTTATGCATGATATGTGCAGGGTCTGCTGCATGACAGAGTAGCTATAACGGATAAGACATTTTCCATTTACACGAGCTGCCAAATACAAAATTATATTCACATTAAACTCTCAGCAAAGGATCCTCACAGCAGAGAAGCTTAAAGCTAAAGTTCAGACAGGAAGACCCTCTTAAACACTCTCTCCCTCATTCACAACCTTTCTGTCTCTCTCTCTCTACTGGCTCCTACTCTATCAGCTGACTGTGGGTGGTTCACTCTTAGATAACCAAACAGATTCTACCACGCTGTCCATGAGCCAATCATATCGTTGCAATCAAATTCTAAAACTGTTCTTGTCTCTGCTGCATCAGTTGTCATTTCAGTGCGACTCGATGCAACCCGCCTCCACCCCGTCACCTCCAGGCCTCATCATATTCTGTGCCCTGGCCTGCTCTACATTCCTTCATTAGATCTTCAGCTACTCCTTTCACCACCACCACCAGTGGCTAGACTCCAGGGGGGGAATATATCCTAATCTCATCACGGCATCACAAACCCCTTTTGATTTACTACGTCACGATGGAGTCTAATCGCCAAACACTTTGCACTTTGTTTCATAACGGAGAGTCATGGAGAAAATGACGCTATATTTTGCAAAAAGTATCAAAACTCGAAAGGTTTGAAGGTTCAATACATTTACGTGTATCAACTCAGAACCGATTCTATGAAAAGAGTCAGTTTGCACTTCATTAGCCTCTAAAGCCCCGTCTCCACCAAGCAGTCCAGTTCATTTTATTACACATTAGAACGGTTATTTTCCTGTGTCCATCAGCAAAAGCTGTGGATAATACCTGGTATTTTTTATAGTACCACGTCAGTCGAGGTTCCAAGCGAGCTGAGCCAATACGAGAAGGTGGAGTTAAAACACTGCAGACCACTGATTGGTCAGAGAGAATCATCACTAGTGCAACACAGGACATCCTGCACAAACCTGCCATTTTTAAATAGCCAAGCTCATCAATAGTGATTGCAATTTCTTTTATTCACTCAACCCAGATTTGGCAGGGCACGCTAAACTACAGTGTACAACTGACGACGTGCAGACGTTCCTCTGTTTGGTTGCAGATGAAAGGATTCAGCGAGTGTCCCATTGAAGATGATGTCACGGCAGATTCATGTGGCATCGCTACGGCGATCAGCTGAGAATCCCGCCTACACTGAGGGGGTACTATCCGCAGTGGAAATCAAATAGAGAAAAGGACCTTGTACCAAAAAGTGAGTCAGGTCAAGCTGTGCCTTACCATGCGGTGGAAACAGGGCTTAATAAACAGATCATGTTGAATGTGGAGGTCTTTCACCCCAGCCCTGTAGAGGGGTCTCAATAGTCTGTAGAGACACCAAGGTCAATTTACCACCAGTCTTTGTCAGAGCCCATAATTACCACAAAGTCTGTTTCACTCTTTTTTACGACCACGCCATATTTGCTACAATAGGCTTCAAGGTGTTCCAGTTTTCAATTAATTTCTCCCCGAATGTCACCAAAATGACAACCATTAGCATTAAATCATGACGGCATTTAGGAAACCATCTTCTTCACATACTCGATTAAGCCTTCTTATTAATTAACAGCACAAAGTGAGAAAACATGAAGCAGGAGATCCTTGTAACACAACTGTTAGGGATGTAAGTACGGTGGATCCTATAACAAGTTTTTCAGAGACAATATATTTAATTTTGACTAGTAATATGACTTTATTGGATAGTTAGTAGAAGCTGTATTTTTCCTCAGCTGGAACCTTAAAATAGCTCCATGGCAGCTACAAAGTGGGACAAAAGCTGCTGACTGAAAATTAACTGACTAATGACTTGCGTGTTATGCGAACGAGGAGCCACAGTAAAGCTCATTAATTTCAGTCTCAGCATCTCTGGGGCTCTTTAAATGATCCCTTCATCATGTCACGACAATGATCTATATCCAGCCACACACAACACCTGGGATGCTGCTCACACTTTGAATCGCATTCATGATTTTACCACTTTCGGTCCCTCCTCCTCCTCCTCCTCCTCCAACCCCTCTGCCCCCGGGTCATGCAGGAAGTGACAGTACCCCCGCTGGGCAGCAGAGCATATTATGCAGTTTGCTGGGGCCAATCATCCCCACAGGAAGAGGAAGAGACTTTGCATGTTTTCCCCAGAGATACCGAAGGGATGACACACGTGTGAAAGATTGTCAGAGGGACATTTGAAGAGTCAGAGTGGCAGGCTGATGAACGTTTAAAGTATTTACAACATCTGCTGGAGCCAGGACCAGAGGATGTTGGGTAATAGTGGCTGCGCTGAAGTTGAGTCACACACTCCGTAGACCAAATACTGATAGCAGGCCATTCATTGTCAGCGACAAAAAGGAATGAATCACCCAGATAAGTGGAGTTAATGAAGTAGCAGATATGAAAGATGAGGATATGCAGTTGAGGTCGGACAGAACGCTTCCGGCCTCGGCTCCTGGGAGGAAAGAGGAAATCCTTTCATAACCAATGAGCCTCCACTTGAGACGCCGTCTAATACCTGGACGGCAGATTAATGAGCTCTCTTCATCATTCCCTGGATTTGCTGATTCAGGACAGGAGCTACCTAAAATACTTAACCTTTAAGGAGCATTACCTTCTCAATTTAACTGCTTTTTTCTTTTTAAGGTTTAGAAATGTGTCGTCCCATCGGGTTCGGCACCTCATATAAACCGGCCGAGCGTTAATGGCCCCGTGACACACTCGTCCTCGGGGCTAACTGGCTGACCAGTCTGTCTCTTTGCCTGATCCTGCCCCATTAACCCTAACCCCCAGGAGAGATCACAAGAGTGAGTTTCTTGAATGTGGCCCCATCCCGGCTGCCTTCAAAAAGGCAGTTCTCCACCAATTAGGGCCTCATGAATAAGAAGAAGTATGGGTGGGGGATGTTTAAAGGCCCTGACACACCAGGCCGAGCGTCTGTCGGCCTAGTTTTTGCTGTGCGTCCAGCACCGTCAGCTGTAGTCTGCCTGCGTCAGAGGCTTTTCGTCCGATTCAGCATGTTGATGTCGGTGAGAAATCACTCTGATTGGTTGTTCAGCTGAAACGAATCAGTGCACAAGAAGAGAAACGGAAGTGAGGAAAGCAAGCCAACGAGTAAAGTCAAGAGGGCACACACAGAAGGCTCTTTTCATTTTTCATCTTCATCTCATCTGATCACACCAATACACGGATATTTTCACAACGACATAGCCATCTGGAATGAAGCTAAGCGGTGAGTGAGAGTGGTGTGAAAATGGTCGACAAACGCGGCGTTGTTTCATGTACGTAACATAACAACGGCTCCGCCATCCTCGGCCTTCAGGTTTCCATTTTTGAATGACGAATACAGACTACCGCCGCCTGCCGGGTTGGAGAATTATTTCATCTCATGCGGCCACAGATCGTACATATTCAAATGCAACTTGTCGGCAAAGACAAAGGGGGAATGGGGCGTGTTAGGCTAGATCAAAATAATTTGTGTCAAACTGAATGATGTCCACCACCAGTGAAAACAGATAGAATAAGTTTTTCGATTAGCACGAGATATTCATCTTATCTTTTTCCCTGTGTGAGTGTCCCAGCTATCTGCTATCTTTAAAAGGCCGGACTACATTCTTTCACAATGAAAATGACATGACTATCACTTCAGTCATCTTACCACACACAAACACACACACCCTCTCTCGCCGACTTTTCCCGCAGGTTTCCTAAGGACAAAACTCTGAGGCAAGAGATAAGGGTTAACGGCTGTTTGAATTAACAAACGGCGGCCCAAAACAACATACCTTTCCCTCACTTACAAGCCAGTAACAACAACTGTTCAGGAATTGATATTGGCATAAGAGAGGCAAGACAATGCTTTTGTGGTTTCATGAATTTTTTTGTTGTTTAAACTGTCTCTATACTTCCTCTTGTGACTCTCCCCTTCAGTCTTTCTTTACATTCCTGACATGCTTGAGTAGAGCGATGACACGTGCCGATAAGAATGCCGGCTGAGAGTTTAAAGGACTCCCGTGTGACTCACTGCTTCAGGCCTTCAATCAGCACGAGGAAAAACCGAGGAGGGGGCTCAACATTTGATCAATGGGAACTTTTAATTCCACACTGTCATGAAATATAATGTATAATAATATTTTAATGGGAAATTGCTGTAGATAAACTGGGTTGTTTCATAAAGTAAGTAAGAAATGCCCTGAATTTTCAGAGATTAACCTGTAAGGTAGTTTAACGCCACTAAGTTCTTTAACGCATTACCACAACTTCCAAATTATAGGTTGTAGCGGGCTTAGTTTTAAAGCTAGAGTGAAGAACACCTAAGGAATCCATTGGTAACCATGTCATACTAGCTTGTCACAAAGGAGACTTAATAATGCTCAAAATTTACACTAAATTTTGGTGAGGAAAAACTGTCATGGCCATTTTCAAAGGGGTCCCTTGACCTCTGACCTCAAAATGTGTGAATGAAAATGGGTTCTATGGGTACCCACGAGTCTCCCCTTTACAGATATGCCCACTTTATGATAATTACATGCAGTTTGGGGCAAGTCATAGTCAAGTCAGCACACTGACACACTGACAGCTGTTGTTGCCTGTTGGGCTGCAGTTTGCCATGTTGTGATTTGAGCATATTTTTTATGCTAAATGCAGTACCTGTGAGGGTTTCTGGACAATATGTGTCATTGTTTTGTGTTGTTAATTGATTTCCAATAATACATATATAAATACATTTGCATAAAGCAAGCATATTTGCCCACTCCCATGTTGATAAGAGTATTAAATACTTGACAAATCTCCCTTTAAGGTACATTTTGAACAGATACAAAATGTGTGATTATTTTGCGATTAATCACAATAAAAAAATGTAATCGATTGACAGCCCTAATTTTAACATGTCTGCTTCCCCACAGTTTAATGAACATTTATCAACAGTAATATACTGTAATTTAATTAATTTTTACCATAAAACACACTCTGTATTTTCACAGTTAATTACATGTAATTTTGTGGTACGGTTATTTTCTGTAATTTGACAGTATCTGTCTGGAAACTATTCTGCTTTTACAGTTTTTTTACAGTCACAATGAAATCATGAATGTAACACTCAACCATATTGTACTGTACGTATGGGATATTCAGCTCACAGTGTTCCTCCAAGTATTCCCCGCAGAAAAGGGTGTTTTCCCATAGTGCTATAACAGCCCAGCTGTGTGAACTCGGGAAATCAACACATCTTTTGACAGGAAGTTCCATCAACACACACACGCTATAGCGAGCCAGGAAGCTCTGCCAGGCTCGACCCGCCGGTTCATTCATACATCTTGACACACAAAAGCGCAGAGTGTAACCAGTGAGCCGAGCAGACGGAGCTTCGTGTTTCAGTCGGAGAGATGCAGCAACTTCTGACAGGATATGAAAAGGTCAGAGGTCAGCGGAGAGCTGGGCTTTAAGTTGGGATCTGTGTGGGTGGTTTTAGGGGTTTACAAATATAGCAACTGGATCATCCTTTGACTTTGGATGTATCCTCTTCATCTTCAGATGGGGGCTGAGATAGGTCGTAAAAGTGGAGAGGAATTTCCTGGAAAGATGCAGATCACATGTGTTGATAGCTCAACTTCTCAGCTGGCTTTCTCTCTTACACACAGTCAGAAAGTAAATGTTTAAGGTGACTCCAAAGATTAAATAGCTTTTATTGTGCACACAGGGCTTTGATCATCATAATAAAAAGATTCCTATCGCAAGGGCCCTTTCAAAGTTATAGCTCGTTCCTTCTCAGCAATTTTATTTTGACTGGAGTCTGACCAGCTATTAAAGGAGACTATAGTACAGATATTACAAAATAACCTCCATCGGAGGTGAGGCAATATCTTCCTAAAACTCGTGAAGCTACACCCTCGTATATCAACACTCACATTCAGACCTTCTTTCGACGGTGACTTCACAAAATGTTTTCCACCAGAGCCCTATTTTTCCCTGAAGGGGAGAATAGTAAGACAGACAGTGAGAAGTGTAGCAGATATGTCACTTATCTGCCCGGGCTTGCCCTTCACATGGCCCGTGGTCTTGAGTAATGAATGGGCCCGTGTGTGTCAGGGTGTACAGTATGTGTGACTACATGTGAGTATGCGTGAATAACATCTGTCTTGCCCTGCCTGAAGGTGACTGATTTTCACGGCAGGAAGTTTCTTGTCAGTTAGAGGAAATGTGAGTTAAAGTCGGGAAACAAACACGAGGGTTCGCTATATCGTCGCCATGACTTTTGACCTTTTAGTCATCCGATTCAAGGTTAAACACTATCTGTGGGTTGTGGCGCCAAAGCATGCTTCTCATTTATGCCCATTAAAAAGAGTACTCCACCAGTTTAGCATTGCATTTCTATAACAATGTTGGACAGTTTTCTTTTAAGTCGCAGATGCAGCAGAATCAGAGATATAATCTTTTATACTCCATCCGTTATTTTTGCTTGTCAAAACCTGGTGCCAACATTACCCACAATGCAACTGTCAGAGATTCAGGTGTGTCATGCTAGTTCTAGCTAATGTAACCCCAGGGAGAGATGAGGAGCGGGCTACAGAGGTCTTCTACCTCCACACCCCCCAGATTATTTTTTAGTATTAAAAAACTTCAGCCCCAACCAACGCTGACTTAAGTGACATCACTTGAGGCAATTTATGAGACTTTACAGAAGTCCCTCTGGAGACACAAAAGGCTTTATACAACTTTTTCAGACTTTGATGTATAAAATCAGCAGAAAGGAGGGCAGTGAGGAAGAGGAGTTGGGCAAAAGAATATGGGAAGGGTTTGAAGCACGAGTAGTGAGAAGCTTTCTCGATTCAAAAGTGTTTTTTTTGGTGTGGGGGAGGGGGATACGCTTATTAGCTTTTTTGCCAAGAGTTAGTCAATTTTTCACTTGTCGTTTTAAACAAATGAGACACTACCTGTTAATTAGTGGGCTTTAGAGGTGCTGGATGTAGTTACCTTTGGACACAGCCAGGCTTGCTGTTTCCCCCTGTTTATAGTCTTTATGCTAAGCTAAGCTAAACTAAACGGCTGCTGGCTGTAGGCTTATATATAACGGACAGAAAGTGCTATCGATCTTCAAAGCATAAAAGTATAGCTCCCACAATGTTGACCTATGGCTTTATGGTAGTCATCCTGTTTTGTGAACTTCATAAAAAAAAGTGCTTAATACGTAATTCAGAGCACATCTATTGCCTCCACGCAGCTCTCAACATGGCGACAGCAGAGCCGGCGGCTCATGGCTAGTGGTGCTAACAGCGCTAACGGTGAGAACAACGGCAACAGTGCTGACAGAGCTAAAAGTGTTAACCCGAGGGGGGAACAGGAAGGTGGGTGCTACGCTTCCGTGACGACGCCATGGATCGGGATGTAACCGCCGTATCACATACACTAACATACACTGAAAGCACGCACGGCCGGCCCGCCTATGTCAACAAAGCACAGAGAAACTCAGATTTCAACACACACAGAGATGAGAGTGACTCCATTATTTGCTCAGGTAGACACTACTCCACTATATCTAGTATACCTAATATCGTATAGAGAACCTTTATGGTGATCGGTGGGTTCAAAAGAAAGATGAACTTCAGACAAGTCATTCTGGGATTTCCCTTAAAACTCCCCCCTGAAAATACAAGAATCTAATGACTGTCTCTTGTGAGTGCTCAATGTGAAAAAAAACATCACTATCTACTCTAAACAAGAAAAACAAGCTCTGATATGGTGCGTCCGTGCATCCGTGGTCCTCTCCCCTATTTCCAGGGTCACCACCTCCTCCTTCCACCTCTCCCAGCCCTCTGTGACCCCTCCTGCCCGGGATGCTCATCCTGTTTCCTATAGTTTCCTCATCCCTGCGGACAGGAAATGGCTGGAGCCGAACGGATACTCACACAGAGGGGAGCCAGCAGGAAGTGATCTCACTGCAGCACCTGCAACCAGGAAATAGAACAGCCCCAGCAGGGAGTTGGAAGAACAGGCCGTGTAACGCTCACACACATATACACAAACAAGTGCCTAACCCACAAACACCCTCTTACTTCCCCTACAGCTGTTGGCACTGGAACCACAACACAGGAAACAAGAGTGTGAGCAAATTGTCAGATGCACAATCACAACTCTTCTTTGCTAACATTATCACTGTGTTTTGACTTACACATCTTAGATATCAACTGGTGTATAAGGGTTAACGAAACAGTCTGTGTTGACAGACTGTTTCTTTAAGACCAGGGTTTTCTTTGCTCTCTCGATCAGGCTGAGGCTGAGGTAAATAACTTCTTCATTAAAGCTCCAATTCAATTTGTGGCATGGGGGGTTTCTGGGGAGGAGAGTGCGCGCATATAATTGTGTTTGTGCCAGGGGGATATTCCCCGAAGCGCTGTTGATAATCTAAAAAGTTTGAAATTCTATTACCTATTCAGGAAATACATTCCAAGGTCTTATTGATCGCGCAGACGGTCGAATAATTTGAGGTAACGAGGAGCGGCGTCAAGCTTGCAGCGCCTCTGAATCCATGCTACTGTTGGACGGAGGCGGGTTGAATGTCCCCTCTGACTCCATTGTCGATGTAACGCATAACATCTAAGTTTTTTCTTCCTGAAATCTGCTCAAAGAGCTCATCTGCAATTGATTCGTTGAATAAAAGAAATAGCTTGACATTATAGAAAATGTGCTTATTGACTTTCTTGCCAAGAGTTAGATGTGAAAACTGATATCACTCTCTGTCTGTCTGTTTGTCCTTCGCATATCTTAAGAACCGTTCATCCAATCTACTTCACTTTTGGCGGATGTATAGTTGGGGACCCAAGGCAGCGCTTTGTAAGATTTGGTGTAATTTGGACTTACGACATGTTCAGTTTTAATAAACTTTGAATAAACAAGTGACCAGCGCTCTGTGCAGCAGAAGGGGCAGGGCAGATCGTGGCTCATTGACTGCAGTTCACTTTTGTTGCTGGATGCTGAGTATACTAACGTTACAACCGAGTTCTTCTTCACTTCCCTGGAGTCAATGAGCGATGAGTGGTTCTCGACCCCAGACTGTATATAAGAAGTGGTCGTAGTCACCGTGACGTCACCCATTGGTTTGTGGACTGCCGTTTTGAAACCTTGAGTTTGGCATTTTGGCCGTCGCCATCTTGGTTTTTGACCCTCGCCATCTTGTTTTGCAACCAGAAGTGACACAAGAGTTAAGTAAAACCGAATGCTGAATAAGACAATTTTAGGTGACCAAAAATTAACTTTCATGAACAGAAAACACATTGTGAAAGGGTTAAAGTTCAAAGACTAAAACTCGGACACCACACAACATCGTGGTAGCGACAATCACAAGGTAGCCACGCCCTAAAGCATACCCTGCTTTATGGTCTATTTGACTCTAAATGGGACCATAATTTACTAAATGAACATCATGCTGTATTGTAGAAGACTTAAAACTAGTGATTGAGACCATAAACTCATGTTTACAATGTTTACTGAGGTAATAAATCAAACGAGAAGTAGGCTCATTTTCTCATAGACTTCTATACAATCTGACTTCTTTTTGCAACCAGAGGAGTCGCCCCCTGCTGGCTATTAGAAAGAATGCAAGTTTAAGGCATTTCCACATTGGCTTCACTTCTCGGACCCAGAGTTTGCCCACTGTTCTCGACACTGCTGCAAGCAGCACTTCCTTGGAGCCAAGCAATCGGCCCGCTCCCAATGACCACGCCACAAACAGGCACTGCATTAGTAATTATGAATCTACCATGCCATAGATTCAGATTTACTGTACAGATATGATATCTATTACTCACTATTATACTGACTATTATAGTTTCTTTGGGGAACTTTGGAGAAGGCCCTTTCCTGTTCCAACATGACAATGCCCCATTGTATAAAACCAGGTAAATAAAAACATGATTTTCCCAGTCTGGTGTGGAAGAGCTAACACCTTTGGGATCAAGAGGAACACCAACTGTGAGCCAGGCCTTATCGCCCAACATCAGTGCCCCAAAATGCACTTGAGGCTGAATAGGAGGAAATCCCTGCAGCCAGTTTACAAACTCTCAGGGGAAAGCATTTCCAGAAGTTTAGAGGCCGTTATAGCATCCTGTTAAAGCTCATGATTTACTCATCACGCAACTATAGCATCCGAGTATATGAAAAAAAAAAGGTGCTACAGTAAAGCCACTGTGATTTAATGAAGTGGATGTGTGCTGCCCAGATAGACCTCTTCAGTTCATCCATTAGCCAGTCAATGGGAGTGTGCAGTGCGAGAGAGCACACTCTGAATATGAATTGGCTGCATTGGCAACAGACTACTGTACTTTATTGCACTGAATCAGTCCCGCTCACAAAGGCTGAGAAAGTCAGAGAGAGAGATGTGGGCCAGGCAGATAGCAGCCCACTGACATACATTCTCCAGATGGAAAAAATGGAGATTTACTCCTTTTCTCTCTCTCTCTCTCTCTCTCTCTCTGCTCACCTCCCCCACCGTTTAATCAGACTTACTACGGCCAGCTCATTCCTAAGTGTGGGTGAACCGTTTTGTATTCTGCGCAGGAAAAGCTCCATTTCTCTTGAGTGTTATTTGCTTGTCTTGTATGTTGGAGGACCAGAGTGGAAACAAATTCCTCTTTTTCCTTCTTCTCCTCGCCCGCTTATCTTTTCAATAAATCTCCTGAAGTATCTCGGGCAGCACATTTATTTTCATTGCAACACATTCTGTCATCACACCGATGTCTAAAAAGTGCAACAACAAGCCTTCTTCAACGCCAGAATGCTGCATTTTTTGTTTCGTCCCTCCCTCCCCCCTAAATCCCCTCTGCAGTCCTCTTCTCTGTTGTCACAGTAAGGACCCTTGTGATTCCTGAGATTCCTGAGACTGCGAAATGCAGAAATATTTTTCCACTAGAGCTCTCGTATATCGGTATGTATATATTACAAACATGCCACTGTTGTTTTTTTTACAGCGCAGGCAGAGGAGTGAAAGAATAGTGTTGTGCTGCCAAATAAACACACTGCAGATATTTATAAGATGGGTCACCCAGTGTGTTGCCTTGACGTCGCACGCAGGATTAAACACACTCACAGAAGAATGATGCTGCATCAGGAGAGTGGGCGATTTACTAATCTGTTGCCTTTGAAAGCTTGGCACGCTGGGCCTCTACTTTACAACACTGCAAGTTTGTATGAAGTGCAGTCCCATACTTTCACACAGTTGTTATGATTTAATACCTTTGCAATATTAGCTAATGTAAACACATTTTAGCCAAAAAATTTTGTCCAAGCTGATAACTTTGGCGAGACCACCCCACAGTGTTGTGAGCCCACCCTGGGCTGCTGCAGTATGTCTTTCAGCAGGCTGTTGAGTGAAGCAATGCATTCTGGGACGACCAGACCTACCCTATCTGCCCCTCTGCCATTCCACAGTCCCGTCCTTTTTGCGGGGAATATATACGTATGACGGTACACCCAAGAGAAACAAAAATGGGCATAACGAGGAGATCAGGGTGGATGGATGCATCAACAAAACATTGGACTTTAACACGGGAGACTGCTGGTGGTTTCCTGTTTCCTAACGGCAGTCAGTTGTTTCTGTTCGGTGGCTGTTAACCATGACCAAGATCATTCCTCTAATTCCTCTATTCCCCTAACCTCAATAAAGTAGTCAATTTAAACAAAACCATGATGTTTCCCTAACTTTAACCATGCAGGCTGTTCTCATACACCGTTAGTAGATATACCTACGAAAAGTAATGCACTTTAATTCATATATATCCTATAAAATTAATTTGTATGTAATCCACGTAATCGTGAACCAGGAAGTATTAAGAGCGACAAATGCCGTATTCGGAGGATTTCGGGGTGGATCAAAAAACACTGTATTTTCGTCCAGGAGACAGCTGTTCATACCCCGTCTGAAACCTGAAGTCAACGTTGACTTATTTGTCACATAACTTCCATACATTACTTACACCACTTCCGGAGTTAGTTTAACCCAAACCACGATCTTTTCCTAAACCTGACTAAGTAGTTTTGTTGCCTAAACCTAACCAAGTTGTTTCCTGTGAAGACGGAAGTGATGCGTGCGTCACATGTTGCTTGGCATTCGTAGGAAAACACACAAAGAATGAGGAATAACATTTCGTAAGATATCATATGAGCCGCTGTATGACTAAACATTGAACCAGGTTGTTTTTGTACGTAAACCTAACCAAACCTTAAAACCAAACTATGTAACTTTTGTATAACAGCAGCCACAAGTTGTGATTACGTTACACAAATTGGCACGGTATATTTACTTCATGTTTTACTTTTGTGATACAAATCGCTGAACATGCTAAAATATAGCGTAACAGTAGCATCAATAACATAGAGTCATAAAGTCAGTGAACTGATCAAATAACGCCAGTTACACAACAATAGCTATCTAAAGTTAGCTAACATTAGCCACCATAAGCTACTGGTCATACCAGACCGAGTAAAGGCCTTTACACACCGAGCGTTTTTGTTGAGCAATTGATTTGCACGTCAATATATTTTTTTTTAATTGTTGTTTTTTTCATGAATACTTTCACACAGTATTGATATGAATACTTTCACACGGACCGCAAATATTACGCGGCAAAAAAGCACCATACTTTTTCTTGTGACGGGTTGAGTTGCACCTATATTTATGAAACAACAACACAGAGGCTCCGTAGTCTGAACCAAGACCGCAACTTTTATTACACCTTTTAAACCATGACAAAGGCTGCGCAGACCAGATCCACTCCTCCCTTAACTTTCACAATAAAAGCCCTAGACATATAATATTTGCAGGCGAGTATTTTGACTTTTTGTGTTGTTTATTTGTCACACCCCTGAACTGAAAAAAGGGTGCATTTTATTGCTTATGAATTCAAAGATTGTGTCATTTCTTTATTCAAAAGTCACTTATAGGCTTACTTTAAACACAGCTGTATCAGAACAGAATACGGTTCAATAGAAAGGCAAATGATGTCATCCTGCCCGTAGGGGAATCAGATCGGAAAACGCTCATCTGTGCCGTTTTTGGAGGGCAGTTACAAATAATGTAATTTGTCATTTAATTTGGAGAACTTGTTATGGGGATAATGAGCTAAATTTCAGCATTAAGCATCCTTCCGCAGTCTCTCTACAGGACACAAAATCCATCCTCCTGATTATTCATTTCCTCCTGTAAACAAACAAAGGTCAATAAAATAGAGCAGTCCACTCAGAGCTCTCTTCCTGAGTGGACCCCCGTCATGACACATGGCTGCCTGCCAACAGAAAGAGGAAAAAGGGGCCTACAACATCTTCAAACCTCTCAATAGGACCTGAAACGAAAGGAAACAAATATTTTGAAAGTAAGAGAAGAGTAATCGCTCCAAAGTTAAAGGACAAAAAGGTGCCCTGCCACCTGCTTCCTCATGCAGGTTTTGTTTTTGCTGGTGTATCACCCCTTTATGTTGTTTATCTGTCACGCTATCATTGATTTCCTTCGCTACCTCTGTAATACTATGTGCAGTCAGAAAGGTGATATTGGAATTTCTGACTTGTGTTGATATTTATCGACCGCCCTCCCTTCCTCACCCCTCCCCTTTCTCTTTGCCCCTGTCTCCTCCGCCGTTTATTTTTCTCTCTCTTTCTCTTTGCCAGCTGTCAGCGTTGGCAGAGCGCCACACGGGCGCTTGCCGCTCGGCTGGCGACAGATGCAGCAGCAGTCAGGCAAAGAGGAGAGAAAGGAACAAGAGTTAAAACAGAAGAGAGGTCGAAAGGGAAAGAGAAAGAGGGGAAGAGAGATGGAGAAGAAAAGGGGTAGAAGAAGAAGAAGAAGAAGAAGAGGGATGAGTGAGACAACAGAGAGTTGGCCCTCCCCATTGTGTCAAAAGGGACACAGCAGCGCTGGATTAGGCCACGGCCAATAATCACAGCCAGATGGGCTGTGGAGGGGCGTGGACACAGAGCGAGATTGAAAAACAAGATAGCCAGGGACATTTTCAGAGTGAGGTTATACAGCCCAACTTTTATTCTGACATTTCTATTTACAACCTTGTGTACAATCATAAAGTTAACAGCACTCCGACACAACACTGCGGCCGAAAGCGCTACAACTCATTTCCTCGCTAGATTGCATCACCGATGGGCCACATCTGTGTGGCATTTAAGTCGCGTTTGCCCTTTTTTCTCCCTTATTAACATTCCAGAGCCCATTCCCGAAACCACTGACACTGTGAGATTACCTTGACCAAATCATGGCTGTTACCCCCCCCCCCCACCACCGCCCCCCGGCTTCCAACACAAATTGCAGCAGTCATTTCTGATTCCGAAAGAGCGTATAATATGTACGTATCAAGTGTCGGGGCTCCGCATTCACTCTGAGAACCTCATAGGGCAAGAAAGTTACTAGAAGAGAAAAGGGACCAAAAGAGAAAAACATATTAGAAACAGCTTGAGGAATACACCACTGTGATTTTCATTTCTTTTGGGTGGCTTCTTACTCTCTTCCTTTCAGCACTTGAGGCACCCTCTGCCTCAGTTTTTGCCAACGATACCTCCACCTTTTCAACCGCAAAACAAAAGCACAAATTAGCATGTTTGAACAGCTTTTGCTTGGCACAACACGTGTACAATTATCATGAAAATGAGAAGCGTTACACGTGAGATCTGGCCTCTTAATGGGTCAATGGATGGGCGTAATCACAGTCGACAGGCCCGTGAACTTGGCCGAGGCTTGCATTGGGCCAACAAAGACGCAAACACACACATGCAAACAAACAAATGAGCTCATACAAAGCCTAACTCGCCCCACCCCCCCACAAACACACACAACAAACCACCTTGGCTGTTCTGTCTTTATGTCATTGTTTTTCTCCCCCAGTGTCTTTGTCTCTTCTTCTACCCCCATCTGGTGTGTGTGGACACGGCCTCTCGGTGCTAATTCACTTCCTTGGACACCATCTGCTGTGTGACTTTCTACAGTAAACTGAGCCTGGCCGGCCAGCTCAGGGAGGCCGGGGGTTGTGTTGTCACCTGTTCAGCGCGCCGCCTTCTGCCGCCCGGCGTCTCGTCTTTCACCGGAGGCTCCACGCATCGACAGAGAGGGCGTGACAGCAAGGGTGTTTGTCAAGCATTAGCACTTCACTTATCTGATTTTCAGTCCTTAATGACTAACTCATGTCTCCGAGCACCGAGGCAGAATCATTTGTTCAGTCTAATTGCATCTATTCTACTCCGTGAGGAAAAGTGTTAAAATGTGCCCTGCATGGATTTTTTTAAAAGCTCATAAAATGATACAAACCTTAATGTTGATAAATTAACGCTACATCATTTCTATTTGGGGAGTCTGTAAATTCTGTAATGTGATTACGTTTTTCAGTAACGAGTAGTATAAGGGATTTCAATTTGAAATGTAGTGATTACAATATAGTTACTAACATTACTTAGACAATTTGGGGGTCTGCTTGTTCACTGTGTTACTCTGAGTTAAATGGAGGGTTTATAACATAGACTGTATATAAGAAGTGGACGTAGTCACGGTGACATCACCCACTGGTTTGTGGACTACGGTGTTGAAGCGAGTTCGGTATTTTGGCCGGCGCCATCTTGGTTGTTTGCAACCAGAAGTGACACTGAAGGATGGAGCTAAGTACAACCGAACACTGGATAAGACATTTTTAGGCAACAAAAAAGGTTATAAATAACTTTCATGAACTGAAAACACACTGTGAAAGGGTTAAAGTTGTGAGACGAAAATGCGGACAACTCCCAGACCGGACAACATAGTGGTAGCGACCTGTCAATCACAAGGTAGCCACGCCCTAAAGCATCCCCTGCTTTATGGTCTATTTGACTCTAAATGGGACCATAATTTACTAAATGAACATCATGCTGTATTGAAGAAGACTTGAAACTAGTGATTGAGACCATAAACTCATGTTTACAATGTTTACTGAGGTAATAAATCAAGTGAGGAGTAGGGTAATTTTCTCATAGACTTCTATACAATCAGACTTCTTTTTGCAACCAGAGGAGTCGCCCCCTGCTGGCTATTAGAGAGAATGCAAGTTTAAGACACTTCCGCATTGGCTTCACTTCTCAGATCCCGGTGTTGCATTGTGTTCTAGTGGAGATACTGACACGTTAGCTTGGAGCATGGTAAGGTTTTGGTAGACTAGCTTCGACCAAAAGAGGAAAAGGTCCCGGTGACTCCAAAGTTGCCTTATTTACATGTTGCGTCTTCTTAGCGGATTTGCTAATATTAGCAACTGGTAAGCCTACATACACATATCACCTGGTTTTGTTCAAAGTTTTCACTGTGAGGCTGGGACTTCGGTTACCTGGGCTAATGCTGTTATCTAGCTTAACTTATTAACTGGTCTTTACTGACAACTAGTTGTTAGCTAGCTATTTTTTAAAGCTAGCTGGCTACTTTTTAAACCGTAGTGCCTGGTTTTCTATTTCTACACATGTTAAAGGTGCAGTGTGTAGGATTTAGCGGCATCTAGCGGTGAGGTTGCAGATTGCAACCAAGTGAAACTTCTCCCGTGCGTATAGGAAAACTACGGTGGCCGATGTGAAAACACGAATGGCCCTATCTAGAGCCAGAGTTTGTTTTGTCTGTTCTGGGCTACTGTAGAAACATGGTGGCTGTGAAGAGCACCTGCTCCCTATGTAGCTAGACATAAACGGCTCATTCTAAGCTAACGAAAATACAACGATTCTTATTATCAGGTGATTAAAAAGAACAGTTATTACATCCTGTGCATTAGCGCCACCCAAGATGATTGTGACACCCAGAGCATTTTCACCCCTCTATACCAGAATGATAATGTGTGGAGCCAGACCCTTCTTTAGCGCTGACACAGCCCTGTGGAGATAGGTCTGGTTATGCGAGACTACAGAAGTTATAACGTGGGCGCGGAGGTTCTGAGAAGTAAAAAGTTGAAACTAACTTTTGCTGTTGAGTAATTAGTTAAGTAATGCAATTACTTTCTCAATTAATAATGTGCCATGAGTAATTGATTAGATTTTTTCAAGTAGGAGGAGATTTTTCATCTCCTGTAAGACCGAAAAGGGCCAACAATGAAACAGAGACAATCCTCACGCCAATTCCCTGTGAATTTAATTATGCATCAGGTCCCTAATCAGCTAACTTAATTACCAAAGACTTCATTATTGAGCATGTCAGCCGCTCGGAGGTGAACCGGGATAATAATAGCAGAACAGCGCCATTCAATTACCAAGCTCAGCAGGTGAGTTTCTCACAGCACCGAGAGGCCAGACTTTGCTTTTCAAAATGTCAATGGATTAAAAAGGGTTCTTTTTCTCAAAGGCGCTACATTCACAGCTAAGAAAGACATATAGGAGCGTTTATGATCTTACCAGCATACACCGCTGCTAAGTTGACGCTGTTAAAACTGGAAATTAGGTATGAAAATGACTATGCTTTGAAAAAATACCTCATGATCTGTAAAGCAACACAGTTTCTGGCTTAATCCTAATGAATGTGTTCCAGTGTGTGTGTGTGCTGCTGGGTTGTGGAAACAAACGGCCTGTCTCTGCTCAGTTTCCTCCCTCGTTTTCCAGCCAGATCCATTTCTTTTTCCCCTCTCTCTGCCTTTTCGACCTTCTAGCTCTCCAACCCCCGAGCAGAGTTGGATTTCTCCAAAGCTCGGCCCGGGTTTTGCCATCTGTGGCTTGTGCTTTGACCCTTTTCCATGGCTCAGGAAGTGAGGGATCTGAGCCCCAGCGGAGTCTAAAGGGGAAGAATTGCATCGCTGCCTGAGTGAACGTCTTACCGACCGACTGACTGACTGTTGACATGACAGCTGGGCGAGGGGAAAGCAGAGCCGCTCCCCTTGCAAGAGGGATTGGCGAAGGGCAGAACAGCGCTGGATTGTACAAAGCGCCGATTTAGTGCACACAAAGACAACACGTGAGTGACACATGCATGTGTGCGCACATGCGGAGGCAAACAAGCGCACACAGTGGCAACTGGAGTCTTGCAGCTGTTGACATTGCAGCATAAGAGGCTTGTGTGTCTGCGAGCATGACCCGGTGGCAGCATCCCCGCTGATAGTGAGAGTAGAAAGTCTGCTGAATATCTATCAGTGGAGGCCTCAGCCAGCGCTGTCCTCTTCCTCCTCCCTCCTGCTGTCCTTTAGGAGCTGATAGCAGCCCTCCATCCACCCCCTGTCTGAGCGGCCTGTCACTGGATTGCACTTTCTTCCCTTTAATCTTTTTTAACAGGGCCAGCAGAGTGCAATTTATGACACCGCTGTCTTGTTTGGTTTCACTACAAGATTGTAAACAACCCGCAATGTCGGGAATATACTTGTGATGCTGTGGGGGGAAACAGAAATATCGACACTGTTGCTGCAGGGGTAGTTGCTTCATCATGGATTGCAGCATATAACATTGTTTTCAAAAAGTATCATTTAAAGTGGCAGTAGGTAGAATATTTTTGTCATCATTGGGTAAAAATTCCATAATAACCTTTCAACATTTGTAATTCAAGTGTTCTGAGAAAGACTTCTGCACCTCCTCATGGCTCTGTTTTCAGGCTTTCAAAAAAATCTAGCCTGTGACGGGAGATTTTGGCCAATCACAGGTCATTTCAGAGAGAGAGCGTTCCTATTGGCAGCTGTCAATCACTTGAACTCCGATCAAACGGTCTAACTAGGCAGCGCTGATCAAATATGAATCAATATTCTGTTACTGTAATGCCTATTTCTCGCCTCAAATGTTTTCAGAAACATCTTGTAGTGTATTGTTGAACTGTAAAATGAGAAAGTTTGATCCGGCTGGTGGGCGGTTCTTGGTATTTCCTCAACATGGCTGCCGGGTCACAAACGTTCTAATTTTACAGCTAAACAGAGTTTGCGAGTGATTGACAGCTGCTCAGACATGGCAAGGCTCCAGCTGATTGGTTGTTTTCCTCCGGTCTGTGAAATCTTGCAGATACCATTAGGAGCACCGGAGGACAAAGAGGCACACAATATTTTACAGATTACCTGTCTCATGCACTACTGTCAGGACACAGTGACCGTTTTATAAAAACACTTTTTTTTAATCATATTTGCTCCGATTCTACCCACTGCTACTTTAACCTCCAAAATCCCTGTCTATTTAGTAAGAACTACATCATCTACAGAGTCTTTAAATAGCATCTATTTTCCCTTTTTTCCACTCATTATCCTCTTGTCCATTTCTGTCCACACGCTGTGGGTTTGCACAGCCATGTGGAAAATGTGTGTCTTTCTCGCTGCGGTGGCACATCACTGATTTATACAGTAATCTTGTATAAATGGAACCTTCTTTCTGCTCACTGAGGACAAGTGTTACAAAAAGTACCATGTGTGTCTGCCTCGGTCGTAACTCATTCACCCCTCCGCCACCCCTTCTATCTCCAGCGATCGATCCCGGTGCTCATTTAGTCCAATCAATCCTTATGGAGAATCAATCTACAACCGATGCTGCGCTCGTTCAAACCCGTCCACGCCGGGAATAACAGCGTGGACCCACTGATATGGCCGTTTCCCACATGATAAACGGATTGGCAGATGCGACGGGCCCTGGCTGGGCCCATGTGCGTCTCCGTGTTGCATGTACGTGATGTCAGATGCCCTCTGGGGCGGGGGGGATCGACGGGGCGGTTGCTGATGTGTTCCTGCGCGAGTGAGTTAGGAGTCGGGGAGTCAGGGGAGAGCTAAAGCAGAGGGATGGTCTCCATCTGTCAGACCGGCCCTGCTCTAAAGTGGCCATCACTCAGGATTGATTAGCCACGAGCCCATTAGCCCCCTGGCTTTTTCTCTCTTTCCACTTCTTTTCTTTTTTTTCCCACTCTCTCTTTTTTCCCCCTGATTATCAATCTTTCTCCCTTTCACTCAAAACCATCTCTTTTTATCTTTCTGCTATGCTTCCTGAACTCTCCCTCCCCTGTATCACATCCTTTTTGTTCCCTCAAGGTACCAACAAGGTACTCTTATTCTTCCTCTCTCTAGCGTTTCCTCTTCCCTTTCTGTCTCGATTCCCCACTAGGGAAACCTTTTTTTCCGTGATGGGGTGTTCACCTCCCTCCCTCGAACCTTTTAGTACCTCGAACCTCCTTCCTCTGCTTTCATACCAATCGCCTCAAATCGACAGAGCGGTAAAAATCAGATCAGCGCGAGGGAACACCCAGACGCTCACAACCATTCTGCTGTCATGACAACAAGATGCTCCGGGGCGTGGAGGCCATTACTCTGCCCATCCATTTAGGTCAGTGTCCGCTGGGTTATCAGCCTCCTGGGGGGATGTGGGAGTGATGTGGAGTAGCTGGAGGGGTAGAGGACATTTATATATACTGTATGTTAGGTTGGTGATGGGGGGAGTAAGGACTGGGAGTAGACACTATAGTGACAGGAAAAAAATAGTTATGGGGTCAGTACAGATACGGAGCTTTTCTCTTTTTTTTGCCACACTAGGAGCCACCATGAGGTTGACAAATAGACTGTATATAAGAAGTAGATGTAGTCTCCGTGACGTCACTCAATGGTTTGTGGACTGTCATTTTGAAGCCTCGAGTTCTGTATTTTGGCCATCGCCATGTTGTTTTTTTGCAACCAGAAGTGACACGAAAGGGTTGAGCCAAGTAGACATTTTTAGGTGCCCAAACTTTTACAATTAGCTTTCATGAAATGAAAACACACTGGGAAAGGGTTAAAGTTGTAAGACGAACACACGGACAATTCCCAGACCGGACAATGCCGTGGTAGCGACCTGTCAATCAAGAGGTAGCCACGCCCTAAAGCATACCCTGCTTTATGGTCTATTTGACTCTAAATGGGACCATGATTTACTAAATGAACATCATGCTGTATTGAAGAAGACTTGAAACTAGCGATTGAGACCATAAACTCATGTTTACAATGTTTACTGAGGTAATAAATCAAGTGAGAAGTAGGCTTATTTTCTCTTAGACTTCTATACAAGACTTCTACATAGACTTCTTTTTGCGACCAGAGGAGTCGCCCCCTGCTGGTTACTAGAAAGAATGCAAGTTTAAGGCTCTTCTGCATTTGCTTCACATCTCAGACACAGAGGTTGCCCACTGGGTTGACTTTTGTGGATTTTTGTGAAATGTCTCAACTTTTATTGAACCTTTAACTTCTGACTTTTCATCTAGCACCATTATCAGGTCAAATTTTGGATTTCTCCAATTCCGCTAGCATGGATGTAGACTCTTAGTCATGTTGAAACCCAATCAAATAAACTGTTTGTGTCAGTCAAGTCAGTATGCATTTGGTTCCAAATATGATTTAACTCACATTTTATCAAATTCTTTAATCATTTTACCATTATATGTGACTTCGCTGAAACAAGTGGGACAAACTAAGCTAAATAATTGCTTAGTATTACCTTAATATAGGCTATTTGTACCAATTTGATCTTAACAAAGCTAGCTAGCTTGACAAAGCTAGCTTCTAGCAAGCAATTCAACATCCAGTGATGCCAATAGTGTAATGGTGCTGGTAGTGAAATGTTAATTCTCTTTTTTAGCTACATAGCATGATTTTAAAAGGAAGGAGCTGCCTTGGAGACTGGTGAAACGTATCGGGTATGGCTGCCCTTTTAGCCGAAGGCGAGGTGGCTATGCAGAAATTCACAAAATCCAAATGTGTGCTTGAACTGCCACCATGAACATCCACATGTCCACATGTGATAGCCTACACAAGATCACTATTGACCAAGTCATAACATATGAATAAAGCTCATCTCGCTTTACTGCTGTCTGCTGTCTTTTTTTCGTGTATCTTTACCACGACATACCAGCTGAACCAGCTGTGCATTGAGAAAGTAGAGAAGAAGAAAAAGAGGGCGTTCCTGTACCGCACGAACCAATCAAAGTAGTAGTAAGCAGCCCCATCTAGTTTTGCTACGAAATGTAGAGTATAATTAAAAAGTAAACTGGAAAAACTCAAGTAAAGTACAAATATCTCAAAACTGTATAAGGCCCACAGTATAAAAGCATTTTGTTTCATTCCCTCCAGTCTCCCTCTACACGACTAGACTCCTGTCTGGCAGACATTATACTGTATAGGTTAGTGACGACCGCAGCATTGACAGGAGGTGGGCAGAATGCTCTCAGATGAGGAGGTGACCCTGTAGGTGAACATGCTTTCTGACAGGCCTAATGGCCCCTGTGTGAAGATGTGGCCGTGGTGACATGTGAGCAGGATGACAGCACGAGGAGAGCTCCTGACCGTTGCCTCCACGCTTGAACTCTGATAAGCCGGCCGAGTGCTGATTGAGTACTAACCGCTCTGTCGTCGGCTTCTCCCACAGCGCTGACAACCAACTTAAAGAGGAGGCTCGTCAAAAAGCAGGACACAAGAGCACAATGCCAACGACACACACAGACATGCATGGAGGTATGCTTCAACAGCCAGTGACTTTTACTCACACCAACGTGGGGTGGATGTGGCAGTAGCCCGCGTCCCAACTCGATGGCACGTCAGAGAAGCCGGTGTTCCCGGGGAAGACCACTCGCCGTCGGCGCGTGTCCCTCCACGTTGACCCCACCTCCTGGTACCTCTGGGGGCTCATCCAGTACCCGCCCATCCCCTGGTGCGGGGTGGAGAAGCTGGACAGCTCCGGCGTCCAGCAGCGCTTCACGTAGAGGGGCTCGTGCAGGCTCAGACGTGGTTTCCTTCATGGGAGGAAGAGGAAGAGAGACAGAAAAATCAATACATCCACAGCATTACTCAGTGTTCTCATTTCCTAGCTGTGTGGCCCTATTTAATCACACACATAAAAGCAAGGACACGCACACCGAAAGGTCTTTACATATTTCAGTCTAGTTTTAGGAGATAGAAGGATGTTTCTTTTTAACGTAACTACAGGAAGCCAACCTGACTTCCCAGTATGACTCATATGCCAACAAAAGAACTCCCCTTCTTCTCCTTCACCCTTTTTTTAGTGAATTTCTCTTGAGCACATACACAGGCCGGCATTAGCGACGTTGTCAGAGTGCCAGCTCTCGATCTAGTGATAAGTGATTTACCTTGTTGGCACCTCACATCTCTCATTAACCACAGCAGACCTGTAATAAAGCGGCCTGTAACTGTGGTATTGGAGAAGAGATTTAGAAGAGGAGGAAGAGAGGAGAAGAGGTGAGAGGAATACATGGAGAGGAACATTGTACTGTGTGTGTGTGTGTGTGTGTGTGTGTGCGTGGCTCAGCAGTGGCCGTATACATGCCGACCAAAATATGACGGCGATGTGGGTCCACTTAAGGCTATCTGGTTACAGCGGAGCTTTGATGACCGTGGTGATGCAAGAGCCGCCAGCCACAGCCACAGACAGCGGGTAACTTTAGAGGCACGCACGCCTTGGGATACGATGGCATGGAAGGAGGCCCCATACCCTTCCACCATCCCCCACCCCCAACCCATGAGGCCTGTTTGGCTTGACCGCACTCTCTCTCTCTCATTCCTTTCCTCCATCTCCTCGCGATGACAGAGTCTCGATCCGTCCACATCCACCCGAGGCGAAGCAGTAAACCATTATAAAACCACCGGCAACAAAAAAAACAACAGCCAGTTGCATGGTATAGAATATGCATGCAGCTTTAGCATGAGAAAGTCGAGCGCGTATAGTCCCGTGAGGCGCTGAATACATTACATCAAAACATACTTCTGGGAAAGCACAGACGTATAGCACGTCAGCTTGTCTCCAGCTGCTTTCCAGAGCGCCTTTAGTGGATGTTTGAGCACATCCTGTGTGTGATCGACTATGATGGCGATGTGGGTCCGGCTATCTGATTTCAGCAGGCCTCTAATGAACTCAGCGGTGTGTGTGTGTGTGTGTGTGAGAGAGAAAGTCTGAACCGGTCCCACCAGGAGAAGCTGTAATCAGACAGCAATCAAATGCACTCCGAACAGCATCCGTCTTTCTCCCGTCTACCTGCGTCCCCTCTCCTCCTCCAGCTCACCCAGGGTGAAAATGACAGACGCTTTTTAAAGTCGATGTGATGAGATGCATTTTTCATTTCAGATTGAGATGAGGGAAAAAAAAATAACACATATTGACAAGGCCTTTTTTTGACACGCAGATGGAAAAAGAAAGCTTTTATGTAACAGCGCTGGTTTGTGGCTATCATTACTTTTCAAGCAGAGACGCTGAGACAAAGAGGAAGTAAAACAACCCGGAATCTTTAAGCCGGATGGAAGCATGTCCTGCTAAAAATAGTAGTTTATAATTGTCAAACAAGTCTGCTGCAAAAAATGTTAGTTAACTTTTTTAGAGCTGTCAAAGTTAATGTGATAATAACGCGTGAACGTTTTAACGCCACTAATTTATTTAGGTTGGTTCTGAGGTTGTAGCGGGCTCAGTTTTAAAGCTAGGGTAGACATACTGGTATCTTTCAAAACTAGAAAACCTAAGGAATACATTGGAATACATGTCATACTAGCTTTTTGCAAAGGAGGTTAAATAACACTCCAAACTTGTGCTAAGTTTTGGTGAGGAAAAACTGTCATGACCATTTTCAAAGTGGTCCCTTGACCTCTGACCTCAAGATATGTGAATGAATGATATGTGTACCAATGAGTCTCCCCTTTACAGACATGCCTACTTTATGATAATCACATGCAGTTTTGGACAAGTCATAGTCAAGTCAGCACACTGACACACTGACAGCTGTTGTTGCCTGTTGGGTTTGAGTTTACCATGTTATGATTTGAGCATATTTTTTATGCTAAATGCAGTACCTGTGAAGGTTTCTGCACAATATTTGTAATTGTTTTGTGTTTTTAATTGATGTCCAATAATAAATATATACATACATTTGCATAAAGCAAGCATATTTGTCCACTCCCATGTTGATAGTATTAAATACTTGAGAAATCTCCCTTTAAGGTACAGAACAAATAAAAAAATGTGCAATTAATTTGTGATTAACTATGGACAATCATGTGATTAATCGTGATTAAATATTTCAATCAACTGACAGCCCGAGTTTTTTTGTAAACCAATGTCACCCTGACCAATAACCACAATGTCACACTATGACTCTCTGTAGTAACAATGCAGACAAACAAATGACAGCCACTTTAGAAAATTCCGCCTCACTGACACCTACAGAACAAACATCCGAGTCATGTCGCCACTTGCCGGGTCAGTAAAACATAGCGACCTGGTTGAAAACAACCCATGTCTTCAATTACAGACACAATGACTTGGTGTAAAATGTGCTGTGAATGGTAAACAAGATCTCACAAGGGAGGCAGTGACCTACCTCAAGATGTAATTAGCCACATATTCGGCTGTTGCTGGATACATGGCTGCCCTGTATTGTCTTGATTCTTCACTGTGGCTGGCTTCTTAAGTTATGTGCACTGGCTGTGAAGTATTTACATTAGTGCCTATTTGTGTGTGGGTGGGTGTGTTCTTTAGTTGTACCATAGGGACGGTAATGTATGAGTGTGTTCCCCTCTTATAGCAACCAGAATCCCCCCAGGTGAAATAAGCTTGAGCACATCTCTACTAAAATAGAGTGTCTTTTCAGAGCCATTTAAGGACTCGTACCATGGTTCCTCAAGCTGGTTCGCCCCCAGGCCTAGTGATCGACTTCTTCACTTTATGCTAATTGCAGCAGTTATAGATTCCCTTTTTCATCCAAGTTTTGAAGCATTTTTCCTCCCCAGCAGATCTCAAATATGAGAACAATTCTTGAGTTAATGACGTCTGAATAATTGTCCCCCCAACATTGCATTGTGACTCAACCTAATACACATCGGAAATGAAAAAGCGGTTTGAGATTTAATGCGCTGTAAGCCTACTCAATGGGATTACATTCGAAAAAACGATCCAACGTGATTACGGCGACATGCAAGTCGATGGGACTCATCTCTGGCCTCCGTCCCCGCCGTTAAGCATCCACCCCCAAAAAAAACTCACAATCGAACAGAAATCGGTACAAGACGGCCTCAATAACGCTGTGTGTCAGAAGAGAATGTCTTTTGAAGAGAGCAGCTATGCTGGAGGAGAAAACATAAGCTCGTCATACAGCGCTTTTTTTTTTTTTTTTGCCTCATTAAATCTGCAGACGTGCCCTACTTTTCCTCTACTTGGACTCCCGTGCTAGCGAGCAGATTTGGTGGAGGATGAGAGCGGGGGGGTGTTTCATTAAATATCCATACACCCCGAGCCGTTCTGCAGTGTTACTCGACATCATGTGTGTAAGAGAGACAGGAGGTACAGTACATATTATACGTGTGTGTGTGTTTCTCTTTGGATTACTTCTCCATCCTTTTGTGGTTTTCGCGCGGCCAGCCTGCTCCCTTCCATCTTCACAAACACACTGATAAGCTTGTCCTCCTAACCTACCCCATCCCCTTTCATTTTTCCCTGCAGTCCTCCCTAGTGTGACATTGAGCAGCCCAGGATTCCTTCTCGGCCACACCCTCCTCCCTCCCCCCCTTTACTCCCTTTTCCTCTCCCGTCGCCCCCTTTTTTTCTCTCCATCACAGTCTGAAAGCTGTCAAAACACGCCGCTGCCTTCTCGATATCAAAGCCCGCTGAAAAACACAGGCACATGCACTGCAGCTTAGATTGAATTCCAGAGCGATACAGAAAAGCGCAGTTATGTTTTGACTCCTCCAACTAGTGTTAGAATAAAATATTCACAATACAACCGCACCAAAAAAAGCTGCCACTCTCCCACAGCCACACTCCCCGTAGAGCCTGTTTATGGCCTTCATGGCAGCGACTACAGTGGAACTGTGTGTCTCACCGAAGAGTAGGAAAGGAGAGTTGTATCAAATCCTTCTGAGACAGAAGAAACCAGACAGCTGGCTCAGTTAGATAAAGGCTGATGGAAACCCCACAGGTCTTTCTCCCCTTTCTCTCTCTCTCTCTCTCTCAGGTGCAGAACCACTAAAGTACCCAATTTGTGCTGAAGCGATTCCCCGGACTTTTGGAAGTGAGACAGAGGAACAGAGTAGAGCTGTTGAGGAACCACCGAGGTCAGTTTCACTCTGTATTTCGAAAAAGTGAAGAAAACCACAAAAATGCTCAAAATGTCACAATGTGATCGAGAACAAAGTGTTGTGCTGCTGTTTTCTTCCGGTTGTGTTTTTTGGCCACGTCTGTGGTATGGTCGCTCCAACACTTTGGTCCAGACTGAAATATCCCAACTTAACGGATGGATTGTCATGAAATTTGGTACAGACAATCACGGTTCCCTGACAGTGACTCCTATTGACTTTATTGATCCCCTGACTTTTCCTCTACAACCACCATGAGGTTGACATTTGTAGTTTTGAGTATCTCAACTGTTATTGGATGAATTGCAATAAAGTTTGGTACATGTTCATGTTTCATTCAGGATGAATTCTAATCACTTTAGAGATCCCTTAACTTTTCAACTGCTAATTTGACTACTAATTACTTTGGTTTATGACCAATTACCTGCAAAACATGTTCCCATATTCCCATTAGCCTCAGATGTACTTTGTGTTTAGTGGTAATTAACGAATGCTAGTATGGTAACATCACAGATGGGACTCGAGTCACACACACAGTGACTTGAGACCCGTCCTCAAATGACTTGAGACTCAGACTCCAGATTCGGGACCCATGAACAATCATGTATCGTCAGCCTACATCACTTTCCGTACTATCGATACACCGGTACCAGCTGCACTTTCTTAGCCCCGCCTCCTCTCACTCACTCACAGTGCTGTCACTCATGTATTTCATGAGTCATTCATACAGTCATTTGTGGGTCATTGTTGTCAGTGATTCCTATTAACTACATTGAGTCACAGTTTCATAATGAATCGAAAATATTTTTTTTCACTTCAATCTCGGCAGGTCAGGGCGGCTCTAGGTTGACTTGAAAAGGCCGGGGTGAAGGTGGCTCATGTCTTGTGGGTGTGACTTTTTTGCCGTGTCATTTCCATTCATATCTATACAGCCAATATGTTTATGATTAAATTGTTTACTAGAGCACAAAATTGTTTACAAGAGCTCGACGTTCTTCAGAATCTTTGATTTTAAAGTGCACTAAATTGATAAATTGAAGTTGTTATATTTATCTTTTACTAAAAATCTTAATGTTATTTCAATATATCAAAACTGGTATTGAATATCAATATATTTTCAAGGTATCGTTAGTTAGAAATTCCAGTATCGTGACAACACTAATGTTGGTACCATGTGCTAATAGATAAAGGAGTGATGATACATGTTTTGAATTCTTTAGATATAGCTACGCTGTGTTCTAAGCAGACCGGACGGTGTGCAGCAGATGATAGAACGCTCATTACAATCGTACGAGACTTGGACTTGGCCCTCAAAGATTTGAGACTTGACGTTGACTACTAACGTACAAAAAACTATGGAGAACATGGTAAACATTGTTCCTGCTAAACATCATCACATTAGTGCTTAGCCCTAACCCGCAAAAAAAGATGAACCTGGCTCAACTTTTTGTCAGATTTCAAGGCTGAGCGCTGCAGTGGGGTACATGCTCACACATTCTTGGTGGATTACTTTGTAACGCCATATCCATACTATTTATATGGAAGATAAAATAATTGTTGCCAGGATAACTTTCCAGGACTGTAAAATCATTCAATCATCAAATTCATGGATCTGTTCAAACTCAAACTGGACTTCTTGGATTGTATTTCATGTCTCACCGTTACCTGAAACAACACACCGGTTCAGAGTTGGGAAGCATTTTGTGAAAACTCACGGGGACACTTGACAAGAACCACATAATCCATCCTGTCGTGTAAAAATGTCTCCCATCAGGAGTCCTGCAACACCTTTAAACCCACGAGGATTGCTCTGCTGACTGCCAATATGATATTTATGGTATTCATGGTATTTCTTTATGGTGGGATTTTCAAAGCCAGCAGATCAGTTGCCACTGCAGACCTGCGGTCCTTTTCTCACTTAGTACTGAGTAAAAACCAGCTCCCTGGAAACATTCATCACTCTCATGACTTAAAGAACATTTGAGGTGAGCGATGACTGCAGTAGATTTTAGTAAATATTTTACAGCGCTGCTCTAGCACACATTTAATCACGGCGGGTAAAAAATCGTATTAAGGCAGAGATTTTTATCACCAAACAGATAAAAAAGTTTCTTGTAATGCTGCCAAAAACATCAGGTGCAATAACCAGTTATGAAATACAGTATATATAATATGATGGCCAGTTGCCTGCTTATCTAACTGTGGAAAAAACAAGTTTTGATAAACGCCACATCCTCAGAAAAGTTTTAAGTAAAGCTTGAGCTCACTATCAATAAGAAACAAATCTGTGAAAACTGTTACATTACAAATATCATCAAGACAAAGTAGTGTTTTAAGGAGGAGACTTTTTTTTCTTTCGAAACTCACAGTTTATTTGTCAGAAACTACCAACTACTGCAGGTTTGTTTGTAATTTATAAAGCCAGGCTTATTGTTTTTTAAAACCCCATTAAAACATCTGACAGAGACGCAGTGTTGTACTAACAGACGCCATCCATCATATTAAATGAGACAACTTGTAATTTCTCCCAACAGGACTTCACCAACCTGCTAATTACCACACTTAATAGAACTAGTTTTTCATTTTCAATTAGAGCCTACCGGTACATACTGTATACTTTTTGGTGGCAGTGAAGAGGCAACATGATAAGAGGCAGATAAGATTCATTTCTGGCAGAATGAAAGTGCAGTTGACAGGATTAGAACTGCGATCAATGTTGTCTAATAAAGTCATGTTGGTGGGAAAAAAAAAAAAATGTGAAGAACAAATTGAGTTGTCTCATTTCCAGTGATGGATCGTGTTCATCAATGCAGCAGTATGTCTCTGCAAGCTGTTTTAATTGATTTTTGAAAAGAATGGGGGGCCTTTGATTTTTCTACAAGATAAGGTGAACTTGTGATAGAAAAGACAGCGTGAGCTTCTGAGTTTGGCAAACACAGGAATGGGTTTAATGGCTTCTTTGTAATGAAGGTCTCCATCCATCTGTTTTCCTCCACACTTTCAATTTGCATATAACAAAACTTGTTTATTATAAAAGGTAGATGAATTTTCCGAATAGACCTTTACGTCAAGGGTAATTATAGCCCGTCACCCACCTCTTTATCACCGTAGTGGCTGATATAAACACCACAGGGAAGATATCAAGAGGACACAAATCCATTCGTTAAAGGAACACAATCTCATCTCAGAAGAAGTAATGAAATGCCAAAATGCATCCTGGTGCTTGTGCTTGTTTAATATCTTATCTTGTTACATCCTTGAATAGTAGTTTGTTAAAACACACACAGATTCTCAGATTATTTGGCCAAAGGGTTTCAGAAATTAACATTTTAACATAATCATAGATTTAGTTGCAACACAAAGAATAAAACTGGTATGATCTGGAAACAAAGTTGATGAGAGTGAACCGAAACAGTAAAGCGGTGGACCATGAAACCAAAACAATGAGCTGAAAGATGCTAAAACTCTCTGTAGTCTGGTCATAATTATCTGTGGGTTCACCACTAGGGATACCATGAGAACCGATACTTCGGTACCAAGCCGGTACTCATTTTCCTACAGTACCGTAGGTGCTGTCAGGGCTCGAGACTAACGGCGTCTAAAATCCGAAAGGACGGAGCAAACTCACTATTGACGCGCCCAGGGGACGCACCCTACTTTTCCCTGATAATGCTACTTTGTGAACAACAAATCTATGTTAAAATCAGCAGGATGATAGCTAGTTAACGTTAGCTATTAGCAGCCGGTGGGCAATGAGTATTAGGCGAAGGTCAATTATGATATTATCATGATGTGTTCAAATGTAATGTAGTAAAGTGTGTTTGGTGAGAAACCTGAAGAGGTACCATAGTTTGTTTATAAGAAGTGGATGTATAGTCACTGTGACGTCACCCTTTGGTTTGTGGACTATGGTTTTGCAGCCTCAAGTTTGTCGTTGCATGTTGATTTTTTGCAACCAGAAGTGACACTAGATGGGGGAGCTAAGTACAACCGAATGCTGAATAAGACATTTTCAGGCGACCAAAAAGGTAATAAAGTCATAAAGCAAAAGCATGGACAACTCCCAGACTGGACAACACCATGGTAGCGACCTGTCCATCACAACGTAGCCACATCCTAAAGCATCCCCTGCTTCATGGTCTATTTGACTCTAAATGGGACCATAATTTACTAAATGAACATCATGCTGTATTGAAGAAGACTTGTAACTAGCGATTGAGGCCATAAACTCATGTTTACAATGTTTACTGTGGTAATAAATCAAGTGAGAAGTAGGCTCATTTTCTCATAGACTTCTATACAATCAGACTTCTTTTTGCAACCAGAGGAGTCACCCCCTGCTGGCTGTTAGAAAGAATGCAAGTTTAAGGCACTTCAGCATTGACTTCACTTCTCAGACCCTGAGGTTGCCCATTGATAAATACAGTTGTTTTGAAGGTGATGTTTTCACAGCAATATAAAATAGATCTTAGAGAGGGAATTATGGCCTATTTAACTTAACACTAGCTCTAAGTATTAATTGTTTTGTTTTAGTTTTTTACCCTGGTATTGAATTGGGTATCGAGAATTGTGGAATTTCACTGATATTGGTATTGACTACTATACTGGTATCGTGACATCCCTATTCATCATTATTAATGCTCCCTTACACATTACACATAGCCATTTGGACTATTAAAAAAATATTGATCATAGCAGCTTTAACTTTCAGTTGGGGCCGTACTGTTGAGGACACCAAGGTCATGTCCTTGTTCATATTTCTGGGAATTTAAGGGGATTTAATAACATGAAGAGGATCTAAAATTCTAGGATTACACATGTATTACGCATGGTGGGTTTTGTCATGGCTGATGATAGGCAAAAATAACTGAAAATGTGTTTGTTTTTAGGCAAAAGACTGAATGGATATAATAGGAATTTAGTTTTATCCTACTGGTATTAATAGATTCCTGCTGCCTTTGAGCTGTCAGAGGAACTTCACCCACCACCAGCTTCAATGCCAGAGAGCTGAGTCAAAGCCTATTCGCCAACAGGGCACGCAATCTCCTCCCCCAGTGTCCTTGCCAACCGAACCATCTATCACCAGGCAAACCAGTCTGCGAAGAGGCAGGGCAGTGGGGGTTGAGTGGAACTATGACATGGCTGTGTTTGTACATGAGTGCGTGTGAGACATGATTGTGCCGTCTGATGGGATTTCACGCTCCTTCTTGTGCAGCTGAGTCGGTGCCAGGCAGTCAGACGTGTTAACGGTAATGTACAATGACTAACAGAAGCCTACTCTAAAGCCCTGTCACTCACCAATCCCCGATTTACCACACACTGGGCTTCCCTCAGCCCCCCAAACAATGGCCGCTCTTGTGAAATGTGGGTCGAAATGTCAGCCACCACCTAATGAGCAATGTTTCGAGGTTTGTAATGCACTTGCTCACTGCTTATCGCCCCCGCTACATTTATAAAATACAGGAAACCGAAAGTGAAAAGAGGAAGTGTGCGCCGTGTCCAACTTGACTGTGGCATTTCGAGTTTGGCGCAGTAGTAGGTGCAAGAAAAGTCCCCTACTTCCCCAGCCTCCACTGTGACAAAGACTTGGGTAAATATGCAGCTATACGACTAAGAGCAAAAAGTCCCTAAACTAACAGGGCTTTAAACTACCAGACAATTTAATCTTTCTTTGTTGTATCAGAGGAGGGGACAGACAGGGACAGAAAGCACACACTGGCTTACCAAAATCCCCAAATCCCAAATGCCACTTTTTAAATGTTTCAAACCGCAAAAAAAGTGTTAGAAGGACTTATGGACTTCATCACTTTCAGGTCAGAGATGTCATGATTTTAAATTGGAAAGATTCTTAGGCATGGAAGAAATGATGATCCTCTCTTTGTTATTTAGGTTGTCTTGAGCTTCATATAGCGGACAGTAGATTATAGACTTTGAAGAAGCTACGCCGGCCATTGTCAACAGTCAGTAAAACAGTATGGCTGAGTAGCATTGTTCCTAACACAGTCAAGTTTGGAGAAGGCTTAACCCCGAGAGTCTCTGTGGAGTCTTACGGGGGCTTTTATCCACATCGCTAAAGCAGCAAACGTGGCCTCCTGTTGTGCTCCCTGGGAGTTTTTGTGGGAAGCTCTCCAGGAGTCTGGTTAGTCAAAGTTTGTTAACTACCGTTTCAAAGACAAATGATTCATCAATGTCATGTTGGGGGGGGATTGAGTTTTTCTTTCCCTGATGAGAAATCAAACAGATCTAAATGGAAAGCAGACCCACTGTCAGCGGATAAAAGTTTTTTTTTCTTCCAGGAATTGGCTTCTGAGCAGCAAACTAATAAGAAGCGCTGCCCATCAAGAGGTGACTCACTCTAATGTCTCTCTTGATGGTTTAGACTTTGTTCACTCAGCGGAACCACAACATTGCAATGCGCACACGCACACGCACACACACACACACACACACACACACACACACACCATACTGTATTCCCACCACCCCCACCACATACGTAGATTTCTGCTTTAAAAGCACAAATGATAACTTTCCAGTTTGACGTTTTGGAAAATACACAAACACCCCAGCCTGGTCTCATTCCCAGGTTGTGAAATCGCAATGCTTTGTCACAGCCCTCGGCGTCTGATACTGACGCACAAGGTACCATTTAGCATCTGTATGAGACGCGCTGGGCTTTCAAGTAACCCCAATATTAACCCATCAACTGCAATATTAGACGCTCAGGGCAAGTGCTCCAGAAGTGAGGTGAAGTAGTATGAAGAGCGACTAAGTCCGCATAGGGAAGAGGATGGGGTGGATAGACGGGTCAAACAAACACGTGACTTTCACCCAGGAGACCACTGTTTGTGTCCCGTGTGAAACCAAAAGTCGTAGGCTTATTTATATTGACTACTTAACTTACGTAAGCTACGTAACTTAACTTGCGTAACAAACATACTTATTTTAACCCAAACCACAATGTTTTCCTAAACCTTACCAAGTAGTTTTGTTGCCTAAATATAACCAAGTAGTTTTGTTTGAATTCACAACACTAACCACGTGTTTAAAACTGAAACCGTAGTGAACCGTCATAGTTTGATGCATAGGGCTACTCAGTGGGTTAAAAAGTGATGCCATGGGGTCCTGAACAAGCGACCATATGTGACGAGTTGGGAATGAAAATGGGTTGAACCCCCCCACGGTAAAACCACAAATTGTTGTTTTCATGCTTTGGTTTTGGCGCGGATTAAACAAGTGAGATCTAACATGTTAATTATTTAAAGGTTCTAAATATGAGATTGGGAGCAAATCTATTGCCTCCGTACAGCTCTCATCATGGCGACGGCTGAGTCGGTGGCACATAGCTAAAGGTGCTAACAGCGCCAACAGTGTTTACCTGGGGGAGGAATTGGAGGGTGGGTGCCATGCTTCCGCGATGGCACCGTCAGTCAATATGACGTTATCAGCTGTAACCACTATGTGAGATCAGTGCAGAGCAGCAGCCGTGAGCGAGCCAGTGGGGCACGCTCACATGCGCTAAAAACGCACGTGGCCGACCCGGTTAAGTCAACAAAGCACAGAGAAGCGCAGATTACAACACACACACAGAGGGAGAATGACTTCGGGTGGACATTACTCCTCATTTTTACATAACAAATAGTTGTTTGCTGCTACATCAATGCTCTGAATATTGTATAGAGCACCTTTAATAAGGCAGATTTTGTTAGCTTTGGACATAGCCAGGCTAGCTGTTTCCCCCTGTTTCCAGTGTTTGTGCTAAGCTAAGCTAACCGGCTGCTGGCTGTAGCAAATTGTATCAATCTACTCATCTAACTCTCTGCATTTTGAGAAGTGCATTTCCCATAACATTGAATTATTCATTCGAAGACGCCAGTGAGAGAAAGTTGTGTCATGTTGTAAATTGTGGGATGAACACAGGGTTCATACCGGTAAGGTTCATTATTTACATTCTTATTAAGGAAAAAAAATCTGTGAATTTATCCATTTATTTAATTAGAATTTTCAAAACAGGTAAAAATCTGAGTGAAAAGGCATCTGTGTTTAACGGTTGTTGTCGTTGTTAAATTTTACGAGTTCTGGCGCATAGTCGGAAGCTTTTTTGTGTTTTCTCCACATTTGACAAATGTCTGTTAGGACGTGAAACACAATTACTAGACGTGTGCCTTGAAATATGGGCGGAAAATCTGCTTGCTTTTAAAAAATATTTCTTTTGGCAAGCCAGTAGAATACACTACAGTGCACGCCTGCCGGCACAAACTATAGACATGTGTTTTGGGGGTGGAAGCACACCACTCATTCTGTCAAGTCATCATAAATAGTGGAAGTTTAGAGTCAATAAGAAACAGAGACCCAAAAGCTCAACCACAGCACATTCTTTATTTACGACACGACTTTACTCTCAACTGCTTCACATCCTCTTCGGCACATGAGCTGGGTGGAGTGAACGGCCACATCGCACGTCGCATTTGCTGAAATCTGCTTTTCTTTGTAAGTGTGTCTGTGTGTGTGTGTGTGTGTGTGTGTGTGTGTGTGTGTGTGTAAATAGGATGTTGCTTTAGAGTCATCCAGGCATCTCTCGGCCATTGGCTAAGCTCCACACGCTGATGTCACCTCTTGGCACAACTTTGCGATCTTTGGACCTGATCAGCAATTCCACCGCAGCCGCCCAATCGGCTCGCGGGGTTTTGACCCCAGGCGGTGATGTCATGCAGCAGGGAATGCAAACAAGTGGGCCGGCGGGGTTCATGTGCTGCGGGTGTGTGTCAGTGAGTGTGTGTAGTTGTAGGGCAGCGGCTGTCCTGCAGCATTGTTTGTAGAGCTTGACTGTTGTCAGGGCAGTACAAACAGCCTGCCAGCTGTGACACTGTTGATTCTTCACTGGACAGGCTGTATATTTAGTACTCTCACTGGTGGCTGTGTGTGGAGTTACTGTGCCAATGTTTGTTATGGTTACCAGCACAACCTTTTCAAACTCTCCTGTATTGAATTTAATCTCATTTTTTGCTCATTTTACATCCTGGTTCAACAGCTGATAAGTCTCCATGGTAACAATACCAATGAACTTTGTTCACCTATAAGTCACTGCTGTGTGTGCCGCTTCCTGTCTCGAGATTGGTGAACAAAATATGACTCAGTTGCTCAGCAGTATACATTTACATCGTATACAGTGTCCTCACTGACTGCACTGACTTGTGCAGTCAGTTAGCAAATTAGTTTTAACGCCACTAATTTCTTTAACATATTCACGCAACTTGCAATTTTTAGGTTGTAGAGGGCTCAGTTTTAAAGATACTGGCATCATTAGAAAACCTAAGGAATCCATTGGTACCACATATAGCACCTTTAATTAGGCAGATTTTGCATTTTGGGAATAGCATTTCCTAAAATGTTGAATTGTTCATTTAAAGACCCCATTGAGAGAAAGCTGTGCCATGTTGGAAGAACACATGGGTCATATTGGTGAGGCTCATTATTTTCATTCTCATTAAGAAAAAAAATCTGTGAATTTATCGTTATTTAATTGAACCCTGTCATACTAGCTTGTCGCAAAGGTTAAAAAAAAAAAAGGTTAAAAATTGCTCTAAATTTTGGCGAGGAAAAACTGGCTTCCCTTGACCTCTGACCTCAAGATATGTGAATGTAAATGGGTCCTATGGGTACCCACGAGTCTCCCCTTTACAGACATGCCCACTGGTGGCTGTGTGTAGAGTTACTGTGCCAATATTTGTTATGGTTACTAGTACAACCTTTTCAAACTTTCATGTATTGAATTTAATCTCATTTTTTGCTCAGTTTTGTTGGGTCAACAACTGATAAAGGTCTCCATGGTAACAATACCAATGAACCTTATTCTCCTACTTGTGAAATGTGCCACTTCCTGTCTCGAGATTGTTGCACAAACATGACTCATTTGCTCAGCAGCAATGCAAAGCAGCATTTAATGACAAGTTTTGAGTTGAATGTGTGAAACTCCCCTGATGTCAGAGGGGGGGTTGTAGAAGAAAGGTGTTGGAACGGAGGTGCATTCAAGATTAAAACTGTTGATATCGTGTCGCTGACAAAATACCTCTCAAGTTACACTGTTTATTTTATGGCTGCTTTACACTGACACCCTGTGTGGGTTATGGCTGAACACATTGGTTTTGAGGTGGGAAACCAAGTCACCGGTGTAACCAGATTACTGGGGAAAGCTTAGGGAAATACCTAAAGAAACGAGAAGAGCCACGTGTTCTTTGTGGCAAATACAAAACTCTACACACAACAACCACTTTCTTATTCCCCCTGCCCGCCTCGGGTTACTTGAGGTTCAAACAATAAATGAAGAATGATGACAAAGCCTACAGCCTCTCCCCACACTTCTCAAAAAGAATAATTAGCTCTTTGACTAATCACTTTTGTTATGCATCATAAAATACAAGCTATTCGCTATAGAGAGGACTTGCAGCTTCCTTGAGACTCGTGGGGTGAGGTCGAGCAGGAGGGCCGTGCCGTTACTGGACGTTGGGGCTCTGAGCCCCGAGGAGACAGACGAGAACCACAGTCTTTGGGTTTAAACACTGAGACTGTCTGTACCCTGTCCTTATTTGTGGCTATTCCATATTAGTGGTGTGCTGCTTTGGAAAGTCCTGCCGCCTGCAGTTTTTGATTCTTGGAAGGATTAGTAAACCAGAATCATGTGACCGCCAGTTTGTGTTGGTTGGCAGTTGCAGCATGCTATCTGTGGTGTTAAAAGTACAGCTTTGTAGGCTGCGCTGTACTTAACTAAATGCCCGTAAAGAGACGTAGCTTACTATAAACAGTACTACTACTACATTCATAGTTAACATATTTCACCAGCTGCATTTTCAAAGTCAAATTTAAATTAGATTTTAAACTTGTGATGTCATCATATACAGTATCCTCACTGCCTGCATTGTGTACTTATTTGGTAAGAATACAAACAAACAAAAAAGAATAAATTTAAGTTCTATTTATTTTCCTGCAGTGACAGTTACGTCTGTGTTCTCTCGGAGTTGGAGGTGTGAAGTTTTGGTTTCCATTGATTGCGGTTTGATTCTGATCATAACTCTCAGGCCACACTGCCAGCGTTAGCAGCGCGTGCGTTGCGGAAGCTGTTGCTTTTTATTTTGGCACCCATGTTAGCAGGTTAGAGCAGCCACACAACCCGCGTGAGCACACGGCTCAATAAATGACTTTTTTCATGTCTGTGACATTCTACAGATGTAGACATTGAAACTGTAGTAATGTTGCTGATATGATGTCAATATACTGTCAAAAGATCATTTTCACTGCCTATTTTTGCTGTGAACCACATGCGGAAAAAAAGGCTAGGCAAGACCTTGAATCTCGGTTTGTGTGTTGACTGTGACTCTTTTAGCAATACGAGGTCTTGCCTATTTTTTCCGAGCGTGGTTCACAGCAAAAATAGACAGTGAAAAAGATCTTTTGATGGTATTGACATCATATCAGTAACATTACTACAGTTTCAATGTCTACATCTGTAGAATATGTCATAGACTTGGAAAAAGTTAATTCATTTTTAGCTCAACACTTTCATTTAAAAATAAAAGCCCTCTAGCGTTTTTTCTGTGGACAGAATTCCACAAGGCTTTTATTCTGAAATAATTGCAGGACATTGTTGAAAATGCAGTGACTTTCATGGCTCCATAAATTAATAGAGTGCCGGCTTTTAATTGTGTATTATTATTATTATTATTATTATTATTATTATTATTACTTACAAATGACCACACGCTTCTTAAAAATGTTCTGTCTAAAATAAATATAAATGACACTTATGTAAGGGATAATGTACAGTGAGCCGGTCATTGCTGTGAAATAAACCCCGACAGGGCAATGCGGCGCCCTGAAGGGGTTTATTTCACAACAATGACCCGGCTAGCTGTACATTATCCCGCTTATTACACGGCTACTTACTTAAGAAATCAATAATTTGACACATAAACGGTTCGCCAGAGTCCGACATCGGAACTGCGCCCATAGCAGCGGTCAGTGAAATGGCCGTTATGAAAGGCAAACTCTATGTACAAAGAAAAGGCTGGCAGTAGCAGCAACTGTGTGGACGACATACACGTGTGAGAGCTGCAGGAGTTGAGCGAGGTAGCCGTCGTGCGCTGCTCACGCAAGCAGAGGGGGCTAAGCCTAGCCTGCTGGCTTTCACTTTCTAGCCAATTCTGCTTGCTTGAAGCCAAGACACTGTTTCTACAAATATGTCAAAAAAATGGTTGCACCCTCTTTTGAAAATTAATAACAAGCACAATAGCTGCTGTATCTTTATAGAAATTTCAGTTCAACTGTAGGTTTGTGAGATAACAGTAGCCTCTTTTATCAGATGTAAAATGCAATTTTTGGGCTTTGCGGTTTGACATTAGCAGAGCAGTGGTGTAGAAAGAATTGCAATTTTATGACTCAAAATGTAATTTTAACATTGATTTTTAGAGAAAGAGAGAGAATATGAAAAAGAGGAGGATTAAAGCATAATTGGAATGTATCAGTCAAAAGGAAATCCCCCGATCAGTATCTGATGTCAATGGGACTTTGAAGTCCTCCAGCATTAGATTCACTGATTTGTTCTGCTGTGGATCTCAAACATATCCTTTGTATGTTTATGAAATATGGCATTCATGGCACACATAAAAAACCCAATCTTAATATAATCTGATCTTCTGGTGTAAATCAAATTTAAAAAGTTGGTTAAATTAGAAGATAAGAGTTACATCTTTTCTTAAAATCCTGTGTGAAAGGTTAACATTTAATGCTTTGTTGAATATCTCTGCAAAGCCTCATTAATCCATTATTTCTCAAGGTCTAACATCTCCGTAGTTAGCGGCTTGCTAGAAATGAAGGATTTTTAATCAGATTGCACACAATAACACTCAGTGACCTTGCAATTATCCCTCCACGACTAATTACACGGAGCAGTCATGTCTATATAGGCATTGTTTAAGCCTGATTTAATGGGCATGTAAACCACTACAAGGTTAGTGAATGGCTTCTCAGTGGCTTCTCCCACAGCATTCAACCAGGCCAATAGAGAATAGGCCCATGCAAACCAAGGGGGAAATGCATGCCAGAGTAGGCAGCACCTGGCAACCCAAATATTAAAAAGGCCATTAAGGTTTTATTTTGCCTTATAAAGACAGTGGCTTCCTGTTTTTTCCACCCTTGCCAACCATAGGAAATGCATGCTGAGCATTGCTTTTTTTCTCCCCTCCTCTGTGTGTTAAAATGTCCGGAATCATTAGGATGAGTAAAGTGGCAGTAAAGCCATCTGTTTTTACAGCCTGTCTTTAAAAACAGCAGGGATTGAGCTCCTTTTTGTCACTTTTATGGACTCCCTTACCTCATATACCAGACCAGTTCAGAGGACAAGAAAGCACCGATTGGTGGTACATTTTGACTGAGTGGCAAACAGCCATTGATGGCTCTTTTCATAATGGACAAATAATCAAAAGATCTGGGAACAATCATCACCAGGGAAATCCCTGTCAAATCCCCTAAAAATGAGTTTTATACAACAAATATGTTTTGAAAAATGTTTTTCATCAACATAACACATTTGAACATGCCCATTAACTCAACCACAAATATGTCTGCAAGTCATAAAGGCTGGGGCACGCTTGACAAACAAACAATTTGGAACAAAATGTCCACTGAAGACATCTAAAGGCAAAAGTGTTTATAGCCTTTCTGAGCACCCACATTTGAAGCCGCAGTAAAAAAGCCTGCCATAGAAAGGGGCAAGACGTGATAATTGTCCAAAAGTGGTCAATTGCTCCTCAAAGCCAAGGATGGCGTTGCACTCTGTTGTACACACACAGAAAGTGAAGAACATAGTTATGTGGGGAAAAAGCATACCTGGCCATTACCACATGCAGCGGCTATGCTTGTCGGATTGTCACTTTCGGGGAGTAACAGAAATTGTTGGACTCCTATTATGAAGTTGGAAGGGTGATGGAGGGGGTTTTTAGAAGCTGTTTGACGATCCAATAAACAGTTGAAGCATGCTGACGCAATAACTATTATCATTTCATTTGTTTTTCTTACAATATCCACTCGTGGCAACTTGAGCACAATAAACGGTTTTACAGTTATGCATAGGCTAGGGCTGTCAAAGTTAACGCACTAATAACAGGTTAACGCAAATTCATTTTAACGCCACTAATTTCTTTAACGCATTGCGAATTTTAGGTTGTAGCTGGCTCAGTTTTAAAGGTAGAGTGAAGATGGGTATCATATGAAACTAGAAAACCTAAGGAATCCATTGGTACCAACCATGTCATACTAGCTTGTTGAAGGAGGCTAAATAACGCTCCAAACTTAGGCAAAATTTTGGCGAGGAAAAACTGGCATGGCCATTTTCAAAGGGGTCCCTTGACCTCTGACCTCCAGATATGTGAATGAAAATGGGTTCTATGGGTACCCACGAGTCTCCCCTTTACAGACATGCCCACTTTATGATAATCACATGCAGTTCTGGGCAAGTGATAGTCACTGACACACTGGCAGCTGTTGTTGCCTGTTGGGCTGCAGTTTGCCATGTCATGATTTGAGCATATTTGTTTTCCATACTAAATGCAGTAGCTGTGAGGGTTTCTGGTTGCAACCCCAGCAGAGAACTGAAGCTGCCTTCACATGATAAGAAATGTGCTCTTCGCTCACCGCAAGGTGGGGCGCAGAGCCTTTAACAGGCAAAGCGCAGTGCAGGTATAATATGTCATCAAAAAGTGCGAGCCATTCACGGTTTCTAGGCAACAACAATAGTTGCAGCTTTGAAAGGTCAGCGGCAACCGAGGTCAAAGTTTAAATAATTTGAAATTTTAGCGCAATCCTCGTTGGTAATTTCGAGCGCTGCGCCACGCCACACCAAGGCTAGCGCTTCCACATAGTCGGGCGGCACTGATCTCCCCATAGGAAAACTATCCTAACTAGCCAGTGCAGAGCGAATGACTTATCTAGTCGACTGTCTGCTACATGCCTGTAATGTCTCATGGCACAGAATGTTTGCCTCTGTTTATCCTAAACCAACAAAGACTCCTGCGCATTGGACCAACTTATTAAATCAAGTGTTTCTGCTTCCAATTTAGGTATTCATTTCTTGGTCAGGTTCTTTCTGTTCTCTTTATAAAGCCAACAAGAAAGTGTAGTTTTAGGAATAAAGAACCAATGTAACAAAACTTGCCCCATGGGTTCAAGGCCTGAGATTAAACTCTCATTATTCAGGGGGATCTGTGAAAGGACTAGGGACTCCCAAAGAGTTACTATGTTACAAGCCCCATGTGGCGTGATGGAGAGAGGAAGGAAATGGAAGGTATAATAGTAGTGGAGGCCCACAAACCCAATCACAACTTAAACAGCAGGACCTCCACCCGTCAGCATCCTCATCGCTCTCCCTCTCTGTTTTATTGTCTCCCCTTCTCTTTCCGTGTGCACGGACAGTATTGCTCAGAGAGGTGCCGGCTTGCAAAAGCAACACAAAGGAGAAGAAAGAAGGTTTCTGCAAGGTCTAATCCTGGGGAGCTGGAAAAAAAGGATCGGCTGAGGTTTCTCTCTCTCTCTCTTTGTGCCGGTCCAACAGCCCCGTTTCTTGATGAAAATGTCCCGCTGGATGAGGGCATTAGACGCCCGCTCTAATCCCGTGTAATTTCCCACAATCCCCTTTGCTTGCATCCTGCCAAGGAGGCCTTCGGCGCCCCGCTGAGCCCCTAGCTGCTGGCTTTGGCGTTCCCACACCCCTGCTCAAGCAGTATTTCCTCCGCTGGCGGAGAGGAAACAAGACACTGTGTCTCTCCATCCCTCCTCCCTTTCATCTCTCTTTTCATCAGAGCCAGAACAGCAGCAGAAACTAGCAGCCTACTGATGAGTACGTCCTCAGATTGCGACCTTTGGCAGAACCGAGCCCGCGGAAGAGAGACAGACAGGTTTTAGTCATTAGCAGGATTAAAACCTTGGTCCACTACTGGTTTGACCCAAATCACATCTGTGTGTTTGGCCTTGTTGCATTGTTGTCCTCCACTGCTAACGGTGCGTTTATGTGCAAGGCTGTGTCAATTTTTGCCACCGCCATAATCCCGTACAATCTCCTTCTTACGTAAAATGCTTTATTATCATATTTTTTATCGCTAGGCGCATCAGAGGGTCAGCTAGGGAAAGAGCCCAGTGACACACTGTCTGCTCTATTGTCCAAATGTCTATTTCAGAAGCATCCAGCACAAGTGATAAATCTATTATACATGCTATGGTGTTCTCAATAGTCGTGTAAGCTGGTGCTGAAAGGGGCTTTGGATAAAACTCATGATTGCGTAAAAAAGCACACTGGTTGCTAATCAATGACCCATTCAGAGGATGTTATCCACGCACACTGAGGAGAATTCAACTGAAGTCTCAGACATAAGTCAGCACTTCTAATCTCGTCCAAGACTGATGCTTCTGTTTGATGCTGAGTCTGTGTGGATAAAAACAAAGAGACTTCAAATTGTGAAGCTACTTCCTCTTCCTGTGTTCAATACATAGGTAGGTCAATTGAAGAAGATACTGCGAGATGCTCTTTCTTACTAAAAGTTGGTGAAACTCCTCGGACTTGGTAAAACAACATTTCTATGTGAAAAATGAACCAATATCTAGGGTAAAAATACAGCTAGTGATTAGTTAAGTCAAAATTGACAAACACTCAACGACAAAAACAGACAAATGACAATGTCTACATGCTTAACTGTTGACATGGTGGTGGCACTGGAGGAAAAGTGAAGGGAAAAGTGAAGGGAAAAACTAAAAGCCAGAAGATAACCAAAACCAGTAGGCTTCATCCTCTGGGGACCATGAATGTCTGTACCAAATGTCATGGCAATCCATCACATAACTGTTGAGATATTTCAATCTGGACCAAAGTGGCGGACCAATTGACTAGGCCAACGTTGCCATCCCTAGAGCCATGCCTCTAGCGTGGCTAAACATAAGTAAAAATGGTAATACTGGCACTGCTTTTCATCATCTGCTGCACCCTATCAATTGATGCAAAACTTGCATTGGTCTGTTAGTCATGGAAGATTGTACTAAGACAAGCATTGATGTCAACAAATCACTATCCTTATGGAGAAAAAAACATTAATTTGTATTTGATTGTAACCAAGAGTGCGCCAACTTGTCACGTATTGTATGGTTTGTTATATAAAGACTGTCCCTATGTACTAAACATCTTGTTTAATGTACTTTTTGTTTCCCATAGTAGTAGCCTTGTTACTTGTTACAAACAGGGTGTACGCTAAATGGCCTTTAATATTTCAGAATACCGACCATATTGAACAAATAGCAGACATATGTTTTAAACAGCCATATAATAATAGCCTACATTTACATAACATGAAAATAATTTAAATGAAGAAGTGGTTTAAAAAATAAAACAATGGGCTGGTCTGTCAGAACAGGTCTTGTCAAATTCAAAATAGTGCCATGTGGCTCGAAGAGATAGCGTACCGAATACTTTGAAGCTTCATTCGTTACGTTGACATACAAATTATCAGAGATATTCAGTGTACTTTTTTTACAAAAACTGTATTGGAATAGAATCGCAGTGGAAGCATGTAAACTTTTGTATCATATAAGTATATATTTAAGTTGTCTTTGCAACATATCTTATAGGTCACACAATATTACGCTTTTTAATATGCTATTATTAATTAATTAATTAATTTGGCATATTTCCCAACAGACATTTTGGCCGTTGATAATTTTACCTGCTGGACAATTACACCTGATATTTGCCAACTAACGGAAACCCTGGTAGCAGAGTATCCTTACTTGACCTTACAGTTATTATAAGAACATATGCAGAGCTGGCTTACTTATTTTTGATGTCGGTCTTGTGAGATTCACACATATGACACTCATCATGAGTGTGAATCTCACAAGTGTGAATGTAGGCTTTGCATGTATGTAGGAGTGTAGGAGTGCATGAATGTAGGAGTTTAGGAGTGTGCATTTCTCTAAATGTCAAGCAAAAACTTTGGCATTTGTAAGCGAGCATTACCAAATTGCATTCCTAATCATCCCTGGTCTTAAATTCTGGCTGCATATCTCTGTGTGTATATGAAAGTGGTTATCTATGTGTGTGTTTTGATCTATCTGCCAGGCAGCGACACCTCTGTTGCCTCTGAGCTGCTTTGCTCCTGTAAACACAGCGGTGACTGCTCAGTGTCATGCAGAAAAAGGAAGGACACAAGCAGGCCAAAGCCAGCTTCCCATCAATGCTATATTCAGCTAATGCATATGCAGTGAGTAGACACACACACACACACACACACACGCACACGCACACACAAAAAGGGCCGTTAGCCTGCCCCCAGCTGTTTTTAAACCTGACTGGAAACAATTTATTCATAGCTGAATGCAAACAGAAACACTGGCTGCAAGTTATTGTTTTGTCATATCGTTAGCTTGTCCCATTTCCTAATTAGTCCTTTAATCACAGAAAGTAATCCAGTGAATGTAGATTAGTAATTACACAGAAAAACTCTGACTGCACACACAGTTTTATGAGGTCTGCATCACGGCTCTGACAAACTTTTAACCTTTGTTCAATTTCGCCACCAGACTGAGGGTAAATAAACTGCAGGAAATAGTTGAAAGGATATTGCTGGTAAGTGTTGACATACCAATGTCCAACCCTCTGCTTCCCATGGTTATGAAGTTTTAATGACTACAATAACAAAAATAAACTACATAGTAGTTGTTGCCAAGAAGTATAGCTGTTGCCAGTTGGATGGGTCAAAAAACAAAGCACTTTCACCCACCAGTGTCTGTGTCCCGTGTGAAACAAAAGAAGTCAATGTTGACTTATTTTATGTACTTAAGTAACATTATGTTACGTAACGTACTTAACTTACTGTATGTCGCGAATGAAAAGTCCTTAACAAACTGAACTTAACTGCATAACAAACATGCTTATTTTAACCCAAACCACAATCTAGGCCTAGTTTTTGCAGTGTGTCCCGCACCGTCCGCTCTAATCTGCCCATGTTGGGAGTTTTTTCGGACGATGTAGCATGTTGAATAAGCGGCGCCCGTCTGTGACAGAAATCACTCTGACTGGTTGTTAAGCCTAAACAAATCAGTGCACGAGAAGAGAAACGGAAGGTGGTCGGCAAACGCCACTTTGTTTCATGCACGTACCATAACAATGGCTTGTAGGCCTATATACGAGTACCGCTACCTGCTGGCAGGGAGAGTTATTTCATCTCACGCAGGCACAGAACATACGTGGTAGTTGGCCGTTGGCCGTAGTCTTTGCGGTGTGTTCAAGTGCAACTTTTTGGCCAAGACAAAGGCGATGTGAGGGGACTCAAAGGTCGGCCTTCGTCGGCGCTAATTCTTTGATGTCAGGTTTGTGTGCCTGGGCCTTTAGCAACGCCAGCTCTCAAATGTCAACCATTGTGACGGAAAACAACCCCCGAAAGATTTAGAAGCTTAGGCGCCGTTTCCACAAACATATCCAAAAACGGTTTTATCCTCTTTTGAAATAAAATGGAAAAATTTCCACCATAGCTGCAGTATCAATATAGCTTATATTGCTTCACTCAAAAGTTCAGTTTGGCTTTAAAATGTTTAGTCACTTTGTGGAAGTGGTCCGTCTGATGCACACTACAGGAGAAATGCTACAATTTCACAACACAGAGCTCGAAATACATCCCCGTGCTGTGCTGTGATTGAGCAACCCTACATGATAGCCATCTGCAGCTCAATAGAGGATGAGTGTGCTGCCCTGGACTCCCTCACTTCACACCAATCACCACAGACAACTAGGGTCAACCGCGGACAGCCTAAATGGACGACACAAGAGAGGAAATCCACTTCAATGAGACTGCAGGAGCTGACTCAAGTAAAGAAAGTTTCCTCTGGAGCAACTTCACTGTCATCACTTCCCCCTTGTCTTGAGATGCTTGTTTCTTTCTTTAGACATGTAGGAAAATCTTGAGCTCAGCAAAAACTAAATGTGGTGCTCTCATTTCCTTCAAGATTGGCTGCACCGGTGGAATGGGACTGGAATAGCGAGTGTTTGCTTTGGTGGTTTGAAAATCTGTATCGTAATAGTCCCCAGAGGCAGGGAAAACATTCTATGTATGCAGGACAAAAAAAAGTTGAACAACCGCTGGGAGAATTAATTTTGATTTACAGCAGATGTACAGTTAATCAGCATTTCAGTGTTTGTTTCTTTGGGCTTTGAGTTCATCCCCAACACACTTGACATACCGTACACCTCCTGCGGTGTGTGCGGCTGCTAACGGGGCCGCTCTAGCGGCATTGTGGGAAGTCGTCCCTGTGAGATGTGGCGATAACTTAGAGAGTTGTTGGAGCCAGATATAATCACACAGCCATCGTGTCTACTGTGTGACCGTAAATCATTGAAACCATCTGAGCGCTGTGATCGCACCGGGCTCCACATGTGGATCTTGTTCGGCGGTGCAGCGGGCAACCAGGACACTCTTAGGGCAATGGAAGGCATGGGAAATTTCTCACAGGGAGATTGTAGAGTAATTGTTCTGTGATTGTGACTCCTTGCTGCAGGTTTGTCTCCATTATGCGGTGGAATGTAAGATGGCGGTGGTTAGGGTTAGAACGGAGGCCACCGTGGGACTGTCTCTGTGGTCTGCCGCAGTGGGAACGGCAGAGAAACATTGGGAAACATGAGCCGGCGAGATCAACACAACTTCAGGGGTGGCTGCTCTGCCTCCAGCCTCTGATCCAAATGGACGAACGGCACTTTGACGAGATTTCACAACCGCACTCTGCGTTATGAAAAAGCATATTTCATGGCATAGCTCACGCCGTGTGGGGGTAAATTGATTGAAATCCATATTTGAAAGATCACTCAACCAGCGATCACATTTTGACCCACAAAAGCAAATCCCACCATCCTCTCATCGGGCCATCTTTTATCTTCTCCATCCTATAATTTCAATCAATCATCCTCCCACGCCTTTCTCCTTCTTATCCCTTCATCCTGCTCAACCCCCCCCCCCCCCCCCCCCCACCCCACCCCCTCCTCCCCCCCACCATACCCCCCAGACAAGTCGCTCTGTCCCGGACCCGGTGGATAACAATTGAATTAAATTGGTGGCTTTAAGCTCTGAGACTGTTTGCTGTCTTTGGGATGTATGGTATGTAGCTAACCCTCTAACCCTATCTGCCTTCTGATCCTCTCCCCGCTCTGTCAGTCAAGCCGGTAGAGGTCAGCGGGTTCAGATAGCGCTCAGCAGCATCATCCATTACCTCACTGCCGGCAGCCGGGCTTAGAGCGCGATCAATGGACTGTATACACACACACACACACACATCGGTGCATTCACACACACACTCACACATAGAAGCTAAAACACTCCTCAGACCACCTAATTACGGCCTCACTACAACCTAATGAAACACACATGCATCAAAGTGTTCATACATGCAAATGAGCAGCAAAGATAAGATACGTCTGACCTCCTTTCGGAGGAGATGCGCTGCCACACAACGCCTCTTAAAGAGATAGTTTGTGTGTTTTGAAGTGAGGTTGTATGAGGTACTTATTCATAGTCAGTTTGGAGAAGCAGACAAGAGTTACCGCACGAAAGCAAAGCGATGTAAAACGTATTTTAACCACCTGAAAGAAAGGCTCACCTAAAAAAAATCAGTATCAGTTTAAGTGTACTCTATATTTAGAATATTTTCACCAGTTTACCTTGCCGTCAGACAGCTATACAGTCTATGTTTCCGACGGGGAGCTGAAGCTGTTATCTATGCTCTCGCCTAAGCAACCAGACTCCATTGGAAAAAACAGTAATTTTATCTTGCAGAACATGGGGGTTACTGCTCTACCACTGCCTTGATTGGTTCGTTAGTTTGTGTTATTGCATGACTTTGGTTAGTTCAGATTCCCCAAAGTCATACAATTGCCCAAACAAACTAACTGATCGAGTCAGCGGTAGACCAGCAACCCCCATGTTCTGCGAGGTAAAATTACAGGTTTTTTCAATAGAGTCTGGTGGCTCATAGATGGAGACAACGGCTTCCTTTCCCCATTCGGAAAGGGCTGTTTCACGACAAGGTAAAGCGGTGAACATATTCTAAATACAGCGTACACTTAACTGATACTGATTTTTTAGGTGAGCCTTTCTTTTAGGTGGCTAAAATACATTTTGCTACTGCCCCTGTCCACAGCAGTATATTGCTTTGGTTCTGTGCAGTAACTCCCATCTGTTTCTCCAAACTGGAGGTGTGCCGACCGTCATCTACTGTAGGTAATACACTGACTATGGATAAGTACCTCATATAACCCCAATTCAAAACATCCCTATCCCTAAACTATCCCTTTAAAGCTTCTGCTTTGTCCCGGCCCATCATACAGTAGATGATGATGAGTAGACAGACAGTAGGCTCTATCTGTGTGTAATGGGATGAATAGGTCTGTCGGCGCGCCAATGAATACTGCTGTCTCTTTTTATGGGGAGTCCACTGTGATGAATAAATGTCCTCGCCGCCATCCTGAGAGGATTCCTCCCGTTAAAGAACAGCAAAGGAGCACCTTGGTACTGCGGTGTAACAAGCATTAGAAGGGAAATACCCCGCAGTTCACAATGTGCAGATGTTGTTTTCCTAGCCTGGGGCAGCACAGTCAGCAATGTATGCATTTGTTGAGATAACACTTTCCTTAAAGCCTGTGAACATATACTGATGTTTCTTCATACTGTAAAACACTGAGTGGAATACTCTTGTGAGATGCAATAAGAAAGAGGCAAATCAGAGATACATTTTTAAGGTTTGAGACAATTAAATTGTGGATTGTGCAAAAAAAACTCTGCAAGGCAATAAAGAATAATGTAGTTGATAGTTTGTACATTCGTTTGGTTTTAAACATCTGTTATATTCCCTGAAAATTAACATGTGGCTGTCGCAGTTGCACTAAAATATTTTCCAACTCATAGCAGAGAAGAGGCAGCTGCAGGTTATGTTCACTAACAGAGGCCAAACTGTCTGAGGGCAAAAGCAAAAACATATTTCAAGGCTGTTGGTGGCATCAGAGTGGACTAAGATTAATAGCATTTCAAAAGAGAAAAATAGTGCATTTGAGAGTGCTCCTATGAATATGTTACTGAACTATTTTTATAAAGTGCTGACCATCTCTATCGGAAACAAGATATTAAAGGAAGCTATCTCAGGACAAAAATATCTATCTAAATTTAACATTGAATGTGATACTAAGGGATAGATTTTGGAGTGCCGCTTTCACTTAATGCGTGTACACCATCCGAGTGTCATTAGTACAGCTGGGTGTCGTTTAAAAAATTACTAGTACCAATACCAGTACCCATAAAGTGTGCAGGCAGGCAATTAAGGCTGTATGGATTGTAACTGCTGTGGTAGTGAGCCAATCACATGTAGCAATAAATCAAGGAACGCTCGCGGGGATTGGCTGCGAGCAAAACAGTCATCTTTTCTAAATCTTGGCACAAAAAGGATCGATTGCAGGTATTGTTTGAATCAGAGAAGTTTCGATACTACTCGGTACTGGGTTGTACCGATACCCAGCCCTACTCATTAGCTCCTGGTTTACCAAGGTAGCAGCTAATTACACAGTCAGCAGCTGGAGCTATACCTCCTATAGGTGCATTCTGTGAGTGAAGCTTTAAAGGTGCAGTTCTGTCGATTTACAGCATCTGAAATCAGCTAGCTCAGAAAAGAAATGGAAATTGTCATGTTGAATTAATTTGATTCCAAAACATTCAATGTGCCGCCATAAAACTTTTATTGAGGAAACTATATTGGTGCCTTTTAATATAGAGACGTATAATGACATAATCCTTACTTCTGGAAAGTTTTGTAAGTAGGAGCCATTGAACAAACTTCTAAGGAAATAAAGAGATAGAGTTACAAACTTTAAATATAAATATGAGGCTACAGCCAGCAGTTGGTTAGCTTGGGGGGAAACAGCTATCGTGGCTCCATCCAAAAGTAACATTACCAGCACCTCTAAAGGTCAATAACATGTTATATCTAGTTTGTTTAATCCATAAAAAACGAACTGTAAAGACGACAATTAGCTGTTTTATGGGGTTTATGTGTCGGACTATTTCTTGGCTCCAAACAGTTGCTGGGCAACAAGCGGATACTCTGGGAAGTTTCTGGTCATGGCCCAGGAGTAGAAGCACATAACCCCTCATAAAAAAACAAAGAATCATCATCTCATTATAACGCTACGCCAGAAAGAAAATAAGCCTATTTCCTAAAATGTGAAATTATTTCTTTAAATCTGTAGAACACAGCCTACACATTGGTGTAAAAACACAGACACACAAAGACTGCCAAACCTCGGGTTATATAAAGGTCATAGCCATTTTATACGAGGTGGCTTATCAAAAGATGATTGTCCCCCAGTGATTTGGAAATTATTGGATAAATGGAGTAAAGCTGGACTTAATCAAGATTGAACTTGTAGTTCCCCATAGGATGAGCTCGGGAGGAGGTCCGCATGGAAACATGTGATATACTATCTTTTTATTGGCCTCATTACTATTTATTTATTACACCCTATTAATTCTCACTCATTTATCACATCACATGTCGCCCCAACCACCAGAGCAAAAGCTTTGGCCGGCCTCCATTTTTGGGGCCTAATCTTAATTAGAAACCGTTGTAGGGGAGATTGGGGTATGAAAGAAATAGAGGGAGAGAAGAGGAGGGAGGGGAGCGACGGAAAGAGAAAAGAGACAGAGGGATGACAACATAATATATCAAATATGAGCATATCCGTTAAAACCAGACAAGCAGCAAATCACTCATCCTCCAGCTCTCTCTGTTCTCAATCGCTCTATTCTTCAATAGGAGTGCAGCTGCATCCTGGACTGAATAACACATTTTATAGGCCTGGCAGTGTATGTGTGTTAATATATATATATCATATATAGAAGGACACGGTCAAAGGTCATCCAGTCAGTAAAGGTCAGAGAGGAAGCCCTGTTTCGCGATATGATGGGGGCTTGCACCGGTGCGAACCCGATTAGGTGCTGAATGCTCGGGACAGACAGCAACGTAAACAGAGATTAGAGCTGGGAGAGACCCCCAGCATGTCGGCACCAAACCAAGGGGAAGGGCAGCGGCCACAGACACCATGACGGGTACGGAGGCCAGGAATGTCAGCATGTGGTTTGGGCTGATACTGGACTTTTAACCTAAGCAGCATTCATTTGACTCTTAATGTCATTCAGCGTTAGTTTCCTATCATAGATGAAAACTAAAAATATTTGTTGACAACCTTACCATGAAGCAGGCCACCACGCTAACATTTAAGGAAAGCCAATGTTGACATTATCAAGGGCTGTGGATAATGGCTGTTTTTGGTGTTTACCAGTAGGAATCAGTGCAGTATTAATAAAGGCAGTCAATCGTCAGAATCATTTCACAGATGTTTCCTAAACCTGCAATTACTGATATTTTAGTCACTTTGGGGCAGCGGAAACAAGCCGTTAACACAACACCGACATCAAACCGTTTTACTGAACAGTTATTAACACATCCAGCAGTTACAAAGCTGCATTATAATTTTTTTTTTTGCTGAAAAACACCACCAGCTGCAGCAGAAATCAACACTGTGTGAACGGAGAGAGTGAACCACAGAAGGTCATGTGGACCGGAAAACCAAAACAATAAGCTGAAAGACATTAAAATGCTCCATAGATCTGAGGGGAACTACAGACTCAAGTGTGTGTGGGTTTATCATCACAAGTGACGACTGTCACATACAACTAATCACCTGACTGTGTTATAAATATTATGCAAAATATATATCAATATAAAAATAACAATTATAGCCATTTTAAAGTAATATTACTTAATACAACGTTTTAGCTGCTCTACTCAAGAAAGTGAATTTTAATCTGAATGAGCCTGCAGGTATGAATATTGTATTTATTCAGAAAAGTGACCGGCATTAATAAGTTAATAAACTTTCCAATGAATGACAACAACACCTACAACCATCGGAACTGAACACATCAAAGATGTTGACAACTATAGCCTCAAAATGTCTTTAATGTTTGTTGACTATAATAAGACAAAACCAGCAATAATCAAATTACTAAAATTTGGCCAAACGTATACATTTTTAATCAAAAGATTCAAATTAAATCAAAAGTAGGTGCCAACCTATCCCACACCACAGTGATGTACGATATAATTTCCCTCACCAGCTTCAGGGTTTTTAAATCTGTAAAATTTATAATGAAACCTGCTTCACATTAAAGATGCAGTGGATGTGGCGGTATCTAGTGGTGAGGTTGCAGATTGCAACCAACTGAACCCTCTCCCGTGTGCCAAGCATGTAGGAGAACTATGGTGGCCAATGCGAAAACGCGAATGACCCTCTCTAGAGCCAGTTGTTGCAAAAGTAGCATAGGTCATTTGGAGCAGAAAAAGTGTGTGGAGTGTGTGTGTACGTGGGAAGTGAGTGGTGAAGTAAGAGAGAGAGAGCTGTGGCGACAGCAACGAGTAACATTATCGACTCCAACCCAAACAAGTTAACAGTGTTTATATAAACGTCTCATTCTAAAGTAACAAAAACACAATGATTCTTATTTTCAGGTGATTATACACTAAAGAAAACATACTTATTAATACTATATTCCATCTCTGCCAATAGATCCCCCAAAATGTTACACACTGGTTCTTTAAGTCGCTCCTAACCAAAACCTCATCTTTTTTTTGTAGGACTTTCACTGGAGAGATTTAGTGGCACGGGACGGCCCATAGGATAATAAATTCATTTAGAAATGATTTGGGTGCGTGCATTTGTTTAATGATATAGGTGTGTCAGATAGAGAAAGGCTTTAGGACAGCTTTAGAGCAAACATCAGACATATAAATGAGCTTTTTATGAGCGTGTGACAGTATCACACAGCTTTAACATGACTGTGTGTGTAATGATGTGTGTGTTAGGGAGGGGTCTCCTCAATCTCCTGTTTCATATTACTCTCAGACCTTTATGAGATCATGCCTCAGCCACACTGTAGATACGATCGTGACTGACAGATCTTGTTGCGCAAAAAGGAAAACACCATTTAAGATCCATGTTTTTAAATCAAACTGTTATTCCACTACACGAGCTATAGCCCGGCTTAACAGCCGCTGACATTCAATCACACTCCCTTTAATGGAAGAGAATTTGAGCGCTAAGCTAACGCGGCCCCCGTCTCGCCCTGACGAACGCACGCCGCAGCAGCTTGTGTTAGCCGCCATCTGCTTTGAATTGTGAACAGTTGAGACAGGGCCGTGGTCAGGGGAGGCTTGGGTCTCATCTGGATCCAATAGGTGATGAGAGGAAACTGAGCCATCCTGAAAAGCGCCTGAGGGCCTGATGCCAGAAATGGTCAGCGAGGGACGTTCAGGGGGGAGTCAGGGGGTCACTTTCATAACACTGACGTACTGTAAGCCTGACATGTTACTGTATGACATATTAAACAAGTCCTCTTGAGTCCAAATATTGATAATCAACTGTATTGTCAGCTTACAGACTCTTTTAGTGCCAACATCATGATTACGTCACGGTGTTAGCTGGAGGCAAAACAAAGGAAAGACCGGAGGCACCAACGAATCACCTCAGAGTAGTGCGCTGAAGTTACACATTGAAAATGTCATCTTTGCTATGTTATTTGGGTGCCAGAATCGATATTACATACATTTGAGATGACAAACTGTGATTTGAGGCTCTAGTGAACTACGATATCGGGGAAGCGCTTCAGAGATGGAGAGAAAATGTTGCTAACGGTTTAGCTTAGCCTTCTGCTAACCGTAGCCGCCACGAGTGCTGCAGCGGCGAGCTCACCGCTCATGCAGAAGGCTAAGCTATTAGAGAGATAGAGAGAAAAGGTTACTAGTAGTTTAGCCTTCTGCTAACCGCAGCCAAAGGCTCACAGAAGGATAAACTATCAGCTACATTTTCTCTCCATCTCTGAAACGCTCGCTGATATTGTAAGACTTTTTTTGATAAGTCACTCAGTCTTAACACTAACACTCGCGGTCCCCTGTGAGTGACTGATTGTAGGCCTACATATTAACAGAAACTCGTATTTTCTTCAACCATTGTTAAAAAAAACATGCCAACAAAACTTGCTAGCCGTCGTTAGCTAACTTGTTCGGGGAATTATTCTGCCTCCACCTACACTCAGTCCACCAAACATACGTCATGTTTACTAACAGAAAATATAACTTCAATATAACTTGTCTGTAGGCCTATGTGCAATATTGCCCTCTGCTCATCTCATTAACAAAGAGCTCACTGCAGGAAAAACAATATCACCGCTACAATAGAGTGAACACATCGCCAAATTAATTTGCTGTCTGGTTTATAGAATAGATTCACAGTTTAATAGGCGGCTAGAATAAACACTCTCCTCTTCTTTTCAACAACAAGTTATCCACAGCTCTGTGCCAACTAATTTCCCTCTTTAATGGCCATTGCTGTGGAAATGAACAAATAGGCATCAGGAGACGGGGACAGTGGCCACTGCACAGCCTCATCAGCGGGGTATGCTATTCATCAGTCGAAAAAAAGTTCATCTCCATTAGTCAGCATTACCCTGCTGCCTCAGCTGAGTCCATAGAGTAATGGCCCATAGACACAGCCCATTCACAGTCATTACCAAAGGCAGCTCACCCAGGACCGTGGTGCAGTACCTCACTCGGTAGCTGGCGGCGTGCCACGGAAACAGATAGGGCTCTTATCCGAACCTGCCAAGCTTACCTGTCACATCATATCCGAGGCATCATCTTTCTGACATCCATTCACACTTTGTGGAATGGCACACACTCTGAGTTATGTGATTATACATTTAAAATAGTGGGGATAAAAAATGTACAGCACATCCATCCACATGTATGGATGTGGATGTGGATGTGGATGTGGATGGATAGGCAGTGCAGGAGGTCACAGTGTTGTTTCGCAGGCTCCACTCCATCAGCTTGTGACCGTCGGGGGCAGCGAGCTCTGCTGTCGCTGCTGCTGCTGGGACAGAGGAAGAAAACATTCCTGGCAGGTCAAAGGTCAAACGCCCCGCTTCCTGCATGCTGGGATTGGAGGAGCGTGAAGGGGAAGAGGAGTGGGAGGGACGTCGGTTGGATATTTGGCACAGCTGTCACCGTGTCCCTGTCTTCCACTCTCCTCTCCACCCATCCTGCCCTCCTCCTTCTTCTTTCTCCTCGCCTGGATAAATTAGCTGGGGTGAGCTGAAGGGGTTTGGGTATTGTGAGTATCCTCTTTCTGCCTTCTGATCTCCCAGCAGCATCAATCACTCGCTAGGTTTTCCTCGGCTTGATCTACTTCAGGTTCCACCTCGTCACCTCCCAGGTCCTCCTCCATGGTTGCTGTTTCTCACAGGGCCTCCCGGTGCCGTCCAATCCCCCCGCTGAGCTGCTGCGGATGGAGGTGATTTACTGGTGGCCCCTGTGTTTGTTTTCCCTTCCCCTGCTGTTGGTTCTGCTAAGCACCCTGCTTAGCTACTTAGCTGCCGAGGGGTGCCTTTGTGTGTGTGTGTGTGTGTGTGTATATGTTTCACTGGCCTCCCACCCATGAGCGAGCCCTTGGGTATATGTGACTTATTTACATTAAACTTAAGCATTGGCATTTCCAAAACGCTCAAAGTGGGAGGTATTCATGTTGTATTGAAAAAGCCTGTTCCGATAGAGGATCCATGGAGCGTGACAAATTCGATTTTGCTGACAAAGCTGGCTCGCAAACTCCAACGGTAGACCTGAGGCTGCGCCCATGTGTCAGCCATAGAGTACCAGTCGTCTATTAGATGTGCTAATGTCATCATTTGACACATGCTGCCCTAAAAAGGCAGGTGGCGAGGGCATGACCTCCATCAGGGGGGGAACATATACACTCACAAACACCACACACCGACATTGGTATGAATGTAAGCGCTCTATCTGTTACACACAGAGATAAACACAGCCACCGCTGTCATTACCCAGTGTTCATCTAATTGGCCCCGTAACCGGAGGGGAGGGGCTGTGAGGTCACGCTGCTCTCTCTCTCTCTGGCCGCCCATTACTCGCTCAGTTAAGCCCGGCGCCGCGTGGCGTGGCCTGTGGAAGGCTGTGGATACACTTGTCACTGAGACAGCCTAATTAGAAGCAGCCGTCCAGCGCATGACCCCCCCAGCTGACACCACCTGAGAGGCAGAGCTCAGGCCCACCTGTTCCCTGTGGACTCCTCATCCAGAACTGTTATTGATGTTCAGTACGGTTGAAATCTGATTAATGGATTCTTATTGATGCAGTACTGACATATTTATAAGTTATATCTAATGGATTTATTAATGCTCATAAATGATTTTAATGTTTTAAAGATGATAAGTCATTAAAGATGACCTATAATGCTTTTGTGCTTTTCCCCTTTGCTTTAGTGTGTTATATAGTTTTTTTGTGCATGTAAAAGTTCTGCAAAGTTACAAAGCCCTAAGTCCACGCCAAAGGGAGTTACTCTCCCCTCTCCCCACAGAAACACAGCTCCTGAACTGTCTGAAACGCCTTGCTTCAAGTCCAGCCTTTTCTTCCGTAACATGGTGATGTCATCAAGTAACACATTTGCATGTTACCTGCCTAGCGGCTAATTTGGCTAGCCCTCAAACAAAGCTGGTTAGAGCAGAGCTGGAGTGTAATCCCAAGAGTTTGGTTCAGTTCAAGTATGCACATGAAAATAATGGGTCCTCTTTAATAAGAACAGCACTTGGTATGACAGACAGGAAGTGAGGATTTGCTGCATTTCTCTGTTTTTTATCACTGTAAACTGAATATCTCTGCATTTTGGTGTATTGTTCAGATGAAACAAGACATTCGAAGATGTCACCTTGGACTCTAAGGAATTGCGATGAGCATTTTATTTTTTTATTATTCTTTGACATTTCGCAGACTAAACGATTAATCGAGAAATCAAGAAAATAAAAGCCAGATTAATCAATAATGAAAATAACAATAGGTGCAGCTCTAAAAGGTTATTACTTTTCTCCCTTCACAAGCCATTGGACATACAGTTACAGAGACAGTGTGAAGGATTTGGCGGCATCTAGTGGTGTGGTTGCAGATTGCAACCAACTGAGTACCTCTCCACTCACTCCTCCTTTTCCAAGACTGTGGTAACGTGAGCCGCTGAGTGCAAAACTGTGGTAACACCGGTCACCTCGCTCAGAGGCCATCCTTACCATAATAACACTACTTTAGGAGCAACAGAAGTCAGACAGCGGCTGGCGGTACCACGGTTTTGCACTCTGCGGCTCAAGTCACCGCAGTTTCACAAGTGTGTTGGACAAAAAAAACGTGAAAGGCTCTCTCTAGAGCCAGTGTTTGATTTGTCTGTTCTGCACTACTGTAGAAACATGGTGGAGTCTGTGAAGAGGACCCGCTCCCTGTGTAGATATGAAGGGCTCATTCTAAGCTAACAAAAACACAACGATTCTTAGTTTCAGTTGATTATACACTAACGAAAACAACGTTATGAATATTATATTCCATTTCTGCTAATAGATCCCCTGAAATGCTGCACACTGTTCCTTTAAAATGTTAGACAATCAGTAATAATGGATAATCTTCTGTTTAATTAATAATCTTCAATCAAACATAGATACAAATAATACTAATATTAATTCTACTGCTTCGGTGGTTTGATTTACGTTGAGATTGAAGGTTCATTCTATTTCATTTAATTTTTACATTTTATGTCAACATGGAGAAGTCCTTAAAATTATCAGAAAAAATGGGAATATTAGCTGGGCCATCTGCCGATCTACGATCAAAAGCTCCAGAACAGCTAGTAATGGACATTGTGATGAGTTTACCAATTAATTCAAGTTGTTCTCTGAAGAGAAGGACCAAAGAAAGTTGCAGTTGTGAATGTTCCTGCGTGATGAATTAAAAAGCTACAAAGGAAAAATCAGTCAAAAGGAATTTTGTTCATCATTGATCTATAAAGCATCATAAATGATCAATTCACCAATAATAAAGCTAGTGGTTACATCCTGTTCATTTATAAAGTTAGAAAGTGGTAATGTAGACTAAACTAAACTGCAGAGCAGAAGAATTTGAGTGCTGTACAAATACTCTCCCACTCTGAACATGCATCTCTTCTGTCAGACACAACAGCGACTCGAGGCAGCAGCAGTAGACTCCACTCTACTTTGCATCAGAGCATTGTTTTTTAAAAGCCTGAACCCTCATCCAGCCTTTGATTCCCTGACGGCAAACGTTACATTATATGGGGCACGGACGGTCAAACTAGCTCCCGCCGTACAGAGCCGCACTCCGAGGACCGCCAATTACTGATGCATGAGTCATTTCTAAAGGAGCACTTTGAAATAATGCCAAACATGAAAAACTTTCCCCCTGCTCGGTGGAGCGCACTCGATGCAGACGCACTGATGCATGTGGGGTTAAACTTGTCTCTGTTTTTTGGGGTTGGCTGGGTGAGACACAGGAAGTGGGGGCTGGCTCTGGCAGCGAGTCAGCTTTGTGTAAACGCTGCGACGTGCGCTCACATGCCAGCAGTCAAACATACATTCCAGCGTTGAGAGGAATGCAAACAGGAAAACACACTTATGATGCCGACGCATGTGAAGCATTCATGTGCGAACTCAATTTACATAAACGCACGCTCCCTAAAGACCTGCATATACTGCCTCTAATTGTTTTTCTTCCTCCTTCATTCATCTCCCTTTTTACAATCACACTCACTCTGAGACTTCACGGGGACATTCAAGGTCTCACCTCCTCCACAATCCTTTGCTTTGCATCGTCACTCGCCTCTTCTAAAAGAGTACGAGGCGGACACAAAGAAAAACGAGGCAGTTATTTTGTTTTTGCACATGAGCAGGGTACTTTTGGATTTCGACGCAGATGTTAAAAGGTCACACAGGAGCGCGCAGACTGATGGTAAACATGGGAAAAGCCAAAGAGGACGGCAACTTAATTGCACTGTCATACTGCTTTTCACCCCTCTGATGTTGCTTTATATCGAAGTCTGCTCAAAGTCTGCTCTCTCTTTCTCCCTTTTCTTTTGTGTCTGTCTGCTCCACAGATGCTGCTCCGCTTGATGTGATGTGACTTTTATTAAAGTCCAGCCTTCAGGACTGGTTGATGGGAGGAAAGATGGTACGATGGTAAGAGTAAGAGGAAGCGGGGGAGGGGAGAGGAGAGTAAAGGAAGGTGGTCAAACAGCCAATCTTTTCTTGTGTTTCCAGAAGGATGGGGGAAAGGAAGGGAGAAAAAAAGGAGAAAAAAAGGAGGAGAGCACCGGTGTCAGATACGAATCTGGCACCAAAGAGGAGGACAGAGAAAAAGAGGTTTTAAGATAATAAGACTGAAGAAGAGGGAAAGAAGACATCTAATTCTTAAATACAAGAAGCTGAAAATAGGAGGTGCGTTTAAGCCTCCCTGCGTTATTGATGAGCCTGTCGAGGCCACTCTTCGTCAGGTTGTGGGAAGCAAGAGGGGGGGAGGGGAGGAGAGACGGAGGGGTGAGGTGAGAGGACGGGTTCGACTCGAGGTCTGCTGAGCCTTAAAGCGCTTTCCCGAATAGCGGGGAGTAACGAACAGAGACAGGAAAGAAGAGGAAAAGGGACAGAGGAGTGGAAGCCAGACAGAAAGCCAGACTAAAAGATGGAGGGAGAGGAAGGAGGAGTGAGATTAAAAACGAGAAAATAATAATCGTGTTTGAGGGATTTGAAAAAAAAAACTAGATAAAATCTGACGTGGCAGCCCTCAACCATGTAATATGTTATGGATCCCCCCCCCCCCTATACATGTCATTTATTTTTATGTGCATTCATAAGCATCTCCACAAACTGAATAACCTCTGATTTTCTGCTGTCTGGGGTTTACATTCAAGCCAACACCGGAGTGTGTGTGACTCCGCCGATGCTCGCCACAGAAAACTGAGTCATCCCTTCAGCCAGTTGGCTCGTCCTGCATGACCGAGAGGAACGGCAGTCCGGCGATCTGCCTGTCAGATTCAAACATGACCGTGATTATTCTTCCCCAGCGCAATCCAATTCCGTTGCGTGCAACTGGGAAATATGTGACCTATTTATTTTTTTTTGTTTTGTTTTACCCCCCACACCCATCCCTATCTCCCTCCTCTCCCCCTCTTCTTTAGCTTGATATTTAGGTCACACGAGGACAGGGTTTTCCAGGCAGAGGCCGAGAGCTTACTGTCCACTTGCTCCCCCCCAACCCCCGATATGTAATTGAAAACATACAAATGGATTAGCTGGAGAGAGTTCAATGCCGGTGGGGTCTGTTGGGTTTGGAGTGGCCGGTGGATTCGGACCCTCTAATACCACAGAGAGGAGGGAGGAGGGGAGGAAGGGAGGAAGGGAGGGGGGCGAGGATGATGGACAGATCCAGGGATTTAGGTTCTTGTGAGACCAGTATTAAAATCAACATGTCCTCAGAGGAAAACATGCAAACACACAGAGGCAGATAGATGCACACACACACACACATACAAACACACACACCTGCCTCTTAATAGCCGATATGATTGATACTGGCTGATGGCAATAATGCCAGATTACCACAGAGAAAGTCCTGATGCCACTTTCTGTCTAGAAGGCTAGTTCGCCATTTTTGGGAAGCACACTTATTCCCTTTCTTGCTGAGAGTTAGATGAGAAGATTGATACCACCGTCTGTTAAATGTGAAACTACAGCCAGCAGCCAGTATGCTGAGCTTAGCTTAGCTTTAAAGTCCCAGTGAAATGGATGTTGGAGCATCTTTAGCTTCTGTCCTGTGACGTGTTTCCCAGTGAGTATTTGAGCGATGTGCAGTCACAAGAGGGATTTAAAACAAATCCTTCGCATTTGATTGGACTGCTAAAAACGTAGGCGGGGTTTAGAGATTAGCGCGATAAACAGGACTTTCAACCAGAAGACTGGTGTTCATGTCCCAAAGTTGAGTTATTTTGAAGTTACATTAGTGATATTTGTGATGTGTTTTCCATACTTGTTACGTTGTTTATGTAAGTTTTTTTACTTAGTTTACATTCTTATTTTAAAAAGGACCTATTATGCTTTTATGTTTCCTTTCCTTTAGTGCGTTATATAGTTTTTTGTGCAGGTTAATTTGTCTGTTAAGTTACAAAGCTCAAAGTCCACACCAAAGGGAGTTACTCTCCCCCACAGAAACACTGATCCTGAACTGCCTGAAACACCTCGCTTGAAGTCTCGCCTTTTCTTCCGTAACGTGGTGATGTCACTAAGTAACACATTTGCATAATACCTGCATAGCAGCTAGTTTGGCACGCCTTCACACAAAGCTAGTTAGAGCAGAGTCCCAAGGGTTTGTTTCGGTTCTTGGGGTGGGGGCAGGAGCTCAAACAGAGCGTTTCAGACAGAGGTTGAAAAAGGGTGCTGCAGCACAGCGGTAGAAACCCAAAATACATGCATCTGCAATATATGCACCTGGAAATAGCAAAATAGGTCCTCTTTAAACCCAACCGTGCTGTTTTTCCTAAACCTAAGTGGTTTTCTTGCCTAAACCTAACTGCAGCCGTTATTTTATCAGCGCGTGCTTGCACCTTGTAACATGGTTTCTCGCTTATCTATGATATGCACCAACATCTTCTGATGTCCTTTTTCTAGCATTTCAACTCGGACATTGTAATCTCTATAGATGATTTTAGAAACAGCAGAGATTACAATGTCCTAGTTTACGTCCTAGATCACCCCTGTCTAGACACATTTAATGAACTGAAGCATGAAGTGATGTTCCGAAGCTGGATTTTTTGTTATTCTGCTCTTTTAGACTTTGTTTTCGCAATGTCGCCATGTTCCCAGATCTCAGCAGTTCGAGCACAAAAGTGACAAACAGAAGATGTTATTTGTTATAGTTGTTATAGTTGTAACAATCTGTAATTATTTACACTTTAAGGCCGGCGGATAAAGAGTTGGCTTCCTCCCTCTGGAGCATCTCTCTCTTCCTGACAGTCTGTCTCGTCCTCGCTGACACACTCACAAGGTCAGCCTCTGCTAATGTGTTGCTCAGCGCGCCACAGTTGGCTCGGAGATGGTTGTAAAAGCACTGACAACATGACCTTCTCCTTGACCGATGATGGTTCAGGGGGTCATTACTATGAGCTATCGGCTTGGCCGTCTGCAGGCGTTAAACTGTGGTTATACGTGGATGCAGACGCGCTTTTAGGATCGCCCGAGATCGATGGCGATAATGTTTCGAAAAACACTTGAAATAGAGTGTGTTTTTGTTGGAGTTGCACTCCGAAAATGGAAAAAATATGCTTTATAGGACGAAAAAAAAACAAGGTATAGAAGAGGGTGGAGCTATGGGGAGATGAGAGGGCAGAAGATGAGAGGAGAGAAGTAGTAGAGGAATACAAATGAGAGGAGAGGAGGAGGGGGATGAAGAGGAGAGAGAGAAGAGACGAGGCAGCGGAGGAAAGAGGGAGAAGACAAAGAGGAGAATACAGAGTGAAAGAGAGGTTTAGAGAGAGAGAGAGAGAGAGAGCAGCGTACTCGGCGAAGCAGCAGTCTCAGAGACTTGCCAGCACATCCGTGACCTAGATTCTCCGCTTCTCCCCAGATCCCTCTCCCTTATGAATGTTTGATTACGCCTCCAACAATAGCAGTATTTACACCAAACGCTTTTTAAATTATAATTCGGCTGCAGCGGAGGAAAGAGAGAAAAAAAAAAATCCAATCCATTCGAGGTGGCGGGGAAAATGGCAGAGAAATTGATTTGAGAATTCTCACCTCAGTGGAGAGGCAAGATTTGAGTCTCTTAAGACCAGACGGCGCTGATTGGTGCACAGTCGAGCTGTCTCGCAGACACACACACACACACACACACACACACACACACACAGAAATGAGCTTGTCTGCCAGAGAAAGACAAAAATTCACCTCCACTCATGCATGCACGTCCCCATTGCCGTTTGGAAATGAACCACCAGCGCACCAGACTGGCGTGCTGGTGAATTGGATGGATATGAAGAATTTTAAACCTGGATCTTGGTTCGATCGACCACCTTCCTCATCAAGGTGTGGCCGTCACCCCCTCACTCCCTCCCCCCCACCAACACCCACTGCATCCAAAAACCACATCTTGGCGCATCAGCCGTCGCCATGGCCACTGATAAACCTCTGTCGGTGTTGCCATGGCAACCATTCTGGGAAGTTAAGCCGACTGCCATGAGAGAGAGATAGAGACGAGTCATAGACACCAGACAACAAAATGGCGGCAAGATTAAACGGACGATTCTGGGCTAAGCCACGTTTATCAGGCCAGACAACAAAAGGATGCGGTGAAAGCACAAACGCACGTTATTTCTCCTACTTTTTCCACACATGCACACATGGGCATGGATACATAAACATGCACACCAAAGGCATACGCACACACACATACATATAGGCTACAGCAGCAGCAGAAGTTAATCCCATTCCAGTAACCAGAGAGAACTGGTTCAGAGTCGGTAATCTCCGAAAAGCCCAGTTTTTGGAAGCCGAGCGACATCCGGCTCCAAGTAGAACAAGCCAGACAGCCAGATAGTCGGCCATTACAGCCCTGTTTTTAAAATCGCCTGTTCAAAACGAGAAGGAAGAGCAACGTTTTAAATGAGGAATTGAGAAAGAGGGGGAAGAGATGCTGCAAGATAAATGTTCACAAAGTGAGCTGAAAACTTTGCAGACACATTTTCTACATGGGTTGTTTACTCTCAAACAACCCATGTACGCTCTCTCTCTGAAATGACCTGTGATTGGTCAAAGTCTCCCATCACAGGCTAGATTTTTTAAAGCCTGAAAACAGAGCCATGAGGAGGTGCAGAAGTCTAGTTTTCTCTCAGAACACTTGAATTACAATATGCTGAAAGGTTATTATGGATTTTTTTCCCAATGACGCCAAAAACTTGTTGCCTACTGAAGCTTTAGTTGGCTACATTCTGTTTAAACCTGGTATTTCTTTGAGCAGGCTACACTAATAGTATTAGTATTATACTATTGGTAGAATTAGATGCCAGTGGCGGCTGTGGAGGATTGTTTCCGACTCGTGTGATCCAAACATTTCCAGTAACACCAGAGCCTTGTAAAAACCAAAAGTCAAAATGTATGGAAAAAGATAAATGTAATCATTTCTAATATACACAACATGGTTTTATCTTAAGAAAATTTGTGCTTCAATCCATATTTGCCGCATACAGAGGGAGGCACGCACCTGTATTAACAGGACAGTCTAAATTACGTTTATATTTAATACACTGAATCAACTTATTCAAATTGAGGATTTTGTTTGAGGATTTGTAATTTTTTTAAAGGGTGATGACGTCAGAAAATATGGGTGTGGGGGCTCAGCTTTTCTTAGATATAAATTAGGTTGGAAACCACCGCTTTAATTATTATTAAAAATGTCCAGTTTTGGACCTTGAAAAACTGAATTCACTAGGTGTAGTGAATGTATTCTCCTTCTCCCCCTCCCTCACTCCCTTGCTCTCTGGCGGAGGCCTCATCCCCTCATCACCATAGTCTGGCTCGCTCCGTGGACCAAATCATTCTGTCTACCCCCTGCACCACAGTTGCCACGGAAACCCTGTGCGAGTGTGTGTGTGTGCGGTACTGCTGGGGGATTGGTTGCCGGGGGCTAGATGCTTTCCAATCAAACCTGTTACTGGGGGTGTGGGAGCCCCCCTCCGTGAAAAACAGGGCGAGAGGGGGAGAGAGGGCGCTGCCTGTTGGGGCAGACTGTGTTATCATGTTGTGGTGGTTTGGACAGCGTGGGGGACAGTGTGAGGGCAGGTAGAGCCACATTCACGGTGAAAGTGCATCTTTGTATTTCTGATATCAGGGAAGATTTAAATGGAAGATTTTTTTTTGTTACCCAGCATGCAGTATTGATCCAGTTCAGACAGTGGCTGTGTGAATCAGACAGATGTGGTGTGCATATCAATATGAGATTTACTGCAAAGCCAAAAATGTTTCTTTGCATGCAAGTACTACATCTGTTCCAGTCACAGCACAACATGACAACATGTTTGATGTCATCATGACCGCAGCAGAGCCCACTGGTTTGACGCGGACGATGATCTCGAAGCCAGGCGGCGCCGCGGTGCGATGGGACGTGGCCGGCGGAACCGTCCCCCCAACTGTTCCTCGCCTCCCAGCTGTCAGAGGCACGCAGAGCAACACGACGAGAGTGACGGGCGCGCTCGCTAGGACGCCACGCTTCATGGGCCCAGCGAGAGGGAGAAGCAGAGCAAGTCGCTTCCAGCTGTGCAGGTTGAGGTATTGCCGTGGTTGTCTGAGTGGGAGCCTGCTGGCAAAACTAATGCACCTGAACAAACCCGATGAGTGCACCGTGCTGATTTAACAGGGAAGTCATTCATACCTGGAGCCTGATAATTAGACCCAACTTCCATTTAGTTTCACTTCATTATTCAGTCTGACGCCGTGTCGTCGTAACCAGTAGAGAGTTATTTCAATTAAGTCTTTATTTCTATAGACTAATCTGCCAGATGATTTATGTATTGTGCTCCCCAAGTAAAGTACAAGTACCTCAAAGGTATGCTTCAGTACAGTACTTAAGTAAATGTACTTAGTTACATTCTAACACTGCAGTAATGGCGGCTTGTTTACTTCCACCTACAACCTGTGGTTGTCTGTGAGTCAGCCAACGACAACCTGCACAGCTGTGTTGACTCCATCTGCGCTTTCCGACATATTGAGTATATATATATATATATGAGTAAAGCGGGTTGTCCTTTAACCACATGTTTGGCAGTTCGATCCCCGCCTCCTACTGTCTGCACATCGAAGTGTCCTTGAGTGAGACACTAAACCCCAAGTTGTTCCCCAGGTGCTTTCTGGCAGCCCACTGCTCCTAAATGCTTAAGATGGGTTAAATGCAGAGGTCAAATTTCATGTATGCACCTGTATGTATATGACATATATAATACAGTTTTATACTGCCTACAAAGCTGTGATTGGTTGGACAAAGAGCACAATAACAGCCCTATTTAGATCACTGAAAAAAACTGAAGAAGTCGACAATGACTATCTTTACATGCACACTAATATTCCACTATTATTCCCAATAGGACAATATTCCAAATTTGATACTGATCATGTAAACAGCATATTTCGTTTGGATATTCTGAATTCAATTCAATTTATTTTTATACAGCGTCAAATCATGACAGAAGTTATCTCAAGAAGCTTTTCATATACAGGTCTAGACCGTACTCTATAATTAAGAGACCCAACAAGAGATCCCCCCATGAGCATGCATTGTTATGTGACAATGGCAAGAAAAAAATCCCCTTTAACGTGTAAAAACCTTGGGCAGGACCCGGCTCTCAGTGGACGGCCATCTGCCTTGACTGATTTATGTTTTTTTTCCAAATGGAGCATTTTCCGATTAGGACATGTGGGATATGCTGATATTACTCTGATTGTAAAGCATTCTTTGGACATGTATAAAGAGCAATCAGAATATGCATCTCAATTGGGGGTTTGCGCCACACAGCCTTTTGCCTGTTTACGATACGGCCAGCCAACTTTGTGCTTTGTACACAAACTAACCAGCCAACAGTTTGCAGAGATCCATGCCCAAAATAAATGAAAAAGAAACACACCTACTTTTAAACATTATGAAAGTCTTAGATATCAACAGGTTTTTGTATATATGTGCACATATCACAACGCCACCTTTTTCAAGAAGGTGGTTGAAGGAATGAAAGAATGAGGCTGTGTTCGCACGGTCAAACAAGTCCACCACCGTTGGAATTTTTTTTTTTTTAAAAACATGTTTTTGACGCAAAGAAGCAAAATGGCACAAGCGGCTCCTGCCGTTACACTTTTCTATATTTTGACGCAATAAACAACATGTTAGGGCATCGACCCCTGTCAAACACAGCCGAGAATGGCGTTGACGAGGGATTCACTGGCCCCGGTTATAAGGATGCCCTGAGCTCCTCAAAAGGACCAGATGATGATGTAAGAAAAGGGAAGAAGACAATTAGGTAGCTAAATGGGTTGTTTGTAGGTCAGCGTGAGGTCGCGGGGACGTGTTACGTTAATCGCAGTATGTATGGCTGCATGTAAATGGGAATATTAGTGGAAGGCAAAAAACTGAATATTTTGTGCTTGTAAACGTAGTCAGTGATTCAGAGGTCTCAAACGAGGCTAACATAACTGACCTGAGCCCACGACCTGGTGGGGGTTCCATGTCTTATCCTCTCAACATGGCTGCTTCACCCTGCTGAACATCCCAGTTCCTTGATTTGAGCTCAAACTGTCTGCCAGTTTATTTCAGGACATTTAGTGTTCCAAAGCAGCGGGCGGGTTGATGTTAATCTTATCTGAGATGTTCGTTATGATCATATGATGTTTGGTGCATTTTTACAGTCACAACCCTTACATCCTGTGTGACAATGCGGAGCTTGTGATGCTTCGCGCCCTAGGCCGAGCATCTGGAGGGCCCTCCAGGAGAAACTGTATGATGTGTCTGATTAACAGAGACTCTTTAAGACTAAGAGGAATCGAGTGGCTCTGGTCTAACTTTGTTCCTGTGGGCCATTAACAAAGACAGTCTGTCTGAATCTATGTCTGTGTCAGTCTCTTTCTCTTAGTGTACCTCTTCCCTCTCTATCTGATCCACTTTTTCTGCTTACTATACCAGGAGTTCTGCAGCCATCAATCTCTGCCTGTCTCCGTTTCTGTCGTATATGTCTTCCTCTCTTTGTCTCTCAACTCTGCTGTCTCCCGTCAGGCCTGCTGCCTCCAGATACCATATCTTCTCTTAATCTACTCCTGAATTACAGCAGAGCCAGCATCCCAGAGGGAGCGCTTTAGATTGCTTGCAGAGGAGAACGGGATAAAGAGGGAGAAATTGAGAGAATGAGGTTCAGCAGATTAGAGGGAGGAGATGCCATTTGCAACAAAAGATGTCTTAATGAGATGATTGATGTCGTGCAGGAGAACAAAAAAGACTTCATTGATCCTCGAGTCGGCGGAGGAAAATGCGACAAATTATCAAATGGCCTGAGAGAGATTGACAAGGAGAAAAAAGACGTATTGCATTTCAACTTTCCATTCATGTGCAAACCTGACAGCATCTTGGAAAATGAGACACCATTATCAAACTGATTGATCCGTGACACGCAACATGCAACTAACACACCTCCCTTCTCGCCGGGTGAGATGACGCAGGAGATAACTGCATTGTTTCTGTTCGTTCCGTCATAATCAGACACCGGGCTCCATCTCTCTGACATTCAGGAAAATTATGTTGCTAGGAGCAACCGCAGGAGGACGGTAGTGACGCTCTGACGCGTCTCTGTAGCACCTCGACTTGTTATCCCCCCACAATATCTATATTTATAACACTCAACTCTGGCAGGAGGACTCGTCAGACAGCTCTGCTGCATTAGAGAGCGATGATAAAAATCAACAACCACTCAGCAAATACTCATAGTAGAAAATAATAAAAAATAGTGGGTTGATAGAATCCAAAAACAGCCGCTAAGTGAAGTCCAACAGTGCCAGCGGAAATGCTTCGACAGCTGAGTTTTCTGCAGTGCCAGTATAAAGGCGTACAGCGTGGTGCAGCAGAAGATGCCAGCATGTCACTATACCATTTCCCTGCAGCCCTGGGGTCAGGTGTCAAATGTCTGTTCGCGACGTGTGAGTCACAGCGTGTTCAACAGAGGCAGGACTTGTCATAGCAGGAGGGCGCCCACGCAAACAACGGCGGCGGTGGATGGCACATCAATGAGCCCTCAGATCCCTCGATGGCCAGTTATTCTGCGGTATGACACAGGGGAAGTGGCAGGATTGATAAGCGTCAATCAAAAATGTCGCCGCGCGGCAGGAGAAGTGGCCGGGAATGTTCCTCTGAGACTTGCAAAGTGTCACTCCCGCTCCTCAGGCTAATATCTTTCAGTTATTGATATTGTCGCAGGGCCAGGAAACTGATCTGATCCAGGGTGTTACAGTAGTCCCCGTCTTTTCCAATCTGCTTCACCTCTGTCTTCCAGGGCCCGCAGTGGCCAGCCATGCCATATGGCTCTCTGCTTTGAGCCAGGGAGTCAAGGAACACCAAATTAATTCTACGCACTGAAGGATTAAATCGCCCCGGCCTCCATCACACTAAAGCCGGTGAAAAATGTGTTGCTTTCTTACAGTTTCCCAGGCGCAGACAGCTTTCTCGACTCTACATAGACACTTTAAATACTGTATATGTTGCAGATATTTAGATTAATCTATTAACTATTAAATTATAATTATATAATTATTCGCCACCTATTTTGATAATAGGTTTGAGTAATTTTAGAAAAAAAAGTCAAAATTCTCTGATTCCAGCTTCATAAAATGTGAATATTTTCTAGTTTCTTTACTCCTCTATTACAGTAAACTGAATATCTTTGAGTTGTGGACAAAACAAGACGTCATCTCGGGCTTTGGGAAACACTGATCGACATTTTTCAACATTTTCTGACACTTTATAGACTAAACAACTAATCGATTAATCAATAAAATAATCAACAGATTACTAGACAATGAAAATTCTCATTAGTTGCAGCCATAGACAAATAAATATATATATATATAGCCTACAGCCAAATGTACAAATTATCTTTAAAATATTGGACATGTAAATTTTAGGGACCTGGAATGTGCAAAAATAAATCTCAAGCAGGAATAGGAATTGCACATATTTTTGTCTCAATGAAAAACTGTTGCTCAAAACTTTATTCAAACATGCATATGTAACTGTGCCATAGGAAAATACTGCAATATTTTGTGCGCTTGCATATTTGTTCAGCTCCTGTTTGCCCTAAAATACAATTAGATCCAAACAGCAAACACCTAATGAAGTTACAGTTTCTGTCGTGTCAGGCTGATTTATGATGTTCGATGTTTATGATGCTGTTGAAAGAAAGTGTCACCAAGAATTTACATACAGAACAAATAGCGCCTGAGTGTCTGACAGCTTTTGATTCCACGTCCTAGAGGAGACGGGACAAAAACCTGTTGGTGCACCTTGAAGACTTCCGTCTTCTGAACAATTTTATCCCGAGGCAGTGTACGAAACCAGACAGTGAACGAAACCAGAGGTGTCTATGAAGTAAACAGGAGTATGGACAGGAGAAAGTCAGACCGTAGACTCATCAATCATTCTTAGAGGCCTTAGAGGTAATATTATAATGACTTATTAGAGCTCCTGTCTGTCTGCTGTCAGTCAGTTTAGATGTTCAGTACTGTACATGTGTGTTTTACGCAGAGGTGGAAAGAATACTAGAAAATTGTACTCAAGTAAGTACTGTTATTACTTTAAATACATTTTACTCAAGTAAAAAGTACTTGTGTAAAAAAATGTACTTAAGTAAAAGTAAAAAAGTAGGTCAGGTAAAATGTACTCTGAGTACTCTGTGTTGTTTTTTAAAAAGGGGAGGGGGTGATATATATGATACTGCTGTTAAATTAAAGGTCCCATATTATAAAAAAGTGAGATTTTCATGTTTTTTTATTATAAAGCAGGCTTAAGTCCTATATAAATACTGTGAAAGTATCGAAACACTCAATCCACAGGGAAATACAAACAGCCTGTATTCAGAAACTCTGCATTTGAAACAAGCTGTTAGGATTTCTGCCCATTCGTGATGTCACGAATATACAATATTTAGACCCTTTACACAATTTTAAACGCAAACATTCTGAATGTGTCCCAGTTTATTCCTGGTTTTAGTGTATGTGAATGTCATCAGCTGACAGGAAGTAATCATGGACCCAAGCTGTTGCCTGGCAACGCAATTCTGTTGCAATTCCGTCAAAATGCCCTAAAACGGAGCGTTTCAGACAGAGGGTAAATACAGTCATATTCAGGCTGACAGTATGAGGAAAATAAAGTTTCTTTAGAACATTACAGCATGTAAAGTTGTTCTAGTAGAAACACAAATTATAAGTATGAACCTGAAAATGAGCATAATATGGGACCTTTAATAACATCTTTAGGCTACAAAATATATTGCATTAATGTCAACTTATACACAGCATGGAACAGCCACAAGACCCCTTCAGTCCAAACCAACAGAACCAACAGCACTCTGCAGTCTGTGCATACAACTGATTATCAATTATACATACAGTATATAACCGCCTTCCTCAAAGTAGCTTCACAAGAATTAACTAGAAAAGAGACAAAACTCAACAGACAATTCAACAACAACGACCGACAATAAATAAAATGAGCTATGAAACACCAAAGCGCCTGAACCAACTGTAGAATAAAGCAGCAGCAAAGCAGACAACGTGGACATGTCGAAACAATATATACTCCAGCTGTCACAGCTACAAACACACATATCACAACAAAGCATAAACTGTGCACTCTTTACGCATCACGTAGCACAAACACCTGTTAACATTATCATGAGAGTTCAGTCAGTGTTGTTGTACTCACCTGTCTGAACGGCACCTGCAAGTCCTCCTCCAATCTGCTCCTGGTTCAACTTCTCACTCAACTTCTTAAGGTGCTCGCCTGGTGATGCATTACGTCAGTCATTAATTCAGATAGATGTGACATTTCCATTAACTATGCAGAGGTACAATAATGCAAATTTTAACCATACCTTGTAATGCTAGCTGTCTTCACACATTTACATTCTTCTTCTTCTTCTTCTTCTTCTTCTTCGGTGTTTTATGGCGGATGGCAAACAACTTGTTGCATTACTGCCACCAACTGGTGTGGAGCGTGGATCAGGATTCTAACAATTCACTAATCTAACAACTAAAGAAAATTGTTGCAGCTGCTGCATAAGCTGCTGTATAGTAAGTTATATAAGTATATATATATATAAGTAAGTAGTAGTAAAATTCCTGATTTAAAAAAAAAATACTCAATAAAGTACAAGTAGGCCTAGATAAAAAAAACAACAACTTTGATACAGTAACGAGAGTAGCCTAAATGTAATTTGTGACTTCCACCCTGGATTTTACATAATATTTACCAGTGGCACAGATGTACACTACAATAACATTATGTAACTTTTGTGTAAATGTGATGTTTAAGGTGATATTATGTAAAAGTCAAAGAGGAGAATCTGCATACGTAGAAGAGGGAAGACCAGGTGAACATCAATATTGGACAATTCTGCGACACTTTCTGTTTAAAGCATGGTTAGGGTTATGCAACTACAACACCTGGAAGTCCAGGGCAGTGTCCTAGAAATTACATCCATTTTGGATGATTCCACACACCTGCAAAGTAGTGTGCCCTGTGTGCGTGGCAAAGTGGACTGGAGCTCAGGGTGGTGGATGGGCGTGCAGCATGTCAAACAGGAGACCAGAATTCGCATCCAGTCACAGACCTGGTACGTGACTGGTCGACCACCTGTTTACTAGAACCTGAGAGCCGCTGGTACCGAGGGAAACCTGTGACGTAGTTAGAAAACACCGCTATTTCATAACCATGAATCTTATATTATTTGTAACATGGCTATATGGAAATAAATAGTTTTTTGAACAAAACTCCCAGTAAACAGACAATATGTAAACAATAAACATGACCAAAACATGGAGAGCGCCTGAGTATATCTTTATAAATAGTATCATAAATGGTGTATTTTTGTGTATTTTCATCAAATGTATAGTTACAGTTGTAGTCAAAGAGTATAGTAGAACACATTCAGTTGCATCATTGTCTGTTGGATCTTGTCTTTAATGGTGACACTGCCTTTGAAATTAAGATTTTACACTAGGTAAGGATGAAAATATATTTTTTTTCCTTTATTGCATCTCCAATATAATCTCCATGATAATATAGTTTAGTTTATTTACAATTTATTTGTATTCCTTAGCTTCTTGCATTTCAAAAGAGACCATATATATATGCTTATAAGCCTTATGGTTGAGGAGCTAGTCCTGATTCATTTTGGGTAGTTAGTTTAGGCGTTTTTTCAGAGGAATAGGGCTAGGGTACGGGAGGTTAATTAACCCTAACCATGATCGTTCCCTGACCTTAACCCTAACCATAACTTAACCATGCACAGTCTTTTCTGTATCCATACTATAGAAGTGCAGATATTACAAAAGGAGAGAATTTTAATAACATCGGCACTGGATATAAAAACACGCATTTCTGGGTTTTGCAGTATTGTCCACTAGAGTTGGATGGTCTGACATGTTGCATGTCTATCCACCAACTCATCCTCCACACCCTTATTTACCCCCTCTTTGCATAAAGGGTTGCACTACCTCCTGCGTACCAAACATTGGCATTGGACGTAAATTGTGAAGCACAGAATCGTCCAATATGAACGTAATTTCAGCATAGCACTGCCCCGTCGATGCTTACGTCAAAGAACGCCAGATATTTTGCAATCCAATCACGCTCCCACAGGTCCAGATTGCGTAATATGATTGCAGTAAAAAAAAAGAAAAAAGATTTTTGGCGCTTTGAAACACAACATGGCTCACGTGCGCCCATCGTTTCCCCACTTTAGACGATGATTTGCAGCTTGAGCCCTACATCATAGCCAGATCACAGCGGGAGCCGTGCAGAAGGTGCAGATGGTATTTCTTCTCCTCTGGCAGGCAGAACGGGCCAGAAATCGAATAAGGAATTCTGAAAGTGTTGGCCCTGAGCGCGCCCGCCGGCCAATCAGCGTAATCCAACCCAGTGGACAGCTATAACCGAGTGTTATTTGTTTTTCATTGCATCGTGTAATTACTCCCCTCCTCCCTGAAGAGAGCCGGGGCCAAGGCAGCTGTGGCTGGGAGGAGAAGAATCAGAGAGATAGATAGATAGATAGACAGACAGATAGATAGATAGATAGATAGTTTAGGGGAACATTTGGTTAGGAGCCAGTGTTTAGAGATCAGGGACTGAGGGAGTATGGAGAGATTGAAGGTGGGGTTGATCTACTGGGAGGGAGTCTTCCTGTGCACATTGGAGAGGCCTCGTTACTCACAGTCGATGAAGCCATCCAAGTCACCTTCTTCTGCACTCTCCGTGCATCGTCCCACCCGCTCATCTCAGCTTGCGCACATCAGCCCATGAGCCAAGAGAGGACCGGGGTGTGGTGAAGCCTGTTGAGAATACACTAACACTAACAGTATGAGACAGCTCGGCTCGAGTCCCTCCTGACACATTATTATTCTCTCGTTAAAACAGCCCCGAGGAAAATCACGATAAATAACTGTACTTTGTCTGATGTGGGTGGATGCGCGGGGTCACGCTGATCAACTGGTCGGTAAAAGAGAAATCCAGGGTGCTGCTGCTGCAGAGCCTTGAGTACGACTAGAGGACGTCACATACACTCTATCGCCGGAAAACAAACTAAAGGTCATCGGAGCTAATCAGTTGCACCATTCCAGCCACCTCGGCCCAGTAATGAGATCATGGAGATCCCCGGTGAAGAATGCCACGCTCAGTCAAGGCCGTTGCGAGACGGGCCGAATGGGCTCCGTGGGCGAAGAAACTACAGGTTGAACTAGAAACATGTGGACAGCTGGCTAATGTAACTGCAGCTGATGTGACTGCAAGCCTGTCTTCACCCCAGCTCGAGGAGTTTCTCTCCTGCCTGGGGGTGGCGGGGGGGAATCCAGATAGGAGAGATAAGTCCATGCAGGGTCGCTGCAAAACACAATGAGGACAGCTCTTTTCATTCAGAGACAGAGAGCAGGACAGGAGATAAGAGTCCTCTTTTCATCGTCCATTTGCGCAGAGGGGATGATGGAGAGACAAAGCTTGATATGAAAGGTGATGGAAGAGGCAAATACAGATACATTTCTCAGGTTTTGTCATCGCGATGGTCACGGATGAGCACATACCAGGTGGCGAGCAGCGCGAGTGAAAGTAGGGGAGAGCAGAAATCGAGGGGGGGGGGGTTGTAATGCAGAACACATGAGAGTGGAGGGATGCGGTCAGAGGGGAACTTTGTCTTTTTACGAGCACATCATTCCATCATTTTTGGTGCGAAAAAATGCAGCTTTTTCCAACATCTCGCATTCGATCCTGCGGCCTCCAGTGGCTAAGAAACCCTAAAACTGTTGTTTTTTTTGTTCTCCGCTGGATGTAAACACTTCCATATGTGTGTAGACTTAAGGAGTGGACCTTATAAGCAACCGCAATTCTCTAAAGGGTGGACGTCCAACAAAACATCTGTGATGATTCATAATCCGAGTCATTATGCATGCAGCGCTGTACACATGGGGATGGATAGTTTGTAAGTGAGGAGATAGAGAAAGAGAGGGGTGCAGTAAAGGGGTGTGGGGATGTGGGTGTGGGGAGGGGGGGGGGGGGGGGGGGGGGGGGGGGGGGGGGGGGGGGGGGGGGGGAGTAGTGCTGGAATGAAAACTCTCTTGTCGACAAAAGTGAAATATCTGAGGCTTGGCCGGGGACCACAGTTCGGGATGGAGAAGTTTATTGTGATACTCTGCGTTGGAGCTGCAGCGCTCCCTCTTTACTCCGGAGCATCGAGTGGTCAGGGATGTGAGGTCCTCATGGCGATTAAAGGCCTACACAAAAGAATACTTTGATTATTTGCACTGGGAGCGTTGTGGTATAAGATGAGGAATGTGACATGATAGTGGGCAGTGTTACTTTGATGGTTTATCTTGGGTGGACGTGCCGCTGAGGAGGGGAGGAAGGAGGATGCAGTTTGATCTGTTTGGAAGGCTGTTCATGAGCAGGTGTAGACGGCGGTGGCCTTGAGTGACAGGTCAGTGAATTGGACCGGGGAAATCTTAGGCCCTCTGATAACAGCTTATTAAGACTACACTCACAACAAACCTTCTGAAAAGCCTTTGTTTTGGCCTTAGGGTCCACACTAAACCAGCTTTTGCATCCTAAAGTAGAGGTGTTTGAAAAAGGTCTCCAGAGTGGATGAATATCGCTTCTAACCCTCTTTGTTATCACTAACTTTACAGTAAATCTCAATACAGTGGATCACACAATAGAGGTATTGGCATTAACCTGTATTCATGTTGTTGGAAGACAACTTAAAGGTCCTGTATGTATTTTTTTTACATGTATAAACATGTTTTAATCATTTTTTATTGCCAATGTGTGAACAGGTTGTAACCTAACCTAAAAAATGTGACCTTCCGCAACTCTCTGGGTTTCCTCTATCAGCCTGTAGACTGCTTTTAATGTGAAGAATCCGGGCCTGTTTTTCCGGGAAAATCCAACGGATGTGACGTCCTGCAGCTTCAGCTCCAGTGTGCAACCATAGCTAATGTTCTGTTAGAACTGGAGTCCGCTAACGCCAACAAACGACTAGCCCCCACCACAACTCAGACTCGAACCCAAACTCTGCGGAAGCACAAAAAAAACAAAGTTATATCTATTGAAGACCGTCTGGTAAAACAGGAATGTGACTGACGTTGGACGAAAACGAGTGTTGTGGGAGCGTGTGTGCACGTGGGAAGTGAGTGGTGAAGTAAGAGAGAGAGAGCGGCGGTGAAACGAGCGAGCAGCTGAGCAGAGGAGAGTTAGTTTAGCTTTGGGAATATCAAGTGAATGTACAGTGGAAGTTGCAGTTTGTGCAGAAATAAATGCTGCAGCTCCTCAAGACCAACAGAGGTTTCCTGTGTCTTGTTTCCCGGCGGCTGAGTGGATTGACAGGGGTTAAATCCGGAGCGAGTAACGTTGTCGACTCCGGCCCAGGAGACCAAAACTACGGTGTCTCTCCTGTGTCTTCTGACCACTGTCGGGAGGCTGAAGCAGGAAAAGTTAACACTACGATCGACATCGGCCAGGCCTTCAATTCATGGAGGAACCTTCGTTTGGTAAGCTAACACTACTGCCAAGCATGTGAAATATATAGTGATACTGTGGTTTTAGCTGACTGATGTTGCTAACATTAATCAACATGATGCTTGTCAATCACGTTCAGTATCGTGTGTCGCCTCACTGTTTTAACCAATGCTCATTCGTGCTACGTAGTGTGAGCACAAGCGCGAGCAACAGGACGCTGACTGTTGTTGACTTAAAGGCCACAGGTGTTACTCTTAATAAGCAATTCCCTTTAACAATCATAAAAGTATTGAATTTGGCTGCATTAAAATACCGTATAGGGGATTGCAGAGAGCAAGAAGGGACAGAAAGGAGGTTTAACCAGGTAACACTTGCTTTTGTTGTTTGCTGACCGAAAGAGGACGAAGAAGATGTGATTTGGCTGTTTGCTTATTGTTCAGGTGTTTCAGTGGTGGACACAGATCTTAACCTGTTGGATGAAGTGTGGATGATGTCAAAGGGCTCTGAAACAATATGCATCTTTATGAACATGGCATGTTAAGATATGCGTTGTTAAGAATCCTTCAGGGTCCCTTCGACCCATTCGGAGCCCCTGACTGGGACTGTTCGCTGCATGATGGATTAAGGCTGCTGTAAATAATCAACTCAAACTCATTTTCATTTCATCTTCAAGAAAACAAAGTTCTGGACTGACTACAAAGCTTGGTTTGGGGTTGCTGCCATATTTGTTAGTTATTAATACCAGACAATAATAATTTGAGAAAAAGAAAGAGGGTCTGGGTGGAACTAGTGGTGTGAGAGGCAAGCAAACATATCCTTAAACATATCTCCATTTAGAACTTTCTGAAAATCAGAAAGTCAGGGTTTTGACTTTGAGGTTGTAGTTTTTGTGGGAGTCAGCAGTCATTAGAGGAACTTGCACCTTAAAGCACTTCTCAGCTGGCTTCAGTATTGAGCCTTTGTGTTTGATTGGTGCGAATACGATTACACTCCACTTGTTTATCATTTATTAAACTCGCCAATGAAAGGCTCATGAATCCACAAGGCGAGATGACAGCGTGTGCACTACAAGGAATGAGGTGGAAAAACAGAATGCCGAGATATTTCGGTTTATGGCTTGATGGTCCGTGTTTGTGAGTGTGTGGACATGTGTTTGTGAGTAAGTGCCCATGTGGGAGGACTGATAATGTATCTGTCGTGTGTGTGTATGATGGTATTGGTATGTGAGGTCGTTGTAGGGAGGAGAGTTCACACGCCCCCGGCTCCCATCACTCTTCGTTTTTCTCCTCAACTTTATCTGCCTCCGTGAAATCTCACCACTTCGAGGGGGAACATGGGGAAATTCCAACCTCGGTCGGTGAAACACTACACAAAAATATTACAGCTCATGTGTACATCTGGAACACAGGCGTGTGTTTAATGCCCCCTCCCTCAGCTTACCCTCTAATGCAGCAAGTAAGTAACACTTAAAGTATGATTGCATATTCCATCTGGGATGTAATGTGGTTTCACTTGGAGCAGTGATTCCCAACCAGGTGTACTGGTACCCGAGGAGTATATATTTGTGTAAATAAGCACACAGGAGACAGCAGCAGGTGTCGTCCCTTATAACAATACTTGCCAGGGGGGCTAGTGCAAAGATTGCGGAGTAGCTCATCTAATTAAAAAAATTAGAAAGGATGATTTGATTAAAAAAATATATAAACAGAGTCATCAATAACACCTGAGCACAGTGTGTGAGTGTGTGAACACCAGTTAGCAAGCGAGCAGAGAAGTTGAAACAGATAAAAGCAATGTATAAATGGTTTCATTATTATATTAAAGGGATTAGTTTGGGTGTTTTGAAGTGGGATTGTATGAGGTACTCATCCATAGTAGGTGTATTACCTACAGTAGATGACGGTTGGCACGCCCGCAGTTTGAAGAAGCAGACAGGAGTTACAGCACAGAAGCAAAGCAATGTACTGCTGTGGACAGGGTCGGCAGCAAAATGTATTGTAGCAACCCAAAAGAAAAACACCTAAAAAGAAATCAACATCAGTTTAAGAGTACGCCATATATAGAATATCTTCACCACGTTACCTTGCGACGAGGAACTGAAGCTGTTGTCTATGCTCTCGCCAAAGCAACCAGACTCCATTGAAAACAGTTACGGTAATTTAAATTCGCAGAACACGGGGGTTGCTAGTCTACCGCTGCCTCGATCCAGTAGTTTGTTTGTGTTATTGTGTGACTTTGGTTAGTTTGGATTCACCAAAGTCACATAATAGCACAAACAAACTACCCCAATCGAGGCAGCGGTAGACCTGCAATCCCTGTGTTCTTCAAAGTTAAAATTACAGTTTTTTTCAATGGAGTCTGGTGGCTTTGGCGAGAGCATAGATGGATACAACGGCTTCAGTTCCTCACCTGAAAGGGCTGTCTGATGGCAAGATAAAGCGGTGAAAATATTCTAAATGTAGCGTACACTTAAACGGATATTGATTTTTTTGGTGGCTGAAATACTTTTCGGTGCTGCTCCCGTCCACAACTGTACATTGCTTTAGTTCCGTACGGTAACTCCTGTGTGCTTCTCCAAACTGGTGGCGTGCCGACCATCATCTACTGCAGGTAATACACTGACTATGGATAAGCACCTCATACAACCCCACTTCAAAACACCTGAACTGTCCCTTTAATATTAGTTAAATACTATCCCGTTTAAAATTAATTTGAATAAACACATTGGTAACATGATTGGATTGTGTCTGGATTGTGTACTGGAGCTGACAGGGCTGTGGGGATATAGCCATATACTGTATATAAGAAGTGGATGTAGTCATCGTAACGTAACCTATTGGTTTGTGGACTGCCGTTTTGAAGCCTCGAGTTCGGCATTTTTGGCCGTCGCCATCTTGTTTTTTTGCAACCAGAAGTTACACGAGAGGGTGGAGCTAAGTACAACCAAACGCTCAATAAGACATTTTCAGGTGACCAAAGGTTACAATTAACTTTGATGAACTGAAAACAAACTGTGAAAGCGTTGACGTTGTAAGACCAGACTGGACAACGCCGTGGTAGCGACCTGTCAATCACAAAGTAGCCACACCCCCTAGAGCATACCCTGCTTCATGGTCTATTTGACTCTAAATGGGACCATAATATACTAAATGAACATCATACTGTATTGAAGAAGACTTGAAACTAGCGATTGAGACCATAAACTCATGTTTACAATGTTTACTGAGGTAATAAATCAAGTGAGAAGTAGGGTCATTTTCTCATAGACTTCTATGCAGTCGGACTTCTTTTTGCAACCAGAGGAGTCGCCCCCTGCTGGCTATTAGAAAGAATGCAAGTTTAAGGCACTTCCGCACTGGCTTCACTTTTCAGACCCTGGAGTTGCCTACCTGGTATATCTGAGAAAAAAGGTTGGGGAACCACTGAATGTCCCACCATCCTCCCACCTAATAAAATCTCCCTCCTCCTCCTTCTGTTGTCTCCACCATTCACACATATATAAACACTCAAAAAATGCATGAATGCTAGAATGCACTCATAGCAGATTTTCACTTTCCTCCAGTCCACCTTTTTTGTTTCTCGGTGGAACCTTTCCACCATGCGAAATCCAATCAGACATGCAGGAGGGCTGCGAGGGGGTGGAGAAAGAAAGTGACAGGGAAATGCAAAAAGAAAGGTCGCGTTTCACGCGGCCATCCATCATTTTTACAGTCGAGGTTGCAGACTTTGGGTTTTGCACGTTTTAGCGGCGTGGAGTGCCTGGTAAAGGGGCGGGAGAGGGTGCCAGGGGAGTGTTCACTTTTAAGATAAACTGGTCTGATGAAAGAGGAGCCCTCGGCCTTGCAGTGGCCCCCATCATCCATCTGGTGATGTCACTTGTGTGAGTGTGTGTGTGTGTGTTGGTGTGTGGAGCTTCAGTCTATTAAGTGACCCTGCAGTAAGGCCTCTGGGAAGTAAGGGGGGGGTTGTCAGGTGGAAGGATGATGCTTCTCGGCTGTCCTCGGCCCCAAACCCATTTGTGTGGTGCGTGCATGCACGTGCACACCGTAAGTATGAAGCGCTTGTCAAAGACGGACCCCACCCATGTTCAGCAGGAACCTGAAACCTCTCAGAACATGGCAGGAGGAAAGGAGATGGAAAGAAGAAAAAGAGTGGAGGAGACATTTAGGGGCCCCCAAGTGCCAGAGGTATCATTACCTTTCCATTTCACTTGATGAAACCCATTTGGCTGGATTAGTTTCACACTCTCAATGGGACCCCGAGGTGAAGGGAGCCTCCCATCAGGATTAGCGAGGTGCAGAGGGCCGCAGACAGCCGGGTGATGAAGAGGAAGAAGAACCTCTGTGCACTGGCTCCGCCTCTCTCCACAACAAAGGGACGCTGCTGGTTTCTGCAGACTAACAGAGGCGGGGCTTCATGCTTGGCAGGCGACAGACGTGTGTGTGTATGTGTGTGTGTGTGTTAACGAGAGAAAGTGTATCTGGACTGAGAGCCAGCCAAGTTGCCAGTCTGAATGAGAATGAAGGACGATGATTGGACTTGCCAAATTGGAGGGGATATTAAATCTAGGAAGCAAAACCACTTGATAATGAGTTTTTGTAGCACTGTGTGTGTGTGTGTGTGTGAGAGAGAGAGTGTGCATGTATAAACTAAGGCATGTGTGCGTGAGTGCATGTGTGTTTGTGTTCACACCTGTGGGCTCTGTCATCTTTGCTCCTAATTATCCGCAGCATAAATCAACGGTGGGTGCGTTGCCATGGCAGCCCGCAGTAGGCAGGGTGCTGGTGATGGTAGAGGGAGAGCGCCAGAGCTATTTCATTAACCTTTAAAGGACTTGGTATTTATTTTAGTAGCAGCACTATGAATATAAATTTGTCATTTTGAAAAGGGAAATGACCAGGTAATAAAAAGACTTTCTCTCTCTCTCTCTTTCTAGGATCTCTCTCCCTCTGCCAGGTTTTTAGCCACACTAGCTGCATGGCTCCAGGGATGATGGCAATGGCGGTCGGTCAGACAGCTTGTCGTTCCAGCGCTTTGGTCCAGACTGAATTATCTCAGCAACTATTGGATGCGTTACCATGCAATTTAATACTTTGATATATTATCCCCATCAGGATTAATTCTAACAACTTTGGTGATCCACTGACTTTTTGCCTAGCACCATCATCAGCTCAAAGTTTCAGTTCATTCAATACTTTGATTTATGACTACATATCAGACTCGACTGTACTTTGTGTGGGGTAATAAGTAATATTAAAGCCACCATTGTGCCTATAAATACAGCCTCATACTGCTGTAGCATGGCTGTAGACATAATCTTGTTCTGAAATACAACAGTACACACTTTTGTAACTGACCATGTGGATTGGGTCGACAATATATATCTCCTGAAATCACTTCACAGTAATACCCATGGTCAGCCGATTAGACTGTTATCAGGTCATTAAAAGTGCATTATCAGTGGTTATCAGCCTCATAGATGTGGGTTAGAAGGGCCCTGCCACCCCCACTAGTAGGTTTTGTCATCTATTCACAAGGGCGATCACCGAAAGAAGGAATAAAAGAAGATGACAGTGCCCTCTAGCGACTGTAATAATTATGACAAGAGCAAAAACGGAAGTCAGGTGCTGTAGTATAAACAATGCCATATGGGGTGGGAGGTCGGGGGCAATGGATAGCACACGGAACACAATACTTTCGGGGGTCGCATCCCGTGTGAAACCAACAACGTGTAGTTGTCTTTATGTTCACAAGTTTCACTTTAACTTTTGAAACACAGTTGTTATAAACCAGAATGCGTTTTTCCACTAAACTTAACTAGTAACTAAACCTAAAGAAGCTGTTTTGTTTGTGTTCACAACGTGACGTTTCATGCCGTTTTAAAACGTGTTAGAACGTGTTGCTTTTTAGTTTCACTTTCACTTTTACAACGTACTAGATGTAGGCGTAGAAGGCCCTATACTGACCCACATCTATGATGCTTATAGCAAGCGATAATGCACATTTAATGGCCTGATAACAGTCGAATCGGGTGCCATGGTTCAGATTAGTTAGGGCATGTAAGCAATGTTGTAATTAAGCAGCAGGACTGCTTTGTGGCAATTCTGGATCAACAGAATCTTTGCATTTATGCGATGAAGTGCCTTGATTTGTCAATTACTTGTTTAATTCACTGGGTTAGCCAAAAACGGGTGTTTCCCTATGGTTATTTGATATATGAACAGCTTCTCAATTGAATTTTAAAAATAGATCTATTATATACTATAAAATATATTTCGGCATCACAATATAAAATGACATATATCATGATAGAAGAATGCTCTGGTCAGTGGGCGGTGCTCGGTTATGTCTCGACTGTTTTTGGGATCAGCGCTGCCTATAGTTTGACTGTTTGATCAGAGTTCGCGAGCAGCTGCTCAGAGACAATTTCAACAAAAATGTAGCTGTCTTACTGTTGTTTCGTATCCACTCCTAGAATTGTGAGGCTTTGTGCTTTTAAACAGTGGAGAGTTTGTTGAGGTTGAATGAGGATTAAACAGGATGCCATCCCAAATAAGATAATAACCTCCATACCAGCCTGCTTTCAATGCCTGTTCAGTGTTCCCTGAGAAAACTAATGGAAATGACTCTCACACAACCATCTGAAAAGGATTGAGAAACTTGTCTTGTGAGATGCTCTGCCAACGCAGTCATGTGTTGTTAGTTAACTTACATACTGTATAGCTGCATGCAAAATCTTTAAGTTGAATTCCTTTAGACAGAACATGTGCTCAGCCGTGGACTGAGGCCAGTCAACAATCACTGCATCCTGTGCTGTCGAGGAGAAAAAAAAGAAATCAGAGGCATGGAGCCTTATAAAACACACCTGAGGTTCATCATTGAATGTGTAAAACTGAAAATGTATCGCCATAAAAAATAATAGTAGCCGTAACATCTTACCTCTGCAGAGTTCTTTTATGGACATATCTGATTCTCCTGTCTGGAAAGAACATCACCAGGAACAGACAAAAGGCTGACGTTTGCAGTAGCAGCCCTCGGGGGCAACAAGGACGACGTACTGTTGAAGGGTCTCTTTGTGTGCTGGGATCATGGGTGTTTTGGCTGCCATTCGCTGGTTAAAAAAGAGCATCCTCCAGATGCCTCAGCAGTAAGCGAAGCCTCTGTTAACCACTGGTAATTCGATTGTGCCACATGATTTCTTGGTGAGTAATCCACGAATGGGCACTCAGTGAAAACAGCTTGGCATCCAGGCCTAATGAGCCAGAGGAATGGGGGAGGAGGGGGGGAAGGTGACGGAGAGGGGGCAAATGAGAGACCAGAGGGGGGTGGAGGGGGAGATGTGGTGCAGTACAGGCTGAAAGTGAAGAAAAGAATGCGACAAAAAGAAGTAGAATAAAAAAACAGCTGATTCACATCAATGCGGCCTGCGGAAGGAATCACATCAGTGGCTGAGTCAAAGAACTAAATCAAATACTTTCGTGATGAAACTTCGGTGTTGTTTTTTCATGGATGTGATGCAACACATTGGCTTTGAAAAATCCGAGCAGATGAGACACGCACACTCGCCCCAGCATGAGACGTTAACTGACAAAAAGCATGCACACACGGCATGTGTAGAGCTGTAAATCTCTGTGTGGATCTGGATTGTTTCAAGCTAAGAGAAGAAAGTGCTTTCGGAGGCGGCCAAGTGATGACACTCCCTCCTTCATGGTTCCTCTCCAGGCGCATTCAGAGCCTGACGAAGAGGAAACAGAAGTATAGGGTGTGGAATCCTATGGAAATTGTGTTGACTACTCCAAATATACCTTGATTGAGTCCCGTGAGGGCCCGCAATCCTGACCGACTTTACCGTCTTTCAGAGGCTGTAGCAGGTTCAGTTTTAGAGTGAATGTATATATATCATATGAGACAAGAAAACCTAAGCAATCAATTGGTACCAACCATGTCATGCTGGCTTGTCGGGAAGGAGGATAAATAACGCTCCAAATTTAGACTCAATTTTGGCGAGGAAAAACTGGCATGGCCATATTCAAAGGGGTTCCTTGACCTCTGACCTCAAGATATGTGAATGACAATGGGTTCTATGGGTAACCATAAGTCTCCCCTTTACAAACATGCCCACTTTATGATAATCACATGCAGTTTTGGGCAAAAAACATGGAGTTATTTGAATGTAGTATAAATGTGTTATTTTTGCCTATTCTAAAAATGGTTTGTTTGAATATTTCTGCATACTGGGGTTCCTAAACAGTTTTGAATTACATAAACTGGGTATCACTGTAAAGCTGAGACGCTTGTGGATGCAATGAGCCCAACTCTACTCATGTGTGATGATGTTAGTCCCCATAGCTATTTCATTGTAGTGAGACAATTCTTTTTAATTTGACCTCACTGTATAAAATGACCTGTGGTGACCTCTAGGATAATCACAGCCTCATGAAACTATACAACCACAAACTAGAGACCTAGGGCATTCAGAGGATGGATGGCTTTCCTAGGTAGATTGACAATAAGGGGGTTTCTGAGCAGTTTCCAGAACAGAAGTGCTCGCCATCCAATGGCCTAAAAATGCAATTCTTGCAGAAATCTCTAAATGTCAAAGGTTTTTTCTATGGTGCTCCTCAAAGTCTTGGTGTCTTAATGTGATATTTTGGAGGTATAATTGATCATTTTTATCAATTCTCGAGTGGTAAAAAATTGTTAAATTTCGCACCAAATCTATGTAACAAATGGTATCAACCAAAAAAAATTGCTGCAACAACTTATGATACATAATAGAGCATGGGGATGACCATCATATACTTCTATCATAACATTCTCAGCCCTTATACACTTTCACAATTTATTTCAATTGATTAATTAATTAATTAATTCATGTTTATTTCTGAATAATGACTAGAAGAACTTGACTGACAGTGCTGAGCTGTATCTAAAATGAATCTTCAGGTTCCCAGCTTTCAGTTGATGCCACTTTGACACCACTTTGATGTGACATATACTGACCTGCTATCTCCCCCTAAAGACCCCCTGTTCCAACCCTAAAAAGACAAAACTATTGAGGGTCTTAGAGGGTTAATTGATTCAATATTATTGATAGAAACTCATCTCAAACACATCAAAAGACAGACTTTCTTCCACCAAAGGAGACAGAGATGTGTGATGGAAGGGAACCCTGACTGAACTCATAGTGACTTAGTAACAACAATGACAGGATTCCCAGTGACGGTTCTTTCGAATCCAAGTTCATTTTCCTTGCGATCGCTCCAGGGCTGTATGGAAGAATACAGGGGGGGGGTGGGTGGTGCTAATTTGTACCCACTGTTACACGAAAATGTGCGACTCCAAAATGGACCAGAGGAGAGGAAAGAAAGGCACAGTTTCCATAGTAACCGTTTTCAGACTAAGTGGTTATCTTCGCTCGCTCTCGGTTTTCTGTTGATTTGCTCTCTTTTTCTCCATTTCTCTCACAGTTTCCTCTTTTTTTGGGGGGGGGGGGAATAAATCAACCGCCAGCGAGTTCAGTAAATAAGCAGTGCAAAGGTGGGAATTGGACTGCATTCATTAAAATTTAAAGAGAAGAGACGAGAGGAGGATCGGGACTCGCACACAAAAAAAGAGAACAGAATCAAAAAACGTAGATACACAATGAAACAAATAAAGAAAATTCCTAATCCAGACACACACCTGGAAAAAAAAGCTTTCAGTGGCACAAATATAGAGGGGCGACATGGCACAACTAAATCTCGACATGCAACGGCACCACTATTCCTGCCCTATATTTCATATTTAATCTGCTGTGCTGGAGGATTTCTTGGCCCAGTGCGCTGTGTAATCTTGTCGTGGGGCAGATGGCACACTCGCAGTGTCAATCGGATCCCCTGGATTGGGTCGGTGGAGGAGGAGAGTTCTCCAGGGGTCGCCAGCCGCCGCCGCTGCGCCAGGATCAGCATGTTTGGCTGACCAGCGGCAGCATCAGCAGCAGACAGTCCCTTCACCTTTTTTTTCCAGGCTAAGCCCAGACCTAGAAATGACTTTCAGCAGAGGGGTTTGACATTGGACACAATTGCAGGCTAGGATTAGGATTAGCCCAGGATTCGTTGTAACAGGTCTGTCTTGTTCCCTTTTCCTTCTCACACAAACACACCTCATAGATTCTCCCTATCTCTTTTACACACATTTACGCTGCTGTTTTGCAGCTCGCTGCTTGCCCGAGGACAGATTCAGTTTCCAGTCCAGACAGAGGAGGAGATGAAGTCTTGGTGGCCACGTGCCAACATCTTGTGCCAACTAAGGAGCTCTTGTTATGGGAAAGGAGTTTAGCTACAGATGTTATTTGCCTATAGCAAATGTCAGCAGTGTGAAAAGAGATGAACATGTGCACATGCTAAATGCTAACCTCAGCATGCTAACATGATATGATGAAAATGTTAATATAAAGTTCAATATGTTAATCCTCTTAGTTTAGCCAGTTAGCATGATAATATTTGCTAATTAGCACCGCTGGGCAACTCCAGGGTCTGAAAAGTGAAGCCAATGCAGAAGTGCCTTAAACTTGCGTTCTTTCTAACAGCCAGCAGGGGGCGACTCCTCTGGTTGCAAAAAGAAGTCTGATTGTATAGAAGTCTATGAGAAAATGAGCCTACTTCTCACTTGATTTATTACCTCAGTAAACATTGTAAACATGAGTTTATGGTCTCAATCACTAGTTTCAAGTCTTCTTCAATACAGCATGATGTTCATTTAGTAAATTATGGTCCCATTTAGTGTCAAATAGACCATAAAGCAGGTTCAAGGCGTGGCTACCTTGTGAGTGACAGGTCGCTACCAAGGCGATGTCCGGTCTGGGAGTTGTCTGTGTTTTTGTCGTAGAACTTTAACCTTTTCACAGTGTGTTTTTAGTTCATGAAAGTTAATTGTAACGTTTTTGGTCATCTAAAAGTGTCTTAATCAGCATTCGGTTGTACTTAGCTCCACCCTCTCGTGTCACTTGTGGTTGCAAATAACCAAGATGGCCAAAAGCAAAGATGTCGATGGCCAAAAATCAAGATGGCGACGGCCAAAATGTTGAACTCAAAGCCTCAAAACGGCAGTCCCCAAACCAATGGGTGACATCACGGTGACTGTGTCCACTTCTTATATACAGTCTATGATTAGAATTGAACACTTTCTGGGAATGCCATTAGTTTTGTAGACATTTGGTCATGAACAAAAGTATTGAATGCATTGAAATTTTGACATGATGACGGCACGAGATGAAAGGTTAAGGGATCATCGAAGTGATTATAATTCATCCTGAGGGGGGAAATTACCTAATCTCATGGTAATTCATCTATGGCTGTTAAATGAAAAGTTCATAATTTTTTAGAAATACAATCCTGGCTCTGTCCGAAGGTGACAAAATCTGCCTTGGGGTCCCTGAGGGAGTTCCAGGGGGTCCCCCCAAAAATGGGAAATGGTTTATTTTCACTATTTCATTCACTATAAAAATGAGCCCAATGCGAGTCATAAGAGTGACTTATAGTTTTCACTTCCTCCATGGTTATTTCCTGAACTGTAGTTGACCTTAATCATATCTAACAACCAAAATCTTTTTAGACGGAGGTTCCTGAAGCGAAATCTTATCAAATGGGGGTCTGTGACCTATGTGTATCAATTTAGGGGTCATGACAGGAAAAAGGTTGAGAACCACTGGCTTATTTCATACAAAAACAAAAGTGTAAAAATGATAAATCATTGTTTTACATGGGGGTTACGTGCTAGACTATTTCATGGTCAGGATCGGTAGCTCGGCAACCATCAGGGACTACAGGAGATTAATGGTCCCAAGCAAGAAACAGTCAAATAAATGAGACGCGACATGGACCAACCGACTAATCGACTGACATGGCCATCCATAGAGCCAAGCTGCACTCATGACTAAAAAGTATAAAAAGTATGGAAAAATGAATAACAGTATGCCCAGAAAAACATGAAAATGATGAAAAATGGGCAGAAAAATCCCATCACTGGTCTATTTTTAAACTTAGTCCAACAGGAGTCCTCAGCAGACCCTTAGCCTCGTCTCCAGGGAGCATTCTGCAGAGCTTTGCCTCTTGGATGCTACAATTTACAAGGCAGATTTATGTAAGTCTAGCTAGTGTCGGCCTCACTCCCGTGAAGTTTTGACAGTCTAATTTGCATGGCTGCAGACAGTCAAACTTGGCTCGGCCTCGCCTCTCCTCCAGCACCAAAACAATCTCACCTTCAATTACCAGACATCAGATGAGATGAGGGAGTGTGTGGTCCTCTGATAGGCCGGGGAGGAAGGGAGGGAGAGAGAGAGATGAATGGGTCCGCTGGTGTCCCGGAGCAGTGGAGAAGAATGAGAATAAATGAATGAATGGGACAGTAATGAAAAGAGGAGGAGGTGGAGGGACGAAGGGACAGAGGGGAACAGGACATTCGGAGTGGTTGGTCCCGCTGTTAAAAGAATTGGAAAAAGAGGACAAAATGAGTCGCAGGCTGAGGGCTGCATTTGCAATTGTGTCCATTGGGTTCATCGGGAAACAGGTGGGTTTTGAAGAAACTTTAGGAGTTTTTAAAGTCCTACCCCACTTTGAAATAGCACACACATCACACATCCACCCCAGGAACCTGCTAAATAATTTAAAGCAAATCTGAATGTGATATTTCAGCAGGTTAAAGAGTATGCTTGTCAGTAACTGTTGCTTAAGCAAGGACATTTAAAAAATAACATCTGATAAGATTGGGAAGGACACATGGTGCCTTCAAATGAAACATGTGAACTTGTGTTTACAACATGGGAAGTCGTGTATCAATATGCTTGGTGGTTAAGTCGTGAGAACACCGCTGCTAAGCAATGGCAATATTAACGTTACTGTCGGCATCTAAAAGACACAGAGGATAACAATTTAGCAAGCCAGCAAGTGGGTAACATAATGCAGGAAATGTAAAGGCATTATGACAGAGGAAAAAGACGAGGCTGTTGGGAATATCAACATTTTCCTCAGACCTATTTCCTCAGGAAACCAATAAACCACTAAAATCACAATATATTAACTTATTATGCACCAAAAAATGATCTTCCAAGGCCTCCTCCATTTCTCACAACGTCAACAAACACGTCACAAGTCGTGAACTCTGAGCTTTCATGAAACTTTCCACTTACGAGGTTGTGAATACCACAAGAGGGGGGCGTTCTAATGGACTCTTCTTGTGAACACGGTAAACACGACCCCATTTGAAGGCACCAACATTTTTCTGAATTAACCAGCTCATTCTACGTGATTTTATTCCGATTTGTCCGTATTTTAGGTGAACAATCCAACAAAAATTACAAACAAAAGTTACAAATTCCCCTAACAGTGCCTCTCATTACATCTTGATTGTTTAAAACTTGTGGTTTAGGGAGTTGTGTGCTGGCCCTTTCCTTGGCCAGGAGCAGGGACTTCCTAAAGCCTTTGGATAGAGCCAGGCTAGCTGTTTCCAGTCTTTATGCTAAGCTAAGCTAACTGGCTGTTGGCTATAGCTTCATATTTACAAACATAAGAGTGATATCAATCTTCTCAGTTAACTCTCAGCAAGAAAGTTAAAGCAGCACTGGGTAGAATTTGATTAAAAAAAGTTATTTTTATAAAACGGTCACTATATCCTGACAGTAGTGCATGAGACAGGTAATCTGAAGGAAAAAAATGTTGTCCTCCGGTGCTCCTAATGGCATCTACAAGATTTCACAGACCGGAGGAAAACAACCAGTCAGAGCCGAGGTGGAGCCTTGCTGTCTCTGAGCAGCTGTCAATCACTCGCAAACTCCGATCAAACGGTCAAACTACGCATATGAATCAATATTCTGTTACTGTAATGTCTATTTCTTACATAAAATGTTTTCAGAAACATCTTGTAGTGTACTGTTTAGCTTTAAAATTAGAAAGTTTGTGAGCCGGCAGCCGTGTTGAGATCAGTTGAGGAAATACCAAGCACCGCCCACCAGCCAGAGCACAGCCAATAGGAACACTCTCTCTCTGAAATGACTTGTGATTGGCCAAAGTCTCCCATCACAGGCTAGATTTTCTAAAGCCTGAAAACAGAGCCATGAGGAGGTGCAGAAGTCTAGTTTTCTCTCAGAACACTTGAATTACAATATGCTGAAAGGTTATTGTGGAATTTTTTCGCCCAATGACGCCAAAAACGTTCACACTACCGACTTGACACTTTGAGCAGACTCTCCACGGTCTTGAAAATCACTCATCATTGCCAACTCTGGTTTATAATCTGGTTCAAAACTCAAAAACCACAAACTACTGTAGCTCCGCAGAGTGCAGACTGAAATATGAACACAAAATGGGCCGCATGTGTAAAAGCTTCACAGAAGACTCACTTTTCCATGTGATGGCACAGAGAAAGACACACAGTATAGAAAGACAGGGAATTGGATGTAAAGAAGAATAGCGAGGGGTTTGTTCGGCTAAACATTTGCTTTGGCAGGCCCCGGAGTAGAGGGGCGGTGTTCTACTGGTCCCCTGACATGCATCCAGAGGAGCCCCTCTGTCTTGAACATAAATCTGAATGGAGTGGGAGTTATCATACTTTCCCCCCCCCTTCTCGGCTAAACCCCGCATTCCTCCCAGACACCGCTTCGTACAAACAAAGTGGCCCGTTCCCACCGCCCTGACATTGGGAAAGGCGATGGTTTGTCATGGAAAAATCCGGAGGCATCTCAAGAGTCCTTTAGAAGTTGTTTTCTTTCTTTTTTTTCCTCCCACCCCACAAGGCTCAGCAATGGATCAACGCTTTGCCTGGTGGCTGTGTTTTCTCTCTTTGTGGTGGGGAGAAAGCTATGTTGGATGTGTAGTTCACACATAAGATGTCAGGTCCTATCAGATAGAGTATAACTAATGGTCCAAATGAGCTGGAGTTGAATGAAATACACCGAACTAAGGCCCAAAGATGCAGGGATGCACACACACACACATATGAAATGAGTGTGCATTGGGAGGCAAGTCGTTATAGAAAACCCTGGTAACACATTCCATAGGAGTCTGCCTCCTCCCTCAAAGGGAGTCTTTTGTGCGTATTGAAAGGCAGAGGGGTTACAGGGTTTCTCGCTTTAGGGTGCCGAGAATAATGCTCGCCCCTCAAGACAATGACCTCATCCTGACTCTCTCTCTGCGTGTACGCATTTGTACGAGCGTTGGGAACGAGTGTGACTGCGTTTGTGACAGTTTACTGTATATGCATGGATGGCAGAGAGAGAGAGAAAGTCAAAGAGGCAGAAAGAGAAGCAGGAAGTGTTCGGTCAAGGATGGATTACAAGGGGAAAAGGGTTCTGAATAGATCCTCAGGAGGGAAGTATTTCTCTCCCCTCTGTCTGATTGGCGTCCACCCCCCTCTTCATTGTCTGTCCACGGTGAAATGATCTGTAGATGACATTGGTGAGAGTCGGAGGTAATGTAAAGCGCACACACACACACACAGCAGCAGCCAGCCAGGCCCAGGGAGCGGTGGGCTTCGACAGGAAATTCCTTTACAGCCTTTCTGCTGACTAAGGCCTCCGAGTGGGAACAGAGTAAGAAAGAATGTAATGTATATGGTGTCTGTGTTATTTGGGGTCTGGTTCGGGCAGCATATGCATAAGCCATTACTAAAGGGCTGTGAGGGGTTTCAGAATAAAAGAGCGGTAATATCATTCAACAAATAAGCAGGTAATTGCAGCAACAAAAGCACAGCTCAAGAGTCTTTACAGCCCTTAGATGATGAATTGGATTTGCCTGAGTTGGCCCTGAATAATCTTTTTTTAAAATATATCCAATAGCATGCTTGCAGGCAATCAAAGTTCAAGGTTCTGTTTATTTTTCTTTAAAAGGTGCTATTGATAACATTCAGCCACTCGATGTCACATTCTCCCTCCCCCGTTCCACTACATTTACTTCACAACAAGTGGTTGCCAGGCACTTACCGTCAATCTCAGACATTTATTCGTTTTTTTCCACACTAACTGACGACCCAGAGATATCACATGATACCAAGGTCGTTTTGGCTCACAAGCCTTGTTAGAAGTGGGAACCAAACGTCAGATATCTTCCACGGAGATAAACAAAACATTCATTTTGGACCCGCCAAAATAATAAAAAAAAGATAAATTCAAAATCTGAATTTTTTTCAGGAAAAGCCTTTATTCGGCACCTTTCTAAAAGCTCTGTGGATGTATTATTTTTTTAAATATTTGTCTATAAAAAAACGTTATCAATAAGACCTTTAAATCGTGTAAATTTGACAGGGAGATTGGTGCCTCATTTGAATCTTCCTCTGCACTGATGTTAGTCTTGACATTGGTGCAACAGACTGACGGTCACACATCCCCTCGTCTGTTTCATCATCCAGTCACTCATCAAGCCCCCCTACAACCACACCCACCACACACACTCGGTGTTGTATGCACCCAAAGCCAGACAGACACAGACAGTAGCCATCTTTACAGGCAGCAGCAGCATCCATGTTGCAGAGCCAGCACGCTGCACAGGTGTCCCTACACAGTGACCTACATTAGCCCAGCTGATGCCACCACAAACACCACAGAAACATTTCATCGACTGCACCACCTGAGGCATCCAGTCAGTGAGGGCACGTTAAGAGAGATTCTGTGCGAATATGAAAGAAAGCTGCAGAAATGATATCATTAATGCAGCAGATGATGAACAATGGTATGTCAGAAGAAACATGTGGCCAATCCATCCATGTCTGTGTATGAGATGGATGCTGCAGCTGAGAGAAAAGGAGTGGCAGGTTGGGACTGGGGCGGGTCGATATGGAGCAACAGCGACATCAGGTGACTCGTTTTTATACTGCAGGCATTCTTAAAGATTTTAACATGTACAGATATTGCTTATAATGTTCCAAAACTTTACATTAAGAGTCTTGAATTCGAAATTTGTTTTTATATCTAACCAATCCACCCGTGAGCCGTTCATCACAAACACATTGTTCAAACCCACAGAGCTTTATTTAGAATTCTATTGAAGGCTCTAAAGTGTCCAAAGACGCCAGCTATGTCAGGCTGAATTTTGGAGAAATGTGTATAAAACTATGCATAAGACATCTAGAAATATTTTCATTTATATCTTTAGCTGTCAATCGATTCAAATATTTTAGATTAATCGCATGATTGTCCATGATTAATCGCAATTAATTGCAAATTAAGCACACATTTTCTATCTGTTCAAAATGTACCTTAAAGGGAGATTTGTCAAGTATTTAATACTCTTATCAACATGCGAGTGGGCACGTATTCTTGCTGCAAATCTATGTATATATCCATTACTGGAAATCAATTAACACAAAACAATGACAAATATTGTCCAGAAACCCTCACTCGACTGCATTTAGCATAAAAATATGTTCAAATCATAACATGGCAAACTGCAGCCCAACAGTCAACAACAGCTGTCAGTGTGTCAGTGTGCTGACTTGACTATGACTTGCCCCCAAACTGCATGTGATTATCATAAAGTGGGCATGTCTGTAAAGGGGAGACTCGTGGGTACCCATAGAACCATTTTCATTCACATATCTTGAGGTCAGAGGTCAAGGGATGCCTTTGAAAATTGCCATGACAGTTTTTCCTCGCCAAAATTTAGCACAAGTTTGGGGCATTATTAATAAGCCTTCTTCGCGACAAGCTAGTATGACATGGTTAGTACCAATGGATTCTTTAGGTTTTCTAGTTTCATATGCTGCCAGTATCAGTATAAAACTGAGCCCGCTACAACCTAAAAATTGCAAGTTGCTTTAATGCATTAAAGAAGTTAGTTGCGCTATCGCGTTAACTTTGACAGCCCTAATAGCTTAGTATAATCTTGAGTTTGAATATTTCACTCAGTGTAAACTATCTTTCAATGGAAAGCTATACAAGCTGATGCAAAATACTGTATATACGAGGGGAAATATTTAGCAATGAAAGCATTTTAATGCATTACATTGCAAAGTCATTACAACTGAACACTACAAAAAGGATGACCAGAATCTGTTAATGATATACAGTATACACTGTATAAGCTGTTTACTGTATACAGAGGGACAAAGTGTTTGAGTCAGACAAACCTTTGAAGTGTCCACCCACACATATAATACCATGAATTCATATTAAATTCTAAAAATAAGATTGTAAATTAGATTGAATTAGTGACTATTTTGTTCATAGAACTGACTGGTTCCTCTGAAAAGCCCCCACCCACAGACTTTCTATGAGCCTGTGGGTGGGGACAGGCCCACCTGTCTGTACACCTACCCTTCTGTACGGGGGCAGATAACAATCCTCTATAGTGTCATCTCTCAGGAGGAAATACTTTAAAAGGTGTACCATTTCAGTGATCCTTCAGTTAAAGTTTTAACCAAACGTTGCTTAGAGGAACTCTTTGGTTTACTTTTTATTGTGAAATTCCATTTTTTTCCCCAAGTTTAATAGACCCATTATTTCTACATTGTAGTTATGTTAACATTCAGTTGGTGTTATGAGCAAATAGTTTTGGTATGTGTGGTGATTTCCTGTGCATCGCTTCCACTGTAATTGAAGAACCTCAACGCTCCACTAATTATAGTGTTTTTGTAGCCTAGTCTGGTTCAGTAGCAATATGGACATACTGTACTGGAGTATTTTACAATGCACGACACTAAGCCCCCTTAGCCATGAATCCTTTAATGACAATGATCATTTGAAAAATATAGTGACTTAAAAAAAAGAAAGAACTTGACAGCTTTGAAAACAGACGTGTGTAGAACATCTTTGATTAGTTTCAAAGTGTGAATCTGAAGGGAGTACACAGCCGAGAGTTACAGACATGCAACACGTTGTCGGAAACACAAGAACCTGAAGAAGAACAGCCGATGTCTTTACCGAAAAATAACATACAACTCAACGGTAACCATCTGCACAATGCTTTGCATGTTATTGCACAGACATGCAAATCCAAAGCACATTATACAATAATTAAGCACTTATTTTAGTATAAATATTACATCTCTAGGATTATTTTTTCTCGGTTACATTACAGATGATGGAGAAGGAAGTCGGAAAAAAGCGTGGAGCGTTGCTCGCGTTGCTCCTTGGCCTACTTGGCACGCTGTCTGTTGAGCCGTTTTGAGAAACTTTATCACCGATTTGTTTCCTATACAAGTAAATAACAGACGCTAAACTCAAATTTCAAGCCAAAAAATCCAATATCACGACACCGGAACCAGTTTGAATTCTCCTTAAGTCAAATCTCTCTTAACAAGTTAATGAATTCCCTCGACCCAAACAAGACAACTCATTTAAACGTGACAGAGTTACCACCTGCAACAAGCTTATATATTCAAATGAATCACAAAGAGAAGGGTAAGAACTAATAATGAAACATTATCTGGTTGTGTTTCAGGTGACTGACTGGTAACAAAAAAAACATTTGGATTACATTATCACACTGCTGTGTGTTTTACAAGGCCATATATCTAGTGTCGGGAGTGAATCCAAAATGAAAAAGTGCTCTATATGAAAGGCCAAAATAGTTTTCATTTTTGAAGATTCACTTGCATAATAAAGATGAGAAAGAAAGGGGTACACGTAGAATTAAATCAATCGATAATCCTCACTCAACAATCCCTTGTAAAGCATTTCGTCTTAGAAAGTTGACAAGCAGCATTATAGTTTATGGCTATTTTGCAGCCTGCTGTTAAGTCACTGCCCAACTTGCAATGCGCTCGCAACATATGTGATGTGTTTAATGGCATAAAGAAAAAAAGGGGGAAAACAGCTCCTCCCCTGCTGCGGTGACACCTTTCACGTTCTGACTTGTCACTGCGTGTCCTCAGGTTTTTAAAAAAAGGTCGTGACTAGTGTCGTATGCTCTCTAAGTCAGAAGTTACTCCAAGATAATAGCCAAGACCTGAGTCATGAACCTCGCTAGCGGCCTATCTGCACTGGGCTGACGGAGCAGTGTGATTCTTATTGCCTTGGTCTCCCCGTTGCTCTTTTCAACGGGTTTACCAATATGGTCCAAACCCGCCGGAAAATCCCCTACTGACAATCATGACATGGTGACAGTGTGGACAAAGAGTTAAAACACGTTAAGCATGGTTCGTCTGCCGAGAACTTGCTTTTAATGGCGGGACAGAGTTCGTGTTGCAGCGGCTCTCAGTCCCAGTTCTCCCAGTCTTCGTCCATCTGGTAAAAAAAAAAAAAAGGAAAAGGGGTTAGTGAAACATTCTACATTTTTTATATTTTAATTTAAAGTTGCTATTGATAACATTCAGTCACTAGAGGTTGCATTCTCCCTCCCCCGTTCCACTGCATTCACTTCACAACAAGTGGTTACCAGTTCATTGCACAACCTGCATACTTTATGTTCGAGTGGAGTGAGACACATCTTTCATGGTGGAGTAAAAGTGATCTCATAACATGTAGCTTATACATTAGCTATAGATTTATGTTACTTTGTGCGGGTGGTGTTTCAAGATTCATGTAAGGTATATGGTAAAGATATCTATTTTTAGGTTACGTTTAGCTTGTCGTCTTATCAGTGGTGTGGTGCAGGGGTATACACGACTTATTCTTCAGTCGGCAACCTACTTCTGAATCTCCTCTGATGCACATCTTCGTTATACATTGTTTGAGGGAATTATAACGTTCTACATGCTAAGATGCTAACGTAGCTCCTCGGGGATTGAAACGGTTATTTTGACAATCTAACTGGTGACAACACATTGGTTAAGGTTGTAAGGACTATGGCTGTTCGTAGTTGGGTTGTTGGTGTTGTTTAAATATGCCGAATTGTAATTTTATGTGTTATTGTTGTTCGGACGATTAAGCTAAGACAGCTCATATGTGCTAATGTCAGTTTTCACGGTAAATATTCACATATTCTTCAACCTGACGGAGACACTCAGCCATTTATCTGTTCTTTCCACTCTTAACTGGCAACTTGATTGCTGACGACACAGAGATACCACATGATACCAACGTTGTTATGCTATTGGCTCACAAGCCTTGTTAGAAGTGGGAACCAAACGTCACATATCTCCCACAGAGATAAACAAAACAAACATTCATTTTGGACCCGTCAACATTTTTAAAATGATGAATTCATAATTAATTTTTTTTTTTTTTAAGAAAAAAAAAAAATAATCTGAAAAAAGCGCTGATGTATTTTTTTTTAATTATTCGTCTACACAAAAATGTTATCAAGACCTTTAACATTCTGGTAAATGTCCCAACACCAACCTCTCCAGAAGCTTCTATTTTAGAGAGCGCCATTTGGACTTCTTCTTCTGTCATGTCCAGGTCGAAGTCTTTCTCCCAGTCCTCGCTCACATCGGTGCTGGACCCTGGAGACAGAGAGACACATTTGGAACTTTTCTGTGACCTTGACTCTGCTGCTTCTTCTTCTAAGCCTATTAGGTGGAAAACTCATAACCACATCACTGAAGTTAATCCTGTTTGGATTTATACAGAATCTCACTGCCAACTGACAAACGTCCTCAAGTCACCGTACCTTTCTTGCCATTGTTAGAGGGCGTAGATTTCCCGCTGTCAGAGTTGAGCTCGAACACTCTCAGGTCCTGCGGCCCCTCCTCCTTCGCTGCTTCTGGTTTAGAAGTGAGGGCAGCAGCCCGCGCTGACGCCCCGTCGACAGCGACCTCTGGCTGGGTTACAGTTTCCACTTGAGCCTCGGGAGGCGAGTCACTCTTTCCAGGCCTCTGCTCTTCTTGTGTCTTGTCCGAAACATCTTCCAAGCTAGCTTCTGTCAGTTTCTTGGCCAGCTCCGTGGCAACGGGCTCAGGCCGCACCTCCACCTGCGTCGGCAGGCTGACGCTGTCGCTGCTCACTGAGAGGGCGGTGTCGCGCTCTTCGCTGGGAGACAGCACAGGGCTCAGCAGATAGGTTCCCGTGGGAGGCGTCGAGGTCAGCCGGGTCGAGCTGTTGTCCAACGGGGGCGTAAAGTTGAGTAGAGATGATGACGTGGCGCCGAGGAAGTCATCTGACAGGAACAGCATGAACAACAGAGTGTTAAGTGACAGGTTTTAAAGTTGACCTGCTTATTTGCAATGTAAAACTGAAGACAGCATACCCTCCTCCTCCTCCTCCCAGCCCAGGGTCTCCGTGTGTGTCGGCTGTTCTGCCCTCTGCTTCAATGCCACTCTCCTCGCCTCCTCCTAGAAAACACAATCAGAGTCAAATTTTAATATTTGCAATAATAATAAACTTCATTTATACAGCACCTTTCATACATAAAGTGCAGCTCAAAGTGTTTTACAAGAAAAAAATTATAAATAAATACAAGCAATAACACAGGTGTTAAAGACAGAGGTCATCAGTGAGCAAAATGCACCAATAAATAAGACCAATAAAACAGTAAAATACATAAAAACAACAATGCAAGCAGCCTTCCTTAGGTAATGAATGCGTGTTACATTAGTTTTTCTTTCCTCTCCTTTATGTTGTTGACTTCTGCTTGTGAATGCCTTGTTGTTGTGTAATCACAGTTTCATTAATGCAGTACAACACAATACCACAGACGGCTGGCAGATTTACCTTAGAATCTACATCTCTCTAATACTATGTCAAAAAGCAGAATACGACACAGTTGTAGCTTCAGAGATAGGACTGATTAAATGGCTGTTGTACCTGATTGCCTTAGCTTATTTTGGTGTTGCTACTTTTCTGGTATTGTAAATTTTGAAAAAGATCTGCCGTCTGTAAAAATGTATTGTAATACTGATTGTCCAACAACTTTGTAAACAAACACCGTCTTTGTGTTATTTAAATTTAAACATGTTTTAAGACCAAATAATCGCTCATTCAATTAAAGCTGCAGTCGGTAACATTGAGCAAATATGATAAAACGTTATTCATATAAAAACTGTCACTATATCCTGACAGTAGTGCATAAGACAAATGATCTGTGAAAAAATTCCCTCCTTGTGCTCCTAATGGCATTTGCAAGTTTCTACCGTGCCCGAACCTTAACAACCAATCACAGCCGAGCCGGAGCCGGCCAGTCTCTGGGCAGCTGTCAGTGTACTGTTTAGCTGTAAATCAGAAAGTTTGTGACTCGGCCGCCATGTTGAAAACAGTCAAGCCAACAGCAAGTACCGCCAACCAGCTGGAGCAAATTTTCTCATTTTACAACTAAACAGTACACTACAAGATGTTTCTGAAAACATTTGAGGCGAGAAATAGGCATTACAGTAACAGAATATTGATTCATATTTGATCAGCGTCTAGTTTGACCGTTTGATCGGAGTTTAAGTTTCGCCATCAGTGATTGACAGCTGCTGTAGAGACTGCTCAGCTCTGATTGGTTGTTTTCCTCCGGTCTGTGAAATCTTGCAGATGCCATTAGGAGCACCGGAGGACACAGATGGACATGATTTTTTTTCAGATTATCTGTCTCATGCACTACTGTCAGGATATAGGATATAGTTTTTAATAATCATATTTGATCAAAGTTAGCAACTTTAGCTTGAAAGTAAATAACACATAACCAATGCTTTCTACATAACTACTACTACTACTAAGCAGATGGAGCCACAGGCAGTGACTCAGGACCACGAGCATGTTTCAACCAGCAGGTGGCACCAAAGACAATGAATTGAGCTGAAGGGAAAGACATACAGCATTGAGGATAGTTTGCAGTTTAGAATATAAAATAGCATGATTACCTGGTCCAGCTGGAAGACTCTGTAGAAATACCTCTGCCAGAATTCTGAATGGGATACAGCAACCGGCACCTGTGAATAAAAAAAACAAAACTGTCCTCATCTTGTTTTTACTTCCAATTCCTGATGACATCTTGTTCTTTTTTGCATTTAAAAGCACTTGTTGTTGGTCGCTTTGGATAAAAAGCGTCTGCCAAATGAATGTAATGTTTTACTTCAAAACAAAACTAGAGGCTGTGCTCCGTAACAGTATGGGTTGACAAAAGCATCAATACCTACCATTTTGGTGTAAAGGGCTCGTATAGAGGGACTGTTGACCAAATGCTCTGAGATTTCTCCTTTCTTATCTTCCAAACTGAAGCCGGACAGCCAGTTGTCAAACTGCTCCGGGGGACCTGGACAAAAATAACTTCTCATTAAATTAAACTCAAAAGACACCAAAGTGCATCAGCAAATATTAAGATCACATGTATTATCCCATCAATCTTACAATTATCACATTTTGAATTAAATTGCAGGTCACCACACAAATCCAGCAAACTAATAATTCAGTACTGGTACCATTACTCATTAGTATTCAAATCCTGGCAACGCTTTAAGAATGGTGAACAAAAATGACTTTGAGTTGTCAGGGCAGCTTTTAAAAGGCGGATAATATAACTTTTATGATCGGACATTTAGGGGCATTTATGTGTCACCGCACAAAAACAGATGGGTAGTATAGATAGTGAGTAATCTTAAAAGGTGGAATAGTATCTACATTATTAACATCTACTGTTCGCAATCAGAAGAACGACAATATTTAAGAATACCTTACTTCAAACACAATATAACTAATGCCAGTCTAACATTCTGGTGGAGGTCTTGCACTACTTCACTGTGTCTTTGCTGTCTTACCGTCGGGCTCATTGCAGTATGTAGCAGGGTCAGCTTGCAAACTGTAGAGACGTGCCTGCAGGACAAACAAATGCTCAGCTGTGCTTGTTTTGTCTCAACATGTACATCATGCGCTCACTTTCACAGTCCTGCAGCCTCTTATGATGAAACATAAGAAACCTAAATCTGTCCTGAATCCAACACTTTGTTCAACATTTTCAAGGAGATGCACCAGAAGGTTACATTTTCCATTTAAATGTTGATTCACAATGCTTAGCTGTGCTGTTTTATCATTTACAATCAACCTGTCGTATTAACAGGAGACTTTAAAGCCATTTTTTTCAGCTGAAAGTACAAGTAGAACTGTCGCCCACCTTAGAACTGTCGTAGATCTCTGTAGTTCCTGATGGCGTTGCAACCAGTGTGATTACATCACAGTCAATGGTTTTATCAGGGGGTGGAGCGAGCGTGTCTGTTATCACCCCTAAGAAACTAGAGAGGCTCTTCTTCACCTTTTCTGAGGTCTCAGAGGAACCTTCCACCTGGAAACAGCACAAATAGACAGGTTACATTTGGCATTTAGCAACTAACACCCCATTCATACTGCAGATATGCGACGTGGGTTTACTGACCGGGTTTACAACCACCGTTTGAATGCTTGATTGTCAAGAGACACTTGGATAAAAACAATAAACAAGGTAAAGGCTGCAACTTACCGCAAGCTTGTTCCTGACAGCATGGGCTGTAGCCACAATTGAGCAGGTCGTGTCATGTTGCACCACAGTGGAGAACTCTGTCAGGTCTCGCTTTATGAACTCTAAGGCCTCAGTTGACTGCGAAGAAGAGAGTCAAATAATTATAAATCAAAATCAAGATTCAGCTTTTTCATCTCCATTAAGAAATTATTGTGTCAGACAAGTGTATTTGTGCATAAAAGCATAACATTCAAATAACACAAGAAATAACTGCTCACGTCATCAATAGACAGAAAACATAGGGGTGTCGCAACATACTGGTATTGACGATAACCGTGATATTTAAAAAAAAAAATGAAATATTGATATCATGTTAATAATACACACATGATAATATTGTGTAAATAATCCAGCGCCTTTTAAATCACGCTTTTGTACAGTTATGGTTGCAGATTGTCTCTCTACCTCCCTATGAGTTTAATTAATTTGACAAAAAAAGAGACAAAACGCACAATAAACAAAGTTAAAGATGAATGTGACTAATAGCATTATTATTATGATTTTTCTTTTTGAAATTTTCTAAAGATATTGCGTTAATATTTTTATCATGAATTCTTTTTGCCATGATAATCATGTAATGAAAATCTGATAGATATTGCGACAGCCCTGAGCGTAAATATAAAAACTTGAAGAAAAGCAGTAAAATTTAATGGAGATTTTAATTTATTAAGGAGGCCTGATAGGTCAACAACCTTCAGGCACTGTGAACTAATCATCCCACTTGTTCTCAAATGTCTTCCTGGAACATCATGTTCTGAGACCTGAATAGCTGTAACTTTCTTGATCATGCCTTTGAAACAACCTTAAAAATGCTGCGCAACCAGTTTTTATTGGCAAGAGGTAAAGGTTCTAAAATCACACTGTCACCACAGAAAGGTGCGAATACAGATTTGGACATAAAGCTGTACAACTTGTGTTCAAGTTATTTGGGGGGGAAAAACAGCCTTTGCTGACCACGGCAGTTTTACATCTACGAATCTTATTTTGTCAGTAATAACAGTGCCTGGGTATCTATATGTTTTGGCTCTGATCTTTCATGGCAACTACTGTATGTAGATACTGTTTGTTGTTCACTAAAATCTAACTCTTGTTGTATACATGTTATATATGAGAGAGGAGGGTGATGGCTAAGCTGTCATCCATGATGGAGGATGACTCCCACCCCATGCAGGACACCATCCAGTAATGGAGAGCTCTTTCAGCGACAGGCTGCTCCACCCAAAGTGTGTGAAGGAGCGCTATCGCATGTCCTTCCATTCTGCAGCTGTCAGACTCAACAACCAGCACTGCTCCCAGTAGACCACTAACACACCAAATACTGACAATAACCTGATATTTTCAGGTGGAATTTCATTTCATTCTCACTGTGCAATATCATTTCCAACTTGTGTTATTTCTTTAATAGTCTGTTTATTGTCAATACTGTATATACTGCTCCTATTTTTATACTTCCTTCTATTTAAATGGTTCCTATTTTTGTTACACTTTGTTCAGCTCTTTTTTTACTGTGTTAGCTGATGCATCTTGTTTTTTTTGCACTCTCCCCTTTGCTGCTGTACACTGCAAATTTCCCCACTGCAAGACTAATAAAGGAATATCTTATCTTATATGTTGTTTTTATGTTATGATTTACACATTGAAGGGGGAGTAGTGGCTGGCGTTGTCCCCAGAACAACATCAGACAAAACATTGTAAATGCTGGCAAACTAATGATACAGCACAAAGCACTGTAATTGTCCATGATTTGGGTGACTTCTTGATTGTGGATTACCTTTTCTTTGACAGCCTGGAAGCTCTGCTGCAGCCAGCCTCCCCACCAGCCTTCTCTGTAAACACACAGACACCAAAACAGCAAAGATCATATCTCCATAATCATAACACCACATCTGCACGACCGCTGTACAAACACGCTTTGTCAATATAGCCCAGACTTCAGACGTAATGACTAGTCAGCTGCTGCCTCTCTCAAGCTATCTCTTGCTATCTCTAGCTAACTGACACACACACAGGCTAGCAAGCTAACGAGCTAGCTAACGTCATCTATCCACGCCACGCAGGCTTAATGTGCCACGAGTACGATTTGTAAAGCTCAACCTACATGTTAAGTGCTCGGTGTAACAATAAAGGACGTGTAAACACAGCGCACTCTTTGTTACAGCGTGATTTAACGCAGCTAACCAGGCTAATGCTAATGCTACCCAGGCTAATGTTTTGGTAAACAAAGTCACTTCCTGATCTGACTCCGTTGAGCTGTATATACAGTACAGCGTGTAACCTAGGCAACTACACCAAAGCTCATTACACACATAACACACTAATGAACACGATGTGTGCTCGATGTCGATGCTCTCCGCTGATTTATATGTTATAAAGCAAATAAAGTAAATAGCCGAGTTCACTCTCACCCTTCAGCCATCTTCACACGATGACATCATCAGTATTTACTGAACTCTGACCCCGCTGGCTGCGTGGCTTGAAAACAAATAATAAAAACACACGTGATCCGATATAACTTCCTTCTTCCTGCGGTATATATATATATATATATATATACAGATAATTACATCCACGATGGGGATACAAAACACTGTTTAATACTGTACAGTTTGTAACCAGGGAACAGTCGTTGCGTTCTATGGTGGCTGCAGAGGAACACATTGGACAGCAACGCTGAAGACTGAGTGGCAAAGAGACTGTAGTGTTGGAAGAAGCACTGTGGGCTCCTGTGCTTACTGAAACAATGAGCATTTGTTTTTTTTTGTTTTTTTGTTGTTTTTTACATTTATCCTTTGATATTGCAATATATTGTTATTAATTGTTGTTTTATTTGTTTGTTTGTTTTATTGACACAATAAACATTAATTACTTCTTTATTGTTTTCTTCCATTTACATGCGTGTAAATGGAAGAAATATTACATGCCTTTTTAATAACATGTTTTGCACTATGACCGGAAAACAACCAGTCAGAGCCGAGCTGGAGTCTGCCATCTCTGAGCAGCTGTCAATCACTGGTGAACTACAATCAAACGGTCAAACTATGCAGCGCTGATCAAATATGAATCAATATTCTGTTACTGTGATGCCTATTTCTCGCCTCAAATGTTTTCAGAAACATCTTGTAGTTTACTGTTTAGCTGTGAAATGAGAAAGTTTGTGACCTGGCAACCATGTTGAGATCAGTTGAGGAAATACCAAGCACCGCCCACCAGCCGGAGCACAGCCAATCGGAGCGCTCTCTTTCTGAAATGACCTGTGATTGGCCAAAGTCTCCCGTCACTGGTTAAATTTTTTTAACAGAGCCATGAGGAGGTGCAGAAGTCTAGTTATCTCTCAGAGCACTTGAATTACAATATGCTGAAAAGTTATTGCCCAATGATGCCAAAAGCCTACTGGAGGTTTAAGTAAACGCATCTGGAGTTACGATCACAGTTGGCAGAAGTGCATTGAAACAAAGGAGGACAAACAGTAGCACAATGCTTCCATGAGGGAGGCTAACCATTTTACATGCATGTAAATGGAAGAAATATTACATGCCTTTTTACCAACATGTTTTGCACTATGGAACTGTGATGCTGGAAACTTGAATTTCCCTAGGGATCAATAAAGTTACTATATCTATCTATCTATCTATCTATGTTTTTTTTTTTAAATATCTATATATTTAACTCCGGATGGATTTGTGGGTTGTAAATAAACTTGGGATGCTGTTCATATATTCAACTTGGGATGTAAATACATCTGGGATAATTTTTATATTATATTATATTATCATTCTATGATATATGAGTTAATAGAGGAGAAGTGAGAAAGGGGTAGGGAAATATAAGTTTTTCTTCTACCTACTCCTTTTCGGACACTACAGTATAACTCTTGTTTTGTTTGTTATTATTTTGTATCTGTTTTTATTTATTATATGTTCGAAATAAAGTCTTTCATTCATTCATTCATTCATTCATATATTGTAATTTGCTTAATGAATTGTATATATGTATATATATGTTTTTGTTTTTATTTTGTTCTTTTTTTTATTTTTATTTATTATTGAATTGACGCTTTGGCAATATTGTTCACCTGACAGTCATGCCAATAAAGCAAATTGAATTGAATTAAATTGAATTGAATTTAATTGAATTGAGAGGACTTTCAGTTGTTCTCTATTGTTTTGATGTATTGTTAGAAACAAGAAGTAACCAAACTTTGCATGTGACTTCATACTGTTTATGAGGTCAGACGTTTTGTAGCCTATACCTCTGCATATTTATGCCAGAAACTGTAACATATTTGTCTAGGAATAACAAAGAAAATAGTGTGACATTCATTTGAAATCTGCACTCAGTGTAGACACTTGTGTTAAATGCGCTGCAAATATACAAATACTACAAATACTGTACAAATATGGAACACCAAAATACATGTTATCAAGAGCTCGTTATCCTTAGAACATTTTAAAAGGAAATATCATCACATTTAATTAATGATGTCTAATTATCTTTTGATATGTTTAGATATATTTTCTTTTTCTTCTGTACTGTTTTTTGTGTGTATTTCATTATTTTTATTGGATTGTTATCCACTGTTTGGTTACGTTTTTCTGCCCATTTTGTGTACTTCCTGTTGTTGTTTAACTTTTTTTTTTCTTTTTTTTTTTAATTATGTTAGTTTAGATCTTTCTTCCTTTTTTGTTATTGTTTTTTTTTTCTCCTGGGGTTTGGGGGAGGTCCTTTGTTTAAGCCTGTGGCTTCTTGACCTCTCCTGACACATTTTTTTTTTTTTTTTCATTGACTGGATTTTGTGCAGTTTTATATACGGTATGTGCAAATAAATAAATAAATAAAAAAACATAATTCCTTTGTAATAGTTGTGTGAAAAGTCATCAAAAGTTAAAGCAGCAGTGGGTAGAATTGGAGCAAATATGATAAAAAAAAAAGGTATTTTTATAAAACTGTCCCTATAACCTGACAGTAATGCATGAGACAGGTAATCTGCATAAAATCATGTGCCTCTGTGTTCTCCGGTGTCCTCCGGTGCTCCTAATGGCATCTGCAAGATTTCACAGACCGGAGGAAAACAACCAGTCAGAGCCGAGCTGGAGTCTGCCATCTCTGAGCAGCTGTCAATCACTGGTGAACTACAATCAAACGGTGAAACTAGGCAGCGCTGATCAAATATGAATCAATATTCTGTTACTGTAATGCCTATTTCTCCCCTCAAATGTTTTTCAGAAACATCTTGTAGTGTACTGTTTAGCTGTAAAATTAGAAAGTTTGTGACCCGGCAGCCATGTTGAGATCAGTTGAGGAAATACCAAGCACAGCCTACCAGCCGAAACACACAGCCAATAGGAACGCTCTCTCTCTGAAATGACTTGTAATTGGCCAAAGTCTCCCGTCACTGGTTCGATTTTTTTAAAGCCTGAAAACAGAGCCATGAGAAGGTGCAGAAGTCCAGTTATCTCTCAGAACACTTGAATTACAATATGCTGAAAAGTTATTATGGGATTTTTGCCCAATGATGCCAAAAGCCTACTGCAGGTTTAAGTAAGTGCATTGAAACAAAGGAGGACAAACAGTAGCACAATGCTTCCATGAGGGAGGCTAACCATTTAAGCATATGCAAGTTGTTTGGTTTTAATCAAACCTCATTTAACCAATAAGCTGCATATGAAACCAAACAAATGAATCCAGACCGAACCTCTCCTTCCTGAGCCATTATGTTGGCTAATCAGTGTTTAGCGATTCCAACCTGAATCCCCTCATCAATCTCCTGCTCTGTCAGTACATCTGTGGATGTGCATGTGAGCGTATGTGCACGCCGTATTGCATATGTGTGTGTTGACCCCCAGCAGCTGTGCTTTCTCCCTCATCAGCATTCTGGGTGAAAAGGGGGCTGTAAGGCTTTACCGAGCACAAAATGAAACTGAACAGGCAACAAGCCTCTGGAAGTGTATTCTCCCTTAATTGAAGTTCCCCCTCATCCAGACGCTGCACAATTGTGTGCGTATGTGCCTCAATATGTCTCCCCTGTCTGGCCCCTCAATCCTCTTAATTGGGTCTTTCAGTCCTCTAATTAACTCTGTCAATGCAGGTTGAGCTGAGCCAAGTTGGGACAAGCACTCCTCTATTGATCAGTATCTGAAGCAGTTAACTTATCCATCTGTCTACATGGTGTGTAGTGTTTGCATGACATTTAATGCACAAAAGGGTAAATGTGTGATATTCCTTGTATTGTTAAAAAAAAAAAAAACTTTAGTGTCTTTGATTTTTTGCAATTCTTCTTCTTCAGCTAATAAACAATTAAGTAGATTTATTTTGTACTATTTTATCTCAGATTTTGGATTACTACATCTAATGTATGTGTATGTAGGTGTTTATGAAGAAAACATAGTCCTACGATTGGTTATGAAGTGTAACTCTCCTCTCTAATACATCCATTATGGTTAATATGGAATACTAAAATGCAGTGGTGGAAAGCAGCTAAGTACATTTACTCAAGTATTGTACTTAAACACAATTTAAGGTATTTGTTCTTCCATGTTATGCTTTATACTTCTACCTCACTACATGTTAGAGGCAGATATTGTACTTTTTTCTTATTAGAAGTTTGAAAAAATATATATTTTAACCTGTTTTGAATGCAAATGAACTTGTTTCAATTGACTACAATCATTTTTTTTTCAAAATTCTAGTGCCTACCTGCCTTATTCTCTCTTGTTTCAAGATACAGACACTCAACAGAAATGTAGATGTAGATTAAACTGCCCAACACTTAATAAAGTAGCTAAAACCTCCACCTGGACCAACTACAACAAAAATGCTAGTCACCCATTAATGAATCTGTGCTGATAACCCTGTGATATACAGTATATGGCACTATGGAAATGTCCATTTGGCAAAATAAGTAGTTTTGTTACTTTAAGTACATTTTGATGATACTATTGAATGTAGGACTAATTACTTGTATCTTTCCATTGTAATATTGGTACTTTTACTTAAATAAATAATAATAATTTTATTTATATGGCGCTTTTTTTAAGCTTAAACACAAAGTGCTTTCCAGATTAAAAGATTTACAGAATAAAAATAAAAAATCATAAACCCATGTACCCCTGTATGACATACAAAAATGAAAGCACATATATCAAGCAGCACTGAGCCCATACATAAACAGATGAAGGTAAAGTGCAGAATAAAATAAATAGTTCATAAGCAAGATGTGGACAAGATAAATAACCTCATATATGAAAATAAGATGCAAATATCAGAAGTGATCCCATAATGCCATAAAGGATGTGAATACTTCCTCTACCCCTGCTAAAATAATCCCTCTCTGTATCGCTGTATTTAATTTCCAGAGGTAATTGTGCACAACATTATGACTTAAAGCAGAGCTGCCACTGCTGGTTAGCGTATGCTAAAGAGCGCCGTGATGACAGCAGTGGCTGACCATAATGGCACACAGAGGACCTGTCCATATTGTATGATTTAAGAAGCATATCCATTACACACCACACACATCACACCCACACATGCTCCAGACCGCTGATGCCACACCGTGGGTTAACACCATCTGCTGCTGATCAGGAAACACCAGCTTTGCACAAGTCAGTGTCTCTAATTATCTACCTAGAGCAAAGGGAGGCCAGTCCCACTAATCTCCACAATGTGTTCTGCTTCCCATTCCCACCTGTGCCCGAGTGAAGGGGGGGCCCTTGTGGGAGGACCCGGGGTCTCTGTGTCAAGGGACCAGGGACCAGGTGACGCCGCAATGCCGGTCCCCACGACAGAAGCTCCGCCGCTTGGTTTGGCTGGCAGCTGCCTCCCCCCACTGAGACGTCCCACAGCTGACAATCCCAAAGTACTGACAGGGGCTCTTTGCAGTGTCAATAGCCTCATATATTAGAGCTAACCGCCTTTGTGGTGAGTGAGGGTGTCAGGCCTTTTGGCCCGACAGCGCTTGTTACCATGATGAAATGTAGATTGAATGGAGGGGGTCTGTGTCTCAGGCACGAGAGCGTGGACTCCCTCGGCCTTTGTGTCCCACGCATGGCTATTGTTCGAACCCATTCAGGGCTCTCGGGAGGGGAGGAGGAGGTGGGTGTAGGAGGGAGGTGGGTGAGAATGAGTTACATCTCTTCATTTCTCCCCCTGATCTCCAACTCATCTGTCAGCCGTGGGAGGATAAGCATGTATTTTACACGCTTGATTTGTTGCTAAGTGAAGGCCGGCCATTGTCGGCTTGTTTGACTAAATCATGTTCATGGCAATCAGTGTGGATAACAGTTATGTTTTGGTGGATTAATCATTGTTATGAATCAGCTAGCACTTGAGTTTTTAACACATTTGTGTTGAAAGTATGTGGAAATATTTACTATAAAATTTAAAAAAGAGAATCCTGTGTGTTTTTATAGAAACCTTTTAGATTGACCGCATTATGTCCTCTCCTTTAAAATTGCCCTTTGTGTGCCTATGCCCATGTTCTTATGAGACAGAGACAAATCGCTGGCCTAGAGCTAAGGACACGGCTATGTCCCTCGCCTGCGTCAGACAAAAGTGACGCGCCTTCCTGGCGCCTGTGTCGTCCTTTCATCTCCTACTCCCCGTTGAGGTGAAGATGGATGGTCCCCTGGCTCAGGAACGCCACATTCAGCCTCTGGTGCTGGCGTATTGTCTCGTCCTTCTGTCCCTCTCTAGCTCTTTAGAGGTTAGGCTGTCCAAAGCTGGTTAGCAACCAATGACAGCCCCCTTTCCTAAATATCCATTTTTACACTGCTGTCCTTCCTGAGCGCCAATAAAACCCCCTTCTGTTCAGTTAAAGAAGATGTGGCTGTATTGTTTTGATACAGCTGCTGTGTTTGTCAGTATGTCTAAAACCCTTCTAGAAAAGTAGCTGCCTTGTAAAAAGAAATAATACCTGGCTGACATTGTTTGTTTTTCACCAGTATTCAGACAAAACTACCAAAAAATATGAAAAAAAAAATAGTATATAGAAGAAAAAAGCAAACAAGAGTTCTTATTATAACAAAATTTTAATTTAGGAAAATAGAAATCCTGCAATACAATAGGACATACCACTTCCATTTCTGACAGTGTTTCATCACCACAGATATCAGATAAATTACAGTATTTGCTACTCTGGTAAAATCCTGTGTGCATTTGGAATATTTCTGTATAAACAATGCAGAAGACACAATTGATAAAAAATAGCAGCAGTTTGAATGGCAGAAGATATATACAGTATGTACAAGCTCTGGCACCAGCCATCGTTTTAGCAGTTCATTTAGCTGCTTGGTTCATTGTGTTGATCCAAACAGTTAGAAGTCAGTTTTTGTAAGAGAGTCCTGCTCACTTGGTCATAGACAGGCTGTGTAATGTGGAGGTAGTGGTGGGCAAAGGCTGGCAGAGCGAGCATGGGCAGGGCATGCCGGGGAAGTGCCTGTAGCAGCCGGCCAGGTGGAGGGGGTCCTTCAGGAGGCCCTGGACTGGAGCGTGGAAACCCAGGAAGCTGGCGGATGGAGGGGAGTGCAGGGTTGTGGCGGGAGAAGGTGAAGAGTGATGCTGGAGAGCTGAGGGCGCTACTAGAGCGTGCAGGGACTGAGCCAGAGGATGCAGAGGGTGGTGGGCAGAGGGGGTGATGGCGTGGTGGGCGACGGTGCGGCTCTGGGCGGCGGCGGCGGCGCCTCCGTAAACATCCCCCACCAACTTCTTCATCTCATCCAAGGAGCCGGACAGCATGAGGATGTAGTTGCGAGCCAACATTAAGGTGGAGATCTTCGACAGCTTGCGGACAGAAGGCCCGTGAGCGTATGGCATGACCTCTCTCAGGCTGTCCATCGCCTGGTTCAGATCGTGCATCCTCTTCCTCTCCCGGCTGTTGACTTTCAGCCTCAGGTCTTGCCCCTCGATCTCTTTGGGCTCAGACCTGGTCTTGGCCTTACCGCCCCCGCTGCAGCGCTCCGTCCTGCCCTGGCCGTCGGCTTCGTCGTCTGCTCTGTTCTCTTGGCAGTACGTCTGGAACATCTTGTTGGAGAAGAAGCTCCCGGCACAGTCGTCCACCACAAGGTCTGGGGACGAGGAGCGGCTGCAGACGGAGCCAGAGTCAGAATCCATCTCGGTTGGAGTAGATTAAAGTTGGGCAAAAAGAAATGGTCCAAAAATATACTACCCTGCTGGAGTTTAAATTCTACAGATGCTTCCTAGTTCTCTGCTCTCAAGCTGCTCCAGTTCCCTGTAGTGTCACCACAGTCTCTCAGAGTTTGTGCTGTTCAGTGTGATGATCAGTGTGTCCACAGGAGTGAGTCTGTCTAAACTGTCACCCTCTGGGCCCGCTGGGGTGTATTTATACCGCCGGCGTAACAAAGGAACAATAAAGCTGCATAATGAGACACTTAGAGCCACAGCCAATTGCAGAAGGGACACACTTTCACCCCTCCTTCCTGCAGCCCCCGCTTCACCTTCCCACACCCACGTTTAACTCCCCCAACCCTGATGAACCCCCCTACACATTAACCAAAACAGTTGTGTTGTTCACATGTTGTGTTAGGCTGTACAACCAGGATTTAACCAGGACTATGTTAAAGGGGAACTAAGTCCATTTCAAAATTCATACATGGTCCTATATGGACTAAGACTGTCACAAAAATATTAGTAAACATGAACAAGTCTCTCCCAAATCCATAAACTAGAGCGCTAAAACTCAAACTTGTGATATCATAGGGTATAACGTGTGGAACTGCTCCATTGACAATGGATTGGGAGAGATGTTATGACACTGAGAGCATCCAGGGGAATGTTCTGAGTATGTTAGTGCCTTCAAATGAAACTCGTGAGCTCGCATGATTACAGCATGGGAAGTCATGTACACATGGTGTTCAAGTGGTTAAGTCATGAGAACAGCGGCAATATTAACGTTACTGTCGGCGTCTAGAAGCCACAGAGGCTAACAATTTAGCAACATTGCAAGTGGGTAGCATAACGCAGGAAATGCAAAAGCATAATGACAGGAAAAAGATGATGCTGTTTGGAATTTTAGCATTTTCCTCAGACATATTACGAAGAATTTCAATATTCGACTAAAATTACAATATTATGTACCGAAAAATTAACTTCCAAGGCCTCCGCCATTTCTGACAACGTCAACAAATACGTCGCAACTCGTGAACTCGGAGCTCTCAGAAACTTTCCAGTTATGAGGTTGTGAATATGACAAGAGGGGGGCGTTCATATGGACTCTTCTCGTGAACACGGGAAACACAACCCCGTTTGAAGGCACAACATGGGTAAATTTTCTGTTTCAGAACTGAGGACACATAGAATGAAGCTCATTTGGGTATAAACATGAAAACAAGCATTCTGTGGGTCCACAAAATCAGTAGCCCATTCATTGTCTATGGAGCAGCTCCAGACTTTATACCCTGTGACATCACAAGTTTGAGACCTACTTCTGTGGTTTCTGTCTTTGAGAGAGAGTAGCTCATGTTCACAAATATTGATTGAACTTTCCCAGGCCATGGACATAACATATTGGAATTAGGACTGTCAAAAAGTTAACGCGATAATAACTCATTAATGCAAATTCGTTTTAACTCTATTCATTTCTTTAACGCAATAACACAACTTGCGATTTTTAGGTTGTAGCGGGCTCAGTTTAAAGTAGTATCACTGGCATCATGTGAAACTAGAAAAAACCTAAGGAATCCATTGATACCAGGCATGTCATACTATTTTGTCATGAAGGAGGTTAAATAACGCTCCAAACTTGCATTAAATTTTGGCGAGGAAAAACTGGCATGGCCATTTTCAAAGGGGTCCCTTGACCTTTGACCTCGAGATATGTGAATGAAAATGGGTTCTATGGGTATGTGTGACATGCTGTGTTGTTGATGTTGTTTAGAGTATTAAATACTTGACAAATCCCTTTAATGTACATTTTGAACGGATAAAAAAAATCAACAATCAATCATGATTAACTATGGACAATCATGTGATTAATCGCTATTAAATATTCGAATCGATTGCCAGCCCTGATTGGAATTCTTCATTTAGGTGGTGTTCCCCTTTAAAACTCCCATTAAAGATAGTGGTGCATGTTGCACAGTGCATGTGTGAACATAAAAATTGAATCAAAGTTTAATTTAGCAAGTAGGCAGAGTATTTCTTGTTATTATAATAATGCAGACAAGGTTAATGAAATCACCCTGATATGGGATTAATAGAAATACGCAGGGCTATAATAAAAATACAGGGCTTTACTCACCCTATAGGCTACAGACATTCAAAGTGAAGTAAAAGTGAGAGCCACAGATCTGCTGAAGAGTGAAAAAGACCACATTTTAATAGCCCCTGTTCCATAACACCAGATATATGACGCCTTCAAGGCCTTATTTACATATGGTATCCACGAGATACGTTGGGGAAAGGTATGAAGCACCATATGAGGTGCTTGAACATGTAAAAGAGCGGCGTTAATGGCAGACTAGGTACAATTCAACCAGGAGCTTGAGACAAAAGAGGTCAGATAAATTTGACTTGGCTCCCCAAACAGTCTGTGAAATCACATCACTATCACTGGAAGGGGGTCCTTCAGATGGGGAGGAGGTAGTTAAAAAGATACTAAAGAGTGGGCACGCCATTGTTTTCCCCTAATTCAACCGTAAAGCTACTAGCACTTTCTCAGGTTTTTTCAGCTCTAAGTGTTTTCCTTTCTCTTGATATGAAACGGCGGCTGTCAGACAAACTTTAAAGGAATTTCAGATAGAGAAGTTTCCATTCCTGACATATAAATTCAGGCTTTAATGTCCAGCACATATCTGTTGATCTAATCTTGAGGCTGGATCAAGCTGTCTTTTCAACAGCTCTCTTTCTGTGGTGTTCTGAGGCTGGATTTCACCGCACAGCTCTGGAATTTCCTGCCGCCTTTCTGCCAAGCAAAGCCTCCAGCGAGGCAGTGCTTAGAGGGCCAAATATATAATAATACTCATGTGTTACACCATCCGTGGTAGCAAAAGAGATTTGCAAAAAAACATTCAACCTTGGATGAAGCATTGATTCTTGCCTGGAGCGTAATAATGGCAGGGCGATCAACGAGGTTGTATTTGATTCAGATGGAAGAAACATCTCAGAGGCGTCATAATGTGTCGTGTTTCCATCATCTCTCGGCTCATAAAAGAAACTATTTGCTTTTCCCTTCTTGGTGCACAGCCGGACACCCTGGTTTATATTTACCCAACGGCGTTGTCCTCCAGCCGTGGGCGTCATAGTGCAGCTTCATCGATCGTTCCAGAGACATGTGGAGTAGATTGGAAGTTACCATTGACTTGCAATTCTAGGCCTATGTGTTTCAGCATTCATTGATCAGTCAAATGATAAATCACCATAGATACCATGTATACAAAACAACACTATCAACATCCCTTTCTTAAGAAATATAGTTTTCAAAATATCATTAGTCTTAGCTGATTGGAAAATTGCAAGAGAATGAACCATGAATGAGCATAAATACACATTTTTCAATATAAGACAACATTCAGCCTCATTTTTCAATAAACAGCATACTCAAATCCCGTCCATCACTTACCGTTTATGAACAACCCAAACTCATTTCAAAGTCAATTTGTGTTTGACCTTAACACATCAATCCATAAACTAAATTCCCAGTTGTTCTCAATGAAATTCAGTTATCTGAGCAAATGCAGACAACAAAAATGGCTTCAAGATTAATTCCTCATTTAGCAGGCTTAAAGGGATAGTTTGTGTGCTTTCAAGTGGGGTTGTATGAGGTACTGTACTTATCCATAGTCAGTATATCACCTGCAGTAGATGGCGGTCAGCATGTCCCCAGTTTGGTGAAGCAGACAGGCGTTACTGCACGGAAGCAAAGTAACATACTGCTGTGGACGGGGCTGACAGCAAAACGTATTTTAGCCAACTAAAAAAATCAATATCAGTTTAAGTGTAAGCTATATGTAGAATATTTGCACTGGTTTACCTTGATTTCAGGCAGATATACAGTCTATGTGTCTACATGGAACAGAAGCCATTATCTATGCTCTCTCCAAAGCAACCAGACTCCATTCAAAACAACAGTAATTTTACCTCGCAGAACATGGGAGTGGCTGGTCTACCGCTGCCTCGATCTGTTATTTCTGTTTGTGATATTGTGTGACTTTGGTTAGTTCGGATTCACCAAAGTATCAAAATAACACAAAAAACGAACTGATTGAGGCAGTGGTAGACCAGCAACCCCTGTGTTTTGCAAGGTAAAATTACAGGTTTTGTAATTGGATTCTGGTGGCTATGGCGAGAGCATAGATGGATACAACGGCTTCAGTTCCCCGTCGGAAAGGGCTGTCTGACGGCGAGGTAAAGCAGTGAAATTATTCTAAATATAGCGTACACTTAAACTGATATTGATTTTTTTAGATGGGCCTTTCTTTTACATCTACTGAAGGTAATACACTGACTATGGATAAGTACCTCATACAACCCCACATCAAAACACCCAAACTATTCCTTTAAAGTGCCCATTTTAGAAATACAGAATGCCTTCCTCAGGGAGCAATTTCTTCAAATCTCCCCGTCTTTCACAAACATATGTTCTCAATTCCCATGTATTTAAGGGAAGATACTGGATGATTCATGAAATGTGTTTTTTTTTTTTCGTTTTTTTAACGGGGCTTTTATTCAATGTTCTCTTGATGTTTTTCTTTCATATCCTTTGACACTTGTACATAAATAAATGGCACCCTTTGTGTTGTATAAAGTCACTCCTCTTTACCTGTATGTGGACTAAGTTTGTTTAGTTGTGCTGTTATATTAAGCCCAAACCCCATATGTATGATTTCCAAAAATTGTGTGTTTGAATTTGAATGGACTTGCATTGAAGCTCACACTGGTCTGCACCTCACTGTGTGTGCGTTCTCAAAGTAAGAACTCCTTCTCTGACACACACACACAGACCCACACAAAGTTAGGGAGTGGGAATCAAGAGGGCCCTCAGGACCCCCCACCACAGTTCCATCAGGGGGCCCCGCAGGGTGCTTCGGCTCAGCCAACATTCAGTGATATTATAATTGGGGAACTTTTTGAGCCAACATGGGCCATTTATATGGAGCATATGGATTTTCCCATCGTTAGGCTCCGAGCCAACATGGCTGCTGGACTCTACTCCGCTAATTGGGTCAGGTCCTAATTAACTGCGTTGGACACACAATGCTCCAGATTTCATTCTTCTCCGGTCTTATGGAGCTTTTAGCGGCTGGTTCTGTGCGACAGCTTTCGTCGTGTTCGCCGCACTCCAAAGAGAAGAAAACGATCAATAATGTTTATTTAATGGTCTTGATAAATTATCTATAAATTCAGGGAAAATGTGCCAACTGCTCATTAGCTGTGCATGAAGTTAAATTAGTGAGATTGTCACTCACTGAAACAGCCAGTTGTGTATTAGTAAAAGTACAAGAACACATATATGGATCATTGTCAGCTGAATAAAGGCAGTGTAATCAGTCCTTCTCTTACTCCATTACTCTATGCATGAGCCAGATAAATCCCATTCTCTTGCTCATTCTTATTCTCATTCATGTGTTTACAGAGGCAACGGGCCACACAGAGAGACGCTGAGCTTTGTATTTTACAAATGAAAGCGTAGCCACCCTCCATGTTTCCACATAATCCTTCAATTTTTAACCCTGCGTCGGAGTGTTTGACTTTCTTCTCTGGGTGCCACCTTTCAGGACCCCTTCATCCAATTCAAGAGCTTTTTTTTTTTAGGCTTTAGAGACCCCCTTTCTGCTGCCTCACTGGGTGCACTCCAATGAAAGTGCTCAGGTGACCAGAAAATGAGGGCATTATCAGAGGCATATGCTTGTAGCGACAGAGGATCAGGCTAGATTAGGGCCTATCATGGCTCAATAAAGCGCTAAGCTGAAGAGCAAACCTGCGCTGTGTACCGTAAGGCTTCCTTCTCCTCTGTCTGCTGGTCATTGTTTAACGGGATCAGATATTCTGTACACACACACTGGGGTTTAATCCGAGCATGTGGTCGGGAGCAGACCCCATAGAGGACACACAGCAGCCTTTGTTTACCACCATTTTTCCCAAAGTCGCTTGGATATCGAAGCTCTGAGATCAAGATCATAGCAAGAGAAGTAATCAGCGGGAGCAGATATGTGGAATTGGTTTGCTTCATCTGTGGATCTAAACGTTTCCCTCCGAGTGCCAATGTCTGGGGAGGGAGATATAAAATTGTTTCACAAAGTGTCTGAACGGGCCGACAAGTGTTTCTGAGAACAGGGAGTGCTGCCCTTTGTTATCTCTCACCGCTGGGACAAACCGCTCGGTGATTTATTCATTTACACTGCCTGAAACAATTGCATTATCTCGGCCACAACAAAGAGGCACAAAGGGCGCTATGAAAATCCCCTAGGATGTTTATGAGTCACTAAAGAGTCCAATAACTTTCCCCTTCATCTTTAAGCGGCCGCGGAGGGTCGCATGCTGTGGAGGGCTGCGGGGCGAGGGGAGTCAGGAGGGGGATACAGGCCCAGGGAGAGATGCTGATTATGGGTAGGATAAAAGGAGTCCAGGCCTTCTCCTCTGGAGCTGAATGGGGCTCGGTCAGCAGGCCGTCCCATACACTGGCCTGCTCCATGCTGCTAGAACTTCATAAATTACCCCACAATTACCCCGGGGGGACGCCGAGGGAGGAAAGACAGGCGAGAAAGGGGGAGAGAGTGAAAGGGGACAGAGCAGAACCGGTTGCCGAGCAGACCGTCATCAGGAGGAGTAGGGCCCAGGTCCAGATGTTGGCCTTCAGGTTGCCAGAACCCAAATGACGGTAGCCTCCTGAAGACTGTCACTGCTAAATGAGAAGGATTCACATCTGAAATCGAGACTATGTGACTTCTGAAAGAAGGCATAACATGCTCTTCTTCTTAGAAAATGAAAAGGGTACCCAATAAAATGTACCCTACTCAATTCATTACACTCAGGAGTTTACAGCCTATAGCTTATTGTGGCTAATGTGAGCTTACATTATTTACGATAATACTGTGAAACGGACATTACATTAATCAGATTGCTGACTTTAAGACTCTTTTCTTCTATTTTTCTTCTGCTGTAACATAACATTCATCACTTGTGTTTAGCAAAGGTGCATAGACTCACTTTAAAAGCAAGTAAGCAAAGGGTCAAGATGAAGCACACAGGTGCTATGTCCGATATCACTCCTTTGTGCACTCATTCACTACTCACACTCTATAGTTTATTCAATGGTGCAGCTACAAAATGCGGCGCATTGTATCATGGGATTGTTAGCATAATGTAGTGTACATGCCGTGGACACTACTTTTTTTCATTCCATTGTGGATTTTTTTTTATTTGGTGCTATAAAAGGTGATAAATTTGCACTCACAGAATTTAGACACAATAAAATGGAATAAAATAAAACAGTGGACAGTAAATTTAGTGCACTATGTAGTAAATAGGGAGTGATTTCGGACACAAACAGGCCCACGCATCTGGTTTTATTAATGATACAAAGAATTTCTATATATTAAGTGGTAAGTGGTCGCGTCATAAAATGCCAACTACTCGTGCATCATGACTTAAAGAACAGAACTAGTTTGACTTTTACATTCAGCATCCTGCTGCTGCTTTAAAGGGTTCATTTCCATCCCTGCACGTAGTTTTGGTTTTATTTGTCCAGTTTTTGACATTTCTCACTCCTCTCCAATACAATGAAGGTAAATGGAATTTAATTTGTGTTACTGTGGATAATACACAGTATGTAATAGTTTTCAGATGGACTATTATTGATATTATTATATGATATTTACAATGCCTGCTTAAAGGTTCCCTATACGGAATTCAGAGCATATATTGCCCCCACACGGCTCTCAACATGGCAACGGTTGAGCCGGTGGCTCGCAGGTAACGGCAAAGACATATATTGCCAAGAAGTGAGAGTCAACTGATGGTTCCATTGCAACATCAGCGTCCAGCAGCAAAGCTACGCCTCCGCCATTTTGGACTGAAAGCGATTACTGCCGCCGTCGGTCGGGACGGTGTTATCAGCTGTAACCGCCATATGAGCGCAGTGCAGAGCGGCGGCCGTGAGCTAGCCAGTGGGGAATGGTCACATGCACTAAAAGGCACGTGCAGCACTAAAACAAAGCACGGAGATGCTCCGATTACAACACACAGAGGGAGAGTGACTTCATTCTCTGCTCAGGTAGCCATTGCCCCTCTATATCTTTACATAGCAAATTGAATTTGGCACTTTTAAACATAGGTCTGTGAGATATCCAGAGTATTGGGGGATACAGTTTCTGGAAAGATATGTGCTGCAGACCTTTTTTTCTGTAGTTTTGTAGAGCAGAGAGCATCACAAATAAAAATCTTCTGCACCTCCAGACAGCAACACAAGTTGGGGGGTCATTTGGGTGAAATGTCCCTTTAAACTGGTGCTATCTAGCTTGTTTAATAAATCAACAGTAGTCTGCATATGATATGGATTTAGTTCATTACAGGACAGGGTAATTATAAATACATAAGGATAAGTGGATGACTCTGGTAGATTAGGAAAATAATTAAAACAGTTACTTGGTAAATCCTAATCAATCAAATCAAATCACGCACACAAGCCTATACAGATGCACACACTTATACACAACACGCACACAAAGTGTATCTGTTCAGCATTGTGCTGGTCACACTTTTGAACAGTTGGCCGCTCACTGGTGCGTGGGGGTGGCTTTGTGTCGGCGGACTTCTGCCGCTCTGTACCCCCCCTAGCCATCTCCTCCATCCCCCTCGTCTCTGTTATCCAGCCTGATAAAAACAGGGGACCTGCTCGCCCAATAATCTCCCTCCACCAAACCCAAGCACGACTCCTGCCTTTCATCAGCACCATTGTTTCAGTCTGTTACCTCCACATGTGCTCCTTTGCCACGGCAACACACAGCCCCCCTCCCTCCCTCCCTCGTCTCCGTCCCATCTGTGGATAGGCCTGCCATGTGTCCATTCATAAGGGTGCCGGCGGCAACGCCACTGTATGTGGATAGTACATGATGCTGTCCTTTTGTGCGGGGCTCAGTCCTCAGCTACTTACCGCTGACCCCGGGGTCACTGCGCACAATAACCCGAGTGTTGGTGGCCACTGGCGATCCTCATTGGCCCGTGATTGACGAGCTGATCAATGGCCAGTGAGAGTGTGTGTGTGCCCACATGTGTTTGGTCTCTATACAGCCGCTGCAGGCCCATTGAATCAAGCGTGTCTGTTTTTTAAGTAATGGTCTTTTGAGGGGCGTCAGACTTGTTAGTGACACACAATTGACTTCTTTGGCTTTTAGCTTGATGTAGTGAAATGAATAACTGCAATTTAGCTTAATGGGCGCACGCCTTGTCTGGGCATTCGAAAAATTTGAAAGTGGAGTTTATTGCTGTCATATTCAGATTTTATCGTATCTCTGTGTGTCGTATTGGGCTGCTGAATTTGAGAACATCCACTTTACATTCTACCATATCCCTTCAGTCAGTCATTTTCATCTTTCTGTTCCCGTCTTGCTCTTTTGCTCTCTTTACCCCCTGCCCCTTTCTTTCTTTCACGGCACCCACATACACACATTCACACCGCGAGTCAGGGGCTCAGGTGGGCGATTATGGACGCACATTAAACCTTAATTCACATATGGCTGGATCTGAATACTGATGAGGAGATCTGCTCCTGTGGCGCATCGTCATCCAGTGGCTGGAACATGGACGGCGCCTACAGCAGCAGATCTGTGACTGTGTCCCGTAGGAGTGACGGATGAAGGGAAAAAACACACACAGTGACAGTCAAACACATAATATAAAGCACAAACTCAGAGTGTTGCTCTTCTCTGCTTCTCTGACAAAAAGCAGGCCACGACCCCTTGGTTTATAGACGTCCCGTTGTTTAACTAGTGGAGGGCAGAAGGGGGACAGTGTTCTCGACCTGTCTCCATCATTGTCACTGAATAAAGATGTTTCATATTCTGGTTCAGATGTCATCTCTACTGAAATCATGACAGTCTTTTTTAAGATATAAGACATGACAGGCTCTGTTAAACAGGGATTTTAAAGAAGCTACAAGTCTGAGATGTCGGTCGCAACGCGCTGGTTATTTTAAACAAATGTTGCCATGTAAAATAAAGGCGTTTTAATTGTTGCACCGATGCAATGAGCCCTTCACAAGATTGAAGAAGCTCTCTGCAAATGAGATGTGTGTAGCGTGAAGTCGGTGGAGTTCCACTTTAAAGGATAATTTAAATTTTAAATCGTCTTAAATAGAGCTGTCAAAGTTAACGCAATAATAACACGTTAATGCAAATTCGTTTTAACGCCACTATTTTCTTTAACGCATTAGCGCAACTTGCAATTTTTAGTTTTTTTTAGGATCAGTTTTAAAGCTAGAGCAAAGATACTGGTATCACATGAAACTAGAAAACTTAAGGAATCCATTGGTACCAACCATGTCATACTAGCTTGTCGAGGGTAAATAACGCTCCAAACTTGCGCTAAATTTTGCGAGGAAAAACTGTCATGGCCATTTTCAAAGGGGTCCCTTGACCTCTGACCTCCAGATATGTGAATGTAAATGGGCCTTATGGGTACCCACGAGTTTCCCCTTTACGGACATGCCCACTTTATGATAATCACATGCAGTTTGGGGCAAGTCATAGTCAAGTCAGCGCACTGACACACTGACAGCTGTTGTTGCCTGTTGGGCTGCAGTTTGCCATGTTATGATTTGAGCATATTTTTATGCTAAATGCAGTACCTGTGAGGGTTTCTGGACAATATTTGTCATTGTTTTGTGTTTTTAGTTGATTTCCAATAATAAATATATACATACAATATATGCATAAAAGCAAGCATATTTGTCCACTCCCATGTTGATAAGAGTATTAAATACTTGAAAAATCTCCCTTTAAGGTACATTTTGAAAAAGAAAATGTGTGATGAATCATGAAAAGAGATAATGATGAGGATGAAATCCACAGTCACCATTCTGTGAAAAAAATGCATTTCAGAGTTTAGCTACTATGAGACTTCAGGTTCAGGTTCAGGTGACTTTATTTGTACCCGTAGGTAGATTTGTTTTTGCAGCAAAAATAGAGGATGACATCCGTATTGACAATGAGGTAGAGCACAGACGAGAGACAGACATACCAAAAACTTGACCAAGGGTACTCAAAGGCTTACTGGAATCAGGACCCAGCAAAAAGAGAAGACCACAAGAACAGCAGTATGATTTAGTCTAATCAAATGGGTATCTTCAAAGTTGCTGTGTTTTTAGTGCATTATTCCCTCTTTGTGTTGCTATCCTTTCCTGATTTTATTTTATTTTCCTTGAGCTGTCTTTTATTTCTTTTAAATAATGTTTTATTTCATGACATGTCTGTTTTATTTTGGTGTTCGTATGAAGCCCTAAGTGATGTTAGTTTGAAAAGTACTCTATAAAGAAAGATTATAATCATTATTATCCCTCCACTGAAGCTCAGTAAGGAAACACTGTCCAGGTAAACTGACTAATAATATATATCATGTGCATATAGTGTGCAAATAAGTGTGTAAGGTGCTATGTGTGTGTGTGTGTGTGTGTGTGTGTGTGTGTGTAAATGTGAATGCCGTTGTTTGCATGTTTGTGTTTGTACAGTTATGTCTGTGTGTGTGAGAGTTCAGACAGACAGGCGACAGGTTCTTAGTGTCTTTTGTTCATAACCCTGGTAAACACTATCTTATTAGTGCTGCTTGTTATATTTACTTTTTTATTTGTTGTTGCACACATTGTAATTACACAGTAGTTTGGATGTTATTAATGTGCTTGCTGACGCTCTGTGAAGCACTCTGTGACTCATTTCAGAACAGATATGTAGATGTAGTATAATTGCCATCATTACCCTTTAATTAATTTAATCCTTATGTGGTTGCTAAGTGAACTGTGGCAAATTCTAGGTCGCACGTTAATGTGAAATGTTATACAATTCCAGATGTGAATTCACTGGCGTTTTTCATCTGTGTTACAGATGGCTTGGTCAATCAGAACTGAGGACTGGAGCTGGAGGCGAGGAGAGTTTGTTTGTATACCGCATTTTAAACACAGAGGTTATTTAAATGGGTTTGTATGAGACAAAGAAGTGCATTAGAGCAGTGATTCAAATGTACAAATGTACGAATAAATACAAATAGACAAATAATATGACCAGTAAAACATATTAGATTACCATCTAATATAACAAAAAAACACAGTGATGGTTTTACTTCACTCCTTTAGTGTAGTAGCCTGCATCACAACATCTGAATGAGGCCCCAATGACACTCTAGATACTAATGCACTGACAGGCAAAAGCCAGCACTGATCAGCAGATATACAGACATACATAAAAAGAGATCAAGCCTCTATAATGTGAAAGTACACTGAGATTTCTCCCCTCAGAGTAAAGAACAACATCCCTGCTTCACAGATGCCGCACCAGGCCGCTGTCATATGTCTGTGTGGCCTCTCAGTGGCATGAGGGCTGAGTGTAGATTTATAGCACCTTTGTCATTGATATCATTCTTTGTCTCACTTTTCCTGTCTCGGAGAGGCACGGGCCTCTAAGTTTGGCCCCAGCAGAGCCTGCCCTGCTGAGTGCAGCATTAAATATCAATACATGTTTACGAGGGCCCGTAAATACTCGATATACAGAGAAGGAGCGGTGAAAGAGAGAACCAAGCGGCGCATTTTCTCCCGTGTGAAGATGAAGGAAAGGAGGAGAGGAAAAAGGCCATTTCAGGGTATCAGATAACTCTCCACCTGTTGCAGCTGTTGGGATTCTGTCTGACAAACCATGTTAAGCTTCATAACCTATTATGTAGTGCATCTTTAATTTTCCGCCTGCATTAATGAGTGACTTTATTTATGTTTGCCGAGCACTGACGAGTACAAAGTGTCCTTTCGAGTTTTCACTCTGCTTCATTTTCAATTTATTATTCATGATGTGTTCATTCCTAAAAAGATTTAAGGCTCCCAGAGTAATGAAGGGCCGTAGACTCAAAGGCAGAGTACGCAGTGTTTAAACAAAAGGTCCCGTAAAAGTACAGCTCTAGTGACTGCGTGGCAGTATATTTGGGGGAGACAGTGGGCAGGAGGGGGTGCGCCCCAGCTCCGGCCTTTAAAAGATTAACCCTGAGCCCACAAAGGCACAAGGGGCTATGGGGGCCAGGCAAGGGCGTGAGTGGGCCGCTCGCTGGTTAAACATTGGCCGTCCTGGATCTCCCCGTCATTGTCTAGTTAGCAGCTCTACCCGGGCCCCTGTTAGCGGCGCAGACGCATATCTTGGCAGCCGGAGTGAGCCGATACAAAGGCTGTCGGTTGCCCGAAAGGCAGAGATGGAGATGTATGGGTCCAGGGTGGGGTACTCGCCACGTGGGGCCCGTGATCGTAAAGCCCAAAGCGGGACAGATTGGACAGCGGAGCCCCCCCACTCCCCTTCAATCCTCCTCTTTCTGTGCTCTGACAGTGATAAACGGGACGCGCAGCCTTCCAGAACAACAAACAGACACTGCCTCATTTCCCCAATGTGGGCGAGGGCAGGCATAAAGGAGGTGCCATCCCATTAGAGCCTGGGCTCAATGCTGACAAGGCCGAGGCAAAGAGAAGGAGGGCCACTCCAACCGGGGGGCCCCCAACCGGGAGGGGACCGCTCCGCTGTTTTGTTTTCTCAAAAAAGTGTCATAAAAAACTCTCCTTAATTGGTGCTCCATAAAATTAGCATCTCCAAGCTGATTAGATTTCCTCTCTCCTCGGTCACCATTGTGCCTCCGGGTGACCCCATCCCTGCCATTCAATCTCGGTCCTTTCACAATTTTATTGGGCATCAGAGAAAGAGGAAACTCATGTAAGATTTTGCCCTTTGCCCTTCACGTCTCCTCCTCCCATTCGAGTTAACCAGGTCCCCTTTGAAACATTCGCCCTCTGAAAAGTCAACTCATGATAATACATTGAATGTTGTTATGCTAAACTGGCCAGAAGGGATGCCTTCAGTGTCATTCCACTTTTCGTGCCTCACTTTGAGTGAAAACTATTGTGTTTCTGTTTATTTATGGTGCAAAGACACATTCCTTTTTGTCTTCCTCTTAAACCTGACTTCAGCACAACTATTTGAATAACCACGGGGGCTAAAGTGAGCGATCGACATCTAAATAGATTAACCACACTTCCTGAATGTCTCAAGAAATCTAGATTGCAAAAAAGGTTTCTCCCCCCTCAGCAAAAAGCCCTGTTTATAGACGTGTCGGAGCGGCGCAGACTGAAATATAATCCCATTAACTTTGAATGGCGAGTCTCTTACTCTGTCGCATAATGTGTCTCGCGCGGCATGGATAATCGCCATCTCGGTGGAAATGGCGGGGAGATAAAGGGATTTGTGATGCCTTGACATCTTTATGGATGGTGTAATATAGTTGGTGGGACCGTAAGCTCCCTCAGAAAAAGTTTTGAGCCGTCTATTTCCTCCCATCTAAAATGTCATCCGGCGTGAGCGATGCGTGACAAAATAACCTCATTATGGGTCACAATCACATTTTGCCGGGTGGATCTGCGTTGTACGTTGTGTTTTATATGGAAGCAAAGTCTTAAAAAGGGAAATTTAACAACAATAATCAGCAGTCAGCATATTTCTTATTAAGGATTAACATGTCTAGAACAAAAACAATGTCTAGTTTTCAGAATAATAATAGAAGAGAACGTTCAAATCAGATGGATTATTTTAGCGTGTGCAGTAAAGCGTGTGGATTTCTGACATCATCATTATCCAAACAAAGTATTTTGACAGTAATATTAACAATTTCAGATCCATTGCTAACTCCAAAACCAACCTGACATACTTTATAATAGATTTACTGTCATGGATTTCATTAATCAGAGGAAATGTAGCCCCTGTCCTTTATCAAGGTCAGATTTTCAAGCCAAAAACAACTCTATAAGGAGAGTCAGGTAGCTGAGAGTGTGACCTGTATGTCAGGCAGCAGTGGGAGGGACACATGAAGTTGTTAGGGAGGGAAGGAGGGGTGGGGAGGCATCATTGATATACGCATATCACGGGGAAAGTGAGGGTTAAAGAGTGGGAACGTACCAGGACATTGTGATGCAAAGGGCACGGGAGGGTTAAACCAGGTTCTACTTGGCCTCCCGACCCGGGGTCTCTTTGATGCTGCGGCATTCAGGACATGGTCCTCTGAGGGGACTCAGTGTGGCGCAGCCCTGGGACCAGACCACTGCCACGGAGCCAGCGGGATTCGGGGGGGGGGGACATGGTCTTTGTCCCCAAAGAAAATGTACGTGGCTTTGGGTGGGGCTGGGGGAAAGGTCACATACAGGGAGCATGGGGAGAGAGACGGGGGGATCAAAACAAACATCACTTTCTCAGCAACTGGTTGGTTACATGATGCATAGACATTACTTAACTGTCACTATCGTTTTTTTCCTTGTTACAAATATGTAACTCTTAGCTACAATTGTACGACACTACAGACAAAAACTAAGGATGCTGACTTGTGTTGGATAAACTGTTTCAAGCTCAACTACATCTGCAGTCACAGATTCAGTCTAAGTGGGACTTCATCTACGTCACAGTGAATCTTAAAATACCACAGAAGGTAAATGTCACCTCCCTCCACAAGACACAGAATGGATCAAAACTCGACATCAATACTGGCAGCTGTGTGGGAGCTGGTACTCTACTGCACATGCTGGGGCATCACAGCAGTCAAGTTCTTCTGGGAGGAGGAGACGCTCTGCAGGTAGACTGGAGATGAGTCTCACTGTTTACAGTGAATGACTGGTTAAGAGCAGAGACTGCACACCTTTAGAGCTTCACTTCTTTTTGGATTGACATTTTATGTTGGTCTTAACTTTCTACTTATTTTGCATTTATGTCCTTAACTATAGATTACCATAGTGGGCTATAGGTGCCCCATGGACTCTCATTAGAGAATACATGAACAACACAATAGTAATCTGACTCTGAAATACCGGTATGTATACATGTTGCAAATGATTATGGGTAGGACCTGAACTGATGTCTTGAGTGGGGTGGTGATGTTAGAGTAGCACGCTGACCGTGGAAGATCAGTGGTGTCTGGAAATATCCCCCCTCCATCTCCCCGTCTTAATGTTTGTCTAACTGTAATGTATGTTTTTTATGATGTCTTGTGAGGCCGATAAGTGTCTTTGTCCTTTGGGAAATTAAAAATAATAAAAAAAAAACTAAAAAAAAAAACTATAGATTTCTGCTGCTCATTGTCATCGGTATATTCCTATGACTGCCTGCCTCCAAACCAGGGTTATTATTGTAAACGAAAACTGAAACTAAAACAAAAATAAGCAGTGACAAATATTGTTAATAAGCTGAAAAAAAAAGAAAAAAAAAGATATCCTTTAAGAAAAATGAAAACTAAACTGAAATGATAATGCTTGGGTAAAAAAACAAGGAGAAAAAAATAATATAAATTAATTTCATTTTTTTTAGCTATAATATTCAGTATCTCTATATCACAACTCTTGTGACATTGAACCACAGAAACTAAACAGACTTGACATTGCAGGAAATGATGCTATGCTGCAATTGCTTCACTAAAGTAGCGCGAAGATGAAACATTAAACATTATATCCATTCCTACACAGTTCTCCAACCATGTGTTTTTCGATGTATATAGCTACATACGAGAGATCAAGTGAGATATCAAGTTAAAAAGCTGTAGCCCATTATTCCCCCACATCCTTTAATCCAACAGTAAATGCACCTATTGTACATCTGCACTTTGCTTTGGATGATTTTGTTACTATCACCACATTTATTGCTATTAAAATTAGCTTATTGAGTTCCATATTCTCCCTCCACTTTTTAAACTGTACTGTTATGTTAATATGACAAAACATGAAAAAAGACATCACGTTTTTTTAATTAAATTAAAATTTTCGGCTTATTGAAACACATATCTTTGAATTTCAGAGGCAATCATAATGATTAACCCACAGGATTAACCCCTCAGAGAGGATGGCAAAAGCACATTTTTAGGAATTAATGCGCCCACTAGTGGTTGAACTCAAACATGTCAAACATTTGATTACCAGAGCCAGACCCAGAAGCACATGGGAGAGGTTTTGCCTTCAGGGCTTACAACAAGGTAGGTTGAAGCTGAAAATGTGAAATCTATCTTATTTCATTCACAGGATATTCTTGACACGCTTTTAAAGATATCCTAATTAGAGGTTTTGCTTCTTGGTGTACACATCAGTCATTTTCTAATACATGAGAACATCAGAGAATCATTTTAACTTGTATGATTTCATTCTTTTTATCAGCTGCAGAAAATTAAGTGCACTTTTCAATCACACACACACACACACACACACACACATGTCCAGACCTCTCTGTGCTCTGCCAAAAGGCTAAGACATCCATTTAAGATAGATGGAGCGTATTCCAGTCACTCATTTCCACTGTTCCCATGAATAATGCAGTGATGACAGCTGATGAGGCACATTCGCTTGTCAAGTTGAGAGGCAGGCACACAGTTACATAAGAGAGCGCTGTGGCTGAGGATACCTGACAAGCCTGCCTTTGAAGAAAAGTACCCCACCTCCACCACCACCATCTCCACTCCCCCCGCTGGGTTCAACGAGGGCCTGAACTCACCAGCGTGGCTGGGCTGTACAGGGATGATGAAAGAATGCAGCCATTTTAATATAATTCTGGGGCTAAATTATCCCAGAAGGCTTCATTTCATTAACATGGCTGAAATGCAGGATTTTATCATTGGTGGTGCTCTGATTGTCTCCGCTTTCAAATAGGGATGCACCCATCTGACTTTTTCAGTCCCAATACCGATACCTGGGCTTTGGGTATCGGCCGATACAGAGTACCGATCCGATACCAGTGTTTAATTAATCAGCTGTATGCCTCACTGTGTGGAAGTGACTGGGATCATTCAGTTATGTGTAAGGAAACATCAGGCTTGACTTAAACATTGCTTTCTTTACTTTGTAAAACAAAATGTAACAAATAAATACATAAATATAAATGTATTTAATTGTTCTTCATTATTAAAATGGTAAATTGTACACCAGCAACTTGGTAAAAAAATCATCAAAATTAAGGTGTAAACCTTTTTAATGCAGCAACAACTTGGTCGAAACTTAAACAGGAATTAAAATTCCAGTATATAATGTATATAGTATATAAACATAAAAATGATTGGAATAGATCTGCCCCATTTTCACCGATATCCGAGCTGGTATTGGTGCAACAATTTAAGGTGTTAACTAAATGATCACCTGGTTATTATTTATAGGATGCTAAAACATTGTAAGATGCTGAAGGCTCTCTTTCTCTGAGAATCCACTCATTTGAGATTAACATCATCTCTCTCCACTTAGTGAATATATGCCCTTTTTTATATTTAATAGCGTCTGTGTGTTCCGAGAAGAGACCCAGACTGAGGTCGACGCGTGCCTCCTCAATCATTTATGAGAGTTAATGCAGAGAGCGAGGGAAAGCAGCAAAGACCTGCTCCCGCGGGAGACCTGCATGCAGGAGGAAATTACAAATCAGCAGCACTATAAACCTTGCTGCCAGCAGGGGAAGAGCTGCGCTGGCGCTACAACCTGCTTTTCTTCATTCCTCCATTATGAAGGAGATATGCTGATAAACCCCTAAAAAGACTGAACCTCCTGTTTGTGCACCAACAGGCCCACAGCAGGTTGTTCAGGTGCTCATCTCTTGCATTTCTGTTTACCGGCAGAAAGTTCTGCATAAACAAGCCCACCTCCCTCTGGGTTGTTTGTCTCTCCTCGCAGTGTGAATGTTATGTAATTGAAAACTTTTATTTTATGTATTTCAAAAAGTCCTTCAGGAAGGACGAGAAGATCATCGACTCAGCTTCAGCTAATTCTCCTCACCTTTAATTTTCCTTCCACTCAAATATAATTTGGCTGAAAGGAAAAAGCCTTAATATGACCATTACCAATCCCCGAGGACTCCCATTCTTCCTGCTAAAAGCAGAAGAGGATTACGGAATGCCACTCATATTAGCTAGATAAATTGTCACATTATCGCCTTCAATTTCTCTCTAAATCTAAAGCTCCTCAACTTTGGGGGAAAAGGAGACAGAGGCGACAACCTAGGGCGGAGGAAGGCTCTCTCTCTCCTTCTCTTCCCTCTCTTACTCTGTGAAAAGTAATTTAATTCTGCTGCCAGTTTATCCTGTGTAAAAAGAGACGAAGAGGAGGAGAGGAAGAGCTCGAGGGGCTCACGCTTGTGTTAACTTTGTCCTTCCTTTTACCGCCTCACATGCAAAATTACAAAAGCGCGGAGCTAACAAGGATATCAGGATCGCAGCTGTGAGACACACAAACCCTGACTTTGTAGCTCATGGGCACAGCATGTTATCTAATTCATGTACGTAAATCCTTGAAGCTTCAGTAGGCAGAATATTTTTGGCATCATTGGGCAAAAAAATCCATAATAACCTTTCAGCATATTGTAATTTAAGTGTTCAAGACTTCTGCACCTCCTCATGGCTCCGTTTTCAGGCTTTAAAGAATATAGCCCGTGACGGGAGACTTTGGCCAATCACAGGTCATTTCAGAGAGAGCGTTCCTATTGAGTGTTCCTATTGGCTGTGCTCCGGCTGGTGGGCGGTGCTTGGTTTTTCCTCAACTGATCTCAACATAGCTGCCGGGTCACAAATGTTCTCATTTTACAGCTAAACAGTACACTACAAGATGTTTCTGAAAATATTTTATGCGAGAAATAGGCATTACAGTAACAGAATATTGATTCATATTTGATCAGCGCTGCCTAGTTTGACCGTTTGATCAGAGTTTGCGAGTGATTGACAGCTGCTCAGAGACTTCAAGGCTCCAGCTCAGCTCTGATTGGTTGTTTTCCTCCTGACTGTGAAATCTTGCAGATGCCATTAGGAGCACCGGAGGACACAGAGGCACATGATTTTTTCAGTCAGTACTGTGTTTATAAAAATAACTTTTTTTAATCATATTTGCTCCATTTCTACCTACTGCTGCTTTAATAAGCCACTCAAATGCTCACACACACACTCATACATCACTAGTTTTTCAAATTACACCTGATGAAATAAAAAAAATTATATAAGGTCGAGGACGAGGAAGGTAAAACTTCTAGTATCGGTCATCACACCCTGACCTTAACCAGCGTCCGACCTGTAAGCTCCTGATTAATGATATTTCTCAGCAGTGGAATATTCATCTGTGTACAATCTCCATCAACGCTCTCGCCCTCGGCTCAGCAATGTCACTGTGACTTTGCAGAACCTCTCCTCTGTACTACTTCAGTCTATTTTATGGTGCGGTTTACGGGCGAACAAGCGCCGTTTTCAGTGACCTCAGGGGAGCTGGAGGGAGCTGGAGGGGTGGGAGGTGAAGTGTAGCGCTTGAGAGAGTTAATTGGACTTCACAAGAGTAATTGCATCTTGTGTGTGTGTGTGTGTGTGTTTGCCTCTGTGTTGTGCTTGTGTGCACGTCTAGTTAACGTACAGGCTCGATCAAGGCTAATGGCGTGCAGTAAAACACTTGTGAAGTATCTGTCTTGTACTGTTCCCCCCAGTTGCTGACAGGGGGAGCTGTGGATCTCCTTCCCAGTCTGACTGACTCCACCATGTGAGGTATAGAGTGGCATGTTCTCACGTACAAAATCACACATCAGCACCTACCATGTTACATGCTGTGTTACATCTTATGCAATGTGTACTGTAAATGATCCATGCAAAGATTTCTCAGGGTTTGATTGCAGCTTATATAATTCTAGTTGCTCGCTGTGTTAATTGGTAGAGAGACAGACAGATGGAGGAAGAGAGGAGGGGGTGTGTTTGATACCAAGTACCTCTCTGTGGGGGGGGTTGAAATCTCCTTAACCACCCAGCAGTGCAGGAAAGCAGCGGGGGCGTCGCTCGAGGCTGTTTTACCTGCAGTGAATGTCACAGAGGGAGACATTGCACAGTAATAAGAATAAAATGTTAAATGGTTTCAGTAACCATACCGAAGTGGACAACTGTGTTCCCCAACAGGATTTGCAAGATAGGTGAGCGGAAACAAAAAAAAAAAAACATGCACACAATTATGTATTCAGGTCTTTAATATTTTCTAATCTTTATTGTGAATTACTGGATACTTTTACATCTAAAAATTATACAAAGAAAACTGGGGAAAGGTCACTTATTGGTCAATAAGAGCCGACGTGTACAACTTCTTGTTTCACAAGTAGCCTGTTTGCAAGCTAATTTTAAACCAATAAAAAGCTAAATCATCAGCTGTAATTCAGTTGGTAGAATGGTCGTATGGTTGGCGGTTTAATCCCCGGCTTCTACAGTCTGCATATCAAAGTGTCCTTGAGCGAGACGCTGAACCCCAAGTTGCTCCCCAGGCTCTTCAGATGCTCTCGCTTAGGATGGGTTAAATGCAGAGGTCAATGAAAAGGTCAAATTTCATGTACGTACCATGAATGTATAAAGAACTGGATACAGCATAGGAGGCATGCTCCCGTTCATTCCTATGAGAGTTGCTCAGTGGCGCGTGAAGCCAAAATGGCTCGACTGCCGAATGATAAAGTACCCGGATCGCCCGGTGATCTTCCGCATCCGCACTCACGCAGTAGCATCCACATCGCACGCAGTAGCGTTTCCTTTAACTCCGCCTCCCAGCCCTCGGTCCAGCCTCGGTCTGGGTCTCATTCACATGAACGGAGGAAGGAAAATAACTCTGGATTCGGCTATTAGTGCATTTTACAACTTTTAGGACCTAATGATTTAAATAAGGGTTATTCAAGTGTTCATACTGGGAGGTTGATTTACCTCAATAAAACATATCCGCTGAGTTACAGACGTCTCTTTCCCAATGTAAATCTGTGGAAAAAAGTATTTTTGAGCCCAATGGCATCACGTAATGCCCGTCCAACCCTTTCATTTGAATGAAAGGATTGGACAGGTTTATTACAGTCCTGTGACAGCCACAAATACGTTTCTTTTTCTTCTTCTTTTTATTGCTGTCGGGATGTAATGAGAATTTCAACTAATATAATAAAAAAGGTTTTTGAAGAACATTACCAACCCTAGCTTTAAGCAGAATCGACATCTCTCTGAAACAGCTTCCGCTAGCAGTGAATATAATAACCTTCATGAAGGTAGGATTCACTGCAGGGCTGTTATTTTAGTCTTAGGCAGAAGCTTATCAGCCTGCATAGCTTTTAGTCAAGGCTAAGTTGAACTTTATTGGCTTCCTGTAGCTCCTATGAGCCTCAAGTCCTGCACAGAAATGTCTTTAAGGGGATTCAGACCCCCTGGTGTGAGCTACTTTCAGTGCCTGTCGGCTCTTGGCATTGTCACGTACGTTTCCCGGCTCTACACCAGGCCACACATCTCTCATAAAAATCCCCCTCACGTTCACTCCACCGTAAAGAGCCCAGTACACTGTAGCTGCTATATTTTACGAGCACGTTAAGCAGAGGGCTTTTACTCCTCCGGAGCAGCAGCCCGACACAGTAACTGAAAGACAACGGAGAGCACTTTTCGGAGGGAATCTGGCTCATAATTTCACAGAAATATTGATACTTTAAGGGTGAAGGTATAGCTAGGGAGGAGGTGAGGAAATCCAGAGAGAAATTGTAGATTCACCAGAGAGAGGAGTGGAGCTGGAGCAGTCGTAATGTTGGGTGTCAGCTTGAGTTAGGGTGGCAATGTGCAGCTTCCACTGGCCTCACGCCAGCCAGGCAGAAAGAGAAACACTCTGTTCTGCTCTCATCTTCTGCTCTTTTGGCTCAGTAACTCTCTGCTGCGCTCCGTATGTGACTGTAGAAAACTTTAACTGTAAATCACGGACATTTCAACAGATAAAGGGTGAACTGTCTCATGTCTTAAAGTACATCACATAAGAACATTTATTCCATTAATGTAAAAACACGCATGGGATCAGATCAGATACCGGTGAATGAGCCCCAGGCTTTAATTGAGATGCTACTGCTCATATCAAAGCTAGAGTAGGGCCTCTGGGTGTACTGTAACGTATGATCTAAGCATGTTGGTGTCAGATAGCTGTGAGCTATATGGGTAATTGTAGCATATAAAACACACTTTCAATGCACTGAGACGGGGTGAAAATCTAACAAACAGGATGATAGGGATTCCTCCAGGGAGGAGAGGCTTAGTGGGGAGCAGAGACAAAGAGAATGAACATCAGAGTTCACTGTATATACAGGAGAATATGTGACTTTGTTTCTGTAGAGTAGATATAGGGATTGCTCCGAGTGCAGGAGCATAAGTTACATATGGGTCTTTTTTATGGGGTTTTTTCTGTACCTGAAAGTGCTTGCTTTACATAGTAAAATGAATAAATGCAAAATATAAATACACCACGTAATATACATAAAATAAATAAAAATGCATTTAAATGATTGTAAAATAAAAATAAACTAGAATTATGGCCTCATGGTTGGATGCCTCTGCCAACCAGTTAAGTTGCAGTTTACATCCATGTTTGTCCAAAATGTCAGCACAAATTGTCATATTAGCATATGAATTCTTGAGTTATGGCCAAAAACGTGTTTTGTGATCTGCCAAGCCAATCCCAGCCGACATTGGGCGAAGGCGGGGTACACACCCTGGACAGACTATCACAGGGCTGACATATAGAGGCAAACAACCATTCACACTCACATTCACACCTACGGGCAATTTAGAGTCCACAATTAACCTAACTTGCATGTCTTTGGACCATGGGAGGAAACCGAAAAACCCGGAGCAAACCACGGGGAGAACATGCAAACTCCACACCTGCAATCATCTTGTTGTGAGGTGACAGTGGTAACCACGGCACCACCCCCCATAAAACATCAGAAAATGTGCTCGTTAGATTAACTCGGTCGGTATTTGTACCATTGACTCCCGTCTCATAACTGTCTGCAAACCATTGCTCTTTTGTGGAACAGCTTTTGCTCCGACAGAAAAAGTTAAATAAAAGTGAATTGTGCAACACAGCTAGTGAGCTACGATAGCTTCCTCTGTTTTGAACTCTCCAGCTCTCCGTGCCCTCAAACCTCAGCACTGTCAAGGCTGTGCTATTGAGCAATATTCATGTCAAAGTTCACAAAAGTTTGACTCCACACGGAACATTCGCACAGATTCATTTCGCCTTGGTGTCAGCTGCAACAAAGCCAGTAACAAAACATTGACCATCACCGAATGATAAAACACCTGCAGCTCCATACTGCAGATACTGCATGACCACAGCCTCCTCAGGAAGTGATTGTGCCTTAAACCTGCGGTAGGCAGAATGTTTTTGGCATCATTGGGCAAAAATTCCATAATAACCTTTCAGCATATTGTAATTCTGTAGACTTCTGCTCCTCCTCATGGCTCTGTTTTCAGGCTTTAGACAATCTAGCCCGTGACGGGAGACTTTGACCAATCACAGGTCATTTCAGAGAGAGAGAGCGTTCCTATTGGCTGTTCATTTAACGGAGGCAGCTGTCAATCACTCGCAAACTCTGATCAGATGGTCAAACTAGGCAGTGCTGATCAAATATGAATCAATATACTGTCAGGATATAGTGACCGTTTTACAAAAATATATTTTTTAATCATATTTGCTCCAATTCTACCCAATGCTGCTTTAACAAACATTTACTGTATGACAAACTATTCAACATAATACATCAATCCTAATTTGCTAAAGGCCAAATTAGAGCCAGACCTCCCACATGAACGCCCCTGCCCTACGAGTGAGCTAAAACACCATCGTAAAGGTCAGGTTAACAAGGGTAATAGTCCTCTGAGGAGGAGCTGTTAAGCTTACTGGTAATGTGTCCCAGGAGGAAGTCGCTTGAATCTGTATTTGTCAGGATGTGCAGTGCATTATGATATGTCGCAGCTGAGCGTTCAGGCTGTGGAGCTGAAATCATCTGTGATAGAAGATTACTGAGGATTACTAAAGAAATACTAGGATTTGTTGTACAACACTGAGCTTGTGTGTTGCCAAAGGAATACTGTGCAGATTCAACAGAAGATCCTGATGGAGTCCTCTAATGCAGGAGATTCATCTCCTGGAGGCAGCTAGCTGGTTGGTTCAGATGGGAGGCAGTCCAAACTGCTCCAAAGTGTTTCTGGCATAAAACCCATCTTTTTAATATACAGTACATCACACACATTACTGTTGAATGTAAGGCCCACAATGGTATTACTGTGGGCAAATTCATGAAGTTATAGGCAGAGGAGTAGAGGAGTGGGAGGAGGTGAGAACCCCTATGGAGAAATCACACAAAGATAAACAGCAGAATATCACGCAAGAGATTTAGGTTAATTGAATAAATCAGCTTTGCAGGCGGTGTTGTCTGCTAGGTTAACAAAGAAACCTTGCAAAGGAGGTAATACATCCCAACCAAGCCTCAGAGCAGAAATCCAAACATGCTACAAGGGGAAATGTTCCCTTTTCTTTCTATTTATTTTATATGTTTCAGTTATTACTAGGGCTTTCAATCGATTAAAATATTTAATCATGATTAATCGCAAATTAATTCAATTTTTTTTATCTGTTCAAGTATTTAATACTCTTATCAACATGGGATGGGTAAAATATACTTTCTTATGCATGTGTATGTTTATATTTATTATTGGAAATCAATTCACAACACAAAACAATGACAAATATTGTCAAGAAACCCTCACAGGTACTGCATTTACCATAAAAAAATATGCTCAAATCATAACAAGGCAAACTGCAGCCCAACAGGCAACAACAGCTGTCAGTGTGTCAGTGTGCTGACTTGACTATGACTTGCCCCAAACTGCATGTGATTATCATAAAGTGGACATGTCTGTAAAGGGGAGACTCGTGGGTACCCATAGAACCCATTTACATTCACATATCTTGAGGTCAGAGGTCAAGGGACCCCTTTGAAAATGGCCATGCTAGTTTTTCCTCGCCAAAATTGAACATAAGTTTGGAGCATTATTTAGCCTCCTTCACGACAAGCTAGTATGACATGGTTTGTACCAATGGATTCCTTAGGTTTTTTCTAGTCTCATATGATGTAAATGTATTCACTGTAGCCCGCTACAACCTAAAAATCACAAGTTGTGCTAATGCGTTAAAGAAATTAGTGGCGTTAAAACAAATTTGCGTCACGCGTTATTATCGCGTTAACTTTGACAGCCCTAAGTTATAACACAAAACAGTTTGGATGAAAATGGAGAAAAGTTACCATACTGGTGTTGAAAATATAGTAAAAACAAGTTTCAAAGCTGAATTTATCATCAAACAATGGAACAGCTATAGTGGAGAGATTACAGATAGGATGCTAATTAGATGATCAGAAACACTGTTAATTGATTGATTATGAGCCTCTAATAGAATTTCCCATTTTAATTGCATCTTGACTAGAAGCGGTGGACCTGGGAGTCATTGAAGCCTTGTGTCGGTCCAGGAACTTAAGAGACGTTCAAAGGAATGCAAAGCAGCTAAATGACTCTATTAGTGCAGGTGATAATGCTGTGTTATTGCTGGATTCGTGCTATGGCCTAATGCCTGCTGGGAGCAAACGTCTCGCTGGGTCTCCACGGTGACGAGGGGGAGAGCTGAGGTATCCATGGGAGAAGGTGGGCGGGATGGGATCCCCAGGGAGCGTTGTGGAGGAGGTGAAGGAGAGCTTAATGTCTCCACTGTGAGAGCGAGAGAGAAGAGAGAGATTCAAAAACCCACAGGACAAAAAAGAAAAACAGGAAATACATGTGGAGCAGAAGACACACATCACACCATTCTTAACATTTTACATGACATAATAGATCATTTAATGCTTCACAGTTCTTTGCGGGATAAAGCCGTTAACACCACGAGACACTAAAGCCATTGTGCATGACATGAATGCGTGATGGTTACAATCATTTAGCTTGAGACCAGTATAATTGCTGTCCTGCAGCCAAACATCCTTGCACTAAGGCATTTGTCTTAATGTTTTTTTTGTTTTGTTTTTATCAAGCTCCAAGTGACATTTTCTTGGATTCGATAGTGTTGCAATGTCAATTATTTAAGTTTTCAATATATTCTCAGCCACTTGGGCGCACTGCAACAAGCAACAACATTGACATATTATCACATCATAAAGTTGACATGGTTAACTTATTAGCAAAACAGTTGCCTAATTACACATCTACAGTTTTGTTTCTACTATTGCTCTGATTTCCCCACAGTATTGCCCTAAAACCCGCCCATAACATGCCGCCTCAGTGTAAACGTCACCCATCCCAGTCCGCAGATATCATACTTGTTAGACTCACATAAAACTTAAAATAGCCATACTGGAATTACAGTTTGAGCAATCCATAACACAAGTAAGATGTGTTCAGTTGAATCACTTTTGCTGTTTAGCTAACAATGAATTAATGCCAAAAAAACTCACCAACTGAATTTGCCTCCAGCGACCCGATCAATGGTGTCCTGGGCGGTCTCTCCGCTTTCTGAAGGGCGATGTCCCGGGCACTTCCAGCCGGCCTTACTACTTTCCAGACACCATTAACATATTGCTCAATTTAACAGATCTGCTTCCCCCATTACGCAGATGACACTCCTTAATATGTATAACTTTGTAAAACTCTGAAAGAAAGGCTTTTCATTTTGGCTGATATTTAACTTTAACAGCTTTTCTGTGAACTAAGTTAAATAAACTAAAGCAAGATGTGTAACGATACTGTCTGACATCCCGAAACACCACCAGTTGGCATTTCCATGCAATTTTTATAACGTGATTTAATTAAAATTCAGAGTTCTGCTTTGTGAAACATGACAAATTTATCAGGAGAACTGAGTGAATTATGAAAAGTCTGTTTGATACATTTTTAAATAACTGACGAGGTAAATAAAGTCTTCAACTGTTGCCTTCTGTCGGCGGAAAACCTCTGTTCACATATTGTTGAATTTAACACAGCCAATTTTGTAATTTTAGCTCCATGTAACATCAAAATGAATAAACGTGATGTTTCCCAGATAAAGCTTGTCTGCCATATAACCACACAGTTTACACATTTTTATAACTGCTGATTTATTCATCCTCATGCCCATGATAGTGAGCAGAGCCCTAATGTCCTTGTTTGAACAATACTGTCAGTTTTTGTCCATTTTTCCTTTTTACATTATTCTTCAGCGATAAAACTGGTTGATGAGAAATGAGCTGCTGCACTGACATCCCTACTGCTGCACCCGTGTTCCCGTCCAAGCCAGGTAAGCCCTATGACCCTATGGTTGGCCCTGCTTGGCCCATGGGCAATCGGTGCGCTATTAGGACCTGGAAACTGGCCCCGACATAGTCGTCCCGGGGCACGATCTGAGACCGGAAGCGACAATGGAAACAAAACTGGCTTTGGCATGCATGAGCTCGCCCGTGTTTGATAATAGTGGAAAAGCGGTTATTTAGTGTTTCTGGCCCTTCTGGAATTGAACTTTGTCTGCCATTTTGCTGCCCGGCAGGTAGCGTACAGTGGGTTTATCTGGGCTTTTCCGCTGAAAACAGCTGCCTACCACCACTCTAGTGATGAGAGCAGTGAGACTCAACCAAAACATTAAAGTTGCAGGCCGTACAACCAAAACAATTAGCTAAAAGATGCTAAAACGTCCCGCAGAGCTGAGGGGAACTGCATAGTTGGGTGATTTCTCTGTGGGTTCGTCACTACAGGTGACCACTTTCACATCTCACATACTCGTTTGATCCATTGTTAACCTACAAATATTGACTAGTGCAGCTTTAAATAAACACAGCCTCACAAATGTCCATTTTCATTTGCAGATTCACAATGTACTTTATCAACTCATCCCTCCTTATAACACACACACACACACACCCTCATCAGCGGCTCTGCTGCTGATCCTTTGTAATCTTGTGTGTCGCTGGTCCGGGTCGGGTCTAATTGGCTGCAGTATGTGTGGCTGCCACCAATCTATGGAGCCCAGAGAGGTCAGCCATGTCAGGGTTCATTAGTGGTAGTGCCGCCGCCATACTCCCTCAAGGATCTGTACCTTGTTCCTCCATCTCTCACTATCTTTCTCTGTAAAAGCAGCCCCTTACTGGACATGTAGGCAGCACCAAGCAGCCATTCGTAATAGCATGCAACTGTCACTCACACATTCAGAAGAATGTGTCATGGTAGCAGTATAGTTACAGTGTGGTGTATGGATCCTGATCTTTGACCCACCTCATTAAACCACATCTGATTTCTTAAACACACACTATCTTTCTCCAACATGAGAGAATCAACATGTTTTTATTTTCATCCTACCAAAAGCAGTAAACACTATGGTCCCTCTCTCCCTCATAATGCCCAGTCATGTCCTATTATTAGTTTTCTCATTTTCAGAGATGGGGAGAAAGGGAGCCCCAGAGGCTCCGCACTTTCCCCACTGTTTCTCACTGATGGCCTTCTGGTGATGGATGAGGTGAGCACGGTCCAAAAGCACAGAAAATGAAGCTTTCATTAGCCAACGTAACCAAGCAGTTGTGAGCCATCTCCCGAGTCCCTCTCTCCGCGCACTCAGACACATTACCTACACCCAAACAACAGCGCCTTTTAGATGCAATCAATGTGTTGTTCTCTTGCAGCCACCTCTGCACTTTCACACACTGTGAACCGCGAGTCAATTTACAGGACGAGAGGGAAGGAAGGAGACTCTGTAAGCTCCAGTAGCTGCTCACTGGTTGGGCTTTAATAGCCTCCTACTGGCTATTACAGGCACCTTTAATGTAAAAGAAATGTAGAGGTGATTGGGGGAAAGGATGGTGATATGAAAACTAATTGGCTATATGGCCAATGATTATTGATTGATAGGAACAAGGTGTCCCTTGGGGATACAATCAATGGAAATCAGAGAGAAAGGGAGGGGTGTACATTTAAAGTAGACATCGCTGCCTGTAAATCTGAGGCGGATAAGTATGGAGGACGGAACCTGCCAAAATAAAAAATAAATAAATAAATAAATGACTCGATAAAATGAATGAATATACGGAGCTGGGCATATGTCTATGGAGCCGGGAATGAAGACTGGAGTTGATAAAAATGACTATATGCTAGCTAGCTAGCATACAGTCAATCACCATGACCCCATGATGAAGAAGAAGAAAGGAATACAGAAATAAATAAGTTTGGGGAAATAAATAAAGGGTGAAATGCATAGGGAAATCGTGCATATATAAATAAATACGTACATTTAAAAATAAATAAAAATAAATGCAAAAATAAATAAATAAATGCAAAAATACATAAATAAAAAATAAATGCAAAAATAAATAATCTTAAAATAAAAAAACAAATACATAAATGAAAATTAAACAGAGGAGTAAATAAATAAGGTAATTAATATAAATATAAATAAAGAAGCAAATTAAACCATAAATATCAATTTATGTCACATTTGATCAATTAATTAATGGCTACATTTATTTTCATCTTATTTTTGCTATATTTAATGACATATTCATTTATTTATTGAGTCATTTATTTATTCCTAATTCTTTTATTTTGGCAGGTTTCCGTCCTCCATGGATAGCAGGCTCAACTTTATGTGGCTAACATTCTCTGTAGGACTTTGCATGCAGGAACACGGAGGAAATTTCACCCTCCGTCTGGTGACACTTCCGTTCCCAGGGCTGCATTTTACCCATGCATGGTTCCCTCCCTTTCCATCTGTGCACAGTTTGGGGCCGAGCTTTACCGCAGCACCGCACTTCATGAATTACATTTTAATGCAATTTCCTCTTGACAGCTTCGTGGAAAAAGTTCCCTGAGTCCCAGTCCCAATCCCTACGCCATGTTATCTGTAAGTGCACCGCGAGTTCAAGGTGAATGAAAGCGTTTGGTAACACTTTCTTAGAAGTGAAAAGAGGAAAGACTCGCCTCTAAGAATCCTGTTTGCCTCTTTGATGTTCCTCAGAGAGAAGAGAAGAAGAAGAGAAGAGAAGAGAAGAGAAGAGAAGAGAAGAGAAGAGAAGAAAAGAGTGTAATTGCTACAGCTGTAATAAAATATTCAACATATTATAAAAAGGTTGAAACCACATTTAGAGAATCTCTTTACTATTCCGTCTCACTCTCCCCGCTCTCTCTCCCCCCTCGGTAAGACAGACGATACGCCATCCTTAAATATTGATGGAAATTTCCTGCAATTTGCCTGATTTATAAACACCTTTGATCTTCGCTCATTTGCCCTCGCTTGTGTTTTTCTAAAAATATATATTTTCCTCCTAAGCCCAGAGTTTCCAAAAGAGTTGAGTCATAACGCAACATTGTCGCTGCATCTCACTCATGCATGAAAAGCGAACCCATCTGTAGGTCACGTTGACATTTTGCATGTTCAGTTCGCTCTTAAGTGCTTATACTGTATTGCTCTAAAATACAGGCTTGTGTGTGTATATGGGGTTACGTCTTAAATTGGTGTCTGTTACAGAAGCAGTGAGGCGTTGTGGCCCCGCTGGCTCTTTATGGGTCAAGCCCATCGCTGGTGACGCGTTTCAATCAGACCCATTTTAATCAGTGACACTTTCACGACCAAGGACTCTGTGTGTCAACACTTCATTTAATGATCTGATCATAGACAAGACACCTCGCAGACACCTCGACACACATCAATAACTCACCAGGCGTGCAGTCTTTTACCCCCAGAGCCATAAACAACGTCTAATAAACTTCAGAGATACACACACCGGGATGATGAAAGTGTCGTAAAATACACGCCCATTCGATTGCCACAATGAAGAGCAATGCATGGCTGCCGTGTGATGAAATGTGAGGCATTGCATGTAGCGATAATGAAATAAATCTTTGCAGCACATAGACAGACACTTGCAGCTATAAGGGCTGTACACCATGTTTATGTAATAAAGTGTGTTATGTGTGGAACAGAATATAGGTCACACACACAAATGCATCAATTTCTGTGATTGCTTGAGAAAAGAGAAATGAGATGTATACTCTTGTAAAATACTGTATACTTTCATAAAGCACATGATGAATCGATAAATAGCTGCACATAGAATGACCTCTCTGTCCTCACCACAACCCAGTCGCCAGAAAGAATGTAGACATTGTCCCACAATGAATGTCGACGTTTCTGAACCAAACACAAATTTCATATACGTTTCATATCACCCTCGTTTCACGCTTGCGGAAACACAATAAGCTACGTGGTTAACATTGTGAAACAATTGTTTAGGTTTAGGCAACAAAACTACTTGGTTAAGGTTAGGAAAAAACGTCACGGTTTGTGTTAAAATAATGACGCAACAACGTAACTAGGGTAAATAAATAACAACTGTCCTTAGCGGATGTTCTTACACAACGTTAGACCAAAAAACAGAGTGAGTAATGGATTCATCAGGTGGACACAAACTTGACTTCAAATGAATGATGTTGCTCCGATATTACCTCATTCACTTATCACACTTCAATCTAAATGAGTCATAGTTACAGTAACAGTAACTGACAGTTACACCTGGCAGTTACTGAGTGTGATTATACATCTAATCTCTGCATGAGAACTAGTTTGTGTGTGCGATCCTTTTTTAATCTAGTGATGTATAGCCCACAGTAAATCTACATTTAGTACCTTCTAATAGGCCGTGTTTGACAAGCTGGCGCCACTGGCTCCTGATCCCGAGGAGATAACCAGGAGAGGGTTTCAAATCCTCTGTGTGGGCATAATTTAAGAAAAGCGTGCTACAAACTATTTAGTTGCAGTTTTCATAGTGCAATATGTTTCTGGTGTCTGAACTCTTGTGGTTTAGATGTGAGCAGCTGGTAGAGTGTTAGACTGATGAAAGAGGGATGACAGCGGGGTGGAGGGACGGGAGATGGAGGCGAAGTGGAGAGCAGTGTGGTGGTGGTGGTGGTGGTGGTGGTGGTGGGGGGGGTTGTATCAAACGCCAGTCTAATGAGCCATCTGTAGTGGCAGCCCTGTGGAGGCTACTCTGACCTGCTCACTTCCAAAATTGTTAGCATGCAAGATGACACCCACACACCATCATGTATGAAACAACACCCTCTGTCCTTGTCAGTCCACAGTGCGACCCTCTCAACAGATAAGGAAAAACTCCCACCAAAAAACTGGGAAAAAAGAAAAAATGGAAGAAACCTCAAGAAGAGCAACAGAGGAGGAGTTAATATTATTATTTGGTATATATGAGCCACTAACATACCTAAAATAATTATTTGTTTCCATGGGGGCAACAGGTTCCCAACCTCATCACATACTTCCCCTTGGCGTCACACCCCTTGGCGTCACTATTGTTACCCTTGGCGTCACTTTACAGGCAAAAAAAACACTATAGTTCGGTTTAGCAAAGAAATACCTGGTTGGGCTTAAAACTACTATGTTTTGTACAGTGAAAATGACACTGAACGTTGTGAACACGGGACGCGAATGAACGATTGTAACGTGACTACCAACAGCGGTCTCTTTCGCTTTTTAAATTACATCACTACCACACTCCCGGTGCTCTTTCCGGGAGCGTTTACTGTTACCGTGGATGGGTTTACATTATAGTTAATGGAACGCCCAGAGCGTTTCATATCGGCGCTAAAGAGTGCTGTGTGCGGCGGTACCGAATGCCAACGGCAGTGACAAAGCCTCGGTATTTAACATCCTGGGAATGAGAACGGGCTGGTGGCGGAGCTTAAGTGATACATGAACTGAATAAGGGTATATGTGTGCGTGTGTGTGTGTGTTTGTGTGTGTGTTTAAGAGGCTGTGAATACAATCTTCTTGTCTTTTGGGAGTGTGAATGTAACCATTAAACACATGACTTAGGTCTTTAGAGACCTCTTCAATTAAGCCTTAAAGCTGAAGTAGGCCAGATTGGAGCAAATATAAATGGTCACTATATCGTGACAGTAGTACATGAAACAGGTAACCTGAAAAAAATCATGTTCCTCTGTGTCCGTATCCACCTGCCGTGCAAGGTAAATAAGTCTCTTCTATTCCCTCAACAATTTCCTGGTGTCAAAATGTCACAACTGTTGAAAGAAAAACATTTTCAAAAGGTATACAGGTAGGTAATAGCAGGTAATGTTGTGTTTTCAGTTTTCTTGTTTGGACTCATTTTGTGTCGCTGATACTATAAATGAATTCAAATAAAAACAAACTCATTTTTATCATCATTTATCATTTTTCTCTAACTGTTACTTATATAACTTCTCCTCCCCTTTCCACCCCCTCACATATAGCCTTACATGCAGTATATCCATCAGCTTAAGTGAGGCAGGGTTACAAGCTACTGCCAAATAATCATTCCTCCATTAAGGTCTAATAATCACCCTCTGGGATGTTGAACTGGCCGATCATGATATAGACGGAAAGACAATTGGTTCTAAAGACACCTAAGGGGCCCTGAGTGGTAGTCAATCATAACAGTGTGAGCTTCAGGGACTGACATGCAGGTCATTGACCCCATGTGCATGAGGGCAGTGGGTTAACTCTAAATAGCCCAGTTTGATCACTAATATATAAGATCCAGAAATTGTGGTAAAAGACGTGTCATTTTACTGCATTATATATTAGCACTTTACCAGTGAATCGATGAAGAGGAACCACTGATGCATGTCCTTGAATATCGACTATGTCAGCTCCACTTTCATGGAAACATAAGCCATGCCTGCTGTGCATGTGTACAGAGGCAGAAATAACCATCTTCTCACAGGAAGGAGGCGCGATGAATAGGACGAAGCTGAGGAAGCAAACGTCGGCCTCTGTGCTGATGTGGAGCTGAACACTTAATGGAATTACTGTGCTCCAAGAGCAGCCAGCAGCCACATTATCAATGCTTAGGGTTGAACAATCCAGTGCTATTTTCTGTCCAGAGGCTGAATACCCCACAGCTATGGAAATGGGGAGGGATTATACAGAATGTGGTATAAAAGGAGTCTTTTCTACTTTCATCTGTAGCCAGTGACAGAGAGAGAGAGAGAGAGAGAGAGAGAGGGAGGAGCGGGTGAGCTGGAAGCGAAGGAGTCGATTTGTCAATTGGAGCACTGAATGGACGCCTCATCGATTGAGGTATTGTGATGATTACAGGGTTTGCCGCTGTGTGGTAATGCAATAGGCAAAGCCCATCACGGCCCTTGCCGTTATCAGGCCGAATGATTTAGACCCTGCCTCGTTAATGACGGTCATCAATTCCGCCCAAATGGCTGGGAATTTATCCAACATGACGCTGTCACACATGAATAAACAGGAAAGCTCTTCACACGTCCGTTAGAGAAAACGTACGCGAGAAGGGGATCTACTCTGTCCTGCGAGAGCTGATGCCGCATCCACAAAACGCAATCCGAGAAGGTGTCACCGGCACCGTAGCTCTGAATGATAGCAGGCAATGAGGGAAATTTACAGCAGGCCAAAGGCAGTGGTGTATGTTTTTAATCAGGCCATGTCTGAACATCCACTGTGGAGCGGTCCTGCCTCTGGCAGCACATCATCAGGGTCAGCAGGACCTCGGAGTTGCTTTATGATTAAGATGAACGATGAGTCAGAGCAGACCCAAACCTTCTCTTTTAACACAGCCTCTCGATTAAACACACATCCTTTTTTTAAACGTCCTCCCCACAAATGAATCACCTCGACGCGTCAAACGGAGCGATGTACTCCCTAAAGAAAGACGGAGGAGGGAGCAGAGCGGAGGGTGTTCAAAAAATGACATATTCGCTGCATTGCTATTCATGGTTTTCGCCCCGTCCATTAATTATGCTCCAGAGCGGTCCTCAAAAAACGAGCCTGTGTGAAGAGCTTCTCCACAAAAAAAGAGAGTCCTTCTCGGGATAACAGCGTTAACTCACCACGGTCCACAAAGTAATTAAGGCTCAGACATTAATAACTCTTGCGAGAGGGAGAAATTAAATGAAACACAGAGAGGATTTATTTCCTCATTCCAACTTCTATAGTGAATCTTATTTAATCTCTTTCACGCCGGTGTCTATTTTGAAAATTGCTCTCTTTCTCTCCACGTTACTCACTTCCTGTCTCATTCTGTAAGAAAAGACCCAAACATTCCTGATCAATAATGTGCCAGCGGAAAAAAATTATTTACTCCTTTTTTCTGTCTTCCGCTTTTTACCTGCAGCTCCTTCACTCAGATTGATGGATTTCACTTCCAGCAGCAAGGCATCTTTGTCTGAGGCTGTAACACAATACAGTAATCTTCATCTAGATAAATGGCAACAAACATGATATACAGCTCCATATATACTGCCCTGTGTTAGAGGCTGGTAGTTTTGTCCTGAGGGTTAATTAACTGTCCATCAACACAAACGTCCCCTCCTCACCGTTCCCTCCATATTCCAGCTGAAGCACCTTTATTGCTGCTGCTGTATTTGGAATAATGCCGGTGGCAATGCTCTCCGTTGTTGCTCCCCACAGAACGTGGGAGTCGGTTATTATTTTGGGGAGCTGTCAGCTTGAAACACAGGGTGCCGTTAGTATTCCTGTGCTGATGCTGGCAGCGATTAGAGGTGGGGTGAGAGGCTGGCTGGGGTAAATGGAGGGGTGGCTCGGAGAGGTAATGGGTGCTGACTTACAGCCAATGATGAAGGAACGAAAACATTAGCCGACAGAAGGTCTGGGACTGAGGCCAGCTTGATCGGATCAGGTATACACTCATTCGGCTTTCCTACCAACATGGGGCTGGTGCAGGTGAATCTGTGGAAGTCATGTGCACAATTTTGCACCTCATGATTTACATCCAATGCCAACGTTCAGAGCCAATGCGGGAAGTAGCATGACCTGTACCAAGGTAGAAAGTAAGGGTGTGAAGGTTGGGGTAGTGGATAAGCATGTCAGATTTTTATGCAAGAGACTGAGCTCTATCCTTTTTATTAACCATAACCATGATGATTCCATAACTTTAACCAAGTGTTTTAAGCCCCGTTTCGACCGCAGGAACTAGGAACCTTTTGAAGAACTCATTGCGACCGCAGGGACCAGGGTCTAAATTAAGTTCTGGGGACATTTTCCGGGGCCTTTTTACCCCCAAAAAAGGCCCTGGTCGGGTTGTAGGAACCTTTTAGTTCCTTGAAAAGTAGTCCCAGGTCTAAAATCACCAGGAACTTCTTGGTGGAATCCCAGCTCTAGTTGCCTAACACTAACCATACCTTTACCATATTTAATTTGCCATAAAAATACATCCCTACCCTTAACCATGGGCTGATATTGAAGAAAGCGCACCTTTTAAAAATGGTGGCATTGGACATAATCAGGTTTTGCAGAGTCATCCAATATCTGCCTTCGATTGGCGATTGGGTTGCATTAACAGGCCAGACTCCAAGAGTGTCTCAAATACAGTTTGTGAGCTGCTGCACTGACTCTTTGTTAGTGGACAGCAGTTGAAATCATTAAATCAATTGTATCTGTGCTTGAGCTAATTCCAAGATATGTATAAACAAGAGCAGGCTTTTAATTTGAAAGACAATATCCACTGGGTTTTTACTGCTAAAGTCTATTTGCTTTGATTCCTTTGTGTCTTGATGCTCGCACTGTATTGAATTTAATGATTGGTGCGTGTCACTGTATGAGGCTGCAACATGGTACATGCTGCTATAATCAATATTTTGTGCTAATCAATATTATGTGAAAGAGGTCGCTCAATGTGTCAATTTTCCAGCTTGCAATTTTACTGTTTTGATTCAGTCTCACTGCTCTCATAGAGTCGTATTGAACCTCAGTAGGCAGCTGTTTACAGCAAAGAAGCTCTAAAAACCTACTGTACGCTACCTGCTCAGCACCAAAAGACAGATATATAAAGTTTGCAACCAGCTGGTGAACATGGCGGAGAATTAAGCTGCTAAAGAGACAGATATTTCCCTCAGGAGGTGGTGGAGACCAAAAACAGAGAAAAAAGGAGAGAGAATATTGGAGCTTCATCAGATGACAAAAACAAAACTCCAAATGAATACTAATGTTGTGTCTGTTGGATGTGTATATAGGACCATGTGTTAATGTTTCCAGTTTGTTTCTGTTTCCAGTTAATGCAGGTTTAAAATCCATTTTTCTGTTAAGAACGCTGATTGGAAAATACTCGTCAAGCCCATTTGCACCTTGGACTTTGATTCTGATGTCTTCCCTATTTTTAGGAGGTGTGTTCAGCCCAATGTTCACCCCGAGCATGGATCTATGAGTGGGATAATACAGTCTTGATAATACCCACCATTCCTCTCAGAAAATCATGTAGTGTGGATAAACAGCCATTCAACTGCAAAATCATTTTTAAAATCCATCCTTTGAGCTTGTGTGAGCTTCTATGGTGTCAATATTTCTTTTAACTCAGCAGAATTGCCACTTTGGTAAATAGAAAAAAACAGCCTGATCCATTTAGAATGGCCGGGTCATGTGTGACCAGACTGGACATGGAGCTTTTCTGTTTGAGGGTTCAAATGGCAAAAAACAAACAAACACATGAACATTTGAACAAGGTAACATTTAAGTTTCGGTGTGTGACAAAACTTTAAATGTTAGTTTGTTAGATTCTCTTTTTTTCAACAACAAAACAATTTAAAGTAGGCTTAGTTAGATAACTTCTCTAGTGCAGCACAGTAGGTTAAATTGTCTAAATCTAGGGGTACCATAACCGTTTACTGTCACTTTCCACTGTCATCTTTTATTATATATTGACTGTCTTATTTTTAAAGTGTCCTTGGGTGACTTGAAAGGCACTTATACATAAAATATATTATTATTATTACACAGTAGCAAAGTAAAATCCCACTAAGCTACAAGATAAATATGCAGAGCTGTCTTTTATCACCTGGCCTCTGTGTGTAAATCTATTTCCATTACTCATACACATACTATCTAAAGAGCACACTTGATATCTCCCTTTGGGCACATCATAAAATGAAACTTTCCCTCATAAAAGTCCATGTTCACACGCATGCAGACACACACACACATATTTTTGAGTGTATCAATCAAACGAAGGGCTGTATAGTCACATTGACGTGTGCACTCAAACAGATGCTCACCCTGACAGAGCCATCATTTACTGAGGTAACATGGTGAAAAGCAAACACATGATTTATCAACAACAGACATGGTTCATTCCATCAAATGTGCCCGTTGGTTCATAAAAATGCACCAATGGTCACAACTACTGCAGTTTAAATCCTATAAGGTGCCAAATAGGCCACACAGAAGAGCTTATAGTCTAACAGTTTCCTCTTAAGCATATTAAACACTCACCTTTTAATATATAGCTGCAATGTGATCACTTACTATGGTATAAATGAGATTTTAGTCCATGTTACTACAATCTGGAATAATCAGAACACATCACTCGAAAGTATTCCTACACTTCTCAGTTTTCAGTATCAGCTCATGTTAATTTGTAAGCAAGTATGTGTATTGATCCATGGACGCATGGATCAATCCAAGAAAGGAAAGAGCTCTTTGATTGAGACTGTCCTCACAAGAACAACGACAGCATTGGTCTTTTCAGCCAGTGCCCCCCAAAAAAAACGACATACAAAGTTTTCAAATGGAAGATATTGGGGTGGAGGGATGAGTCAAAAACCATCTTAAAGAGACAGGCGCTAAAACGGAGCGTTTCAGACAGAGGGTGAATACAGGTATATTCAATAATGTGTTTTTTTAACATTAAACCAAATAAACATGTTCTAATAGAAACCCAAAATACAAGTATGAACCTGAAAATGAGCATGATATGTCTCCTTTAAGCTACATGAAATACTCTTCTGTGAGCTATAGCAGATCTAGTTTGAAGCTATAATACATTATCTTGCGGTCAAAAAGACTAGCCACTGTAAAACCACACAAGATTAGTTATGTTTATTACAGTAACACACCTCAGTTTAAATAAAGACAATTTCACACCTATGCTTTTGTTTCAGAAGTGGAGCAGCTAGGTAGAAGACTTAAAGGTCATTGTCTTCTGTGTGTTACGTCATTCCAACCCTTTAAACTAAAATCCCATTTGGACTAAAAGAAAAAAAATCCAATTTACAGACTGCCTCCACTACTGTTTATTCATCGATTGCCACTGTTAACAAATGCAATTGAATTTCCTTTAAAACATGCCGACACCTCTGTGTGACTTCCATCAGCGGCAGCATTTTCCTTCAGCCAGTGGCCACACCACAACCTTTCTCTCGACTGCAATTAAATAAAGCTGGGCAGAGACAAGGGCCTGATGAAATCATTAAACCTGCTCTCCTCTAATTGCTAATATGTCATTAGGCTTGGCTAGCAAAATGCTGCAGGCGTTAGAGCTGGCCAGTGGGAGCGGGCAGAGGAAAGCCACTGAGGGTTAGGAGCGGGCCTGTGAGTGTTACGCATCACTCATTCACTCACTCATGGCAGCAGATATTTATCCAAATGATGTACATAATAGCAAACCCCCGTGGGTGCCTTTTGATTTGTAGTCAAGGCCATTCCAAATTCAAAGGTGAAATCATTTTTCCTCTCCATCGATCCCTTCCCCTTGTGTGTGGCACCCATCAATAAGGAACCACCCATCAGGTCTCCATCTGGCCCGGTTGGCCTTTTGGACGCTGTGAGGAGGAGGCTCGTCCATCAGTGACAAACGCCTCGCTGTCACCTGCCACTCCTCAGCTGGGGAAGCAGGTGGTACTGGTGTTTCCATGGCATTTCCATAGTAAAACACTCTGTGTTTATATTTAGAGCATGTTTTTAGTTTCAGTTTATTATTTAGGATTCTTTTTATTTCGTCTCTTACCCACCATCTCGATTTGTCCTATTATGTCTTAAGGTCTTTGCAGATCAAGTTCGTATTTTTCGTATGCGTTCATTTTAATCCGTCATCTGATAAAAATTGTTATGCACAGAAATCTTGCACAGACGTCCGATTTTTATTATTCTTTTTGTTGCAAAAATTTGTAATACAAGACAAAACTGAACTAATTACGTGCATGTGGATAGTGTTATAGTCCCGAACAGAGCTCATGAATACATCTCTGTATTCTTTTATTTCTTTATTATCATGAAGTGCTTTGTGCTGGGAGACGAAGTGAATGTTTATCATGCCATTTTGGATGATGAAGCACAGACGGTGGCTCTCAATGCTCAAACAACCAACAATCGAATCTGTTCCGTCAACTTTGATGATGGACGAAGTGTTCGTAGTCGGTGTGTAAACGTGATTGACACAGCGTGACGTCGTATTTATTTTAGAAAGTGCGATAATTTTGGTTAATTTTTAAAATGTCACAGGAGGAAGCTTCTTTATGCTAAAGTTTCATATTTGTTCACTCTGGAATTACATCTATAAAGTTCTCAGCTCTGTCTTGACAAAGATGGAGGTACCTAAAACAAGGCTATTGCCTGCTTCTACTGCCCTCTTCTTTGTCTTCGTCTTTTACATTTTCAGCCGTTTTGAAATTTAGGCATGGTTCTAGGGATGGCAGTGTTTGTCTACGGTCGGTCGGTCTTCGGTCGGTCCATCAGGCGATGACTCCTAATGAGTAATCCAAATGACTAACATGGTGAACATGGTAAATATACCTGCTAAACAGACATCGGCATGTTAACGTCATTTTGCGCATGATAACATGCTGACTTTAGCATTTAGCTGGAAGCAGCGGTGTGCGTAAGTACAGCCTCACACAGCCAACAGCATGGCTGTAGACTTTTAGTCTTGTTACTTGTTGTAGAGCAAACACAACAGCTCAGCACAATGCCTCCACAAGAGTCAAATCTATATGATTCTGGACCGCAGAGAAGGCCCAAAAAGCTTGCAGATTATTAAACATTCTCTCATTTGCACCACTTGAAGTACACACATGCTCAGATTGTCCCTTTTCTTTTGCTAATGCAGAAATTTTGTGCTGAAAACGTTCTGTAGACCAGACACACATAACAGTGGTCAGTGACCATGAACATGAAAGAATACAAATGCAAATGCAATAAATCTCTTTATGATTATTTTTAGAAAGTAAATTACATTTCAGTGTGTAATTATATAGCTGAGCTGCACACATTCATGCATATTGTACCTTATGGACCTCGTCCTCTCTCCACGGGCAATTCACCCAACTGTCACTCAAGCCAACCTCATTTCCAACTTCCTTCTTATTCCCAAGACACTGGCCCACGTGCCTCTCCTCTCTCGCCGTATTCCAGCCTTTTCCATCCTTTTCCATCCCATAAATCATTTTAAGTGTGTGAGAAAAGTCTCATCTGCACCGCAGACAGATATAGTCTGCGCCGCCCTCTTCGTGTAATCCCTCCAGTGAATGGAAAAGCGTTAATCCGGCCATTGTGCCACATGAATTGCATAGGGAATTGTCCGCGCCGTCACACGCTCATCCCTGTGTTTCTTATCTTACAGTTGCTTCAAGTGAAACAGTGTCACACCTGTTATATAAATATATTTGCACGAAATTATTTCAAAATGAACACTGCTTGTAGCTTCAGGGGAATTTAGCGGATAAAAGTTCTGCATTGATCTTTATCAGGCACATTAGAGGACTCATTAGAGTCATTAGAGAGGACTACTGTCAAATCTCCCATCTTGCTTTACAGGAATGGTAATACTCTGTTGCAATATGTATGATGCAGGAGATTAGGGATAGGAATGACAGACAGACCCAAATGATTTGTTTGGTTTGAGCAGCCTTTCAGTGAAGTTTTATAAAGAATTGCTAATTTGTCCTCTTCATGGGTGATTTAAACTGACTTCCAACACAGTCTCACAGCATTTTGTTTTCTCGTGATGTTCAGCATGATTTTCAGCAATGTATTTTTTTAGGTGTTTTCCAACAAATGTTCAGCAACAAGTGATGCACGTGTCAATTTCCACTCCAGTCTTTTCAAAATAAAACTACTTAGTTAGGTTTAGCGATAGACTGACTTGGTTAGGCTCAGGCAATAAACTACTAAGTTAAAGGGACTATTTGTAACTTTGTACGCGCATAAATGTAGCGGGTCGGCACACATGCGCGCTCGCATATGCGCATTCGCGTGTAGCCGCTGTACCCTCCTCCTCTGCCTGCTCGCCTTCACTCAGACAGCTCAGCTCGCTCCACCTCTAGACGTGAACGCGCGTTCACTCCACACTGCAGAAGAGTTAGTTTAGCTCTGAGAATATCTAGTGAATGTACAGGGGACGTTTGTGCAGAAATAAATGCTGCAGCTAATCCTGACCAACAGGAGGTTTTCCGTGTCTTGTGAAGTGACGGAGCTCTACAGAGATTTACGTTGTCTTCTCGTTACCGACCGGGTGCCGGTGTCTCCTCTGCTCTCTCCGGCTGTGGGCGGAGAGAGCAGAGAGACACGCTGGAGAGCCCCGCTGCCTCAGCCTGCACTTAGGCAGGAAAAGCCAACACTAGGATCGGATCTAAATCATGTTCATGGAGAGACCTTCGTCTGGTCAGCTAACATTACTGCCAAGCAGCTGAAATATAGAGTGATATTGTGGTTTTAGCTGACTTGTGTCGCCTCACTGTTTTGAGTGATGCTCGTTCAGGTATATTGAGAGCGAGCAAGCGCGAGCCCGACGCTGACTTTCGTTGATTTCACGGCCACAGGTGTCGCTGTTTAGAAGCATTTCTGAAAGTTACAAATAGTCCCTTTAAGTTTAGGAAAAGATCGTGGTTTGGGTTAAAGAAAAAAAACTCTGGGAGTGGAGTATCTTAAGTACGGAAGTTATGTGACAAATAAATCAACATTGACTTCAGGTTTCACACGGGACACGAACAGCGGTTTCCTGGGCAAAAGTCCTGTGTTTTTTGAACCACGATCCACCGTGACCACCTCCCTACACGGCATTCACCGCTCTTTATACTTCCCGGTTCACATTTACGTCGATTACATACCAATTGATTTTGTGTGCTGACCATCACGAAATAAATGTGAAATTCGTGTCTGTGTACACGAATCAATACATTCAATTTCGTGACTATTTCACGAACTTCTGTGCGACTGGGCTGTAACTTCAGGCAGGAAACAGCACAAACTGTCAGTACTTCTGAATATGGCATTTGGTAGTAGAAGTGTGGCTCTGCTCTATGTAAGGTGAGGGCTGAGGCTCTTTCTGCTGAGAATGCCTGCCTAAAGTACATCATATTCTCCAAAATAGCTAATTTGCAAGTGAAAAACACATAAGGAAGCAAGTTTTTGTCCTGTAGAGGATGTCATTATCTCTGGCAGGGTGAGTGGTTCTGCTCTCACTGGGAGCAATCACACTATAAATACATGGGCTCTCTAATGTCATACTGTTAGCCACATTATAATCACACTAAAAACAGCCCCATGTTGTTGTTCTCTTCGTTCAAAAACAGCAACCACAGAAAATAAATGGTGCTCACGTTGCATTTGATGTTTTGACGATGTCAAAATGCAGCTGTTTTTGAGTGAAGCAAAGCATCATGCATTAAAAAGTAAGATTGTGGTTGTTATTCATTTACAGGCGTTGCCTTCGCTCTTCCTGCCAAGTGGGACTCTTAGGCAGATTTAACATTTACATTTTTTGACAGGAACCCCCAGCTCACTAAAAAGCTGCTTTTGTTGTGCAGACACATCGCTTTCCAATTTATTTATTTCACAGACGGTCCGACTTTTTCAGAATAGTTAAAAGAAGAAGTTGAAGTTCTGTTTAATGCCAAATAAAGAAGGATTTCAGATTGTGGAACTTGGAAGTGATTTTAGAAAAGCGGGTAACACTTTACAATAACCATCATTTTAAAATGGTAAATTGATAGTTCATTAAACTTCGTTAATACTTATTTTACAGTTAAACAATGAAATGATAATTAATACTGTTTACTAATTATTAGTAATGCTATAATGCCTGCTATTTTATCATAAGTCTGTGTAATATAAAATAATTAGTTTATAAATGATATATTGTATCATAGCTGATACGAGACGATAACAATTACATTCTGATTACATTAGTATACTATCTTTTAAAAGTTTATTATTGCACACATTGCATTTTATATACTATATTAAGTATTCGTTAATGCTTACCTAATGATTTGTAAACCTTTCAGAAATTGTTTGTAAAACATCTATTAACATTACATAAATAGATGTACCAGAAACCAATTATTAACCATTGACAAAATATTTACTAAATAGTGTTTTAAGATGCTTTCCAAAGTATTTATTAACCATTTAACAAGGTATTATAATCATCAGTTGCAACCTTATAAGAGCCATCCAACTAATGCTTATAGTCCTTTTACAAACCACTTATTAACCATTAACAATGTGTTTAAAAGATCTGGTCCATCTATCTACCTAATGTTTGTATATGTTTTAAAAACAATTTCTTAAATTTTTACAAATAATATATATATATATATATTATACTGTAAATATACAATGTTATAATGTGTGCAATAATAAACAGTTAAAATAACATCAATTATAGCATTACTGATAATTGGTAAACATTGTTAACAGTAAAATAACTATTAAATTAGTTTAATTAACTATCAATTTAGCATTTATAGATGATGGTTATTATTACCAAAAAGGTAAATGGTACGTTTCTTCAGGTGCATGTGGCTTCTGAAAGCTGAAATTCCCATAAGAACTGGACTAAAAATATGGTCCCGGCTGTTGTTATTGTACCTGCTGTTTATGATGGTGTTTTGCTGTCAGCACAGGTTTATTGCTTACTTTTAATGGGATCGTCTTATAGTATCAGCTGCTACATATACTGTAGGACATTAACTTTGAAGCTAAGAAATAGGGATGCACCGATTGCAAAATGATGGGCCGATACCGATGTTTAAAATAAAGATTTGGCCGATAGCCGATACCAATGTTTTGTTGTTGTTTATTCTGTTGTTATTTAGTCCCCCTTTGGTGCCAGGGAAACAAAGACCTTCATCATAAAAAATAACTGAACTGTCTTCACTCTTAAAGTCATTCAGCCTTTCATTCATATCTTGAATGAGCACAAACAACATCATACAAATTTATGAAACAAGCTTTAAAATAACCTTTCAAATGAAACATAACTGCTTCAAAAGCCCCTTTAGCTGCCTGCATACAACTACCTACTCAATGAGAAGAATTTATTTTACAGTACTTACATAGCCCGACAAAAACATTTGGTGAAACATAAATTAAATGTAATTAAATCAGCAGCTAACAACACAACATTTAGCCGGCAACAAAATGAATGCAACACAAACATTGGCCACATGCCATTGGTGAATGTCATCTTGTTTGTCGATTATTTGGCGATTGCAGTCAACAAGGCGAAAATGGGCCAATACCAATGTTCGGCCAGTAAATCAGTACATCAATAAAGACTTAACAGCCCAACACATGAATTATGGTGGATTGGACAAAGTGTCATCTACACAGACAGCTGCATGCTTAGCAATCGGTTTAGGAAAGCCATGCATGTTCTCGGTTACTCTACATACACTGTGTGCATGCATGGTATTTAGTGCTTGGCTGTGTGCGGTGCAGTGTGTGCCGCTCGGGGCTACCAGATTGAGAAAGTCCTGCACCAGCCTGCCTGCTAATGAGTGCCCAGTAGCCAGAAGACACTGGCAGATGCTTCATTGAAGGGGCACTTCCGAAAAAGCACTTTTTAGGATACACTTCATTTTAACCCCCTTGCGTGGCCAGACAACACTGTTACACTGGTATAGCTGTAATCTTTATCAGATTGATAATAAATGTATTGATTGATTAGACAACATGGTAATCAGATATTCATCTGAAGGCCTCTATAGATTTCAATCTGCGATGCGTCACGCCGTCACGTCACAGTGTTAATATTCAGCACACACAAAGACCTATATCCCCTTTACATCACGTACAGTTCTCATCTCCTCACACTATCTGCAATTTGCCAAACTGCCCTTTTACCTCCTTCAGAATGGAGTCTGGTGCCCCCCCCCCCCCCTCTGCGCCGCCAGATTAGATTTAACCTGGCATGTCGCTCCTGCTCATAAATCATTCGCTTTATCATTTCTCCAGCCTCAATAAAACTCCTCTAAATGGAAATGCACCACCGTCGTCGTCGCCGGGGCTTACTTTACGAGAATAACCGTATAAATCAAGTTTGTTTAAAAAGCGGGCGTCATAACGTGGCGTAAAGTTCTGCGGCCTACAGATGATCAGACACACACAGACACACACAGACACACACACATGGGAGGAGACAGCTAGTTTTCCTGTTTCCCTCTGGCGTCTGTCCATACTAAAGTGAGTTATCTACTGGGAACTCAAGAGAGAAACAACACATGGCTACAGGGACAAGTCTGACAATGTTGCTGTGTGTGTGTGTGTGTGTACAGTATGCGTGTGTGTGTGTGTGTGTAGAAGAGAGAGAACAGGAGCGACTATATTTAGAGCCACAATCTGGTATGAGGTGGGGTAGGGTGCGTGGTAGATGGGGGTTATATAAATGATTAATATGCTCGATTAAAACATTGAAACTGTGCTGTAAGTAATATTCTTCAAGGCCACTTCTACTTGATTTTACCCCTCATTTAATCGGAGATACATACCAGCTAATCACTGTTTCTGAGTCAGTTATATTTACCAGTTTTATGATTCTATATGGTCCTTTCTAAAACGGAATAAGAATCATGCTGAACGCATGCATAACTTTTTTATGAATCAGGAGTTCACCGCCTCTCCTTTTATATTGAACGGCTGTGACTTCCCCGGTTGGTGCAGAGCAAAAAGAAAGAGCTGCCTCTGCAAAGAAATATACATTTTGCATGAGTAGAATGAGAGATTGCGAGAGCGGCGCATGAGCCATCGAAGCACAAAGGAACCAATCAGTTAAAATGAGAGCTTAATTCAGAGCTGGCATGCGAGAAGAAAGACCTCCCGAAAGGGAGAAATAATTCACGGCTTGACCATTTATCACAGAGCTGAATGTTAAAGTGGTCAGATCGCCTCGACCGCTGAGTCCCGTCCTCTGAGTGTCTGAGTGTGCCCACTGTGGAACAAAAGAGCCACTTTCATTAGGGAAAGAGTCTCTTTATTAGTACAAAGGGCCTACGCTTGTAGTTTTCACTCCTTCCTCTCTTCTCGCTGCCCTCCATCCTTTAGTTCATCAGGGGTCGGGCGGTGATGAAATGACCGATCTGGGCCAAGACGTGGCTTAGCCCAAACCGGATGCCGCTAGAGGGGCTGAAGCTTTCTTGGGGGGCATCTCCGAGGACCTCAGAGAAGGACGGGCTTCATTTGGACGATTGAAGCGGATGGCGAGGAGGCGGAGTGATGCGCAGGCAGGTCGGGGGCTTTAAAACAGTGGCGTAAATATCGACGGTGCAACCAGTACCATGCACCGGGGCCCAGAAATCACCTTCCTACAGCGTGTCCACACTGATTCCGTTATATGCACTTCTGTTACGTCATGTAAACAAACCACGTAGGCTACTTATCAGCTGTGCGCTCAAGGTTAGACTGCAGACGTAACCACTTATCTTCCCTTGTTTGTTCTTTTTAAACAGAAAACACACATTTAATATTGTGATATTGTGACTGGAAATGACAAACAATATAGCCAACAGCAATAGGAAACTTTCAACTCTCTGGCAATCTCCCTCCGACCGGCTGTCACCTTATTAGGGTTTTTGGAGTGAAATGAGGAGGTATATCGTATAGATAACTCCTCAGTTCAACTTCACCAATCAGGCACTCCTGGTCCATTGAAGTGATTTCAAGGTGAGCGACGGGAATAAATAGAAACAGCTGGGCATTTGACAAAAGTTCAGCTCAAAACGGCGTGCCACGTCACGCTGCGTCGCTCACGGCCAGGACATTCCAATAAAAAAAGGACATGTTTCTTAAACAGCGTTGTTAATGACTTTACGGAGCACAAGACCTGGAGGGTAAACTGGTTTATTTTTTGTTATTATGGAGTGGGATCAGGGATTTAAATCTATAGCACTGTAATTGTTACGTCTCATATGTTGGAAAATGTGCACCTATACTGCAATCTGTGTCTGTGATAACATTTGGCTGCTGAGTCCAGGGCAGGCTGTTAAATTAACGTAACCTCCGGCTGCTGTCCGTGGTGCTGATCTAAGGCTGGTTTGCAGGATGGGAGTTCCATGGTGAGCCTTTGCAATTGTCTAGAGTGGTTGTGTGAGCCCAAGAAAAAAAATTGCACCGGGGTCAATCGCAATTATGTTACGCTGCTGCTTTAAGGTGACCGATCATATGCAAATCTCCACTTGTCTTATTTGTCAAAATCAAGAGCAATCTTTTGTATCTCACAGATGAACAATAACAAGATTATTACAGTTGAACTCTTTTGAAATTACCCAGATGGATGGATTTCATACAAAGATTAAATAAGAAAAAACAAACCTCAAGTCACGACAAACAAATGCAGCTTTGATACGGCTGTCAGAAGACAAGACCACCAGACATCATCAAAAGAAAAGCTCTTTGTTTCGACAGACGCCCTCATTAAACCCAGTGAGTCACTGAGCCACACGACACCAACATCCTATTGAAGTTTGTCTTTCTGGTGCTCCCCTGTGCTTTAAAGACAACAAAGAAAAAGACCCAGTGTGTTTAAACTGGGAGGAGGTTCGACCGTTATCAGCTGATTAGATGGGCGTTATCAGTCGTTGTCTTTGTCATGTCATTAATGCATCAGATGGGACAAACTGCACGTACTACCTTGTAAAAGTGAACTTAAAAGCCACTTTTGCAAAACTGAATGAAACGTTAACTTTTGAACACAAACAAAGCTTGTTTAGGTTTAGTCAACAAAACCACAAGTTTAGGGGAAAAGATCAGGTTTTGGCTTAAAATAACTACGTTTGAAAAGTGAAAGTGAAGCTGAATGTTGTGGACACAAAAGTAAACTACACATTGTTGGCCTCATACAGGATGCAAACCCAAGTCTTCTGGGTGAAAGCCCTTTGTTTTGTGTAGGGCTGTCAAAGTTAACACGATAATGTGTCAACACAAATACATTTTAACGCCAATAATTTCTTTAACGCATTGACACCAATGCCAATGTATTTTCAACACCAGTAGGGTAACTTTTTTCCATTTTCATCCAAACTGTTTTGTGTTATAACTTAGGGCTGTCAAGTGAATATATTGACATAATATGAAACTAGAGAACCTAAGGAATCCATTGGTACCAACCATGTCATACTAACTTGTCGCAAAGTTGACTAAATAACACTCCAAACTTGGCAAGGAAAAACTGGCATGGCCATTTTCAAAGGGGTCCCTTGACCTCTGACCTCAAGATATGTGAATGAAAATGGCTTCTATGGGTACCCACGAGTCTCATGGACAATATTTGTTAATGTTTTGTTAATTGATTTCCAATAATAAATATATACATACATTTGCATAAAGCAAGCATATTTGTCCACTCCCACGTTGATAATAGTATTAAATACTTGACAAACCTTCCTTTAAGGTACATTTGAACAGATAAAGAATGTGTGATTAAATTGTGATTAATCATGATTAACTATGGACAATCATGTGATTAATCGCAATTACATTTTTTAATTGATTGACAGTCCTAGTTTTGTGTGCTTTCCATCGCCCCCGCCTTCCTGTGATAATTACTACGGCTGCTAGAATTCACTGTCGTCTTCTTCTATTCCTTCTTTCGGTAATCACCCATGTGAATCGATGATAACACCTACTAGTGGGTGTAACAGGCCCCCTCTGACCCACATCTGTGAGGCTGATAACCACTGATAACGGCCATTTAATGAGCTGATAACAGTCCAACCGGCTGCAAGACAACCCTCTGGGGATCACTGCATGCGATCCTCTTTTCCAGCCCCAGACAAGTACTTCTTGGCTGTGGCCTTCACTCAGTTCAATTACAGTAGTGGCCCTCTAAGTGGCCGCCAGCGCTCTCTTTCAGCTAAAGAGCCGGGAAAAGGAGGTCAAGCAGGGCTACCCTCGCACGGCTGCCAAATCCCACTTTGTGATTGTGTTCCTCATCATTCACACAGTAGTCAGAGCGCACCACAGTATATTCTAGCGGTGACGTTGACAGGTTGACAGCCACGCACACTATTTCAGCAATGTGCCTTTTAGTCCTCCTCAGTGGGTTCGAGTGAATGACAGATTGATCGCCTTCCTGATGGATGTCATATCCGCACTGTACGTTGTTTATGACTCATATTAGACGGAGATGTGCTTTGTGACGGTTAGGAAGCAGCGCTTGTTATCCATCACCTGCTAATGAGTACTTCATTGAGCTCGGACACATTAAATAAGAAGTACTTCATCTGTGCTCCGATCGATCTGATCAAACTGAGATACCTCACTTTCTTAATTGCTTCAGCACTTATTTGCATATTTCTGAACGACATTTCTTCACCAAATGTAGAGGGGGCGTGCAGAGAAGTATGTTTATAGCACTAACAGGGTTTGAATATATTGGTGCTGCAGGTATTTAGATTAAAAGGCCCACCGCCAAAGAGAAACTCCAATCAGTGAAATACATGTTGGGGGGAACTGCATTCTATCACACTGGTTTAAAGTTATTTTAGATTTCTGCAGATAGTGGCAAACTTCCTTTACTTCTCTCTTCTCAAGAGGTTGTGTTATATGTGATGTTTCTATGTGTCTACGGCCTGTCTGGCCTGAGAATAACCATATGCGTTGCAGGTAATTTGAATGTGGTGCTGAAGCTGGCTTCTCACTGGCTTTCTGTATATTTTTATCTCCCCTGCCCAAATCCATAAATCTATGCTTCATTGCACGTACATGTGTACATGCTCAAATATTTATGTGTCTCACATGGGAGCCCAGACATAATCTTACTGTGAAAATGCATTTGTTTCCCCTCTAATTTCCCTCAACATACATATTTCATAATGTGGTGTGAAAGAAAAAAATCCTTCATTTTCATTTTAGACAAACTACATATTAATGTAGAACTCCAACATTTTGCCATTATTATCACATGGGTGCCTTTGTTGGACACATGTCAAATGAGTCACAGTCACATTGAAGCTCCATTCATGGGGATGGTGACCATTATTGGATTGATTGCCATACAATTTGGTACGGATATCTATAGAGCCCAAAGGATGAATCCTAAAGAATTTTGTGATCCCTTAACCTTTTCATCTAGTGCCACCAGCAGATCAAAGTTTTCACTTATTCATTCAAATATCTCAACATCTGAATGGATTGACACACAATGTTGTACAGACAGGCACCGTCCCCATAGGATGAATTCTAATGACTTTGGTTATGATTGATGACTTTGATCCCCTGATTTTTTTGCTCTAGTGCCACCATGAGGTTGACATTTGAGGTTTTGGGTGAAATGTGTATAACTATTGGATGGATTGCCATGTAATTTGGTACAGACATTCATTCCCCCCCATAGACTGGATATAAGAAGTGGACATAGTCACCGTGATGTCACCCATTGGTTTGTGGACTGCCGTTTTGAAGCCTAAAGTTCGGCATTTTGGCCGTCGCCATCTTGGTTTTTTGCAACCATAAGGGACACAAGGGTGGAACTAAGTACAAACTAACGCTGAATAAGACATTTTGGTCAACAAAAATGTTACAATTAACTTTAATGAAATGAAAACACACTGTGAAACGTTTAAAGTTCTAAGACAAAAACACGGACAACTCCCAGACCGGATAACGTTGCGGTAGCAACCTCTCAATCACAAGGTAGCCACGCCCTAAAGCATCCCCTGCTTTATGGTCTATTTGATTCTAAATGGGACCATAATTTACTAAATGAACATCATGCTGTATTGACGAAGACTTGAAACTAGCGATTGAGACCATAAACTCATGTTTAAAATGTTTACTGAGGTAATAAATGAAGAGAGAAGTAGGCTCATTTTCTTATTGACTTCTATACAATCAGACTTCTTTTTGCAACCAGATGAGTCGCCCCTTGCTGGCTGTTAGAAAGAATGCAAGTTTAAGGCACTTCAGCATTGACTTCATTTTTCAGACCCTCACTATGTTCCACTTAGACTGAATCGCAATAACTTTGGTGTTCCTCTGATTCTCCAAGTCAAAAGTTCAATTTGTCAAATGGTTTTATAACCTTTAGTTTATAGCTTAATACCTGTAAAACTACTGACATGCCCATCATCCTCGGCCGTTCTTTGTTCTCAGTGCTAGTTGAGAAACATTAGTATGCTACAGTGAGATGCTAAATTAAGATGGTGAACATGGTAAATATTTGGCCTGCTAATCATCAGCATGATAGCATAAGGAGTTCAAACAGAGCATTTCAGACAGGGGTCATGCAGCACAGACGGTTTGAGAAAAATAAAGCGTTTTTGAGCATTAAAAGTATGTAAATAGTAGTAGTATAGTAGAAACCCCAAATACAAGTATGCTGCTGAAAATTAGCATAATAGGACCTCTTTAATGTTCGCCTTTATTGCACTTTAGTTTGGTTTCATTTACACACACGTATCAGAAGGATCACCGATGAAGTCTAATTAAGGCAACACAAACAGTGAAACATTCCTGTCTCTCTTCCTCCCAGAAACCACTCACAATGACATCACAAGCATCAAGGTGCTCTGCTATGCACATCTGGCAAATGATGTGATATTTTTCATCTGATATGAAAATGTCTCTCTTCTCTCCCACTTCCCTGAGTAAATCGAACAGAACTTAAAAATCCATTTGAGCTTGTTTAAACACTTTGATCAAACTGGATTTGATTACTCTGCATCACACTCATGAATAACCATCTTCTTGTCTTTTGTATTCTTTACTTGTTCACAACCAAATAGCACAACGCCCTCCCTTTTTCTCTTCACCACATATTGCTAACTGCGTAGTCATTCCACTGCATGTGTCATGAGTCCTTTCAGCGCTGATAAAGCTGTATGCAGGTCGTGTTTGTTCACATACGTCTCCATACACTTATGGCTAGGATGCACGGTGTGAAACTCACTTCATTGACCCGACTAGTCCGGTTCATCTTACACACCCCTCTCTGTCCCTCTTTTTGTTCATCCCTCGCTTCACAGCTGCCTTCATCAGTATAAGCCTGTGTGTGACTTTCAAGAACAATTCCCATCCTCTCATTTTTCACTGTCGCCCACCGTCTGTGTGCATCCATCACTGTCTGCAGCCCTTCGTCTGTCTTCTCTCCGAATGCACTGCTATCCTCCTTTTTGGAGAATCAAAATCTGTGTTTTAGGTTCCATTGTCCACTGAAACTCCTTTACTCCTTTGTTCTCTAGCCAAGCAAAGGAAATTATTCAATTGTTAATGCTTCAGTTTTTTTCTGTCTTTCTCGGTTTCCCCCCCCCCCCCTCCACAAACACACACACACACACACACGCACACACACACACACACACACACACACACACACAGACACACACACGTTTTACCATTCTAAATATAAAGAGAATTTATTGTTCGAGCACATGGCGTAACATCAGAGTGTGTGGCTGTATCAGCATGCAGCAGGCAGGTCTTTGTCAGCCCCATGCTGAATAATGTCTAATAGGAATAACCTGGGAGGCACAGAGGCAATGAGGGAGAAAGAAAAGGATAGAAAGAGACTAACGGAGGGAGAGAGAGATACAAAGAGAGGATGATTTGAGTTTACAGTGCAGCAGGAGAAAGTGTTTACATGTTTGGCCTCACAGTGCAGACCACCAGCCAGAGCGGTGGAGGATGCTGATAAAGAACAACAGTATAGATGAACACCCTGAACAACCTCACAGTGTCTTACTGTATACACTGTATACCAATGAGTGTCGAGCTTCAGTCTCCACACGCACCATTTTTAAGTATGCAGATGATACAGCCCTTAGTTGGTGGGGCTCCTACAGCCTGACAACTCATCGTTGGGTGGTTTTGAGGAAGAGGTAGGGAACTTCATTAAATGGTGTTCTGTTGTAAATGTGAAAAACAGTCACAATTATAATAACAGATAATAAGTGGGGCAGGATGTAAAAGAGAAGAACTGACAAAGTCATGATGAAAGATCAATTCTGTGATTGCATATGATTAATTGGCCCTGGAAGTTATTTCCTGTTAATTAACATTAAAAGTAGGACTTCTCGTGAATAATCAAATGACTCATTATGATGAATGGCAACATCTTTTTGCTGACCAAAGACGTTTATGACAGACATTTTGGTCATATAAGTTCATTCTCTTTCAATCTGTCAGACCAGCATCGAAACATTTCACATCTAAAGAGTTTCTTTTCCTGTCGGCACATCCACATCATCATCATCATCACAATACTGAAATTAGTTGGTGGTCTTCCTGTCATGAACATCATGTTATTTCTCCAGCAAAGCCTCTGATGTGGGAGGTGGCTCGGTTCAGTGGTAACACAAAATGCCATTACAGCACGATAAAGATACTTCAAACAGCTTGGGAAACTATTTGGAGCTGATATCAGGAACGTCTTATAAAATAATGCAACACAACACAATCTATCTTTCACAAATCGAGTGAAGTTTTCTCATGCGACGCAGTTCCGACCACGCTTAGTTGCTTTTCAAAACATTCACAACAACCGTTGCCAATCGACCTCCAACTCACTATTCAAATGCTTTATTTTTTGTTGTTTTTCTTTATATATAAGTGTGCAATAATAATGTATAAATCCCAAAATACCCAATGAAATAAGGAATAATCCCACAACAGTATTCGTTATTCATATTCAACATGAATTATTATTAGTTATTCTCAGACAGTAGAACATGTCAGCGTGCTGCACCATGCCTCGAAGCTTCAAATACCTTTGAATATTTCTCATCAAAGCTTCGAAGCCCAAAAAATGGTATTCAGGACAGCCCCAATAAACTACAACTATCACATCAATTCACTGCACTGCTGCAGTCTGTCATTTCAAACATCTATTCAAAGTCGAAATATTTTCTGGTCTATTTTTTTAAACGTTCTCCCTGAAATCAGATTCTGTTGGCAAAACATTTCCATATGAAAAGCTCACACTACTACTACTACTACTACTACTACTACCACCGCTGTGCGTTCAATGAAGGATGAACAACAGGGTGTTAAAGAGTGTAGGTGTGTGAAAGTGACCTGTTTCATCAGAGGTTGGACCGTGGGGGCGTTTGGAGGGAGGGAGCTTTTCGATTTGAGGTCAGCGTTCAAATCACACTCTGAAGTGAGCATTGGTGCTTTGCCCGCCGCAGCTCCCCAGTGGGCTGGTTTCCTTTTAGTACCCAAATGCTCCTCCCTCTCTACTATAGACAAACACGCTGGTGTATGCAACAGAAGGAAGGAGAGGAAACGAAGATGAAAGACAGAGGCGGTGATATCAAGAGATAAATCATGTTCAAATCGCTCCGGGGGAAGCCATCCAAGGCATGTCATCAGACATCAACAGCGTGCCTCAGATCAGCCGTTTGGTTGATTTCACAAAGTTCTGATGGCACAAATCAGATTTTTTTTCCCTTCATGTCTGCCTAAACAGGGCGAGCCCACACAGGATGGGATTGTTCCATGGTTAGACAGCCGTGAAAAGATCAGTGTCACTGTAAGGCTTGTAAGCCAGGTTTGCTGTTCCTGTGCGACTAATAGACAAATACAAAAACATATGATCCAACCAGCCAGACAAACACAGAAATGTGTGTGTCTCGGCCGGCCCTCGCCTTGACGGAAATCTCTCCTCGGAGATAAACACCGGTGCTTAGCAGTCCATTTAATTGAGAGAGTTGCTGAGTGACAGGTGGGAAGGATGACGGGGAGGCTACTGCCAGAGTGAGGAGGGGAGGGATGTGTAGATGGACTCACTTTACTGACCTGCCATGGATACAATACAGAGAGAAATGGCAAACAGGTAGTTAGAGGTTGCTCTTCCAGCTCCTTTTCTGTGAACGGTGAATTTTTATTTGTGTCCTGTGTGTGTCTGCAAAGGATGTTGGTTTTTAGTGTCTTTAATCTCTAAAATGTAGAATTCATTTTGCGGGTTGCAAGGAAATTGGTGAAAAAATAAAGTTAGGGCTGTTAATTGATTAAATATTTAATCGCATGATTGTCCATAGTTAATCGTGATTAATCGCAAATTAATTGCAAATTTTTTTATCTGTTCAAAATGTACCTTAAATGAATATTTGTCAGGTACTTAATACTCTTATCAACATGGGAGTGGGTAAATATGCTGCTTTATGCAAATGTATGTATATATTTATTATTGGAAAGCAATTAAAAACACAAAACAATGCCAAATATTGTCCAGAAACCCTCACATGTACTGCATTTAGCATAAAAATATGCTCAAATCATAACATGGCAAACTGCAGCCCAACAGGCAACAACAGCTGTCAGTGTGTCAGTGTGCTGACTTGACTATGACTTGCCCCCAAACTGCATGTGATTATCATAAAGTGGGCATGTCTGTAAAGAGGAGACTCCTGGGTACCCATAGAACCCATTTTCACATATCTTGAGGTCAAAGGTCAAGGGAGCCCTTTGAAATCGGCCATGCCAGTTTTTCCTCACCAAAATTTAGCGTAAGTTTGGAGCATTATTTCGCCTCCTTCTCAACAAGCTAGTATGACATGGTTGGTACCAATGGATTCCTTAGGTTTTTCTAGTTTCTAGTACCTTCACTCTAGCTTTAAAACGGAGTCCGCTACATCCTCCAAAAGATTGATTGTGTTAAAGCCTTAAAGAAATTAGTGGCATTAAAATGAATTTGCGTTAACGCGCCCTTCACAACAGCCCTAAATAAAGCAAATTGAAAATATGACAACTTTAAGCCTGGTAAGTAATGTTAAACTCACGTTTTGCATCCAAGTTTGCACATGTACAGTACATCCATTTGAGTAGGAATGCACGAAAGTAAGCAACAATAGAAGCTAGATGATGTCTGTGTGTGCAAGCATGTGTGTGGAGGCTAAATGATGCAATCGCTCAGAGCATTAATGTCTGAGATGAAAAAGAAGTGCAGATGAAGTGAAAAGGCAGACAGCGTGGAAAGGGTGGCCAGCAGAACACAGCTGCTGCAGCAGCATCCTTGCAGCGTTTGAGTTTTTTAGGAAGCACGTGAGGTCAGCAGGAAGACAAAGCATGATTTTGACTACAGGACTCAACAGCCGACAACAGCACTACTTCAGGAGGTAAATGAGTGCTGTTGTATGTCAGTAATTGTGTTCTTCAAGCCAGTGAGTCCGCCCACACAAGCTTAGTTGGACTGCTTACAGTGCAGCATGGAGGGTGCATTTCTATTCTCCTGTTGCTAACAATTGTCTTTATTCCTCTTGTGTGAGCCCCCCAGTCTTCACTGCTAATCCTCAGCTTCTAATGTGTATGTGTGTGTATCAGTAGTAATTGTATTTTACTCACAGAGTTAATTGCAGGGCACATTGCTACAACAGTTCAGAAGAAATTCAAGCGGTCAGCAGGTTGTAAACATGCCAACAGTTTATCCTCATTATCTAAACCACTTTGGAGGTAGAACTTAGGGTGAAAGCATCTCAAATTTAAGGAATACAAGCACAACAGGGCTGTTATAGAAACCCCACCCCTTCTGGCACTTAACGTCATCCTTCCAATTGTCAAACCACAATTGGACTCCCACCAGTTCGCCTAAAGTCTTGGCCAGGTCTCTCTTGCAAAAGAGATTCTTAATCTCAATGAGTACTACCTGGTTAAATAAAGGTTAAATCAAATTAAATTAAATTAAAAAAAAGACTATGGCAGGAGTTTTGTACCTTCTGCCATGGCATCACTTAACAAAACACACAGGTAACTGTCCTGTCTGTAGATGTTATGTGTATAGGTATGTGTGTATAAATGTGGATATGGGCAATCTGATGTCTTTCATGTAGTTATGTTGTGGTGTATAATGTATTTATGTACCTAGTATATATATTTACGTGAGGCTCTGTACAGACTGGCAACAAATTCCTTGGAATAAAGAATCTATCTATCTATTTATCTATCTATCTATCTATCTATCTATCTGTCCCTTTTTTTAAAAATCAAGCTCAAACCAAATTAGAACTAATGTTTAGTTTGTTTTATTTAATTTGAATGCAAACCACATGGGCTAATCCAGGTTGTGGAATCAATGTTGTATTGTTGATTCGTGGTGCCTTTTTCTGCCACACTTGACTGACAAGATAACACTTTAAGACAGTTGCAGTTTACATCGTCAGCAAACAGCCTTACCTCATTCACAAGTTTTCCAAAGTGGAAAAAAGCTTCCACACTTTACTCGCAGACAGTATGGTGTCATGATGATCCCTTTAGGATGGATCGCTTGTTTTCCATTTTGCTTTAGCAAAGAAAACATAGTAGCCTCGTTCACTAAGGAGGTTAACAGGGCATACAATGGGCTAGATAGAGAATGCATTTTAGCATCAGCCCAGCAGGACTGTAGGGAGGGCACAGCCTGTTTCATTTAATCACTGTTTATTTTGAATTCAGATGATTTAAGATGGAATATTTAAATTGGATCCGCATTTGAATGGTAGCTTGAAGAATTTGTAATACATTTTGACAGCCCTAACGCACAACTATGGAGAATATGGTAGGTAAAAGTTGAACTAATTTCTTTCTTTTTCAAACTCAATTTCACGAAAAATAAAATGTCTTTGATTATAGTGTTGCATGTCCCATGTAGCCTTCTCACATACAATTTAGTCAACATAAAACCCTAAAAAAAGTCAACAACAAGTTGCCTCGCATTTAGTCGAGTAAAATAATGCATTCTTATTACATTTTTACAAGAACCATATAGCCAACTTACAACAACCAATTTCACAGGCCTGAATATGACAACTCAATGGTGTGGTCTGTGTTAGCTATAGCTTTAAGTTTATTGTATGATGTAAACTTAAGTATAGTTCAATTATAATTCCAAATATACTTTATAATATATACTAAATATAAGTATACTAATATCAATGCACTAGTAGTATACTTGTAAGTGTACTACTTCAATACTTCTTGGGACTAAATTGGCCCATTTTATGGGTTTATAAAAGTATACTTTAAATGTAAGAGTAGTAAACTTTGAGTACACAACTAGTTTACATCCAAGTTGTATTTTGTACTGCAACTATAATATGAACTATACTACAAGTGAACTTATAGGTAAACGGTTAGTGAATACTTGTAGCCCACTTTTTAGTTTATGAAAGTACACTTTAAATAATACTCAGTAAACGTAGTTTTGTTTTTTACTGCTTGTAAGTTTACTAGCCAAGTCTACTTACACTTTTCTGTATGCTTGTCAGTATAAGCCAAGTATCATTTTGTTAAGTTCATCTCTGATAAGTACATAAAAAGTAATCTGAAAGCATACTCTGTTAATTTAAGTTTTAAAAGAAGTATACTAATAACCTACTTGAATAAACTTCTTTTTTGTAAGGGGTTAGGTTTGACACGTGATGTAAATTGTCACAGACAGTTTGGGTCATAATTTAACTGTTTGGTTTCATTTTCTCTGACAGTGGTTTGTAAACTTTGTCTAATCATCTGACTCCCCGTGTTTCTTGCCCCATAGGACGTCTTTTTGGCGATATCACAGTGAGTACAATGTCATAATGATAGAAAGGGTAGCCAAAACCAACTATTACACTTCACTTCACTTTCGGATGACAACCAAGTTCATTCGTGTGTGTGTGTGTGTGTGTGTGTGTGTGTGTGTGTGCGTGTGTGTGTGTGTGTGTGTGTGTGTGTGTGTGTGTGTGTGTGTGTGTGTGTGTGTGTGTGTGCGTGTGTGTGCGTGTGTGTGTGTGCGTGTGTGTGTGTGTGTGTGTGTGTGTGTGTGTGTGTGTGTGTGTGCGTGTGTGTGTGTGTGTGTGTGTGTGTGTGTGTGTGTGTGCGTGTGTGTGTGTGCGTGTGTGTGTGTGTGTGTGTGTGTCAGAGGGAGGGTCAGTGACGTCAGTCCCATCAGTGCCAAGGAGGATGCGGTGACCTCTCTCCTGTCACAAACCACTGAGAAGCTTGTTAAATGAGCACTTTCATCACGTCCTCTTCTTTTCCCTGTATACACAGACTCTCTCATGCACACAAATAACACCTACTTCACCACTCCTCCTCCTGCTTTATGAATATTCATCAAACAGCAGGAAGGTGATGTCAGCCTTTTTTTTTTTCCCCTTTCTTTTTTTTCTCCAGTAGCCGCAGTAGTTTCCCTGAGTGCTTTCTTGGAGCGCTTGAACTTCAATGACATTGCAGATCAAGAGTCGAAGTGGCAGAAACCAGATGCAGGAGCAGCTTAGGGGATTTCTCTCAATCAATCGCTGCCGTTTCATCTCAGATGATCTGTGCATACTTTGAGCTTTTAGAAACGTTCGATGCAGCCTTGATGAACACTAGGGGGGGGGGGGGATTTGCAAATGCAGATTTTTGTTTGGATGTTAAGCAGAACATCGTTTGGCCGACTGAAAAAAGGGAGAGGTTTCACTTTATTGGGCTATGAATCAGAGAGTTCAGTGCTGGCACGCCCACAGAGAGTTACCTAAGCTGCTCTATTTCGTTCTGCTCTTCTAATGATCATTTAAAGGAACTTCTATTACTGTAATTTGAGCACTCTGCAAAGTTCTACTCCTAAGACCTGTAAAAAAAAAAAAGGTGAATAAAAGCATCTCTGCGTATTAAGACAGTGCTTTCACTCATCTGGGCTCACGGTGTAGTTCAAATCAATAAAACGTTCAGAGCACACCCACCACTCCACATAAAAAGAGGAACTACTTTTTTCTTTCTAATGCACAGCAGGCAGGTCATTTCCTTCACTTCACAAAGTAAACATTAACTCCTCCCCATTAAAGTAAAGATTACAGTCTTGATGAATGGGCGCTGCAGCAGGAGTCAGAGAGCTTTATCCCAACAGACTCTCATAAAAACAGCTATGCAATTGGGCTCCGTGATGCAAAACGCGGCCAATTAAATCCCACCAAGGGAAGAAACGCTCCCTCTCCACTGTAACCATTCCACCAAATCAAATCGCTCAGCTCGAGCTAACCTGAGAGCCAGGCGCCCGTGACACTTATTCTCAACACAAACAGCCTCCTCTATACTTTTATGGTGCACTCGTAGGGTTAGTTAAAAGCAGAAGTGCTGACCGGCCGTGCTGAATCCAAATAGCTGCCTCGTTCACCGGTTGATTCATGGCGCTCATTATTCGGGCGGACGGACTTATTGCCTGCTTGAACAGCCCTGACCCGCAGACCTGCTCTAAATCTCGCCGTCTCATATAGGCAAACGCTTAAAGAGTGCGAGATGGTATCAGAAAGCCATTTAAAACAGTTTACAAAACAAAAAAAAGTGTAGATAGGCTGGAAATGAATAGATAAAGCAGTGCCAAAAAGCAAAAGATGATGAAAGAGAGAACTAAAAAAGAAACCCAAACAAAGGTCAGAGAGATAAGATGTTCTTGTGGTCAAGGGGAGAGACTGAATGTCATTAATGAGCCTGCAAGTCCTCAGACTCAGTCAAACACAGAGGATGTAGAGGAGACAGGGAGGAGGGTGGAGAGGAGGGAGGAAGCAGATGACTGTAATTGCATCCCTGACCCGACTTCTTTTATCTGTCCCAGAGAGAGCTGGATACGGTCTCTTTGCTTTAGAGAGGGAAGTCAGGTCTGCCGTTCAGTGATTTACAATCTTCTGGCCTTCGCCCTCCTTCAGCCGTTCACACAGCAGCTGGTGCAGGAAAGCTAAAACAAGCACAGTAACAAAAACTGCAATAGCAAGTGCATGCACACTTTCAGCACAATGAGAGCCAAATCCATGTGTTGGCAGGACAATACTGTTTGTGAAAATATATTGGCATTGGCAATTAAATTAAATTGGCATTTATTGCTCAAAATTAACTGTAATATTTACTTTTGTTATCCTCGATGAAGTTTATTGTTCCAACTGTAAAAATACCTTTAGACATTTTTATCACAAAATGTTTTATTATACTGTATGACTGTTAAATGAACAGATTGTTAGATGGTTATTTGCAACTGTCGATATCGGTCCCAACTTCACACCTCCCTTAGTTACTATTGCCAAGCCTAGATATAATGACACAGTGCAGGAGAGGGCGTTAAACGAATCAACGTATCCTCATACGATTTGTATGTTATCTACAAAAAATGATTCCTAATTTTTTGTGCATTTTCCTACGAATGTTCAGCAACCCGTGTCAATTTCCGCTCGTTACATGCTTACAATAAATAATACAAGTTATACAACAATACAAGTAGTACAATAAATAAACTTCCGTCTTCACAGGAAACAACTTTGTTAGGTTGAGGCAACAAAACTACTTAGTTAAAGGTCCCATATCGTGCTAATTTTCAGGTTCATACTTATATTTTGTGTTTCTGCTAGAACATGTTTACATGCTGTAATGTTAAAAAAAAAACTTTATTTTCCTCACACTGTCTGCTTGAATATACCTGGATTTACCCTCTGTCTGAAATGCTCCGTTTTAGTGCATTTCAACGGAATTGCGTTGCTAGGCAACAGCTTGGGTCCATGTTTACTTCCTGTCAGCTGATGTTATTTACATATACTGCAACAGGAAATAAACTGGTGCACATTTAGAATGTTTATGTTTAAAACCGTGTAATGGTCTAAATATTGTACATTTGTGACATCACAAATGTACAGAAATCCTAACGGCTTGTTTCAAACGCACAATTTCTGAATACGGCCTGTGTGTATTGCTCCATATATTGAGTGTTTTGATAGTTTAACAGTATTCATAGAGCCCTTAAACCTGCTTTGTAATATAAAATACATGAAAATCTCACTTTTTACAATATGGGACCTTTAAGTTTAGGAAAAGTTTGGGTTAAAATAATACCGGAAGTGGCGTTATTTAAGTACGGAAGTTATGTGACAAGAAAAATCAACGTTGATTTCTGGTTTCATACGTGGTACGAACACTGGTCTCCTGGGCGAAAGTCCAATGCTTTTTGACCCACTCATCCACCCGACCTCCTCCCTACGCAGCGTTTGTCGCTCTTTATACTTCGTGGTTCACAATTATGTGGATTACATACGAATTGATTTCATGGGATATATACAAATTAAATTGTGTTACTTTTCCTCTGTGAATGAATGGTCAACTGAACAATCACACATGCACACACACACATGTACATCCTGTACTATAGGGCCACAGGGCAGGGTACTCACGACCAATAAATGCAGCCAAATAGCTTGATAACTTGCCATCAAAACAACCTGACAAAGTCAAAAATAAGAAAAACCTGACAAAGTGCACTATAATCTGTCACTGCCAGCTTCTGCTGTTGTATAATCCAACAGGCGTGTGTGCTGTCCCACGTCTCCACAAAGCGTGTTGACAGACAAAATTGCCCCTCATCAAATAGTCAAACTTACTAAAGCAACAAAACAAGAGTAATTTTCCTCAGGAGACGGCACATTGTCAGAGAAAGACGCTTACTTTTTCGCCTGTCAGAGGCGGCTGTGCTCTCTGCTATACCGTTGAAATTCATTTTGTTTAATTTTCGGTCAGTTTAAAAGCTTCATCTTCCGTGTTCTGCCATAAGAAGCTTTGAGTCAGTGAGCTGCTGCCAGTTCAGATTTACCCCCATTTTCAGACGGGAGTGTGTCTTCCCACAAAGCTACAAATGAACTCTGAATCTGCGGCGCTGTAATGGGATTATGAGCAGGAACTCAATCATCCAGGAGCTACAGTTGCTCCACGTGTGAACGCATTCGCTCCTCCTTAACGTGTCAACGGTGGCTGCCAATCAAAATCTTCAAACTAAGACTTAAAAAGGGGGGAGAGAAAAGTTTTTTTTAAAACTTATTCCATGAATTATCATTCTTCTCTTCCAGTTTAATCACACCTTCCCCTGCCGTCACAGCTCAGTGTTTGTGTTTGTGTCTCCTCTCTCCGGGCCGGAGTCCCAATCCTATCAAGCCGACACAGGAACAAAGACTGCTGTCCCCCTCGCTTTCTGCTTCATCCATCCCTCGCTTCCACCCCACCCCAATCTCTAAAAATAAAAAATCCCCTCCTGGTCCTGGTCTTCACCTCTGAGCGACCTGCCAGAGCTCATAATCCAAACTAATTTTGAAAGGCAGAAAAGTCCCGGTAAGCTCCAGTGTCGCGTCAGGAAATATTGGTGCGTGTAAAATATTCATGCCGAGGTGTTCTAGTTGCTGCTTCCTTCTGTGTTTAAGAGGAAATGCTATATCAGGATGTGGATTTTAGCAACTGTTTTGGAGTCTTGACTTTTTTTTTTATAATCCTCTGTGGCCGTAGTGCTTGGTCAGATGGAGCTCTTTGTGACTATTAGTGATAATGGCTCAGCTTCATGCCTCAGCTATTTCAAATTAAATGCATAACAAAATGTCTGAATTGTCTCAAACAACCATGGACTAATGCTCCCCGGGCTGCAATATACATCGGATTTTATAGTTTATATCAACTGAAAATGGATTTATGGACCATTATAGAGGCAAGATTGAGGTTATCTGCTGACCTTTTGAACAACCACCTCATCATTTTGTCGTGGTGACAGCAGAATAAGCATAATATCCAATTTTTTTTTTAGCCACGTCCTCCAGCTCCTCTTGGGGTATCCTGGTAGTATTCTCAGGCTGGATGGGAACACTTTAAGATACAATTTTAGATCCAATCCATCATTTTTCCCCAATATTTATCATCAACATATTCTGCATCGCATTTGTCATGATGTCTATTCTTTGGATTTTGAGGTTGAATATTTCACGTTGTTGCGTTTATCCTCATCTGTTCAGCTTTGTGGGCTATATACACTAAACTGTGATTTATATACAGTAAACAGATTTTTATAAAGTAAACTGCGATTTATATTTATTCCAAACAAACTGTAAATTAAAAATGCTTCTCCTCCTGTGCTGCAGACAGGACTTTAGGGCTGTGTATTGGCAAGAATCTGGCGAGAAGATACGTATACAGGGGCTCGGTTCAATATATTGCGATACCGTAAGCAAGAAGATAATGTATATTGTGATTTTTAAAAACTAATTTTAGGAACTGTACTGGACTGTCATAGTATAAAGAACACACCACCATGTGCATAAAATCTAAGTAAAAAAAAAGTTGACTTTTTCCATGTAATCACAATCTGCATTTGCTTTTATCACAGTCACCCCAACATCATAGTACTACTTTGAGAGGGCACATACACTGAGAGGCCTCATCTAAATGGACTTGGACTTATATATAATGACATAAAGTGTTGACTGAGTTAATCTTTGCATATAAAGTTGTTGTTAAACACTGTAGGCCTACTTACACCCAGTAAATGCCAGGGGTCTCACAATATCTCCCTGACCTTAATTCTCTTTAGTCTGTACTGGGCCATTTTGTTCACAAGATTGAACAGAGTTTTATTCTATAAAGAGTTTTATTGAGGAGTGAAAAAAAAAAGCTTTGAGCTAATGAGCACGCTAAGTGCTCACTAACAGATGGTTAGAAACATCTAATTACCATGAGTGCTTCACCAAATCAATTCTCACTCTTTGCTCTTGCCTTCAGTGTGTCAACACATCACCAACCTGTCAGGTGTGGCCCAGGCCTGTCTGTCGTTATATAAGCAGGGGAGGCAGCAGAGCTTCCTAAAGTCAGCGTTGGCAGGAGGGACACTTCAAAGAGCTGAGTGTAACCTCTGTAACTTTGGACTAATGTTCCACTTCATGGCCCCCCGCTTCCCCTTTGGAAAAATGATGACAGGGACCGTACAGATCCTTTTCCCTGACCAAACACAAACACACCGAGATAAACAACGTCTCCCTCCGTTGGGCTGAAGCTCACAGGAACATAGATGAACTCGAATGTCCATAAAGACATCAGATTTATTGCAGATTTTCTGCTTGATCTGCGTTTAATGTAGAAGACTGTAAAGTATCAGTGAGGCCAATTTCCAGAAGCAAATTACTCGCTTGGGCTGAGTCCTTTATGTGTTTGCTGAGTGCTGAATTTAAAGACCATTAACATTCTGTTGGCCCAGGACTTTGAGAGATCCCTGAGAGTTCCCCCCGGTGTGGAAACTGTTGACAATTCAGTGGGCTGTCTTTGTGCTGCTGGGGCTTAAAATGAATGAAGTCAATTTGCCTTAGCCGTGTGTGTGATACTCTACTCTGCAGCATATTTTCTAGGAATATCAGTCAGGAAATCATGTTGGTGTTTCTGAATTGGAAACACCTTGTTGATGCTAACCTGTGATTTCCAACACAAAGTTTGTATGCTGAAAGAACAAGGGCCAATTAACGCCTTGTCCGCAGAGGGTCTTTCAGTTTAATTTACCAGGGGATCAAGGATCATATTTATGAATGCAAATTTATGAATGGAGAGTCGGAAAACTGTTTTTTGGAAAACAACGGAAATCTATATCCAAACAGAAAATCCTTCAACACTCATCAATTGTAAAATGTAGCTGTTTCAGCCATCATCATGTCTTAATAGGGTCATATTTTAATGTTTTGTGTTTTGTATTGATGTGATGGAAGAAGGACGTGTTTGCTGATGCTGAACTTTTATTGCAGTAAATTTAAAAAGCTTGAGTTTGCTGTGGGCTGAGATTAAAGAGCAGGAAAATAGTTGAAAATCAGTTATATATATTCTGATTACGCAGCTTTGTTGAATACTTGATTCTGATTGGTCAATCACAGCGTTCTATGGTCTGTTATTTCTTTTTAGCAGACCGCTGCTATGTATAACAGACCGTTGCTAAGGACGCAGTTCTGATGTCTGACTCTGGAGGACCATTTTTGTGTCAAATAATTAATTTTCTTAAGTAAGTAGTCGTGTAATAAGGTTATTTTTGTGAAATAAACCCCTTAAGGGGGATGCAAGACCCCTCCACGAACCGCATCTCCCTGTCAGGGTTTATTTCGCAACAGTGACTGGCTAGCTGTACATTATCCCTTACATATACATTTTATATATTATTAGTATAATTTGGCGGCATCTAGTGGTGAGGTTGCAGATTGCAACTAGGAGATTGCAAATTGAACTACGGTGGCCGATGCAAAAACGTGAAACCGCAAATGGCGCTATCTAGAGCCAGTGTTTGGCCTGTCCATTCTGGGCTACTGTAGAAACACGGCTGCCAGCTCCGTGAAGATGGTCGTGTCCATAGGGGTAAACCAAAAGTTGCGAAAACGTGCAAAAACTCTCGTGAGGCTGGCTGCCCGATGACCTATCCAAACCTTAACCATTCGAGGTCAATGCCTAACCTCTAAACATCTGCCGAAAGTTTTGCAACTTGTGGGTTACCTTCTAGACATGACCGATGAAGAGGACCCGCTCCGTATGTACTGTAGATATAAAAGGCTCATTCTAAGGTAACAAAAACTCAATGATTCTTAGTTTCAGGTGATTATACACTAAAAAAAAAATACTTATCAATATTATATTCCATTTCTGCCAATAGATCCCCCTAAATGCTGTACACTTTGCCTTTAATATTTGTTGCATGTTTGCAGTGGCTACCATGAAACAGACTCAACTGCAGTACATTTTATCTGTGAAGAAAACATTACTGATAATGATCTCATTTTCTAGTCCAGTATTTTTGTCATGTTTCCACACTAGAAACCACACAACAGGAAACATTGGCCGTATCATTATATAAATTAAAGCACTGACTCTGTCAGAGCCCTCCAGTGGTTTAATAAACACAATGCTAGCAGTCTGACACAATAACCTTGTTAATTAGGAGGCTGCCTACAGAAACAGCACGTTTTATGTTAGGACAGAGATTCTGTTTATGTACAAACTCAAATTATTTTCTTCATCCATCATAGAAACGCTCCTCCTGCCCCATTTCTTTATAGCATACACCCCTATAGTTCATCACAATACAGTGCTCCCTGTATAACCAGTTGTCTGGCTTTCATCAATTTAATTAAATCTCCACTACAAAGACAAAGTCAATCAAGTGGGAATAAGAAACAATTGCAATTTTTCTCTCACTCAGTATTTCTTTCATCTAACCATCCATCCATCAGCTCTCCAGTCAGTCAGCTGCTTTCTGACCAAACAGAGGTGCTCAGTACTCACCTCACCTCTCTTGCCCCAGAGCCAAAATCACACTCCTGAACATCAAACACAGCATTCTGTCATGTTCCTCAGCGCTGTGATTTGACACTTGAGCTGCACCTATTGACTCACAGTGTCGCTGAAATAAACTGAAATAAGAACAGGAATTACAGTACATGCATTACATCCTGGGTGATCTTCATGCATCACTTGACAGTTAGTCCCTCCATATTTAGTCACTGGAGATTTGTTCCTTCACATTTCAGCTTGTTGGATGCCATCCTTAATACACATAAGGTTTGTCAAGTTTGGTTTTCCTGTTCTTTTCTGTGAATATTGTAGCCTACAATGAGTCAGGTCCTGCATTTTAGTTCCATCTTCTACCCTAAAGATCTCAGATAAAACTCCCTTTGTGTTTCTTTAAAACATAAAGATACAAAAAGGACTGAAGGGACAAAAGATCATAAAAGGGGATTCTTTGTGAAGCTGTGGACAGAAAGCTGCTGCTGTTACAATGAATAATGGCACTTCTCTGTCCCCAAATCACTTTCTATTGCCTGTAAAATTCTGAGTTAAAGAAACCCATTTTAAAGGATCATTCCGGTTAACTTGGGTCTTATTTTTGTAACCTTGGCACGCAGCGTGAACAGTTACATTAACATTTAACTCACCAAGTTAATAGCTGAGATCTGTGAACGTGGTAAATTCAGATAGGGTAAGAAACATGAGACGATCAGACCAGTTGTAAACATTAAAACAGTTACGACAGAGATTTTGCAAGTTTTTACAAAAGTAAAGGCAAGCATCTCATATATCAGGTGGGAATGCGTGAGCAACAACTCACCACAGGAGGATTCAAACAAGATTCAGATAAGGGAAATACATGATAAAGTTAGATATCAGTATGAGTGAGATCTCAGATGGTTCAGTGCAGGACGGCCTGGTTCGTTGGACCAGACGAACCTGCAGGGGGGCCGACACGGCGGCGTAGGCTTGAAAGGTTACAGCAAGTCTTTGTTGTTTCACTACTTTATCTCCATTTCCAGCTCTTCGGTTCAGTTCAGGACAAAAGGCAGCGTGGCGTGAAGCCAAGAGAGCCGAGCATAAAAGAGGGAGAGGACAAAGGATGTCCAGACCAGTTATAGTTTGGGGCTAAAGGAGCAGCGACCGGGGGAGACTTGGCACCACACCTCTTTTAACAGATGTTCCTTTACTCTCATTTGGACATATCTTGTATCAGTGTTCTCCAGCTCTGCACTGGTGAGTCCTTTAGTAATCATGCAGATCACAAACAAGGATTAAGTGTGTTTGTGTCTTTATATGTTAGAGAAACTGCCACTTTATTCCTCCACATTTCAAGTGAAAATACTTTTTACTCCTCTACATTTATTTAACGTCTTTACAAAGATTTTACACATAATACATATGGTGATTGGGAGAAAATATGATCCAGTGGTACAGATTAAAATCACTGTTAAAAGCGACTCTACCTTGACTAACAATAATTAGGGTTTCACCGATACCAGATCGGATATCGGGCTGATACTGACTCAAATAGCTGGATCGGGGATCGGTGACAATAGGGCCGATCTATTAAATTCAATTCTATGTTTATATACTTTATACATTATATACTGGAATATTAATTCCTGTTTAATTTTTAACCAATGTGTTTCTGCATTAAAAAAAGGTTTACTTCCTGTTCATTTTTAAGATTTTTTTTTTTGCCAAATTGTTGGTGCACGATTTATTATTCTAATAATAAATAACAATTCAGTAAATTTATATCTATTTATTTGTTACATTTTGTTTTACAAAGTTAGAAAAGCAATGTTTAAGTCAAGCCTGATGTTGCCTTACACATAAAAGAATGATCCCAGTCACTTTCACACAGTGAGACATACATACATACATATTAATAAAACACTGGTATTGGATCGGTACTCGGTATCGGCCGATACCCAAAGCCCAGGTATCACTATCGGGACTGGAAAAGTCAGATTGGTGCATCCCTAACAATAATGCATAAATATGTCAGCAATAGTGACCAAATAATATATCGAAGTTTTACACTCAAAGGGGGCATTTTTATGCATTAAGTACTTTTGATACTAGTATTTGCTGATGCTTTTCCAGTGCAGGACTTTTATTTGGGACATGATTTGCCAACTACTGTAACTCAAGTAAAGGATGTGTTGCTGCTCGTGGACACATTATAGTGGCAATAGAGGTGTTTAGTACAGGACAAACTCTTTCTCACACACACACACACACACACACACATTCACACACACATAGTTGGGGAGAGCAGCCTAGAGGAGAGTGAAGCATGCAAAAAAAACACAGCACAATAACCCCTCCACCACCACCAGCATCACCACCACCAGCACCACCAGCAACTACACCACTACTGTTCCTCTGAAGCACGTCAGAGGCAGCAGGCTATGAATCGAGGTACACAGTGGGGTGAGGAAAACACTTCTTGGGGACACAGCTAGGGGACAGTGCGGGTCTCCTGATCCAGGACTGACTGACACTCCTCCCTACACACTCCTCCCTACACACCCCACACACACACCCCACACACACACACACACACAAGCACATAATATCCCGGAAAGCTCCAAGTGCACAGCGCGTTGCAGGGAAAACCACCAGGTACTGTATGCAGACTTCTTTATCAACTTCTCTACGATAGGAAACAATGTGAGCAGGAATGGAATAGGTGGGGATGGAGGTCAACCAACTCAGTGGTGGAGTCAAGAGCCCGTGTTTGTTTTGGAAGTGGGAAAAAGCGGTGGAAAGCAGAGCCACAGAGACTTTTTTGCGTGGGCCAGTGTATGCATATTTAATCGAAGGAGTGGGCAGCAATAATTCAGAGTATACACGGCTCACCAAGTGTGTAGAGCAGCAGGAGGATGAGAGAGAGGATGTAGCCGATCAAAGGAAGGGGTGTTTTTTTGTGGCAAGTTTGCATTTGATCAGCTGGACTGGCTGCTATATTGTTTGGATGGATAATGTGGAATATATGGAGGGGAAAGTATATGAACAGGCTTGTAAGTATAGAAAATCCTTAAAAGTTTCATATATATAATCCAACATTTACTGACTTATATATGTTGTGAATTATTTAGCCGGGTTGTCTTGCAGCCTCCCTGTCTCAGTGAAAAAGCCCTGCAGGAGTCAGTGTGACAGTCCAGACAGCTCATATACAAAGGCAGCACGTTTCAATCTGTCTGCAGCAGCCTGAGCGGCGCTGAGCACTGAGCACCACCTCCAGCATCACCACCTCCAGCATCAGCTTCAGCACCACCTCCAGCATCACCACCTCCAGCATCAGCTCCAGCATCACCACCTCCAGCATCAGCACCAGCATCACCAGCAGAAGTGGATCTGGGAGGGTTTTTGGAGCACAGTTTGGAGCACCAACGACGCATATGAACAGCCTCCAGAGCAGTGGATGGTGATGGCTCACTGGGTGGTTACCGGTGGCTCACTGGTGGACCGTCGAGGCTGTTGAATGAGGTGGTGTCGCTGTCCGAGGTGCTGAAAAAGCCGCCGGTCGCTGTCCACCTTTTTTTTTTTCCATTCCTCAGTCGAGACGATACGCATGAACTGACGTGAATGTCGAGCAGCAGCAGCAACAGCGACGGCGCACCAGTTCGTCGGTTAACGCAGCAGCAGCAGCAGCAGCAGCAGAGTAAATGGGACCGCACGTCGTCCAAGGAGCGGTAGAAAGATGGAGAGATTTCTGTGCCTGCTGCTGCTCGTCCTCGGCTGTCTCTGCGTCTCTCGAGTCACGGCGGGTAAGTTTGTGTTTATGTGCAATCAGAAGGTGGGATGTTTCATCACAGAGTGGTAGATCTAGAGATCTGGATGGGTTGTTGCATTAGAGGCAACATGACATGGAGCTGGGAGCTGGATTATTATTATTGTGCAGGCTTCTTAGAGATATTTGAACCGGTGTTTGTTGGGAGACGTTGCGTCTAGTCTGGTGTTTTTTGTGGAGAGGAGGGCTGCTGGAGGCATTTCCTGTGTTGTCATCTGAGGAATGATTTGGACAATTCACATGTGATTTATCATGTGAATCATTTGTCATGTTGGATTTATTAAGATTAATGGGGCTGAAATGACCTGTAACAAGCTCTATTAATATTATTGTCTGTTTCTCACAGCAAAGCAGTGTGTGTGTGTGTGTGTGTGTGTGTGTGTGTCTGTGTCTGTGTGTGTGTGTGTGTGTGTGTCTCTGCTGACCTTTGAATTTCATTTCAGACAGGTACCAGAGAGCTCAATATTGACCTGTGTATTAACACTGTCTGGGAGTGTGAAATCGAGACTACTCTATCATATACAGTATAGGTGTTTAGGTGTTGGCTGCTGATCATTACTAGACATTTTTTGAATCCCAAAATGTGACTATAATGAACTGCCGCTGGCCCATTGGAAAACACATGATTGGATTACTGAGGAGTCCTCTCACACAGATCCATGGAAACGCCACTGATGCGTGCTGTGTCTGACTCTCTGTGTGTGTGTGTGTGTGTGTGTGTCGACATACAGTATATACTGTACGAGTGCATCTATAAAACATGCTTTTTTTTACAGTACACACTCACACTGTGACCACTCACTGCGATGGAGTGCCACACTTCACTCCTGCCGTCGAAATGCACCTCTGGTTCTCTCGGCATCCTCCCACTCCTCAACCTTCCCACTGACGATGGATCACTGAGCTGCTCTTCTCTCTTGCACACACACACACACAAAAACACACACACACACGCTCACCCAATGTAGCCCCCTTGGCATTTCTACTGGTGGGATGTCTGTAATGGACGCTGGCATTGGCACGTTGCTATTTTTTGATTGTCCGCTATATCGAGCAGCACTAGAGAAGAATATAGACTATTTGTTTTAAAAATGCAAGGCGTTTTTCATGTTTTTAGATGTTTTAAAAAGGTGTAAAAGCATTTTCTGCACCTCTTATCTTTTCATTGGCAACACTTTCTTTTAGCTGCCTGTATTTAACACTTCATAAATGGTTCATAACACACTGTGACACACTTTAATGTAATTGTGAGCTTCGCTTGCTTTGTGATATCCATTTGTAAGTGTTTATTAAAGGAACAGTGTGTAACATTTAGGGGGATCTATTAGCATATATATCATAATATAATATTCATAACTATGTTTTCATTAGTGTATAATCATCCGAAACTAAGAATCGCTGTGTTTTTGTTAGCTTAGAATGAGTCCTTCGTATCTACATAGGGAGCAGGTCCTCTTCTCGGAGTCCGCTATGTTGCTCCGCCATGTTTCTGGAGTAGTCCAAAATGGACAAACCAAACACTGGCTCTAGAGAGAGCCTATTGCATTTTTACATCACCTGAAGGCCACCGTAGTCCTCCAACACGCTTGTGAAACGTGAGCCGCAGAGTGTAAAACCATGGTACCGCCAGCCACCATCTGTCCTAAAGTAGCGTTATTATGGTAAGGATGGCTTCTGAGCGAGGCGAACGGCATTACCACAGTCTTGGAAAGGGAGGAGTGAGCGAAGAGGTATTCCGATGGTTGCAATCTGCAACCTCACCACTAGATGCCACCAGATCCTACGCACTGTACCTTTAATGTATTTGTTACCCCTCCTATGAAATACCCATAACTGATTAATTCACAGTTAATGAATGCTTGATTACACAGTATAACATAGCTGTAATCATACATAATGATATAAAATTGCACATATGAACAAATCCTTACAGTTCGTTATAATTGAATTCAAATCCTGTCCAACCAGCTGTGAAATGACAACCGTACAAACACCTACTCTAGGTTGACTATATATGCATTTGCCTTAAAGCTTGGGTAGGTAATATTGGAGAAACCAGCAAGAATATGGTAGATTCAACTCTTTTACGCTTTTTTATTCTACGTCACTAGCTCCGAGCGTGGCATATTTACGTACATGCATTTACATTGCAGTCAGTACAAACTACATGCCGTAAATGATAGGCCAAAAGCAAGAAAGACGTTCTTATTGCACGCTAAATGCCTTGCGCTGGATTAAGACCCAGGAGTGTCAAAACGTTGGTCTGGCTGCAAACCAATTAGTGTGCTCCAGTCCCCTTTTTTCTGATGGTCGAGAAGTCCTTAAAGTGCTGGATGGAGCTATGACCATCTACCATGGCAACAAACTTCATTTGCTTTATCTCGGGCCTTTTGTTTAGATTGATTTGTCAGCTGCTCTTTCAAGATCAAGAATAATTTATGTCCAAATGTTTATGAAACCAATTCAGAAACTCGCAGGCTGAATCATAACTGCATTACTTGTGGATTCACAATTCAAGTCGATTCCAGTTTATTTTAAGACTCAGTCAGACACCTCCGCCAGGAAAAGCAGGCCAAATCAATGTGGAGGCGGAGAGATGGACTGGCAGGAGTGAGTGGGCGCTCGCCACGGCACCATAAAATGTAAACTATATACGGTGACGTCTTTACTGTGTTTGCAGTTAGAGTGACTCATAAACAGTCAGTTGATCCGAGGAAAGGAAAGGTAATGTTTCCATTTAAAATGTAAATGGCCTCTCTAACACATTCATCTAAATGAGGCCATAAATCCTCCCAGGCAATTTTACCCCGGTCCCTAACAGTTTGAAAAAAAACAATGAATCAATCAACAAATTGAACAGTGATGCAAGCGCTGGAAAGGCTCCAGGCTGTTCTCTTTGTTTGAGAGATGCTTCTAATAATAATGACTGAAGAAATCTGAGTCTTTCAAGAGCTCAGAGGTTATCTTTTATGCTATAAAACAAAACAAAAATCTATGAATATTTTGGCAACGACCTGCAAAGTGATAAATTATCTGTGAGTACCAGTATATTATGGGTCAAGTGCTAAGCAATGTAGCATCCACAGAGAAAACTTGGAGGCCTCAAAATTTGTTGAGTAGAATCTACTCATCGTCTCCTCTGTGACACCAAATTACCATCAAACAACAAACAGACCTACAATATCTCTGAGCAGTCAGTCAGAGAGATGCAGAAAAAGACTAAAATCAAAATGAATGTGGTTTCATACACTTCTCTGTGCTATTTGTCACACACACATACACATCCGTTTCTCAAACACACATTATAAATACTTGTTTATGCTTTAAGGATTGTTTGGTAGACACAGCACAGTGCATTATTTATTAAAAAAAAGAGAAACAGCCTCCGGCTCTCTGATGTTATTGCTTCTATACAGACGTTTTTTATCACATGCATGAAATGACAGGAGTGATCATCACTGAACACAAAGTCTGTCATCAGTGTCGGAGGATGAGCAGACTAGCATGCAGGGCTCGTGTTCGTGGGCCGACACTGAAACAATGATGTCGCTAGCTTTATCGTACACGGTTAGAAACAAATAATAGGCATTATCGGTCACTATAAGCACCATAGATGTGGGTCAATAGGGGCCTACTTCACCTAATAATAGGTTTTATCATCTATTCCAACACGGTTTCACTCCCAACTCGTCAAATACCGCCAATTTGGCAGCGCCCCTCGGTATCGGATATTGACGCACAGAGGCACCCTTTAGCGACAGTATGCGACAAACCGGGCTTTCAACTAACTCCAATGCAAACCCAACCACGGCGTTATTGTACGTTGACTTATTTAGTCACGTCAGTCTTTAGTCACTTTACTCGTCGGTATCGTCAGTCCTGTGAGCCACTTGAGTCGCAAGTCATGTGAGTCGTTGCTTGTCAGTGAAGTTAACGTCAACCACGACCCTTAGTTTCCTAACCCTAACTAAGTGGTTGTGTTGCCTAAACTTAACTTCCTGTGAAAACGGAAGATAATTTTGAAAGGACACTATGCATGTAACGAACGTATATATTGACACACCGTCCCCGGTCCATCCAAAAGTATTGCAAGAGGAGTAGCCTGTGCGTCGGTCTCCGATGCCGAGGGGCACTGACCAAGCGGCGGTATGTGACGAGTTGGGATTGAGAATGTGTTGTCTATTCACATAGATCACCGAAAGAAGGTATAAAAGAACACAAGAGAGACCTCTAGCAACCATAGTAAGTATGACAGAAGCAGAAGTCCAGGATTGTCAGTCAGAAAGTTTTTTTGTGTGTTCAAAACATATCATTTCATTCAGTTTTACATGTTAGAACATGTTGCCTTTAAGTTTCGCTTTCACTTTTACATCATAGTAGGCCCCTATTTACTCGGGCACCTGTGTCTTGTAGTGCATTTTTAATACTCCGAATGCAACACTGTTGCCTCATTTCATTCTAATGTGTGTCCTTTAGATCTATCGGGTATCTGGGGCAGCCTCCCGATCGGAGGGAATCATTACTGTTCCCTCTGAATAGGTGTGTGTGTGTGTGTGTGTGTGTGTGTGTGTGTGTGCATGTAAGAGACGCGGGGGCAGGAGAATTGTGTGTGTGTGCATGTGATTATTAGTTTCCCTGTAGTCAATGAACACAATTAGCTGTTTGTAATTGTTAGACGTTTGTAATCTTGTTTGCTACTTTATAAAAGCACTTTTTCCCCCAGAGCTTATCACAGTGTACCACACAGTCCCTGCATTCTCTTCTTACTAATATCTTGCATCAGATTTGGGGGCTTTGGCAGGGATGTATTTTATTATGTTGCAATTGCATGTAACAATACTAAAGTTTGGTGACTTTATTTTTGCAGTGCTATTTTTTACCATTTTCCAAGAAGACATAAATACACAAGCAAGCTGCAGTTGACACACACACACACACACCAGTCCATCTCATCCACTCTTTAATTTTAACTAGCAAAACAAGTGATGACAGCTCTTTGTTACTACTTTGCTACACAATCAGCAGGAATTTTTTTTGTACAAAAAATGAATGGATTCAGTTTTTATTATTGTGTCATACAAAGACACCCAAAAATCATTTAAGCCAGATCCAAAGAGCTACTTATTAATTATTTTTTTTTAAACAATGCTACAAAAAGTAGAAAAATAAAAGAAACACAAATTTTAATAATTTTCAATGATTAGAATTTCTGACCTTCAGGTCTACAACAAAATTCATGAATTACGGACAAAACATGCTCTGTATAAAAATCCATCCTGGGTTTTTTTCCAGGCCTTTGAGACAAATTTAGTAAACTAAAACACATAAAAATCGAACAACCAATTTCATTTTCACCAGAATATTTCAGGGTTTTGTCGAGCCATTTCATGAAAAATGAACTCTTAAATCATCATAGTTTGTACCCTACAAAAGAAAATGAGTCATTCCAATTTTCCCAAATTACACGGCTCACAAAATCAGAATAGCTTTTATTCAACCTCTAAAACCAGAGGAAGAATATCAGTTATCGACGGTGCAACTTAAAGAGGACCTATTAAGCTTTTGTGCTTTTTCCCCATTCCTTGAGTGTGTTATATAGTTTTTTTTTGCATGTAAAAGGTCTTCAAAGTTACAAACACCTAAGTCCACACCAAAGGGAGTAACTCTCCCCCAACAGAAACGCTGCTCCTGAACTGACTGAAACGCCTCGATTGAAGCCCCACCTTTTCTTCCATAACATGGTGATGTCACCAAGTAACACATAACACAAACAAAGCTAGTTAAAGCGGAGCTGGAGTGGGACAGCTGACCATGTAAATGTTCTAGTAAAAAACCCAAATAGTGAGAGTATGAACCTGAAAATGAGCTTGATGATCCCCTTTAAGATCTTTGGCTTCTAGATAAGTAAGATGCAACATATGATTAAAGGCTATACTTTTAATTAATATGCAGAGATTTTGTCCTTATTTTTTGCAAAGATATCTGTCTTCAAACTTGAATAAGTTTGGTTTGGTTTGTTTTTTGGCTGCATCTCTGTGTTAATACAGAAAGAGCTTTAGACTACAAAGATGAAGCTAGAACTAATTTATAAGCTTCACTTGACAGAGCTGGTGTATTTCTGGAACACAGAATTGAGGACAAAAAAAAGAAAGAAATATGTCTAAGAGGTCCGTCCTCCCCGAAACTTTGCTGTGTTTGCCGTGTCAAAGCTGCCCACATAATCTTCTTTCATCTTTCCGTCACCCTGTCACATTTTAATTGTCACCTGACAAGCTGAACTAAAAGAGCTGTCCTGTCAAAAGGCCTCTTACATAAGTGCCAGTACTGCTGAGTGTTTGTATCAACACTCTACTGCTGCTGCTCTTTGCTCCGGCACCTCGTCAGCCTCTTCGCTTCAAGGCTCTTCAAATTCCTCTTTGAGAGCTCGCCAATGGCTTAGCATATTCAGATGAATAGAGCGATGGCCTTGTGGTTGATAGCAAGGTCTCATATTACGTTCTTAAGCTTTCAGATCTGGTGGCAACACTGGGATTAAGACCAAAAAGAAGGAGCTAAAAACACAAAGAAAATAATTCAGATTTGGATCTTTTTCTCCTGCTTTTCATTTAAACTTGGAAGCTTTTCTTTAACCATGTAACCGTGGCTCTTTTTTTTAGCTGAAAATGGAATCGAACAGGTGTTAGAGGACAGATTGGTGCCATCATCTGGACAACGGGCATGTGGGAGAAAGAGATGGCGATGCCAAAAGACTGACGTGGCAGCTTGCTGACGCAGTCTGGCATCTGCCCAGTGTCATGTCTGAATATGTGCAGGTGGAGGGGGGGGAGGTCTGAGCTCCTGTTTGGAGGGAATCAATGCCATGGATGTATGCAAAAGGTGTAAAAGTCCTGAGGCCTCATTTATCACCAAAGCATGTGTAAAACAAGCTTGAAATGTGTGCGTAGGGATTTGTCCATATAATCAAGAAAATTGTTATTCATCAAATACGAGAGCTTTCACCTATACACAATGAATAATGATGAATTTCAACTCAGCTTTGCACGTACAGCAAAGGCTCATTTACATACAGAAACGCTCCCAGAGTGCCACACATGGTCAGCATCATCCCTCTGATGGTCATAGCAGCGTTAATGTAGCGTTACTTGTTGTAGACAAAAGTCGCCACAGAGAAAGATAAAGACAAACAACACCACAGACGGACAGTTAAAGATAACAAACTGCAGCGTCTCGAAAGCAGGCATGCATAAAAGCTTCCCAGCATGCACTGGAGCTAAGGATTTATCAACAAGAGTCTCATTTTACATGTGTTCCTGCCTGTGTTATTGTATTTTACATTGTGTTCTACGACAACTCCACTCTGTCCAAATCAAATCAAATCAAATCAAATCAATTTATTTTTGTATAGCGTCAAATCACAACAGAAGTTATCTCAAGACGCTTTATGTCAAATGTCATGTATTGTTATGCAGTCTGTTATTATGCACAAATGTGGTTAGGTTGAAATGCTGTTCTGGCTGTTAGTTCCCTAAATATACTCTACAATGGAAGACTTTCACACTCTTATTGTTTCGCAGCTGAAAAAATCACTGTAGTCATGAATTAAATTGAGCTGAACCAAGCTGTGTCATTCAACACATTCACAGGTGGCGTGTCCAAAGATATATAAATACTGTAAAGATACAGTTAAAAAAAACAATTGTGCAATTCATAGATTACGAATTTGACTGATTTTACATTGCTTGTTCAAGTCCCAGTGAAACAGCATTTTAAGCTTCTGTAATGTGAGTATTCCCCCAGTGACACAGAATATTTGAGCGGTGTACAGTTAAGAGAAGGGTTTAAATCACATCCTTCCCATTTAATTGGACCGCTAAAAAGTGTGTGGGCATAGAATGTAGCGCAATATGGAGCTATACAGCACACACACCACCCCTTGTTGCTAAAAGTTGCAGAATGATTGATGGATGGATGTCATGATATTATTGGTTGGTACTAGCTTATGGAAGCACGCTTCATATTTGGTTTTACAGGAAGAAAAAATGATTGGATTTTGATATAAAAATATAAAGAAATGTACTTTATTTGTCATCTTTTTGCATGTATTGTTAGATAAGTGCACAATATGACGGGGGATTGGATCTAAAAGGGTTAAAAAGACAAGATTTATTTTAACAGTTTAATGGAACATATTCCCATCGTAGTTAAATCAATTTAATGATTGTTGCTGAATGTCATTATTAATGCGGATCTATTATACTTACATGGTCAGGCTGTTCTCATACACCTTTTTATACACACTTAGTTATACCTACGAAAAGTAATGCACTGTATGATATCTATCCCAAAAAATCAATTTGTATGTAATCCATGTAATGGTGAACGAGGAAATATAAAGAGCGACAAACGGCATGTAGGGAGGAGGTCGGGGTGGATGTGTGGGTCAAAAAACACCAGATTTCTGCCGAGGAGACCGGTGTTCGTACCTGTGTGAAACCAGAAGTTAAAATTGATTTAATTATCACGTAACTTCTGTACTTAAGTAACGCCATTCTGGAGTTATTTCAACCCAAACCATGATCTTTTCCTAAACCTAACTAAGTAGTTTTGTTGCCTAAACCTAACCAAGTTGATCTTTCCCTAAACCTAACTAAGTAGTTTTGTTGCCTAAACCTAACCAAGTTGATCTTTCCCTAAACCTAACTAAGTAGTTTTGTTGCCTAAACCTAACCAAGTCGATCTTTCCCCAAACCTAACTAAGTAGTTTTGTGATCTAAACCTAACTAAGTAGTTTTGTTGCCTAAACTTAACCAAGTCGATATTTTCCTAAACCTAACTAAGTAGTTTTGTTGCCTAAACCTAACCAAGTTGTTTCCTGTGAAGACAGGGGTTTATTTTGAAAAGACTGTATGCATGTAACAAGCGGAAATTGACACGTGTGTAACGTGTTGCTGGACATTTGAAGGAAAACCCACGAAAAATTAGCAATAACTTTTGGTAAGATATATGAATTGTTTTATGAAGATACGTTGTCTGCTACATGGTTGACAGTAGAGTTAGTTTATGTGTCTGTAATTTGGGAGTTACTCTACCAATGATTACACCTGTGTACCACCGGGGGTCCATTGGTATGCATGATCACGGGTGGATTTTAATGTACACACATTCTAAAGAAGAAATCGATAAATCAGATTCAAAGTTAGATGTGAGCACATTTGAGGTCCCTGGATTCCTCCTCAGCAGCCCAGCAGAGCATAAAAATACTGTTTTTATTTGCCACTAGGCAGTTAAATCCTATGAGGGGGTTGTGGTGGCCCAGATGGTGCATTTTACATTCCAGCAGTCTGCAGCAGCACAGGTGGGCCCCCTAGGAGTTTACCTGCACCGCCCTCACCAACACACACACACACACATTTGCTCATTTGTCTCCTCTTACAAAAGTTTAGTCTTCTGTTCCAGAAGTTGTGTCTGACACAGACGAGCCTGAATTCATTTCTTATGTGTAGCCTATGTAAAGATGACAGACACTTAGACAGTACACATGTTAAGGTGTAAACGTGTGTGCTTTTCATCGTATGAATGTCAGATCAGCTTGTCTGGTTTTGGGTGTGGGGGGGCAGCTCAATCGTCAGTCAGTAGTCACTCACACAGCATGGGTTTTTCTCAGGGGAATACTTGCAAGAGAGAGACACAGATGGATAGAGAGAAAGCAGATGAATGTATGCAAAAGGGAGAGAGTGCAAGCGTTAGAGCCACAGGAGAGAAAAGACAAACCCAGAGAGAGACAGAGAGAACGCTGGCGGCAAAAAGGAGAGCGTGAAACACGGAGGAATCAGAGAGACAGTATTATTCCCCCCCCACACACACACACACACACACACACACACACACACACACCCCCACACACACCCCCCACTCCTCCACCTGCCTGTGACACCAATCCTCCCAGGCAGCTACTGTAGGCGTCACTTTACCAGCTGCGCCCGAGTCCACAGAGACAGACAAAGAAAAGCTACAGTAAGTCTGGAGGGAAAGGCAGAGAAAAGAGGACAGTTATGTATCAAGCGCTAATATCATATTCACATCCTTATATCAAGCTGTGGGCTCCGTTAGCGTCATCAGCCCCGTCCCAACTGATTTGAGATTTCATTAGCAGCGGGCTCGTCAAATAATCAACCTCATGCAACTCCTTCGCCTTTTTTTGAATTAGCTGGCATGCATTCTCTCTGCACACAATGCTGCATTGATTTTCATACTCTGCCTTTTGACATTTAATTAGAGAAAAGTGCATCTGTGTGTGTGTGTGTATGTCCATCTGATGGAAAGAGAGGGAGAAAGATTCTGTTTTGCAATCCCACCCTCCTCTTCGTCAGCATTCTCGTGGCCAGCGGGGTTGGAAAATTCATTTCCTATGAGTAAATAACTCATTTCTCTACAAAAGGGACAAAAAGACCCTTAGGTATGTACAGGGGAACAACGGACCACAGAGAACGCACAGGCTCTGTTCGACATGCAGAAAACACGCACATACAGCCTCCTACACATAGACGGTATATTAGCAGTGGAAGTAGTTACCGTGACGTCACCCATTGGTTTGTGGACTGCCATTTTGAAGCCTCAAATTCGGCATTATGGCCGTCGCTATCTTGGTTTTTTGCAACCAGAAGTGACACAAGAAGGTGGAGCTATGTGCAACTGAACGCTGAATAAGAAATTTTTAGGCGACCAAAATGTTACAATTAACTTTCATGAACTGAAAACACACGTACTGTGAAAGGGTTAAAGTTGTAAGACGAAAATACGGACAACTCCCAGACCGGACAACGCCGTGGTAGTGGCCTGTCAATCAGAAGGTAGCCACGCCCTAAAGCCATACTTGCCAACCCTACCAATTTTCCCAAGAGGCTCCCATTTTTCATTAACCTCTTCACAGGTTTCCTCTCCGGGGTCACAATTCTCCCGCATTTCTCCCAATTTTTCACACCTTTTTTTCCTTTTCGTTATCTCAACCTGTTGCTGGCGCTGTACAGCGTGTATGAGTCGCGTTGTGTCTGAAAGGGCTTTCAGTGAGTGAGAGAAAGAGAGAGAAATGGAGAGTACTAAGAAAGAAATACGCAAGCAGGGACAAAAAATTAATCAATGAATGAATGAAAACGATGATTAGGAGCCTAGTTTATACCAGAGATTCACACAAGGTCACACCAGAGGGGCAAATTATTCAGTTTTCTTTCCTGAGAATTAAAAGTAAAATCAAAAGTAGGCTTATTTAACAAAAAAAGCTGTTGCAGTGTTCTTATTATTTTGTTATTTTCATTCCTTAAAAGTCCAGATGGCAGGAAACAAAGTCTCTGAAACTCATTATTTTCTGGAGGAGGACCCCCAGACGCTCTACTTTGGTTTTGAAATCCTTCCTATTTTTGAAGTCTCAAGGTTGGCAATGCCTAAAGCATAACCTGATTTATGGTCTATTTGACTCTAAATGGGACCATAATTTACTAAATGAATATCATGCTGTATTGAAGAAGACTTGAAACTAGCGATTGAGACCATAAACTCATGTTTACTGTGATCATAAATCAAGTGAGAAGTAGGCTCATTCTCTCATAGACTTCTATACAATCAGACTTCTTTTTGCAACCAGAGGAGTCGCCCCCTGCTGGATATTAGAAAGAATGCAGGTTTAAGAAACTTTTGCATTGGCTTCACTTTTCAGACCCGGCAGTTGTCCACTGGTCTTACATACGCTAAAGGAAGAAATCCTAAATGAATCAAAAATTAAAATCTATAGGCAGACAATAATCTAGCCTCAAAACTGCCCATCTGCTTACATTGCAAACCAGCTGATCAGCAGCCAGTGTACGAATAGCATGAGGCTAATCAATAGCAGAATAGCACATGAGTGAGTCACAGCGAGGCGGCCGTTCTCCCCTTTTCACAAACCCATCTCCACCCAGATTCCCATTGAAGTGTCACTTACAGGCAAAGAGCTTTACACGCCATGCAGGCTATGGAGGAGCTGCCAAAAAGCCCCGGTGTAGCTGTACGGAAATATAGCGAGGAGCGTCGGAGAGACAGACATAAGATGAAAAGAAAGAGAGACAAAACAGATAGTGTGCGTGAGGGGGAGGTTTATAGCACAAAGTGTCCATTACTGTCAGAAGAAATAGGCGTTGGAAACCTGTGAGGTGGATTTCTTCAGAAACGGAGGGACAAAGGAGTAGAAGAAGAAGAAAAGAGGATATCCACAGAGGAGCTCCTCTTTGTGGTTTATGTAACATTTCAATATGGAAAAGAGATGGAACGGGTGTGAAACAGTAGGCAGTCTCTAATGAAAAAGGCTTTACGGGCAATTATAAAACATGACACAGCGTTACAGCGTGGCTCCGATGCGTACACACACACACACACACACATGTTAGACAGCACTTCTGTATCATTCACCAGATGTTTTCCCTTATAAATGAGACGCATTAACGCCTCGTGTTTGTTTTTTTAGCTTATAAATGAGACGCATTAACGCCTCGTGTTTGTTTTTTTAGCTTATAAATGAGACGCATTAACGCCTCGTGTTTGAGTCATACTGTGATCCTCCCAACTTCTTGGATGTGCATCCACACAAGGGGTGAAACCACGTGCCAAGGTCTCCTCAGACACATGCAAGGGCAAACTCCAGATCAGCACAAAACCCTGATGGCTCTATCATGGCACATTAACTATGGATGAGGGGGAAGCTTGTGTCCCTGCCAGCTGTATGCGCGCTAACCCCTGAGAGCTCTCAATAGCATGTTAGCGGGGGAAACAAGCGGCAAGCGATTGTAATTCCCCCGGCGCTGTCGTTAGCGGCGGCGCGAGACGTCGCCCGCGTTAATCAACACGTGCTAATTTATAGCCGCTAATTCCCCCTTGCGGCCTCGCGCTTCCTAGCCATTATGGCTGCAGCACAAAGTTTTATGTCTTCCCCCTGCCAAAGTGTTCCTTCTGATGCATGATATTCACTCCCACCTGCTGCTCATGGCACCTTCCATACAAAGTGACTGTTTACTTACTATTAGCTGTGAAATGAGCCAAAGTGGTTTAAGGTGCTAAACATGAATTAGTAGCTGCAGAGTGATCCCCAAAGGGATTCAAATTGAAGGAACAAAAACACCCGAGGCCTGTGCTTGCTTCTAAAAAACTGCCAGATAACGGTGGAATATGACGTCGCTAACAGGCAGTTTTCATGTTAGTTCACAGGCCTACAGCCTGACTCATTAGCATCCCGGTGAGCAGAGCCCGCCCAGAAGCCTGACTCCGAGTATTGCATTTTCCAAGTATTGCAGAGATGTAATAAGGTGGTACAAATCAGTAATATCTGCCCACAGGGGCGGATGGATGGAGGCTGGAACAGCACCCTGCTAGCTTTCATGATTTCTCAGTGTCAAAGCCGCTGCTGTCTGCTCAGGTGTCACACTGAATCAGACTGCTGCAGCTGACTGGGGTCGTGGTTGCACATTTGAGAGATTTCCTCATATCCACAGTGGAGGCAGCAGTTGGGCAACTTTGCCTAGAACACAATCTAATAGGCCTTTTTCACAGCAAGACATTTTGACTCGTCATAGTAGAAAAAGCACAGGTGCTAACAGCTTTGTTCTGTTCAAATGTCCCAGTAAGCTAAAGCAGCTTCATGTAATTCAGCCATCATTCACCTAATTTTACTTCTCCAACTGTGGCCTATTGAAAGGGACTGTTTGTAACTTCTTACACGTATAAATCTACCGGGTCGGGATCCCATGCGCGCTCGCATATGTCAGCTAACATTACTGCCAAGCAGGTGAAATATAGAGTGATATTGTGGTTTTAGCTGACGTGTGTCGCCTCACTGTTTTGAGCGATGCTCGTTCATGTCTATTTACAGCGAGTAAGCGCGAGCAAACGCGAGCAAGCGCGAGCCCGACGCTGACTTTCGTTAACTTAACGGCCACAGGTGTCGCTGTTAACAAGCAATTCTTAAAGTTACAAACAGTCCCTTTAAAACGGAATAGCATCATTTTAAATTGATTATGCATCACTAAAGGACAATATGAACTGAAGTTATAGGGGCCCAAAGGTGAGTTTTGCATTTTCACCTCACCTTCAAACACGATGTTTAATACCTTTATTATTTCAGTTGTAGTTAATGCTTTCTCAGGCTCTGGATGAACATTAAAGAGGACCTATTATGCTTATTTTCAGGTGCATAGTTGTATTTTGGGTTTCTAGAACATGTTTACATGCTTTAATGTTCAAAAAACACTTTATTTTTCTTACACCAGCTGTGCAGCACCTCTTTTCACACTGTGTCTGAAACGCTCTGTTTGAGCACCCTCCCCCCCATCCCGTCTCCCCTCTCCCCTCTCCCAAAAAGCCCAGTCTGCTCTGATTGGTCAGCTGGCCCACTGTTGTGATTGGTCAGCTGAACCAAACTTCGGACTCCGCTCCAGCTCCACTCTAACTAGCTTTGTTTGACGGCGTGTCAAACTAACCGCAGGTATTATGCCAATGCGTTACTTGGTGACATCACTACCTTAAGGAAGAAAAGGCGGGACTTCAAGCAAGGCGTTTCAGGCAGGTCGGGAGCAGTGTTTCTGTGGGGGAGAGTAACTTTTGGGTGTTTGTAACTTTGCAGACCGTTTAGATGCACAAAAAAAAAACTATACAACACACTGAAGGAAAGGGAAAAAGCACAAAAGCATAATAGGTCAAGGTAAAACTAGGTTTTGAAGCATGAATGAAGTGTTTTGGGTTACTACCTTTAGCAAAAAATGCAATAGAGTTGTGATGTCCCATCAAACAGTTGTGACAATTGCACTTACAGTTTAGAGAAACTTAAGACTGTTTAAAAGAATGAGCCAAAGTGATAGAGGAAAAACTGTAACATACAATCAGTCTCCAGATAATCTGGATAATGACATCAGGCCTTTGCATTTACACCTCATATTGATAAGTGTTCTTGTTATCTCAATTCTGCCCACATTGTGGTTACATCTCAATATGCAAAGTATGGAGGCGGAGCTGGCTGTCAAGAAGCACAGGGCGTCCTGCAGATGTTGTCTGACTGCCTGTTCACATTCTGCCTGCATTTACACCTTGAATTAGCATTTTTATCTTGTTCAGATAAGTTATCCAGAAACATATCACATATTAATACCAGGTGTAAATGTGCTCCCTTATACAAGATGATTGTTGCAAAGAAAACTAATTCATTCCATCCATAACCGCTTATCCTGTTAGGGCTCGCACCTAGAGTCCACAATTAACCTAACCTGCATGTCTTTGGACTGTGGGAGGAAACCGGAGTACCCGGAGAAAACCCACGCTAACACGGGGAGAACATGCAAACTCCACACAGAAGGGCCCCAAGCTGGATCCGAACCTGCAACCCTCTAGCTGTGAGGCGCCAGTGCTAACCACTGCACCACCGTGCAGCCCGAAAACTAATTCCATAGAGACCAATTAGGAAACTTCAGCATCAGCATTAAAAATGAGAATTAGACATCTGGTAAACAAACAAACTATTTGTTCTTTATAGCACACTATGATATACAATCACCCCATGTTACCTGCAATATTTCCCCCATCTACAGATCCACTCAGAAAGTCACTACCTTAAAGCGGTGAACACACAGAAGAAACTGAGAAAAGTTAGGAAGGAGTGATGGTAGCAGGCCTGGAGGAGGTGTGGGAGGAGTGATCCTGTCTTTCTGAGGTCAGAGAGATGAGGAGTACATTCATTAAATAATGATAGGCTTCATGGATCAGGACTGTGTGTGTGTGTGTGTGTGTGTGTGTGTGTGTGTGTGTGTGTGTGTCTCTTCCTCTCCTTGACTGTATACAGTCACTCCCGGTGTGTTCTCTAATGAACGGGGATATTAAGGAGCTGTCACCCTTCACACTCCTCAGCATGGGATAGACAACTAGCTGTCACTCTGATCATCATTGGGCTAACAAAGACACACACACACCAGGAACATCCATCATGGCTCAAAGTCACCCCCGTCTCTCAGGGTGAGGCAGGCTGTGTGCCACCGCGATGAGCGAGAGTTTATGAAGACATCTGTCTGGTGTTTCATTAGAGCTGACTCTCATGTCATGTGGATATTTAAGGCCTGCGGTCACGGCCAACGTCCGTACTCGTTGTCCCTCAGCGCAGCGTGGCCATACGGGGAGGGGAGATGGATAAAGACAGACAAAAAGTGACCGGAAGCTGTAGGACGTGAGGACACTCAGAGAAATGGTTTAACTTTGTTTTGCAGAAAGCTAAGAAATAACAAGGGCATGTTGTTTTTTTAACTCCCCACCTTGACGCAATGCAATCTAAATGTAGTCTTCTAATCTTTTTTTATCATTTGTGTCTTATTTAATCTCAGCGTCTCAGACAGATCAAAGTCTGTTTTCCAGGAGAGACTTGAAAACACAATAATTCACTTATACATTGCCAACAGGCAGACAGCAATACATACAATAAAAAGAAGGAGAAAACAAAAGACACTCAACTACATTATTCAAAGTTACAAACATCAATGAAAACATGAGGTATCATTATTTTAAGATCCTCCAGCGGGAATGGAAGCTCTAATTTCAAAGGGCTTTGCAGCAGGCTGCTTTATTATGAGGAGCAAAGAGACAGTACTCTAAGGAAGTACAATATCAGAAATATACAGTAGAGGCTTTATTAAGCAGCTCTGTGCCAAAGTATAGGATTCAAAAGACATGAAGTGTGAGGTACAGTAGCTGGTTTGACACTTTTAAATGAAGAGAGGTGGCAGTCAGAGTCTCGTCTGCCTAATAATTATAAAATAGAAAGAAACTAGAGACCAGACTAGAGAGATATTATAAACCAGAATTCAGTACTTTCCTTTCAGGAACTAAAGAATACATTTAAACTAAAAGACATTGATTTTTACAATATTTACAATTGATTCTTAAAAAAAAGAATAAAGAGATGATAAGATAAGATAAAAAGAGACGATTAGTAAGTGCTGCATAAAATATTCTTATAAAGCTGAAAGCAATGAAGAACTGCAACAAAACATATATAATAAATGGAATATAGATCTTGGTACGGTAGATGCAAAAATAAAATGGAAGGAATGTTTAAAACTCACATATACAGTAGAATTACCACAAATGAAAATGTATGTTTAATTCAGTATAAATTAATGACAGGAATATACTAATGTAGAGACAAAATTCAACAGCAGCTCCTCAGATAAATGTTTATAATGTAGCACTCAGAGTGACTCCCTCATACAGGCCTTTTTTGGCATTGTGATGAAGTTAGAAAGACTTGGGAGAACATTGAAAGTAACTGTAAAGTAGAATTTTCACCAACTGAATGGTAAAATCTTTTTTTGTCATTAGTTTATAAGCAAAAAAGTAAGGAAGCACCTACACTTCAAAAATTGAAAACATTATTAAAATATGACTTGAGTATTGAAAGGACAATGTGGGAAGACAGCAACAAAGAGAAACTATTTCACAGAAAAATGGAGCTCAATTTATGAAGCTTTGTAGATTGGAGCCGCAAAATCACCCAGCATCTAAAAGTTTGAAGGAAACCTTTGTATCATCTTTATCTTGTCCCTTGCACGTGCGCGTGCGTGTGTGTGTGTGTGTGTGTAGTTATCTGTGATGACAACTGTAAAAATTATGAAATTAGATTTCTTGAAGAAAGGAGGATTATGGAACACGTGTATTGTATTCAGACCATTACTCACTCAATAAAAATATATATATATATATATAAAAAAAAGAAAAAGAAAGAAACTTTAGTTTCTCTTGTGATGGATCACACCAGCCGCGACACCAAATCGGACAAGGGGCGTAAAGTGTGTGGGGGGGGGGGCTTTCCCCCAGACAACAAAATCTCACACATCCACAGACAGAGACCAAGATAAAATCCATGAGTAAAAAAGACTGTTATAATGAGCATTATAAAAGGCCAATTAGTAATCACAATTCAAGTACATTCAAAAGCCAAAGACAAGAGGTGGGTCTTGAGCTGTGCTTTGAAAGACTCCATAGAGGGAGCAGATCTGATGTGGTGAGGCAGTTTGTTCCACAGACTAGGGCCCGCAACTGAGAAGGCGCGGGCCCTAGTCTGTGGAACTACACTTGTAACGTTTTGTACACAGTTGCAACGCTATCACTGTGACAAAATCTGTCCACAGACAGAAAGACAGACATACAGAGATATAAACACCTGGCAAAGTACTCACAACCTCCTCTGTGGTAGTTCCTGCTGCAGTAGGAGTCTACAAAGACCACATTTTACCATGATGACACACACACACACACACACACACACACACACAGGAGGTGAAAACAATACACAAATAGCTCAATCAATACATACAAAACATACAAAAGAATCAAAAGCAAATACTCAGCAGGAAAGAAAGGAAACAAATGTCATCAAAAACCAGCACTGCAAAAACAAATACAGCACAACTCAATTCGGCTTTCAATAAGTGCAGAATATTCAATCCAACTAGCAAAGCAATATTGTCTCAGAGTTCAATCCACTCTGTTAAAAATCTGCTTTGCTTTCCCTACAGCACAAAACAGCTCAGTCCAGTCCAGTAAAGAGCCATAAACAGAAAGACAACTCTAAACTCCACTCCGGGTTTTACCTCGGATCAAACAAATCAGGAAATCAGAAATAACAGCGTCTGTATTAAACTATTAAACAGACATAATGTACAATAGGCTCTATATATATATACCGGGTAGACTACTCACGGTACCGTCGATCAGTCAGTCAGGTTTGCAGCTTCATTAACAGGGAGGTGGGTTTGAGGGCTGTGATTGGTTAATTGGTTAATTAAAAAATTAAAACCTCTGTTCGTCTGGAGGAGCTGCAGCATTTATTTCTGCACAAACGTCCACTGTACATTCACTAGATAATCTCAGAGCTATGAAGTCTTCTGCAGTGTGGAGTGTGCGCGCATGCACGTGAGGAGGAGCGAGCTGAGTGAAGGCAGGCAGGCAGGCAGAGGAGCAGAGTACAGCAGAGACTCCGGCCCTGGAGACCAAAGCTACGGTCTCCCTCGCGTCCTGCGACCGCGGCCAACACTGTTTTGCCAGACGGGCTTCACTAGATAGAACTTTGCGGTCTTGGTGTTTCCGTGTAGTTTGTGTTGGAGTCTGAGTCTGAACAGCGTAGCCACACTTGAGCGTGCATGGGACACTGACCCGGATTGATTTATACGTGTAAGAAGTTACAAACAGTCCCTTTAAAGAATCCATTGGTACCAACCATGTCACACAAACTTATCAAGAAAGAGGCGAAGTAACGCTCCAGACTTACACTAAAGTTTGGCGAGGAAAAACTGGCATGGCCATTTTCAAAGGAGTCCCTTGACCTCTGACCTCAAGATATGTGAATGAAAATGGGTTCTATGGGTACCCACGAGTCTCCCCTTTACAGACATGCACACTTTATGATAATCACATGCAGTTTGGGGCAAGTCATAGTCAAGTCAGCACACTGACACACTGACAGCTGTTGTTGCCTGTTGGGCTGCAGTTTGCCATGTTATGATTTGAGCATATATATATTTTTTTATGCTAAATGCAGTACCTGTGAGGGTTTCTGGACAATATTTGTCATTGTTTTGTGTTGTCAGTTTATTTCCAATAATAAATATATACATACATTTGCATAAAGCAGCATATTAACCCACTCCCATGTTGATAAGAGTATTAAATACTTGACAAATGTCCTTTCAAGGTACATTTTGAACAGATAAAAAATGTGTTATTAATTTGCAATTAAATATTTTAATCGATTGACAGCCCTAATTTTTTTTTGTTGTGTGGTTCTCACAGGTCTCCCATCCTTATGGAAGTGGAATAGTAAATCAGTGGAGTAGCCCTTTTAGGTACGGTCCTTGTTAGAGCTGAAAGAGGAGAAAGACAACATAGATATTTGCAATTTTGAAGAGAGTTTTTGCACGTGCAAACAAAGCAGCAGCCTGTGTCAGAAATGAAAATGAATGTATTCCCTGAGGGGCATTAGGAGCTACTATCACTGTGTGTTTTGAGATCGGCGTTAGTGCATGCGAGAGAGAGAAAGACAGCGAGAGAGGACTAACCGAGAGATAATGAGTTTGATTTGTGAATTCTTCAGTCCCATCAGCCCCCTTCGCCCAACACGCCCGCCCCTCAGACTCCTCAGGAAACAGCAAACAAAAGCAAAGCCACTTCAAACATCAGACTCGTCACTGATGATGAAGAGATGCAGCAGGTCTCTCCATCCTGTCGTCTACTGTTAGTCAGGCCATTCATCAAAACGTCAGCAGCAAGCGGGGGAAAACGTAACACAGAGGCCCTCTCGGATATGGTGTGCTGTTTCTGGATGTACAGTATGTCAGTGTTTGTGCTACAGCGGCCCATCATCCTGTAATTACCAGCTGTGTGATTTGTACCCGTCGAAGGGCAAGTGAGCGTTAACCTATTCAATAACTCATTGACTGCATCCGGTGGGCTGAATTAGATTTATATCCCATTAAAGACAGAAGAAGAGTGACCACTTGTCCTCGTCCTTATTCATCTCTCTCAGTTCTGCTTCACATTACAAATACCAATCAATCTCAAAAGGCCTCTGTGATTCATAAGAAGCCTGGCTCTGTCCAAAGGTAACAAAATCTCCCTACAGAACCTCTTAAGTTCAATAATTAACGCGTTAAGTCTTGTTTGTTAAATCCATACAAAGACTGATTGACCTGCAGAGGCAGAGCTCCTGTTTAGCGTATAGAGAGTGGTGTCGATATCTTCTCACCTTAACTCTCTGCAACAAAACAAAGCGCATACAAATAATAAGCATTGTACTGTATATAAAATTAAAATACATGAACTGAATAATAAAGAATGTCCTGAATTAAATATTAAAGAGGATCTATTATGCCCTGTGCTTTTTCCCTTTCCTTTAGTGTGTTATATAGTTTTTTTTGTGCATATAAAAGATCTGCAAAGTTACAAAGCCCAAAGAGTTACTCTCCCCCACAGAAACACTGCTGAACTACCTGAAACGCCTTGCTTGAAGTCCCGCCTTTTCTTCCGTAACGTGGTGATGTCACCAAGTAACACATTTGCATTAGGGCTGTCAATCTATTAAAATATTTAATCGCGATTAATCGCATGGTTGTCCATAGTTAATCGTTATTAATCGGACACTAATCTCACATTGTTTTTATCTGTTCAAAATGTACCTTAAAGGGAGATTTGTCAAGTATTCAATACTCTTATCAACATGGGAGTGGGCAAATATGCTGCTTTATGCAAATGTATGTATATATTTATTATTGGAAATCAATTAACAACACAAAACATTAACAAATATTATGACAGGTACTGCATTTAGCATAGAAATATGCTCAAATCATAACATGGCAAACTGCAGCCCAACAGGCAACAACAGCTGTCAGTGTGTCAGTGTGCTGACTTGACTATGACTTGCCCCAAACTTCATGTGATTATCATAAAGTGGGCATGTCTGTAAAGGGGAGACTTGTTTTCATTCACATATCTTGAGGTCAGAGTACAAGGGACGCCTTTGAAAATGGCAATGGCAGTTTTTCCTTGCCAAGTTTGGAGTGTTATTTAGTCAACTACTCGCCAAAATGTAGCGTAATTTTGGAGCGTTATTTTGCCGCCTTCTCGACAAGCTAGTATGACACGGTTGGTACCAATGGATTCCTTAGTTTTTCTAGTTTCATATGAGCTCTAGCTTTAAATCTGAGCCCGGTACAACCTAAAAATCACAAGGTGCGTTCATGCGTTAAAGAAATTTGTGGTGTTGAAACGAATTTGGGTTAACACATTAGAGAGTGAAAACAAAGAGGGTGAAAAGAGCTGCTGCAGCACAGACGTATGAGAAAAATAAAAAAAATGTGAACATTAAAGCATGTTAACATCTGTAGAAACCCAAAATACAAGTATACAACTGAAAATTAGCATAATATGACCTCTTTAAGATAAAAAGCAAATGTCTGAACTTGGTTGGACACTCTTTTCATCATCTTAAGATCAACTGATTTCATTGATTGATTGATTATTTTCTGGCCTCTCTTTTAGAAAAATCTGCATTTTCAGGCGGCAGTTCAGACCTCTGACAGTTCTCAGTGTTAATGAAGTTTAATTAGCCCCTCAGGCATTAATTATTATTAAAATAACTGAAAACAAAAAGTAGACTTGATTAGATTTACATGAAATTATGATCCATCTCTAGCTCTTTTATCAAGTTTTTTGTGTCACAAAATATGGAGACACAATATCATTACACCTGTACTGCGAGGCACTGATGTCCATTATTAGTCCATTATGGCTGACACAGTTTACGCTTCAAATGAGTTTTACGAGAAACAAAAACATACAGGAGATGAGATTGATTATAAACAGTGTGAAAGAAAAATCCATTTCACACTCATTTGAAGCGAACTGATGTGTTCTCCTCTGCTGCGGCCACTTTGATCGTCTGACCTGCGGTGCACACGCTCATTTGAGACTGTAGCCATTAGGTGTGTGTGTGTAGCAGACCGGAGCAACACGTACAGTAATTAGAGAGCCTCATTCGGCAGCAGCCGAGGCCACCGAAGTTCACATGCGCACACGCACACAATCTCACACTTAATTATTTAATCATTACTGTTAAATCTTGCAGCCTGTGACCCTGCCTTCTGTTTCCATTTAACCATATTATTTTTCATTCTAATTCGGAACGTCACAAAATCTTTCAAAATATTGAAACAGGTCAGTGGGCACAATTTAATGAGGGTTCCTGTTGTCAGTGGAAAGACTTTCATTCTGTTCAGCTACGAACGTATTGTTTTAATGAGAGAACGATTTTGGTATGCGCTAAGAGTTTTTATTTATTCATTTTCTTTCTGTATATATCATTTATATATAATGTATTCTGGCATCATCGTTGTTTGTACATTTTGTCTGGCATTACAAAGCTCCATCTAACATTTGAAATACTGCAGCAATGTTCACTTGGGTTTGGGGGCGGACTAAATCAAGTGTAGAATATGGAGCCTCCAACAAAGTTGTTTGGTGTTTAAATAGTTTGAAATCTCAGTAGCCATCAGGTAAGCTCATACAGATAAATAAATCCAGAGTGCAAAACGGAAACATTTCTTCTCATTGGCACAGTTATGGTTGGTTGACCTCTTGTTGGTTTATGGCCAAAGTGCGAGGAAACCTATTGTTTTTGTAAAGATTATTATTTTTCTGCTGCAGCATCACATTTTTGAGGGGCTTAGGATGCACGAATACTCACAAAAACTCACCAAAACTCACCAAAACTGGCTTCAGAACTGGCGAACATTGCATAGTGCAGTGATTGGGCTCTGGCGTGGCCAGCAGGCTCCATAGCGCCTCCAAACGCAAGCCAGAGTTGCAAAAAGTTCCCCTGATGTTCATGAAATTTGGCGAGTTCATTGTTCTCATCTATAAGAATATATCAAAATGTGATAAAGCTGACAGGAAGTCAGCTATTTTGGATTTTGTGCGTTGATTTTCATTTTACAAATCCATGTTTGAAGACTTTATAGGATGCACAAAAATTCATGAAACTTTGCACCCATGGTCAAACTAGCAATTATTTTTAAAACTGTTTTTAGATATTCATGCATGCAATACTGCAAAAAGAAACGTTATGAATGTCTGAGAGGTGTGTGTTGAATGTCAAAAAGATTAGAAGACTTGGGCTGAGTGTCCATATAGTGTTATTTTTCTGGTAGAATAGTGCTGGCAGGGCGCTGGGGAGCTCTTCATCCCACAGTGATGATGACACTAGCGCCTTTCTGAGAAGTTCAGAGATTTTCAACTAGAAGCGCTCAAGTCGGAACACTGAAAAAAAGACGTTGGGTGCAGGGATTTACGCTCTCTCCTCATTGGAAACAATTGACAAAAGACGCTGACGCTCAGAAACAAGACTCGGTCAAAACGATTATATTGCTGGACCGTGTATGGTCAGTCTGTGAATTTGTGGCTAAACTGTTATACAAATAGCCACTGGTCATGTCTATTATGTTAAATCCAGCGCTACATGTCTACCAGGTCCGGCGAGGACAGTAGGGAACGTGCTGATCCACTCAACTGGCCGGCTAAGTGGTGACGTACCCAATCATGAAATGCATCTGATTGGTCCCTGTTTTTTTGCTTGCCATTTCAAATAGGAAATTGCTGCTCATAAACTTTCTGTTATTCCATCTAAACAATCCACCAAAATCTACTTCTGAAAACTTTTTAAGCGAGAAATAGGCTATGTCACTGCTGAATCTCGTGTAACTTCATCACTCAGGGACCTTTACGTTTGTAAGGCTGGCCCTATGTGGTCCAGCCAAAAAAAGGCTGCACTTAGACAGAGCAGTGCTTTGGACAATTAATGTAACCATGGAAACATACTCAACATGCTTAGCAGGTATAATCTTCACAATGTTCACCATTGTAGTTTATCTAACATTTGCTAATCCGAACCGTTTTCAAATAAACGTTTTCATTACTCAATTTCAACCTTTCAAATCTTCATGACTGGTGAGACTGGTTTCACCTCGCACACTGCATTGATCCTTTCACATCATACATACTTCACTATCTGCTGAGCCTTGGGCCGAACCACCGTAACACTATGAGGAATTGTTTTGTGTTTCTATATACTCATAGAGACCTCCTTACATAATGGATTCAGCCGAGCCATTTATCCACACCACTGAATTTGGCTTCCTGCTGTACTGGCGGCCATTGCTGCAATTTTTCATTTCATACCGCAGAAGATAAAACAAGCTTCTGTTTCTCTCTCTCTCTCTCTCTCTCTGTGTGTTTGCAGATAGCTTGTCGCCTCCCGTCAATGTGACCATCAAAGCGGTGAAAGCAACCTCTGCTGTGGTGACATGGGACATCCCCGAGGGAGACCCCGTTATTGGCTTTGCCATCACACAGCAGGTGAGCGGCGCACATACAGTACAGACACAACTCACACTGGATACATGTAAATGGACCAACAACAGGGAGGATAAAAAAAACACACTAACTGAATTAATCACTGGTTGTTTGCTGCCACGTGCACTTCTCTTTACCACGTCGTTCCCTTGCTCAGAGTCGGTGTGCATTATGGGAATTATCACATGATGGTGGATCCTGTCGGACTGCCTGTCAGCTCTCAGACAACAGCAGGCACTGACAGCTGTGTGCAGGGGGAAAAGTGATATTATTTGCTGCAGTCGTGCTCACATTAACATACAGTACAAACTCAAACACACACACAGGCATTAATCGCATTACTTTACAAGCGTGACTCTATGGACACAAACACACACTCATTCACAGTCGTTGGGAGTGATGTGATTGAGGAGGACAGCTGCAGGGTTGGTGTGGGTCACAGAGGTGCAGACGTGTGTGTGTGCAGAGGAAGTAGAGATGTGGGATGTTCTGCTGCAACACTAACATGCTTTTTGTCATGCTTATTCGCTTTCTTGCAGAGTAAATGCTGAGAGGATCGATGCTACTCTTGCATATGTCAGTTGAAAACATGAAGCTGCAGCCGATTGGCTTAACCTAGCATAAAGACCGAAAGTAGGGGGAAACAGCTAGGTGCTTTCAGTCTTTATGCTAAGCTAAGCTTACCAACTCCTGGCTCCAGTTTCATATTTAACATACAGACATGAGATTGTTATCAGTCTTCCCATCTGTCTCTCGGCAAGAAAACAAAAAAAGAACAAAGCATATTTCCTAAAATGTTGAACTAGTGCTTTAACAATGAGGCGTTCGACCTCGTCTTGCTCTACTGCATTGTGACTGGCTGTTTTCCATGGTCATTTGACTAGTACAAAAGAAAATCGCGATTGTTCTTAGTTGTTATGGTGACAACAGAACATACGTCAGTGGGGCTGTAAAGTGTTTTTTTAAGTTTTATTTATTTATTTATTTTATTTTATTTTATTTTATTTTTTATTTTTTATTTTTTATTTTTTATTTTTTATTTTTTATTTTCTATTTTTTTATTTATTTTCCCCTCCATTTAGTTTTATCTATATTTCATTTTATTTTATTTTGTTATGAGGAAAGGAAAGAAAAAAAAAGAAAAAAAAACTCAACTGGCCGGGCATGGGTCATGCTGCCTCAACACCAACTGGAATGCCCATTCTACTCCTATCATATTTCTATGAGGACTTCTCTCTGACCTTATGGCCCTGCACCAAACATTTCTAAACATCATTTTTCCCCACAATGTCACACCAGAAGGCCTTTTGAGAAAGCCTCCAGTCGGCTAAATTGTCAGTCTTGTGTGAATCTAAAGCCTAACCATAACTGTCTACATGCTGGTTGGTACCCTTTTTTTGTTTTTTCTCCACTGCTCCTCAGTGAGTCAATGTGGCCTACACCACTGTTGTAAGAGCATGATGACATAACACAAAACATCTGTCCTCCTGCTGTAAACAATGTTTCACCATCCTCTCCCGTGTCATGCTCCGACAGAAGAAAGACGTGCGCATGCTGCGATTCATCCAGGAAGTCAACACCACCACGCGCTCCTGTGCATTATGGGACTTGGAGGAAGAGACAGACTACATTGTGCATGTCCAGTCCATCAGCATGTCTGGGATGAGCCCTCTGAGCGAGCCGCTGCGCTTCCGAACTCCGAAGGAGGCCGAGACTCAGGCCTCTAAGAGTAAAGGTAAAACACACACACACACACACACACAAACCAACGCTGGCTCAGTCATCCAACATATCCACACTTAAAGAAAAAAAACTGCACACTTCCTCACTCTGTTTCTGTCCTTTTCAAGACAGCGAGTGCAAAGGGGACTTGGCCTTTTGACAATATCTTGACTGATTTTGTCTAAAGACCAATAAAAATCAATAGACACGCAAAGCGTGAAATGAAATTTCACAACTGAGTGCTCCTGAAGCTCGCCCCCGTTGACCACAATTGGGGAATAAAACTGCAGAGGGGGGTCCATACTTCACTGTGTATTGACATGCCTCACCCTGCATGCACCCAGCACAACTGCACAGTAAACCAAAATGAGGAGAGGCATTCATCAGACAGAGAGGAGGCAGTCGGAGCTGTGAGGGGCGGCGAATCGATGTGCTTTTGGCTGAATCCCTGCTCCATCTATTCTTCCTCTCATTTACACTCACCTCTCATGTGAGCTATACTTCGATACCTCCCAGGGTGTGCAGCCAGAAAGAACTTCTGTTGTGAGCAGAGACATGTAGAATATAAATACAATCATTGCAGAGCACAGAAGACATGCTCCTCTCACCACCGAGGCCTTATTAGCACAGGTAGTGGTGTCTGTGTGTTGTTTCGGCAAGAGAAAGAAGTTACAGGAATCAATAACTGCACAGCATCCAGATAAACCAAAAAGTGTTTTTTTTCTTTCATATTTCATCCTTCAGTGTACATGCACATGCTCGGTCCCTTGATGTTGCAGATGTGATTCGCTCTCCTGCTGTTTTTCAGCAGCAGTGAAGACAGAGCAGTGGCTCAGTGCACAGACATAAACAGCACAGTGTCTCATAACGACAAACACACACTCAGGCGAACAAAGAGACACAGATATAGTTATATTGAGAGTGGTGATTCATTTTTTATGAGGGATAGTGGCAACAGGAAAATGATACACTCCTTAAAGGACCAGTGTGTAACATTTAGGGGATCTTTTGGAAGAAATGGAATATAATATTAATAAGTGCGTTTTCTTTAATGTATAATCACCTGAAAATAGGAATCATTGTGTTTTCATTACCTTAGAATGAGCCGTTTATATCAACATAGGGAGTGGTTCCCCTCTCCGCGGAGTCCGCCATGTTGCACCACAGTGTTTCTACAGTAGCCCAAAACGGACAAACCAAACTCTGTTAACTTTTCCTGCTTGGGTCGGAGTCCCGTCGTTAAAGGCTCTCTCTCTCTTGCTTCACCACAAAAATAGTGACGTTTGTAAAGTAATTTGAGATAAACTGGAGGAGAGGGGATTCATGTGCACAGTAGATCAGTGCCGAGTCAAAGTGAAAACACTGTGAAAAAGATCAATTCACTCCTTCGTACATGCCCCTCAGCAAATCATTTTTTAGTTTGGTCCACTTAAATTGTGCACTGTGAAACCAAACCAGACTAAATAGATAGCGAACCAAAAGTATCAATTTCACTCTGATTCGGAATAGCCAAACGGACTATGGCTTGTGAAAGCATCCTTAGATAGACCCAGTCTAGCTGCTTCCAGTCTTTATGCTAAGCTAAGTTAGCCGGCTGCTGGCAGTAGCTTCATATTTATCACAGTTTCACGGCAGTTCGTGAAACGGTCGCAAAACTTTATCTATTTGATTTGTGTACATAGACGTGAATTTCCTCTTTTTTTTCATGATGCTCAGCACAACTTTCAACAATGTATTTTTCATGCAACATGCAACCAGCAACACGTGGCGCATGTGTCAATTTCCGCTCTAGTCCTTTCAAAAATAAAACTAGTTAGTGAGGTTTAGGAAAAGATCGACTTGGTTAGGTTTAGGCAACAAAACTACTTAGTTAGGTTTAGGAAAAGATCGCATTTTGGGATGTGGTGTAACTCAAGCGCGGAAGTTATGTGACAAATAAATCAACGTTGCCTTCTGTTTTCACACAGGACATGAACGCCGGTCTCCTGGGTGAAAGTCCTGTGTTTTTTTGACCTGCCCATCCACCCCGACCTCCTCCGATCGCCACTCTTTATACTTCCCGGTTCACAATTTCGGGAATTGCATATGAATTGATTTTGTGCTGACCATCACGAAAGTAGTGTCAAAATCAGCGCATTTCCCAAAATGTTGAATTATTCCTTTAAAATGAGCAGCTCATCGCTGCGTCCAAGAGGGTTTTTTAAAATGAGGTTGTTGAGGCTGTTAGAGGAAACAGCACTCTGCCTCAGTTCACTCATTCATTTCACGAAAATGTAAGATTTCCACATATTGGCAGGCTTTGCGGACACACACACACACACACACACACAGCGAGTGAAAGTCCCTCTCCGCCGCAAAGCAAAAGAGATTTCCCCACTCCTCCACACATCTCCCACCATGCACACGTTTCACAAAGCACGTCTCCGCAGAGAGCAGCTCTGTGATTCATCATCCTTCACTCGTACAACAACAACAACTCCACAGTTTAGCTCCACACATCCCTCTCTGTCTCATTTGCACCGCCCGCTCAAGGATGTCTGTTTAATTATCTTAGCGACGTTGGAACAATGAAACCTTTTGATGGCAGATGAGCAGATGTTCTTCAAGTCGACGTTTTGTAATTCGGTGGAAAATCGAGCGTCGTTAGAATTCACGATCCGCAACAAAAGCGTCAAAACGAATGTTCATTTTCCGTAAGAGCGAGGCAGTGATTTGTTTAAATCCACCAGGATATGTTGGGCTTTTATACTGAAGGGCTTTATTTTGCATGATTTGCCCATTTTTTCCCAACTAGGTGGACACATACCATTACCTACTTATCATTCTGCAAATCTATGACAACAAAAGTGTTCAATGGTTATTGAAAAGGCACAAAATGAGTCAAAAAGAGAAAAATAGAGTTTGTCTTTTGCTGCAGATAATTGGTAGAGAGTGTGGGAGAGCGAGTCCCTCAGTACAGATGTTAGCCCATTGTCCCAATATGACAGGCGAACGTCTCCAGAAGAAAAGGGAGCTTTTCACCATCCTCGCTCGACTGCTCAGCCCTTCTGTTCTGCCGTATCATGCTGATCTCAGTGGAAATAGCAGAAGGATGAGCCTGAAATGCAGGATTATTCCATGTTTCATCTAATTTCCTCTTTCACAATAGGTCTAAGCTTCAGGAGATCAAAGGAAGCGAGAGAGATGAGGGGGAAAAAACAGCACAACCTGTCGCAAAACAGGAAGAAGAGACGATGCATCAGAGAAAGAGAAGGGGGGAGGAACAGATAATGGAAGGAGTCACGGAGGATGCAGTGGTACAGGGAAATAAGAAATCCTGTCAGTGAGTGACAGACAAACACAAATGATGTGTGTTTTACACAGATGTCCACTCTCTCTGGACAAGTTACTCGAACCAGACCAACGTATCGTGATACAACAGTTCGTATGATATCTAACAAAAAGTTATTCCTCATTTTTTTGTGCGTTTTCCTATGAATGTCCAGCAACACGTGACACAAGTGTCAGTTTTCGCTCTAGTCTTTTCAAAATATACTTCTGTCTTCACAGGAAACAACTTGGTTATGTTTAGGCAACAAAACTACTTAGTTAGTTTAGGAAAAGATCGTGGTTTGGGTTAAAATAACTCCGGAAGTGGCGTAACTTAAGTACGGAAGCTACGTGACAAATAAACTTCTGGTTTCAACACCAGTCTCCTGGGTGAAAGTCTGATGTTTTTTTGCCAACGCAACCCACCCTGAGCTCCACCATGGCGTTTTGTCACTCTTTATACTTCCTGGTTCACAATTACGTGGATTACATACCAATATAGTGCATTATTTTCGTAGGTATAGTCACGAACGTTGTACGAGATCAGCCTGACTCAACACCCAAACGTGGGGGAAAAAAAGTACTGCAAACAAGGCTCATTGGTCCCCTCAGATCATTCTCTCTCTGGCCCACAGAGAAACTCTGAAAAACAAGGATGGAGCAAAAGTTTCTACTTTCTTCTGTCACGTAGGAGCTTCATATGTATGTCAGAACAGGGCTGCAGCAAAATACTGTGAGATATCTCCCCAGACAGCATCCCCTCAGCTCTACTACATCCCATAGGAGGAACAAAACTACTTCTGGGTTTTCTTTTGTGGCCACTGAAGAACAAGCAGCCACATAAAAGACAAAGGAAGAATCCTATATGGCTTTGGCACCTTAAAGGAATAGCTCAACATTTTGGGAAATACACTTATTCACTTTTATTAGTGAGATGATAGGGTGGATATCGATCTCTGTGTGTTAAGCCTACTCAGCATAAAGACGGGAAAGCACTAGCTGAGTCAAAGTTAGCTGTGCTAAGTTTGGAAATAACTGAAAGGATTAGTTCGTATTTTTTGATATGGGGTTGTAGGTATACTCCCGCGTTCTGCGAGGTAAAATTACTGCTTTTCTCAATATAGTCTGGTAGCTTTGAAGAGAGCGATATAACTGCTTCAATTCCCCGTTGGAAAGGGCTGTCTGACGGCGAGGTAAAGCGGCTGTGGACGGGAGCAGCAGAAAAACATATATTCAGGTCACGTGGGAACATTTTTTTAGAAGGACTAATAGCATTTTGACGCTAAAACATATTTACTTTGACCAACATTTTTATGTTTGAACTTGAATACATAAGGAACACCACTGGGAAGCTATAGAATGATAGAAAAACCTAAAAAAAAAAAAAAAAAAAACATAATGGACCCGCCCTTTAATTGAACTTTAAAGCTGTTAATTAATAAAACCTTGTCTGGCAGATGGCCAGCGTGCATTAAAGGTGTTACAGCTGACCAGTTAGCCCCAGCAAGGCCGGCTGGCAACAGTGTCAGGCGCCTTGGGCTGCTGTTCTTTGATTAGTTAATACCGGCCAACAGAGGCCAATCGATCAGCAGAATTGCTTGTTGCTAAAATCCACTGGAGCGTGGGGTTCCTGCCACACTGGGCCCTCCAAAATGTCACATACTGCATCTAATAAAAGGACAGCAGCGCTCTCTACGCTGCGGTAAACTTTAGATCAAGCCACTGATTTCCACAACGCTCAGCAGTGCAAGAAAAAGTCACTACGTACTGTTGCTTTGTTCGATAGAAACCCGCAGACGTCTCCTGCTGCAAACGGCGTGAAAACACGCGCTTCTCTCTCCTTGATATTCCTCCTGATGGTCATACGACTTCAAAGACTATGATGGGATTTAATTGGGGCTGGTGAGAATTGATCCTGAGAGCTGTGATTAACTCTTTTCATTGCGTTATCTCTCTCCGCCGCGCTCTAGTATGAAGGATCCCCCAGTGGCCTGGATGAAGCCTCAGCTATTCTCTTCATGTTCCACCCCTCTGTGATCTTTTGACTCCATCGGGCGCTCTCAGAGCCAGTCCTATTAGTGAGCACACAAAATACATCTCTATAGCTGCTCACGCATGCGTGTGTCTGGCTGTGTTTACGCCGTTCCAGTTGCCAGCGTCAGTCTTTTGAAAATCAACACTTATTTTCCTGCTGCAGCCCAAAATGTGCTTCAGCTCCCTGCCATTTACTCTGCCGCACCTGTAATTTAACATATAATGGCGACAGGTGAAGACTAGCTGCCAGTATCCCTTATGGATGTAGTGTCTAGACTGAGATCTGAACGGGTACGTTCACAGAACATTCAGGGAATAGCAGCTGTGACACCAAGTTCAACATCTCAAGAGTAAGAAAGTAGGTCTTGAATTGCAACTGTCTCAAATAAAAGAGTACATCAATGAAAGCCCAAATGGATTAAATGACTGAGCAGCAGAGTTCAATTGGGTCTGCTCTTGCTCTACATGTGCGCTGAGAACTTGGAAAGCAAAGACAGAGAGAGACAAATGTTATCCTCTCAGGAACAGCAAAAAAAGGATGACTTTAAGCCGTATTAGTGGGAGCAAGGTGCCCTAATGATGGGGTGGGAAACGAACAGAAGTGAACTCTCCATTCTCTCCACATTGACTGGTAATACTACAAAAGAAGCAAAGGCAATAACTGAAAATGATCAAGGGGTTAAAGAATCAAATTATAACAATAAGCAAGTTGTAAGAGTATAGTTCCTACAAATATTGAACATACAATCAAAGTTAAAGAAGCGCGCTGTTTGCAGATATCCCGGCCAAGACATGAGACAGTATGGTTTTGTGATCAGATATGAATAGCCGGTGCAGCGGACAAAGTTGATGATCTAATAAAAATATGACTATGAAGTAGTTTGTAAGCCTGTTTATGAAACAGTTTATAGCGGTGATAGCGTATAATTCAAGATAGTAATGTCCCAGTTAATAACTGTATGCAGACTGCAGTTTAGTCCCCTAAAGGGACTGTACAAAAGTTATTGGAGAGTGGAGGAGGCTTGAATCTTATATTTCTTCCCTTACATTATTAATACTTTCTTTGGACGCCCCCATTGACTTAGAAAAAAATACAACACCCTCCCCCCAACATCTCAAAGTACAGTACGGAGTCGCTACTAACTCATTTCACCATTACGGAATTCAGAGCTTTTCTATTGCCTCCACGCAGCTCCCAATGTGGCGGTAGCTGAGCCGACAGATTGCAGCTGACGGTGCTAACAATGCAATCAATGGCAACAGTGCCGACAGAGCTAACAGTGTTAACTTGGGTGGGAACCAGAGGGTGGGCACTACGCTTCCGTGACGACGTTGTTGGGTCAGAACGGCGTTATCAGCTGTAACCTCCGTCTGAGCGCAGTGCAGAGCGGCAGCCATGAGATGGCCAGTGTGGGCACCACAGAGAGACTCACAGGCACTCACACAACGTAACAAAGCACAGAAATGCTTGGATTACAAAACACAGAGAGGAGGAGAGACTTCGTTCTCTGCTCAGGTAGACAGGTATTACTCCAACAGTGGCGGAGCCAGACATTATGAACATTCGGGGCTAAGCCCAAACCTACAGTAGGTGGGTCCGGGGGCATGCTCCCTCGGGGAGACATTTCCCCCATCTAAGGCAGCTATATATGCACTATTTTTCAAGCCATTTGAGATAATAGAATGCCTAAAATCTGTAGATCATTTGGGAAAAACATGATAGTTGCCAAGGAAAAAAAACCCTGTAGAGCATATCCTATTTTGTATCTAATTTTTCCCCAACGGTCTTCATCGTTCTGAAACCATAACAGAACAAATGTTGAGGATGACTAATTTTCACTCCTGAAAAAAAAGCCCCAAAAAAGAGGCAAAAATTGTCTGATGTTACGGTTTTAAGTTACATAACATAGGAAGGGTAGGGAGTTGGCGTAAACAGCATTAGTAATCATGAAGCCTATTTTTGTTACACTCTTCTTGAGTAGAGTTCACAGAATAAATGTTTGGCTGACAAACACATTTGAATCAAAATGCTGTAATAATCTGGGCTGCTGTCCAGTCAGAGAGACGAGAGAGGGGGAAACGACACAAAGTTGAAGGTATATTAAAAACCTAAAATATTCAGAGCTTTGGAGAAAGCATTCGAGGCTGGAGCCCCTGAAGCAAAATGCAAATAATTGTTTGCTGCTATATTAATGCTCTGAATTTCATACTTAGCAGCTTTAATTTCTAAAAGAAGTAACACATTAAGATGATTATCATCACATTTAAACCATAATATATTCATGAAAATAATCATTTTTACAATAGCTACAAATGTGTCCATTAGAAATGGAATTACCAATTGTCAAACTGCTTATGTTGAAGTGCATCTTTACAACCCTCTCTGCACTCTAAAGCCATTATTTTTGTTAAATTGGTCTTGAAATGGAAGGCTAAAATAAAATGTAAATTTCTAATGGAAAAAAAGTTAAAGCATGCAGCACAGCTCTCTCAAAAGTCAGACTGCTACTTCAGCAAAAAGAACAACTACGTAACCCTAACTTCCCCTTTTTTCTGAGCCCCCTCCTTCGATAATGTACAGTACAGTTTCCTTAATTACCGTAAGAGGAAGAAATGGATGTCAGAAGTTGATTACCGTTTGATATCTGAATGTTATATCAGCCCTGTCACAAATTCTAAAATTATTCAAATTACAAAGCTCTCCTCTAATTACAGCACCCTGATCTGTCAACTGTTTTTACCTTCCGAGGAGACGGTTGATGTAAAGCTGTTATATCAAGCTCAGGATGTGTGTGTGTCCTAATTCTGTGATAGAGCAACCTGGCAATACTTATTATAAAAGAGAGCTGCACTGCATAAATACAGTGATGCTGACTTATTTGCCTCCAAGCTCAGCGTGTTTGAAGTGTCAGTCATTAGCCTCGGTGAAAATCCTGATTTCATAGGAAACAATTTTGCTGATATGTTGAATAATTGTGCTGTTTAACAACTTGCTTCAAGACGAAGAAACAACTAACACGTAAATGCAGAATATTACAGGCTGCGATGATGCAAAAACTTTATGACAGGCCACTGAGTGTAAAAGGGATGTTTTCCAAATGTCAGGTGAGGAAAGGTCATCTGAGACAATACTGTCATGTTGGCAACATCAAGAGAACGTTTAACTTAAAAACAAATACGACGGCCGCATAGCATCTAAAGGTGGACTTGGACCTCATCGATGTATAGCCTAAAGCTTATGCCTTCTGGTATCAAGCCGAGGGGCGTGACAAAGCGGCGGCATTTGTCCACCTGAACGGGCTGCACATCCTGCACGCTGTTATTGGCTGGGTGGTTACACCCCTACATGGGGCTCAAAGGCTGTTTGCAGACGCCCAGCAGCGTCCCGAGCAAAGCAAAATAAGAAGAAAAGAAAAAATACAGGCAGAGGGCTGCAGGATCTCTGCAGAAACAGACACCGCCACACACTTCTAGTAGGGCATAAGTGATGAATGAGAGGGATTATTTTTGTATCAGTCTATACATTGTTTTTTAGGAAATTGTTGTATATTATTTCTTTAAAACCAATGTGATGTCTGATGTGTGTAGCATTTTACGGGGCTAGGGTTAAGGTTTTGGGGGTTGAACCCCTCCAAATCCAAATTTCACCTAAGGCAGGGGTCTGCAACCTGCGGCTCTTTAGCTCCTCTCCAGTGGCTCCCTGTGGATTTTTAAAAATGGAAATCAATAACTGTTTTTTGTTTATATTTTCATTTTTATTTATCATTGTTGTAGGTCTAAGGTACGACGTGTTATCTTCTTTTCTTCTTGTAAAGTAATAACTTTTTTCTCGTAATATTATGACTTTATTTTGTAAATCTCAGATGTTTTTCCCTCAATGTGGCCTTAATACTCTGTAGTACATTTGCTCTTTGGCCCTCCCTGCATTAGACTTATATACTATATACTTAGACTATAAACTGTGTTACCTTCATCACAATGCTCAAATGTTTTGCGGCTCCAGACAGATTTTTTTATTTATTTTTTTGCCTAAAATGGCTCTTTTGATAGTAAAGGTTGCTGACCCCTGGCCTAATGCACCAAAAGGGCTAGAGTTTCTGCCAATAGATCCCCCTAAATGTTACACACTGCTCCTTTAAATAATTGCAAATTTCTCTACTGTGTTTCGGTCATAATACAGAATAGTCAATCATAATCCACTTTACACTAAAAGTTTAATATGTTACCCCTTGACTCCTTCAGACGAAGTGACGATGGAAGAAGTGGGCCAGTCCACCCAGCTGAGGGCGGGGGAGCTCATCATCATCGTGGTGGTTCTTATCATGTGGGCAGGTGAGGCCCAAAACTGTTTATTGAACCAGGATCACACACCTTCACACAGTTTTTCTGACGTGATCTTACTCAAAATAACAGAAAACACAAAAGCAGGGGCCATTCATTTGTGTTTGGCTGATCATGAATAAACTCTCCCGCCTCTCCTCCCAGGTGTGATCGCTCTCTTCTGTCGCCAGTACGACATAATCAAAGACAACGAGCCCAACAACAACAAGGACAAAGCCAAAAACTCCTCCGAGTGCAGCACTCCTGAACATCCGACGGGGGGGCTGTTGCGCAGTAAGGTATAACCAACCCACCCCCTCCTCCCCCCCCGCCCCACTGGGTGCCTCCCCCCCACAGCGGCGCCGGGCAGGTGAATGGTCCCGGCCACTTCTAGACTTTTTATTCCACTGACACTTCATGCACAATCAATCATAGTGTCATCTGAACCTTCAGGCTTTAAACGCTGCTTCAACATTATGTGCATGACTTCAGATAACAAACCACACACAAGTCATGGCTTCAAATAAGTTCTTTTTTTGGTCAATGCACAGAGCCCCATACCATATCCATTTCCTGCCTCCAAACCAGCGCAGAAAATAAGTCGAAACAAATCTTTATCCCTTCGCGCTCTCTTGCTGTAAACATCAATAAAGCATCCCGAGTACAGAGGCATCCTCATGCTCATTGAAGAAGCTTTTTGTATGATTCCTGTGAGCCCTCCAGCCTTCTCATACCTGTCATCTTCCTCTCTCCTCCCACAGTTCCCCAAGAACAACAACAACAACAATAGGATGCCATCTGTCAACATCATCGAGGTGTGACTGCCAGGACGTCTTCTCTTTATCCAAAAGTCTTTGTGTTCTCACAAACAAGCGGGGCCCCTTTTTAAGCCCATCTGCTTGTCAGGATGAGGCCGGGACTCTGGGCCCCTTGGCGCCACTTACTCTCCTTTGGCACGGGGCCCGCCGCTGAAGCTGCGTGACTACCGGGGAGGTCAGGCCACGGACCTGGCCCGGAGCTGGTCTGAGTGTAGCGGAGTGACTGTGGCGAGAGTTCAGAGGCTGCACCGTGCTCAATAACTACTGTAACCATGGGGGCGGCAGAGATTAAGGCCAAATGGCTCCGGCGGTGGAGAGACTGCAGATAAACCAACCCCAGGGACCAACGCCAATGAATGAAGCCAGAGACCTTTTCATTCTCTCTCTCTCTCTCTGTGTCACCTCTTTCTCCTCACCGTCTTTCAGTGCATTATCAACAACCAACCACAGACATTTCCCCATTACTGGGTGTCTCTGAGATGCATCCACTTTGTCGAAATCGTCGCTCGTACTTTTAATCTTCTTCATAATATTCTGTTTTCTAAGGTAAACACTGTAGATCATTCACGCATACTACTGTAGTTTTACTTTTAACAAGGTGCCACCAGAGCAGTCCTGTGGGAAATGTTTTTATTCTGGCGAGCTCATTTTTCCCCCCTCAGGGAATTCAGACTCCACCTGGCTAATTTCTAAGATGTGCTGCGATGACGCCAGAGCAGCTTTAGAGGGATCACTCGGGCTCACCACCGGAGCCGAATCACCCAGTCTTGTCAGATAAGACATATTGAAAGGCATCTGAACACATGTATACAGTATTATAAGTGCGTAACAGGCCAGGTGTGGTGTCACCTTGGTCACATTTGCTTTCATCCTTTCTTTCTTTTATTATAGATTCCTGAAATGTTACATTCCACGTACCAGGATGAGCCCTTTAGTATTCCCTCGTGTCTTTCTCTTTGCGGATGATGAATTTCAAAGCATAATGGGAGTGCATTCATCTAATTAATGGATTTTAAAAAGGGGCTGAACTCTATGGATGTCTGTGGAGAAGTGTCCTCTGTAGAGACACTGAAGAGATCCCTTAAATCAGCAATAACGGCCTTCGGTGACGCACGGAAGCAAGGACTCGAACTCTGTAGCCCGTTCGTCCAAAACTCGCCCTCCCAGCATGCAACGTTCAGACAGAATGAACAAACTGCACATCGAATTACGAGGGAATTAACCCTGAGGTGATCCCTCTCCTGAACTTTCAGAGAAAAGTCTTTCAGCGCTGTTGTAAAAACTTCTGACGTAGAGCATGGAAAACATTTTATGGGCCCAACATCCAACCCAGAGACTTCCTTATGACATCCTGAACAGATGTCACTAAGACAGAAGGGCTTCTATCGAGACTTTTTTTTCCACAAATCAAAGTCAATATTTGCGTTGAAACTCCACGTTGTGGAGACTAAGAATAGGGGATCAACTGTTGCCATACGGTACTGTGCACTGTATACCATAAAGGAACTGGTTGTAAGAAAGCAAATGGTGTATTTGAGGGCTGATTCAGTAGTACTGCCTTAAAAATAATTGTATCTTATGATTTATCTAATGAGACGGAAGGCCCTGTATGTTACATTTGTGTCATATTCATTAAGCTTTCACATAATATTTAAATGTGTGTGCAAAGTAAACATTACAGATGGCATGTAGACGAGCGGTTTGAAAATCTGGAAGAAATGGTTGGCATTGAACGTGTAAATACATTTTATATTTCATTTTTGTTTGGTGGCGTCAGCTTAGAGAGCCTCTAATGAAATATGACTAATGTGGAAAATGTATATGTAAAAGGGTACTGCTACTGGTGAAAATGTAGGTGATTTCTTTGGTTAATACACTGCTGTTAAAAGTCTTTTTCATAGCACTCCTCTACTGTTATGCATTTCTATCACATTATGCCATTGCACTGTTTATGTGCAATAAGAAAAGACTCTTTTTGCAGCCGATTAGACTGTTGTCAGGCTATTAAATAGGTGTTATCAGTCGCTATAAGCCTCTTGGGTGTGGGTCAATAGGGGCCTACTACACCCAGTAGTAGGTTTCATCATCTATTCACATGGTAGATCACCGAAACAAGGTATAAAAGTCGCTGTAGTATAGACTCAGTTGCTGTAGTATAGACAGTGTGAAACAAGACCGGAGTTCGCATCTTGTGTGAAACCGACAATGTGTAATTGTGTTTGTAGTTATTTTAACCCCAAAAAGTGGGGTTTTTTGCCTAAACCTAAAGAAGTTGTAGTTTTATTGCCTAAACTTAACTTTTTTTTGCCTAAACCTAAAGAAGTTGTAGTTTTATTGCCTAAACTTAACTTTTTTTTGCCTAAACCTAAAGAAGTTGTAGTTTTATTGCTAAACTTAACTCTTTTTTTTGCCTAAACATAAAGAAGTTGTGGTTTTATTGCCTAAACTTAACTTTTTTTTTGCCTAAACCTAAAGAAGTTGAGAAGAAGTTGTAGTTTTGTTGCCTAAACCTGAAGAGGTTGTAGTTTTATTGCTAAACTTAACTTTTTTTTTGCCTAAACATAAAGAAGTTGTAGTTTTATTGCCTAAACTTTTTTTTTTTTTTGCCTAAACCCAAAGAAGTTGTAGTTTTATTGCTAAACTTAACTTTTTTTTTGCCTAAACATAAAGAAGTTGTGGTTTTATTGCCTAAACTTAACTTTTTTTTTGCCTAAACCTAAAGAAGTTGAGAAGAAGTTGTAGTTTTGTTGCCTAAACCTGAAGAGGTTGTAGTTTTATTGCTAAACTTAACTTTTTTTTTGCCTAAACATAAAGAAGTTGTAGTTTTATTGCCTAAACTTATTTTTTGTTTTGCCTAAACCTGAAGAAGTTGTAGTTTTATTGCCTAAACTTAACTTTTTTTTGCCTAAACCTAAAGAAGTTGTGGTTTTATTGCCTAAACTTAACTTTTTTTTTGCCTAAACCTAAAGAAGTTGAGAAGAAGTTGTAGTTTTATTGCCTAAACTTAACTTTTTTTTTTTGCCTAAACCTAAAGAAGTTGTAGTTTTGTTTGTGGTCAAAACGTGACGTTTCATTCAGTTTTACATGTTAGAACGTATTCCTTTTAAGTTTCACTTTCACTTTTACAATGTAGTAGGCACAGTTGGCCCCAAATGACCCACGTCTATGGTGCTTATAGCAACTGATAACGCCTATTTAATGGCCTCAGTCGAATCGGGTGCTTTTTGATGATGAAAAGCGCTGGATACTTTAACTAATCATCCAAACATAATGGTTGAAAGCCTTTCAGCGGCTGGAAATCTGTATCGACAGACAGAATGATGACCGCATCAGTTACTGTTGTTCTGCATGGACTCCATCCTCCATCCTTATTGTAAACTCAGACAAATACATGTGTGCACCACACAAACACAACAGGTCACAACTCCCATAGCTTTGACTGTAGTGGAGGAGAGAGATGCAGAAAAGGTGGTTTAAGAGAGAGCAATGAAGGTTACGGTTGAGCGGAGTTGGCAGAATGATGACTAATGCAACGGCAGGCTTCTATCGCTCCCCACCTCCCTTTTCTTCCACTTCCACTCTTAATAAGAGTGGAAAAGCTGAAGATTGCGCTCCTCCAATGAGCACTGATTCATGTCACATGCAGGATTTAAAGTAAAGTGGGGAAAAGGGAGAAAGAATGTGACTGATTAACACAAACGCTTAGCTGTTGCCAGGACAAACTTCCTCGAAACGTTTTTCTGCTGCATTACCCAGTGATCAGCACTTCACAGAAAACTTCTGCGGCTGAAGGTTGAATCCATTTTTTCCCCGGGAACACTGCACCGGTAGCCCAATCAATAGGCATCCATCCACACAGTAACGGATAATGATGATTGTCTCCCTGGATGGTTTCTTTGAACTAAGGCCATGTCTTAAGTGTGCCAACAATATATTTCTAAATGACATTCCCCTGTAGGCATTTCTTTTAACTTTACTTTCCCCCTCTTCTGTTGCTTAAATGAGTAAAACTTCAGCTAGCAACATAAGAGGTTTATTTTTAAAGCTGTCACAGAGGTTCAGCAAGGAAGAAGTTTTTCATATCTGAATTGAGGGTCTATTAAGGACAGAGGGTGTCTTATGCTGTACAGATTGGAAAGCCCCCTAGGGCAAATTTGTGATGTTAAATAAAATTGACTTGACAACTGAATAAAAACTGAAAACTAAAAATGCAATACACCACCAAGTCCACATTATGGTACACTACATGTTGCCTCTATAAATATTGTATTCCTTATTTAAATGCAGGGCTCTTGTATACATCCACTTTGTGGCAGGTCCAATTTACTGTTAAAGAATACTTTGACATTTTGGGAAACATGTTTATTTACTTTCTTACGGGGAGCATCTTCTCATCCAACTTTTGGCACGAAAGCAAATAACGCGTGTTTCCCAAAATGTCAAACTATTCCTTTAGGGGTTGCAGCTCCTGCATACAAGCAATGTGTTTGATCGAGCTCTGATGATAATCCAGCAGCCTCAATTTGATGGTAAACAGCTGTGGAATATAATTCAATTTTACATAGACTGGTTGTGTCTAGAAGGCAACCCGCAAATTGCGTAATCACTCTTGTGAGACTCGCTGCCCAACGACCTATACTAACCTTAACTATTCAAGGTCAATGCCTAACCTTAACCATTCGAGGTCAATGCCTAACCTTAACTATCTCATAGTTTCCCCAATTTGCTGGTTCCCTTCGAGGTCAATGCCTAACCTTAACCATTCTAGGTCAATGCCTAACCTTAACCATTCAAGGTCAATGCCTAACCTTAACTATTCGAGGCCAATGCCTAACCTTAACCATTCGAGGTCAATGCCTAACCTTAACTATTCGAGGTCAATGCCTAACCTTAACCATTCTAGGTCAATGCCTAACCTTAACCATTCAGGGTCAATGCCCGACCTTAACCATTCGAGGTCAATGCCTAACCTTAACCATTCGAGGTCAATGCCTAACCATAACCATTAGAGGCCATTGCCTAACCTTAACCATTAGAGGTCAATGCCTAACCTTAACCATTCAAGGTCAATGCCTAACCTTAACCATTCAAGATCAATGCCTAACCTTAACTATTCAAGATCAATGCCCAACCTTAACCATTAGAGGCCATTGCCTAACCTTAACCATTAGAGGTCAATGCCTAACCTTAACCATTCAAGATCAATGCCTAACCTTAACCATTAGAGGCCATTGCCTAACCTTAACCATTAGAGGTCAATGCCTAACCTTAACTATTCAAGATCAATGCCTAACCTTAACCATTAGAGGCCATTGCCTAACCTTAACCATTAGAGGTCAATGCCTAACCTTAACTATTCAAGATCAATGCCTAACCTTAACCATTAGAGTCCATTGCCTAACCTTAACCATTAGAGGTCAATGCCTAACCTTAACCATTCAAGATCAATGCCTAAACTTAACCTTTCAAGATCAATGCCTAACCTTAACCATCTCGCGCGAGTTTCCCCAATTTGCTGGTTCCCTTCTAGACGCTACCACATAGACATGTGACAATGTTAAACATCTACACAGAGGTCTTACATGTTGGGTAAATTAGTGGAAGACATCTGGGTATCTAATTAGAGTCCACACATTTCATACCTGGTCATACATGGACCTAACTATTCTTACTACTAAAGAATCAAACTGGATTCAAGTTATTTAAAGCTGTAAGGACATCCAGCCACTATTTTAGTTTCTGGTTAGAACATGTAGAGAATACACCGGTCAGCCACGGATGAAAAATCTTTTTCCTCAATCCCATTCGACTAATGGTGAAGACTGTAAGAACTCAACATTCCACTTGAGCCCTGTGGTGGCAAACCACTCTTAGCACACCGAGGACCTCCCTTCAGTGTGACGTGTCCTCATGCTTCTGTATGTATGATACAATGCCTGAAAAACCACGTATGTTTGGTAGCAGTAATGGACTACTTTGCGACAAAACAGGGCAGTAAAGAGACACTGGAATTTTCAAAACATCTTACACAATGTGTATTTTGTATTAGACTACAAACATGGCCGGAAACTGAACACATCATTGTGATATTACAGAGAAGTTGGGACTATTTCATTATGGGTTCTTGAAATATAGGAATGAGATCCGCAAAGAAGCATGGTTTCGAAAAATGAACTGCTTTATTAGCGCTATCATATTTATATTAATTGTATGAAGTGTACAGGAGTCATTGCTTAATGAGGGCTAGCATGGTTTAACTATTATGCACAAGGTTACACGACTTCAATTATGAAGAATATGGTGTATTGCTAACTTGTGTATGCTTCAATAAAATGAAAAAAATATCTTAATATTTTCCACAAAAGTCTGGGTTTCATCTTAATTGTGACCGCCGGCATTATGTGGTGACATTCAAAACTAAAACATAAACCTTTCTGAACAAAAAAAAGTCAGGGTGGTGAAATATTTTTTTAAAGGCAACCAAAGAAGACTGACTTATTCTTTAGTGAATAATACATGTGAACCTCAGGCTTCAACTGTCAGTGTTCTCTATCAAAAACAGCACAGACCTACAATTGGCCATCTTGCTGTTACTGGGGAGGAATGGAGTTTTGCCTGAGAAAGACATTAATCCTCGTGAAAAATTGACCAAACACCGTGGTTTCAGGCGACTGCATTTACTGTCGAGTCAGCAGCTCGTGTGAGAAAACGTGCTTGAATTTGTAATGAGTTTGAAATCAATTACACTTAAACAGCAAAACACAACAAATCACTTGGATCTTACTCAAGTCCCACATTAGATTACGTGCATGTATGCATCAATACAAGTGCAATCGTTGGGCTTGACTGCTTGGCTGAGCAGCCGTAATGAGGCGGTGGGATTTTGTTAGTGATGGCAAGATGAAGCTTCATGAAGCACTGAAGCTCTCCAGCAAATTGGTTCGCAAAAGGGTCCACACGAAACCACCAATTGGTCAAATAGTGTAAAACAGGCAGATATACAACAGTGGTTTAACCGGGCACAGAGCAGTGAATGTGCTTGTGTAACTAAAATGATAGATGGGAGACATTTTTCGTTTTTATTCAGGAATAATAATTTCTCAACTGTATTTCGGCTTCGGGCGTCTTCAATGACGTCATTGGTCTAAAACGATACAAGCCTTGATACACGCTCCACAGAAAACTTCCTGGATTACTCGACACGCTCCGAAGCCTCGGCACAGCACGTAACATCACTAGATTTTGTAGCCGACATGCATGACTTCTCTGTCTTTTGTCTTTCAGCGGCGCACTCTTGTTTTGACAAAACCCAACGCAGCTGCAGAAGAACTGTGAGGCATGTCAGATAAACACAAACAGCTTCTTCACTGCTTAGACTGTGCTCCTGACTCTGGAGGGGCAAAAAAACATTGTTGGAAGGTGTAGAGAGAGTAAGTGATGTTACTTGCTGTGCCGAAGCTTCGGAGCGTTTGTCGAGTAATCCAGGAAGTTTTGCGCGATGCGCGTATCGAGGTTTGTATTGTTTTAGACCAATGACGTCATTAATGACGTCCGAAGCCTCGCTGCCCGGACATACCGCGTGACTGGTTCAGGAGGTGGTTCAGATCTTGGCGCGAGATTTGGACAGCAATATAAACCCCATGGGATCCCTTCAAAATGTGTGGTTGTGATAGAGGCGAGTTTGGATAGTTTGAGATTTTGGATAGTTGCTTGGATAGAGCCAGCAAGGAACACTTCGATCTGATTTCTTAGGTACGCTACATATAACATTATCACAGATGCATCACGTTTGCTTATCAAAACTTTATTTTTCACTGTCTTTTCTTTTATTCAAAGGTGAAGTGTTTATTGTGCTCTAAGGAATCGGGTTACAATAATAACACTTGCTAAGGCATTAACGTGCCTTGCATGAGAACAAAGAGGGAACTGGAGGTAGACCCAGCCAAGGTAAGTCATTGAACATATTACAAATATACTGTCACAATTTTACTATGTTGACTTTTGCTAATCATGCAAATGAAAGAAAAGTAACAAGACACTGTAGTTACATAGATTCTCTTTTTTCCAGCCACCAGAAAACAAGAGCTGGATGAAGCCTTAGTCTCCATGATAGTGGAGGATGTGGGATTTAGGGACTTTGTGTCCAAATAAGAACATTTTTCAAAATTAGCATGCCTAAACCATACCCGAAATTGTGATGGAGGATATGTGCCCATTAATAGCGTCCTGGCTAATCTGGATAGCCCACAGACCTCTGGACACTTTTAACTACTTTTATTATACCTTTTGGAATACAATAATTTTCAATGAAACTGTTCACAACAAGGCCTGTGACTTGTAACAATCCAGAAACCCCGCCTTTGAGCTCCTCAAAAGTAATTTTGTGTGCACCACAAAAAAACTAAACACCTTTGGGAGGGGTCATGACTGAGCTGCAGAACCTAATGGAGGTACCTTTTGAGGTGTCAGCAGAAGTCTCAGCGGTTGACATTTCCAAACATAACCACGAGGGGTTACATGGTAAAATGTTTTTAGTTATTTGTGTAAACTGACCTTTTTAAAATTGTAGAACAGCAGTGATCTCCAGCGTATTCTCAGCTGCTCGGTGGTCTCATTAAACCCTGTAACATTTGTTAGTGAGTGAAGAACTCAGCCCCCACAGTCAGAGCAGGGCTTAACGGTTAATAATCGGTTAACGAGGGTCGGTTATCGGTTAAGAACATTTTTCAAAATTAGCATCCCTAGTGCGGGTGCATGGATAAAGCAAAAGAGTATTTTGATATTAAATCTGACATGTAAGCACTGTTTTTTTCCTTTCCTTTAGGCTATAAAAGGCCATGGTGGAGGCTAAATACACCAGAGCAAAGGAGAAGGCCAAAGCTAAATTGCAAAAGGTGGCTGCAGTAAGCCTTACTTCTGACATGTGGACATCCATCAACATGGATGCATACCTGGCAGTTACCTGCCATATTGTAGACGACAACACCAGTCTGAATTCTGTATTATCAGGAGTACTGAAATTCCCTCAGGCACACACTGCTGAAACTGTAGCTTGTGTGAAAGCCTCCCTCATGGAGGAATGGGGGAATAACCAATAAGGTTACATGTCTGGTTACTGATGGTGCAGCTAATATGATTGCCTGTGGCAGAAAACTGAGGCTCCGTCACACTATCTGCATAGCGCACACTACGGTATGTTCTTTGATTTTAATACAATTTTTGATAATACTAATAAATGGTGGAGCTCAGAGAGTCAGTGGGGGCGGCTTTAGCCGGACTACAAACTGACATCCCCTCACTGACCTCTGATGAATACAGCACTGTTGGTGGATGCCTTTCTCTGCTGTCATCCTCTAATGATGCCACCGTGGAGCTCTCAGCAGAAGAAAAGGTTTCCAGCTCAAAGGTAGTGCAGGACCATGACACACCCAAGGTCCGTGGACACATACTTTGGACTACAAGCCTTTTTTGACGGAGTTTCATAACCCCTCATCTGAACTGGAATCCTCCGATTTTCTTTTTTGGACAATTGTTTTTCCGATTTCAATTTTTAAATTTTTAAAAAGGATTTGAAAACTTTCTCCGGTGATGCAGGACTGTGCAGGAAGACATCACAAACACGGCAGCTGCAGTGGCTAAGGAAATGGGAGACCATCTGATAAGGCAGCTGAGAGAGAGGCTACACACCTTGCCGTCAATGAGTATCATGTCACTAGCAACACTACTGGACCCTAGGTTCAAAGCCATAGGATTTTTCAGTTCAACAAGCACTGAAGCCACAAAAAAGGCAAACATCAGAGTGTGCAGCCATAATTAGGTCTGCTCAAACCCCGGAGTCCCCATCGGATCAGCCATCAACGTCACAGGATGCTCAACCTGTAACCCAAAGTAGTTTTTATTTTTTGGTTTTGAGGCTAATTTTGATTATTACTACACTCACTAACATAGTCTAAGTGTACTTCTCAGGTAACAAACTGTGGCGTCATCTGGACAACAGTGTAATGCAAGCAAGGAGAACCCAGAATGTCACAGCAGACGCTACCGTGGAGGTCTAGCTGTTCCTGTCCGAACCAAATATCGGAAGATTGGAGGACCCTCTTTAGTACTGGGAGAGACAAAAATTAATCTACCCACATTTATACAAACTTGCCGTTGGGTTTCTGTGCACCCCAGCCTCATCTGTGCCTTGTGAAAGGGTGTTTTCTAAGGCAGGAGAAGTTGTCTCAAATAAAGAAATCGCCTCAGCCCAAACACAGTTGAGAAGCTATTGTCCTCTGCCTGGTTAAACCAATGCCACTTTCCAGAAGTGACACAGAACACTAACATTACCCCTCCTACGATTATTATATTACACTACAATACAATTATTGACCAAAGGATTGACACATAAGATACATTACTCACAAAACAATTCCATTTTATTATAAATCTAGAAAATAGACACTATATTGATATCCTTCTTAGTCAGTCCCGTAAATCCTCTGTCGTTTTTAATCAGTCTTTCATTGAGAGTCTTTGTTTTTCTTTTAACTTCTGGTTTCACAGCCTCTCAGTTAAAGACAGAAACAGTCTTAACAGTATTGTTATAATCTGTTCTAAAACTATTGGTGTGAAATAGAGAGATTTGAATTCCTTTGTAACCAGCAGATCCTACGTAAGGCTGAATGTATTTTAGCATCTTCTGGTCATGAGCTTTCATGTGAATTTTCTGTTGCCGTCAGGACGTCGTTATGGTGAACAGGTTTGTAAAACGAACCGTGATTCTAAATCGTTTATCCCCTCTGTAATCAGATTATTGAATGCTCCTTAGATTTTGTATTTCTTACAGACTTTTATCCCCTATTTGACTGATCCTACTATTGTTCTTATTCAGTCTGTTAATTTATTAGTTAGTCTAATCTACATCAGTAATTGTTTTAGGTCCCTGTTTTATATTTTTAGCTTACATATTGTTGTGTGTTACTGTGTTTTATCTATGTTTTTATGTACAAGCTGCTCCAAACCGATTGCCCCTACAGGGATTAATAAAGTTGTTTGAATTGAAATGATAAATGGATTACATGGTAATAGATTTTTTCATTGTTTATAGTCATTCCAAACAGCCTTTACCGACGCAAAATACAGTATATCACAGATCACATGGTTATGCCTGTGATCTGGCACCAGGTGGCTTTGTGTGCACATGAAGCCTCGAGAATTTGCTGGAAAGCTTCAATGCTTCATGAAGCTTCAGCTCGCCATCACTAGCAGAGAGGTGCTGCTGTGGCTGCTCTGCTGCACACGTGCCCTACAGTCTGCACAGCATGTTGTCACGAGGCCTTCACTGACACCCACACACCTCTACCTTCTGCATGACTGGCCAGGGACAGGCTGCTCCACTATCTGCACAGACAGGAGTACTTTAACAGCCTGCATTATTCAACAAATGGGACGTATGCTGATAAGTTGCATGTATTTGGGCTCCTTGGGGTCACTTCTGTCAGCCTGTACCTGCGCACAGCACTCAAAAATGCTGCTCAGTCGACTCAGAATAAAGCGGACAAAGACGCAGCGTTATTCGCCAAACGTTAATAGGGGATGGCAGCTGTAGCGTTGAACAGGCTAGGCTTTAATATGAGTGCATTATAAGCAGCACTGACTCATCACACACGAACCTGCTCTGACTCTGGGGGCTGAGTTCTCCACTCAGCGCCTGTGGCACTTACAAAATTTACAGGGTTTAATGAGACCACAGAGCAGCTGAGAGTACGCTGTGGTCACTGCTGTTCTACAATTCAAAAGGTCAGTTTACACAAATAACTACAAACATTTTACCACGTAACCCCTCGTGGTCATGTTTAGGTTATTGGTCAGGTTTCGAAATGTCAACCACTGAGACTTCTGCTGACACCTCAAAAGGGAGGTACAAAGGAATTTTGTTTTTTGTGGTGCTCACGAAACTACTTTTGAAGAGCTCAAAGGCGGGGTTTCTGGATTGTTATAAGTCACAGGCCTTGTTGTGAACAGTTTCATTGAAAACTATTGTATTCCAAAAGGTATAATAAAAGTAGTTAAAAGTGTCCAGAGGTCTGTGGGCTATCCAGATTAGCCAGGACGCTATTAATGGGCACATATCCTCCATCACAATTTTAGGTATGGTTGAAAGAATTTTTAAGATGTGGGTGAACTGACCTTAATAAACAATCACTTCCTGACAACACTTTGCAACGTGTGGGGCCTCCCCAGTGTCCCCATATAAAATAGAGTATATTACATCATAAATGTTATAATTAAATAATATATCCTCCATCACAATTTTGGGTATGGTTTAGGGATGCTAATTTTTAAAAATGTTCTTAACCTTGTTAACCAATTATTAAGCGTTAACCGACAAGAATTGTGCCTTGCATGCAGCGGTGCGCCAGCTGCAGTGTATGAGCACAACAGACAACGGAGTCCCCAGTTCACCCGTACGGGAGCATATGCTGCGTTCACTGTCTCCAGTTCACCGTCTGGGTGAGTTAACTTAGCAGGTAGATAACTTAGATGCTGCATGTTGTGTCGCGGACATGCAGCCACTTTCCCAGTAAAAGTCTCCACCGCACATTTAGTTTAGCAGGTTGTCCGCTGTGTGTCTGCCAAGGGTAACGATACTCTGTCTGCCCGGATTAACGATAGCACGACAAACAGTGTGTGTGTTTATGCTACGTTAGCAGCTGTAGCTCTGCTGGTAGCTTCGTGCTCCCCTTAGTCACACACATACGGTCTGTCAGCGCAGCGAAACGAAACTTCAACGAGTTTCCGACAGACCTTGTGTGTGTGTTTCTGTCGGTGGCATTATAGCTGTGAGCGTAGCTGTAGCAGACAGTTTGTGTACATTTTATTTGTCGGTGAATAAATGCGTTGAGGCTACAACTCCTCCGCTCAAGCGAGCTCAAGACCCAAGCCAACTTCCTGTACTCTAACTCCCTCTCTGACTGTCTTAAGGTGGACCAGCTTTTAACACTCAAAGAGACGAGTTTTTCTCAGCTTTTTAATTACTTAACATTTCTTTTAACTGTTTTAACCGATAGCATTAATCGGGGCCTCCATATAAAATATATTACATCATAAGTGCTATAAATAATGAGAAATAACAGTAAATGCAAACCACACATTTAACATGCTTGAAACACTCATACAATCATACATAATACACTCATTCCTTACATAATTTCCACAACATCAAAGCCCCTTAAAACATGCATTAATTTACTTATACGGGGACATGCATAGTTGAAAGAAAACAAAACAAGAAAACAAACATCACAAATTCAATTAAGAAAGAACAATAGTGCAAACATCGATATGAGGCCCCAATTGTGCCTGGTATAACATTAGTAGGACGGACTCCAGCATGTTGAATTCTTATTATCTTAAGGAAACGGACATTTTCGTACCCTGGCAAAGCGCTTGTGCGTCATGTTCTTGGACTGCCACTGATTGAGGGTCATTCTTGGCGTCCCATTCCCAAACCGTCCTTGGTAATTCCTAAAAGTAGGCACAGATCCAGAGATGAAACAGGTCTTCCTCAGGATTACTTTAAATCCACACCTCTTCATAACGATAAAGAAACAGTGAGAATGATGTACCTGCGAGTGAAATCAGAGGGATGCTGCCACTGTCTGCCGTCAGCGCCTTGTGTCTGGTCAGCCACATGCGTCATTAGGTTCTGCAGCTCAGTCATGACCCCTTCAGGAAACACGAATGTGCTTTTAATTTATGTGAATATAATCTCGCATTAGTGGTGCATCAAAGCACTGCATTGCTATGAAAAAAATCCATTGTAGGAAGTCTACCTTGATTTGCTCCATTCTCCTTCATGTGTCTGGTGACAGAACTGACATAGAGCCGCTTCTCACGCTCACAGTCCTTGATCACCGGCCTGAAAAAGACAATATCTCAATACAAGCATACTTAACCAAATTCAGGCATACATGACATCTCATACTTCACACAGTAAACTATAAGTGCAGTGAAAACAAACCCATGCTCAATAAATATGGGCCCATAGAAAATGATGACACAGAAAGGCAAAACTATTATCAAGGATAAACACAAGCCCCTTTCACACATAGAATCCGCAATACTGTCGTAAAGAAGGTCCGCCGTTACACTGGCTTTGTTTTTTTCATACTGAACCAAACAATAGCGGCCTAATGCCGATGGCGCCCTGGCATCACAGGAGTAAAAGAGGCGCGACGTTTAACCCCATGAGACCCGCAGGATTGCGGGCAATCACAACCAACTTTACGGTCTTTCAGAGGCTGTAGCTGTCAGTTTTAGGGTTAGAGTGAAAGTACATACAGTATGTCATATGAAAGGAAGCAGGCTAAAAAACGCTCCAAAAATCCTGTAGGCTAAATTTTGGCGACAAAAAACTGGCCTGGCCATCTTTAAAAGGGTCCTTTTACCTCTCAGCTCAAGATATGTGAATGAAAATGGGTTCTATGGATATCCACAAGTCTCCCCTGTACAGACATGCCCACTTTGTGATAATCCCATGCAGTTTTGGGCAAAAAACAGGAATGTAGTATAAATGTGTTGTTTTCACCTATTCTAAAAATGTGTTTGAATATTTTTGGATACCGGGGTCCCTTAACAGTCTTGGAATTACATAATCACTAAAGCTGAGACTTTTGTGGATCGAATGAGCCCAATTACATTCATGTGTGATGATGTTAGTCCCCGTAGTAGCCATTTCATCATTTCATTTTTTTTTTTTAAACTTGACCTCACTGGATAAAATGACCTGTTTTGACCTCTAGGATAATCACAGCCTCATGAAAACTTTACTACCACAATCTAGAGACCTAAGGCATTCAGAGGATGGATGGCTTTCCTAGGTAAATTGACAATAAGAGAGTTAATGAACAGTTTCCAGAACAAGTGCTCGCCATCAAATCACCAAAAAATGCAATTCTTGCAGAAATCTCCAAATGTCAAGTTTTTGATACCAAATCACAGCAAGTTTTTTTCTGTAGTGTTCCTCAAGGTCTTGGTGTCTTAATGTGATATTTAGGAGAGATTATTGATCACTTTTATCAATTCTCGAGTGGTGAAAAATGGTTGAATTTAGCACCAAATCTGTGTAACAAATGGTATCAACCCAAAAATTGCTGCAACAATTATACAATTTTACAGTTTATTCTCATTATGACTAGAACAATTTGACACTGCGGAGCTGCATCTCAAATTAATCTCCATGTTCCCAGCTTTCAGATGATGTACACCACTTCTATGTGGCATATTCTGTTGACCTGCTTTCATAAAAAACAGCAAGGTGGAATAACAACGCAACAACAGTCCCGCTTTGAACAGGCTGTGTGAAAAGGGGCTACATCTGCCCTTACAACCATTAAGCCATGGCCAAAACTTCCACCTTGTGATTTATATGGTCATACTGCTCCCTCTAGAGGTGACAGGCTACTACAGTACCTTTGACTCCTGACACTGATGACAGTCGCAGAACCTCTTTTCTCATCTGGCCTCAGCTCGGTGGGTTTAGTCTTCTCTGGCAGAGGAGGGGCTTCTGTTTCACCTTTGGTGGTGTGCTGATTGGGCACTACCACAACTGATTTGACCTTGAAAAAGCACACAAGCTGTGTGTGTGAAAATACAGTATGCACACTATATTGTAAAAAATGAGCTCAGCAAACAAACATGACAGCATGTGTGCATAACCACACCATCAGTACCTCCTGGTGAAACAGCTTACCTTTACTTGAAGGGGTAATGTAGACTCATAGGAAGTGTCTAAAGTGTCTTCTTCTCCACCAAGAGTGACTTGAAACATTGATGATTCAAATACGGGGGAACCAATAGTCCACGTCTCTTCAACATCACCTTCTAAGTGCTCTACAGGAGGGTTGTGAGACTCCAACACTGGCCCACTTACAATAGGACACAAATTGTTTTGAAATGTGTTGCTACTTGGACTTCCGCAGATCTCTACTTTGTCTAAGGGATTGAGGCACAAGATGTTGTCAACATCACAGTCAAAGGCAGGTGCGAGATTTAAGAGGACGTTCTCATACCTCAAACTGTGTGGTACAGTCTCCTTATTAAGCCCTGGTTCTGTTGAGGACCCACATTCCACATGCTCCGAGTGCAGCTGAGAGCTCACACTTCCTTTTATTTCACTCCTAATAGATGCCTCATCTAACAAAGCAGGCACGGAGAAGGCAAAAGGAGACACTGAGTCCTCTTGTGCAGGAGGGCTGCAGTAGTCCATGAAACACCCAAGGTCTGGGGACACATCCTTTGGACTACAAGCCTTTTTTGCTGGAGTCTCATACCCCTCATCTGAATTGGAATCTTCCAATTTTCTTTTTTGAACACAATTGTTTACGATCTCAATTTTAAAATTTCTAAAAGGATTGGAAAAATTTCTCTGGTGATGGAGAGTGGCCTTCTGCTCACAAGTGATCATCCTGGAATAATCAGACAGGGGTTTCAGTTGGCAGTTGGCTGGATCGAGCCTACTGAAAATTGATTTTGTTGGCGAATCTTTTTTATCCATGTCTGTTGAAAAAAAAAGAGAAAAAACAGATACATCAGATCATCAGTTAACTACCTTCAGATTAACATTTAGCAAAAACGAAAATCAACGATTGAAGCTAAATCAAAGTAATATAATATTGTACTTTTATGGATAATTTAAATATTTTTACTTCTGTAGTAGCATAATTACCCCTTAAGGGTCACAGCGAGATTATTTTTTACTTTTACATTGTTTTGCGTTCCCTTCGCAATAGATTTTGCGTTCTCTCGCAATACTTTTCTTCTTTTCAGCAGATGACAGAACATACTACAACATAGATCTGAATACACTCTACTTCATGCCCTTGCAATTTTATGTTTTTCAGATTTCCATGCAGTTCTCAGTTTTAGGATTTCGGTAAATTGATATGACTACGTTATACTGAACATAGGACAGGATACTAGAGTCTACCGTCTTGTGAATTGATATCAATGTAATAGGTAATAGAATAGACAATTCTGTTTTTGTATTTACATCAAACTCCATTACTTGAAAAAAAACAAAAAACGAATGCATTTGTGAAAGTGCACACATATAAAACCCTGAGTGGAATCATGGCTGTTCTGTTAGGATGGCCTCAAAAGCAACTATGTATTTACATTTAGCTGAACTGGCAGTTATCTTAAGTCTCTGAAGAAAAAACTCACATTATGGTTAGAAATTGTAAGAAGGCCAAGGACATACAGAGTATGCAATAACATGACTTGCAACACCAGTTTTTATACTTGGTGGTTTTTAATTATTGATAATAATGTAGTTTACATTAGCAAATATGGGTGTCTACTGTTATTTCCAGGCAATCTTTTATTATTTACAACTGACCGATGTGCCAGAAGAATTATGGATTTGACAAATTGGTACAGCTTGCACAAAGACATAATATTCTTGTTGATTTCCGCACCAGTAGGCCAACCGGCATTACAATATCTCATGTTTTTATTTTGTAAAATAAGATAAACCTCATAATAAACACACAATGTCCACCTTTAAACCAGGACAGAGTGAGGGTGAGATTAAAGATCAAAATAAAATTACATTGATATCAATTCACAAGCTGGTAGACTCTAGTATCCTATCCTATGTTCAGTATAACAGTCATATCAATTTACCTAAATCCTAACCCTGAGAACTGCATGGACATCTGAAAAACATAAAATTGCAAGGGTATAAAGTAGAGTATATTCAGATCTATGTTGTAGTGTGTTCTGTCATCTGCTGACAGGTTGTAGCTTTTCAGAGTCAATCACAGAGAAGCAAGAATAACCTCTGGCAAATGTATGCAAGTCTATCTGACAGTGAATACATGATCCATACAATGGCATCGCACTGGGTGGAAATACACACACACACTGTATCGCTCAGAAGGAACGTAAAAATAAAAGTATTACGAGGAAATGTAAAAATAGTCCCTAAATAGATCTCTCGCTGTGACCCTTAAGGGGCTCCGCACATAATCGAGTATTTCAAAATAAACAAAAATGTTTTTGTTCATTAGATCTATCATCCTACATAAGTAACATTAAAAGTAAAAAGTGAATGACTAAACAAAACCATAAACCTAACTGCATTTAAATCAGTAATGACTCGACACACACCATGTACTGCTGTACATCTGTACATGTTTTACTCAAACCCAGTAATTCATATTGGATTTAAAGAAAAACAAATAAATAGTTCACAAAGACACCAAATGTGTCGGTGATTTACACTAAATAAAATGAAATATGAAATGATGCCAGACGTTGTCTCTCTATTTATGTGTCAACTTAAATGTTGGACTCCTCATGAATATAGTATTAATGTCATCATGAGTCAGCATCAAGTGCTCCACTGTTAGCTCTAACATTACTAACAGTTAGTGTTGTATTACTAATGTTAAAAGTTGGACACAATGTGTATTTTCCTCACTAGCTAATGTTAAATTCAAATTAAATCAGTAATGACTCGACACACACTATGTACTGCTGTACTGGTGTGTTTATCTTCACTAACTAACGTTACTTAAAGTCTGACATCATTTCATATTCATTTGTTTAGTGTAAATCACAGTGACACATCTGGTGTCTGTGAATTATTTGTTTATCTTTAAATGTAATCTGAATTACTGTGTTTGAGTAAAGCTTCGCTGTTACCGTTTACCTTTTAGTCCACCAAATTATTAGTAATGATAACGAAGCTAGCTAGCATTATCATTAGTGTCTTCCAGCTCTCCTCCCTTCAGGAGTCTCCTTCAATGTTCACTAACAGCTTTTATAATCTGTAGTCATTATGTAGTTAAGCTACATTTAAAGTGACATTTATAAAGCTCCATCTTCACTAAGAGCAACTTGTTTGTTTCCATCAAAGCGTGTTAGCTTAGCTACATGTTGCTGCTTTAGCGAACGTTAGCTAACTAGAAGTTCATGCTAAGCTAACGTTAGCTTAGCATGAACTTCATAGCTAACTATGAAGTTCATACCAAGCTAACGTTAGCTAACTACGAAGTTCATGCTAAGCTAAGGAGCTAGCTTAATGTAGCCGTGAACTGACCAGTTAGCTATTTAATCTCTGAAATGTTTAACTTTGTTCTAGTAAATAACACAGTGTCTCTGAATTTAACATTAAATAGTGAGGAAAATACACATCGTGTTCAACTGTTAACATTAGTAATATAACATTTAAGTTGACACAAATAGAGACAACGTTGTTAACAGTTATATTACTAATGTAAACAGTTGAACACAATGTGTATTTTAACATGAACTTCATAGTTAGCTAACGTTAGCTTAGCATGAGCTTCTGGTTAGCTAACGTTAGCTTAGCATGAGCTTCTAGTTAGCTAACGTTAGCTAAAGCAGCAACATGTAGCTAAGCTAACACGCTTTGATGATGGAAACAAACAAGTTTCACTTAGTGTAGATGTTGATTTATAAACGTCACTTTAAATGTAGCTTAACTAGATAATGATACAGTTTATAACAGCTGAACATTGAAGAGACTCCTGAAGGGAGGAGAGCTGGAAGACACTAAAGATAATGTTAGCTAATGCTAACTAGCTAGCTTCGTTATCATTACTAATAATTTGGCGGACTAAAAGGTAAACGGTAACAGAGAAGCTTTATTCAAACCCAGTAATTCATACTACATTTAAAGATAAACAAATAATTCACAAATACACCACATATGTCCCTGTGACTTATGCTAAATAAACAAGCACTTCACGCGCACTAATGCTAGCTAGCATTAGCATTAGCATTAGTAATAATGTGAGGACTAAAAGGTAAACGGTTTCTTCAGTTAACTACACTGATACCAGTCAACTGTATTTATCATTAATGGTCTAACACACATGCAGTCTCTATAGAAACACACCGACCTGCAGTCTCTCGGCCACGCGCACAGATACTAGCTACTGGAACGTGCACACCTGGTTGAGTAGAGGTCTCTGATCAAGTTCACGCTCTGATCTGAAGTGAAGGTTAACTGCTTTGTTGTCGTTTAAAACTCTGATGGTGCCTTCAGGTGAAACTCCTGAACTCGGAGTTTTCAGAAACTTTGCGTGAGTACCTCATGAGGTTCATATGGGCTCAACTCGTGAACACGGTAAACACGACCCCATTTGAAGGCACCATATGACGTGACATCACAGATCTGACACAACTAACAAGACACAACCACACACCACATACAACCACACTATCCTTTTGTATGCATCATTCTCTTTTAAAACATCATCTTTTCATCCATCACCCTGTTAAACATCATGTTTTTAGCCACCATTCCTTTACGTCTATCTATCTACCTATTTATATGTATCTTACTTTATTTTATTTTATTCATTTTAATCTTAATTTGATTTGCACCCTGACTGACAGCCAGTGAACCCCCACCCCTCTCAAGTGCACACACACTGTACACAGTCACATGATATTGATCTTGCCCAGTTATGTTGGCTTTTTTAAAGTTTTATTTATGTATTTATTTATTTATTTATTTGTTTATTTATTTAGTTTTTTTTGTTTATTATTATTATTTTATTTTATTTTTTTTTCTCCATTTTGTTTTATCCATATTTCATTTTATTTTATTTTGTTATGAGGAAAAGAAAGAAAAAGAAAAGAGAAAAAAAAAAATATATATATATATATATATATATATATATATATATATATATATATATAAAATAAATAAAGAAAAACCTCCTCAACTGGCCGGGCATGGGCCATGCTGCCTCCAATGATTGCCTATAGATAGAAAAGGGCAAAAGCCCTGAGCTATCAACCAGGCTCACAAATTTACTTTTTTAAGAGGAATAAAGAAAGATATCTAAAAATATTTCGCACTGTATGAGATTGAGAGGACATTTTTGTGTGTGCCTGCTGTTATGAAGCCAAACATAAAAGAGTTGTCTTGCAAATGCAGTCAGTAGCTGATTGTCCAGTACTTCCCTATGGGAGATGTTTATGAGATTTATTATCATAACTTGAAGACAGACCTCAGGTCTTTCCCATTATGCTCACTAAGATGAAAAACTCCAATAGTTTTGTTATCTAGTACTGGCTGTTCTGTATTAATCATTGTATCCTCTGCATGTTTGTATCATATTACTTTGGGGTTGAAGCAAGCAAACTTGAATTTAGGTGGTTCAGGTTGAGGGTCAAGGTTTGGTGAATGTTGAAGATTTCTTGTATAATATGTGCAAAATGTGTACAGTCCCAATGTCAATGTGAAAGTTTATTAATGTGAAGAGCAACTGATAAAGAGCTGTCAGAGAATGAAACCTCAGTAGAACCAAACGTTTCTTGCTTTCCTAGATACCACTTTGGCTGAGCGAGAAAATGTGCTTATATTTGTGATGTATGTGGGTGACCTGACACTTCACAACATGATCCAAGAACGTGCATGCAAAGACACTCGAAACATTTAGTGCAATATTCATTTATGTTATACTACAGACAAGGAAGGACTGCTTGTGTAGGCACAGCTCTACATGTATTTGAATCCTCTGACCTGTCATAACTAGCATGTATTGTATAAACACTGTCACTGTCATAAATATGATCAAACCATGTTGGCTTTACAGGCATTTCAGAGGTCATCATACATCCAGTAGATGGCAGTGCAATCTCTCACAACAACAAAAAGCTATCTCACACTCAACATATTAATTGGTCTTCTGCTGCTCTAAAAGGTCTAGGGTTTATTAAAGTTCACATAAATTACAGAGGAACATATTCCCATTTACCCATCCATGCAGATAGTTCAGGTTTTATTCTCTGAAGTCTTGAGGTATCTGCAGTTGAGACTCCAATACAATGGAGGTAAATGAAACCTGCGGTGATCACAGGTAGAAAACTGAAATCTGTCCAGATGGAGAGCTGTGGATTATCCCGAGTAACCAGGACAATGTTACTGTTGGTATTTTTTATGGGGGGAAAATGTTTTACTGTGGTGTGGGAGAACGAATTGAATGTGAAACAATCAATTACAACTAACACCATACTAAGATATAGGACACAAAAATCCATTTGTGTCAGAAAAGTGCTGTTGGATTCTTATTGGTGTTCATGAGACTGCTCACAATACTACGTTTGTACAGTGGAAATGTGACGTTGTGAACACGGGACACAAACGAACACAGCACTTTCACTGAGCGTTTACTGTTGCCACGATGGGTTTACATTGTAGTTAATGGAAAGCCTGGTGCATTTTATACCACTGCTAAAGGGTGCCTCGTGTGGCGGTATCGAGCGCCGACGGCTGTGACAAAGCGTCGGTATTTGACGCCCTGGGAATGAGAACGTGCTGGTATTTCTCTGTGCATGGAATGTCTAAGGTTTGTTAAAGCTTCAGATAAACATTAATAGGGGTTGCTGTGCTACAGGACACATGAAGGGCACTCCCTGGTGCTGCATTACGAGTCCTCTAGCTTCCACAGCTTTTGTTCACGTTAACACCAATATGGGGGTCCTAACTGGACCTGGAGAGGTTGCTGCATTGCTACTGGGCTTTGGTCGGCTTCCACAGCTTCAAGAACTATTTATCAGTGCACCAAAACATCATAGTCAACAATGGTTGGTGCAATTATTATCAAAGGTGACACTGTTAATTACTGTGAGCTGAGATACTGCTTTATCAAACATAACAGCTTGATGTGAAAAACTGGCTGGTGAAAATGTTTAAAACATTTCTCACTAGCAATGAGACTGATTAAAAAAGGCCATATGTGGACAAAACTAGCGAGTGAGAATTCTTTTAAATGACAGTTTAGCTTATAAAATTTCCCATATCCAGTCATAAATATATATCTAGAGACAGCTGTGGCGGATTAAATGTGCGATGTGAGTCCAAAGTGATACCAATACATATAGTTTCCCAAATCACATTCATGTACACATTGTCCTGAACTGATTACATTCATAGATAATCTGTAAGTGTACAGCCTTGAATAATATATAAAAGCAAAAAATAGATATAATGAAAGTGTTTCCCTGAGACTTTTTCTTGCAGCAGTGGCATGTTTACATGCTGGTAGTAGTGGATGTGGGTTGTAGGAACCGAATCAAGAACTGATAATCTATGCTAATAGATGTTTCAGCTGCTAAGCGAACCCTTTGTTACACATAACTCGGACAGCTGAATATGGATTTCAATGGGAAAAGATTGTAAATGCTAAAAAACAGGCACACCACACTGACTTTGGCCGAATGTAAATAGTAGTGCAGCAGAAATACAGAGATAACTTGTAATGAAAGCACACTGCTGCTAAAAGAATGTAGGAAACACTGGAAAAAGGCCTAAATATGAGATTATGATGCCACTGTAACAGATCAAATGAAGAGATGAGTTTGATGAAATGTATTACAGATACAGATACAGATACAGAGAGCTTTATTTATCCCCGAAGGGCAATTCAGTTTCTGCAGTCCACCGAGACATATACACACATTCATACTGCACAATCATCATTGACAGAGGGAACACAGTAGGTGGCATATGGGGAGGTGCAGAACAATAAAAGTACAAGATTAAAAATTAAAAATCTTCGCAATAAAAACAATGAATACAAGAATAAAAACAAGACGAGATAAAAGAATAAAGGAATAAAAAATAATTAGAATAGAATAAAATGCCAAGAGTATTTGCACATTGCAAATTTGTATTCCAAGAATGTACCTAATTCAAACACAGACAACCGTTATGTGGTTAGTGCAAAATAATTGTACATTCAAAGTAAATAAAACATTTTTTTGTTGTCGTTCATTCATGATAGTTACTCTGCGTTCAGCAGTGTAATGGCAGAAGGAATGAATGACTTGGAGTAGCGGTTTGTCTTTCTGTGAGGCGGCAGATAGCGCCGTCCTGAAGGCAGTAGTGTGAACTCACTAGACAGGATTTGGTTGTGATTAATAATGTTTTTGGCCTTCTGGACTTACATCTCTAGGTCTGAAGAAAGACGACTTTCTACGCTTTCCCCCGCCTCCGGATCAACTGCGTTTGGGTCAACGTACTTCGTCTTCATAGAAGTGAAAATCCATCTGACCGGCCTAGAGCTATTGATGAAAATGGAGTATTGTTTAAAACTTGCCAGATGAGTGCAATGCATGCCATTTTATTTACTGATGATTAAAAAAATACCTGGAAATTCTGCCACTGAATTTGTACAGGACACCAGCACAGACCACCAGCAGCACCAGCACCAGCACCAGCACCACGACAACAACAATAGCAGCAATAGCAGCAATCTCTGACAGGAGAAAAGACAGTTAACAGACTGTTAATATACCAACAGACAACATTTTTATTTGACCTCAAATGTCCAATAGTTCATTCAAATACCGTAATGATCGCAAAAAAATGGCATTTTCTTTTAGCTTACTTCAATTCATGCAAAATTGAATATTATTTTTCGACAGATGTTTACAAAAGGTAAGACGAGCAATGCAGCCTGAGGCCTGAAAAGGCACTCTTTGCTTTAGGAAAAAGCCAATGCAGCTTCTCAGATGACAACTACTTGCTGTCTATTAATTGTGAATGGAAACTGCTTTGAGCTAAAAGTATGTGATATTGTAAGCACATCATTGTTCACAACAGGAAGTACAGACACACGTTACAACCTTACAGTATATTAACAATGACTCACACTTAGAATGCAAAAAACACAAAGAGTGAGAGAGTGACAGACAAACTGCTGCTCTAGGAAATAACCCATATCTGATACAAAGATTAACTCACATAATTTATGGCTTTTAGTTCTTCCCTACCTTCGTGTTTCTCAGACCTACTGAGGGCATTCAGAGTGCAGTTTGCTGTAAAAAGAAGACATACTTGCATCAGAACATTTGATGAATAGAAACACATTTCACTTCCAAATAAATGAAGGAAAACACTCTTACTATAAAAGGTACAACTAGATGAGACAAACAGACACAGAAGGTAAATGGTAAAACTAAATGTTTACAATGACAATGGAAACAGACTTCATTTAAAATACCCTCACAGACAGACAGGAAATGATACTCACTCGTGCAGTAAGCCATGTAACCCTCCAGCTATGGAGAAGAAACACAGGGGCAATACAGTGAGATCATTATTGTTAGAAAAATAACTGTGTATGAGTAACGAGTACCTCTGACTGTTTGGGGTAAAACAGGTTACCTCACATAATTCAGAAAATCTAGTTCTTCACTGTATTATGCTTATATTTTTGTATAAAAAGTAGGGCTGTCAATCGATTAAAATACTTAATCGTGATTAATCGCAAATTTATTGCACTTTTTTTTTTTTTTATCCGAACCTTAAAAGGGAGATTTGTCAACTATTTAATACTTTTAGAGGATAAGATATTTCTTTATTAGTCCCACAGTGGGGAAATTTGCAACAGGGGAGTGGACAAATACGCTGCTTTATGCATATGTATATATTTATTATTGGAAATCAATTAACAACAAAACAATGACAAATATTGTCCAGAAACCCTCACAGGTACTGCATTTAGCATAAAAAATATGCTCAGGGCGCCTGGTTAGCTCAGTTGGTAGAGCGGGCGCCCATATAACAGGCCTCAGTCCTGACCGCGGTGACCCGGGTTCAAATCCAGCCTGTGGCCCTTTCCGCATCCACTCTCTCTCTCCCCCCTTTCCAAGACTCTATCCACTGTCAATAAAAAATGGTAAAAAAATGCCCCCAAAAAATAACTTCAAAAAAAAAAATATGCTCCAATCATAACATGGTAAACTGCAGCCCAACAGGCAACAACAGCTGTCAGTGTGTCAGTGTGCTGACTTGACTATGACTTGCCCCAAACTGCATGTGATTATCATAAAGTGGGCATGTCTGTAAAGGGGAGACTCATTGGTACACATATCATTCATTCACATATCTTGAGGTCAGAGGTCAAGGGACCACTTTGAAAATGGCCATGACAGCTTTTCCTCGCCAAAATTTAGCGTAAGTTTGGAGCATTATTTAGCCTCCTTCGCGACAAGCTAGTATGACACGGTTGGTACCAATGGATTCTTTAGGTTTTCTAGGTGTGGTGCCAGCATCTTCACTCGAGCTTTAAAACTGAGCCAGCAAGTTGCGATAATGCGTTAAAGAAATTAGTGGCGTTTAAATGAATTGCGTTAACGTGCTATTATCGCGTTAACTTTGACAGCCCTAATATAAAAAGAGCTCATGGCCAGTGTGCAGTAATATGTTTTCACATGGTAAAAGTGTAATACCTCTAAGCCACAGTGTCGTGTGAAGTTTATGCGGTCAAAGCATTTTGAGGTGATGAGCTCGTTGATGCTGTTTCTCACTACCAGCTCAGGGTCGGTCTGCTCGTGGTTTGCAAGCACATGTTTCTAAAGTTAATACAGAAATGAAAAAAAAATGAGTCCATCACACGAGCCATATATCAAAAACCATCCGTTCCAGTGTTATAATCATCCAAACAAGCTCGACTATCACACTGCAAGTAACCTATAATTCATTTGAGAGTCATATAACTACAAATACTAATAGCATTAATCATAATGATGTTAATTACAACTGTGCTTTTCTTGCTGTGACATCTCAAAACGTCCGCTGTGAGAAATATGAGACACTGAGCTAAACTGTTGTGGCTTGTCTAACTTACAAAACTCCATGAGTAGACGCAGTCGGGAGCCTGGACATCTGAGACATGAGACACGTTTGAGATGCTGTAGATTGTTTGGTCAGAGTCCTGGGAGTACGGAGTGACAGTGCAGTCAATGATCCGTCCACTGCACAGTTGTAGAAAGGCACCTGGGGACAAAAACACAAAATACATCACCAGAAGCAAGATTTGGTTATAAAATGCTCTTAGTGTGAACACTATGTGTACAAATAACTATGAAATTGTCAATGCAAACATGCACAGAGTGTAGTCTTCCAAACACTGCTGCTCAAATGATCTGGTTTTGGGAAAGAGGATGTAAACATCTTTAGTCTCATTATACAGATATTGAGACGATGTCCCACATTTTCATTGGCTCTAGTTTTTAAGACTCAAACCACTGCAGGACAGACGCTTTTTTTAAATCTGTGAGGCTGTGAGGACAGCAGGGAAAGCTGTCATCACGCGGCTGTGTTCACTGTCAATCAAACTGCACACACATGGGTCAAGTGCAGGTTGACCTTTCACCGTTTATGCTATGCCTAACGGGGGAAAATCGAGTGTCACCGCAAAGTCACAAGCTATGCAGATTTAGGCGGAATATGATGGAAACTATACCACAAAGAAATGGAAGAACAGCTACAACAAAGACTGTGAAACTACTTATAAGTCTTTATAAGCCAGTGGAAGTTTCACACGGGGGGAATACGACATGAAGCAACACAATTCATGTGAGTCTCACAAGACGTGCGGATTAAAAAGAGATCTGCCGATCTATGGATGCATTCGGGCAAAGAATAGAGATGATACAAGATAAGGGGCAGGATAGACATGTTTATTATTTAAGTTAGATATCATATCAAAATTTTAGACTACCTCTCAGCCTTGGTAACGTGTCCCACAGTGTATAACACAAATATACTCTTTGTCCCACATTTGGTTTGTTGGGCTCTTGTCACCCTACATGTTGATAAGAGTATTAAATATCTGACAAATCTTTCTTTGAACAGATAAAAAATGTGCAATTAATTTGAGATTAATCGTGATCAACTATGGACAATCATGCGATTAAATATTCTAATTGACTGACAGCCCTAGTGACTATACCACTAACACACACAGAATGCTTATGAATATCTGTACACAGTAATAAACTCCATTTTCTTTGTTACATGCTGGAACTTCCATTCTCGGCACAGGTGAGTTTGTTGGTATTGTAAGCTAAGGAAGAGCTTGTAAATTCGTGAGCCTGGTTTGATAGCTCAGGGCTTATGCCCTTTTCTATCCATATAGGCAATCATTGGAGGGAAGAGAGAGGAGATGGAGGAGGAGCCCAGTTGGTGTTGAGGCAGCATGGCCCACGCCCGGCCAGGTGAGGAGTTTTTTATTTTTCTGGTTTTCTTTATGTATATATATATATATATATATACATATATATATATATATTTTTTTTTTCCTTCATAACAAAATAAAATAAAATGAAATATGGATTAAAAAAAAAATGGAGAAAAATTAATATAAAAAAATATGAATTAATGAAAAAAAATAAAAATAGGAAGAGCTCCAGAGGAAGGCAGGGAGTGACGTGATCTTCCTCCCTGACGTCACCACCTCCCTCTCTGTCACATCAGGAAACCCCCCACGCTCCCCCTACAGGGCGACCCGGCCGGCGAAGAGTCCAGAAGTAATATGACACTTCCATCAGCCCACATGTGTGGGGTGTTTTTAAACAACTCTAGATACATGCGGTATCTTTGACAGAGAAGGAAAACATCAAATCTACAAAGAGTTTCTCTCATTTCTGGCAATTATGAAAGAACTTTATCAGATTTTTTAGGCTCGATAAAAATTAAATATTGACATAGTATGAATATACTACAAATACTCCACAAACCTTTTCTTAACAGGTAATACAGAGTTTTTTAATATGGAGCAGTAAAGCATTGCTAAAAAAAATGTCATTCCTTCTAAAACAATAATTTCATATCGTTTATTGTGTGCAGCTCCATATGATGCGCTGAGTAATTTATTTCTCACCGTCTGACTCACACAGAGTGATGAAACTTCAGAGTCAGAAGTCCTGAGTAAGCAGATAAACTCTCCAGTCTTTGTTACAGTATTTGCTGTGCAGGTTACAGGTTTTTGTTTCAATTAATCTTTGAAAACAATAAATTACTCACATGAAAATAGGCAGCAGAGAACGAGGTGCATCCTTCCAGCGGCGAAGTTTTCCCTCAATGACTTTAACCAGCTCAAACCAGCCGCTCCAGCAGCGGAAGCATCAAGTTACTTTTAGAAAACCTGCATCCTTCTGCAAACCTTCAAAATAAAACACATACAAAGTGTTTTTCCCCACAAGAAGGACTTGTGGCTTTAGTAATATGAAATATAATTGCAGATGGATCATCAATTTTTATATAATTTTATACAACCATCAGTGAAGATTATTTGTATATAAATTGGGTAGGGCTGTCAAAGTTAACGCGATAATAACTTGTTATTGCAAATTCGTTTTAACGTCACTAATTTCTTTAACACATTAACGCAACTTGCAATTTCTTAGGTTATAGCGGGCTCAGTTTTAAAGCTAGAGAGAAGATATGACATCATATGAAACTAGAAAACCTAATGTCATACTAGCTTGTCGTGAAGGAGGCTAAATAACCAAACTAAATTTTGACAAGGAAAAACTGTCATGGCCATTTTCAAAGGGGCCCTTTGACCTCTGACCTCAAGATATGTGAATGAAAATGGGTTCTATGGGTACCCACGAGTCTGCCCTTTACAGACATGCCCACTTTATGATAATCACATGCAGTTTGGGGTAAGTCATAGTCAAGTCAGCACACTGACAGCTGTTGTTGCCTGTTGGGCTGCAGTTTGCCATGTTATGATTTGAGCATTTTGTTATGCTAAATACAGTACCTGTGAGGGTTTCTGGACAATATTTGTCATTGTTTTGTGTTGTTAATTGATTTCTAATAATAAATATATACATGCATTTGGATAAGGCAAGCATATTTGCCCACTCCCATTTTGATAAGAGTATTAAATACTTGACAAATCTCCCTTTAAGGTACATTTTGAAATGATAAAAAAGTGCAATTAATTTGCGATTAATCGCGGACAATCATGCGATCTATCGCAATTGAATATTTTATTCAATTGACAGTCCTAAAATTGGGTATATAGTATACTATATATGTGTGTATATCTTTTTGAACATTACACATACAGGCTTAGATTTCTCTAATTCAAGTCTTCCAGCATGCAGAGAATGACTTTATCAGCAGGCAACGCGTAACTGAATGAACAGTTCTTCAAATGCAAACATAAGCTACAGCGTGCATCAAAAATCAGAGTTAAAGCACAGGCGTACCTCTACAGGAGCATGCTGAATTTATAAACGGCCACAACCAGTGTCTAAATCACTGATACGTACAGAGCAGTTTTAGTAATTATGTTTGGCAATTTTAAAGTAATTTTCTAATTCTCTTATTAGTCTATAGCCTGTGCCAAGCAGAAATAAAAGGGGCTAAATTATAGGTTTAAAGTGAGTGTCATTTGATAGCACGACTACAGCCCACTGGATCATTTATCCTGTTAATATCTAGTAGGTCTTTACTTCATTTCCACTCTCTCCCATAGTGAACTATTATGAACGTTTGTGTACGGCTGTCTGCTTTTATTTTTGAAAATTAAACAGGAGACTGCTTTAGCCTACTTCTGTAAACTTGATGTGCTTTTTTCATTCACCATGTGTTCACATTCATTCTTGTGTTACACCAGCAGGTTTTCCAGACAATGTACAGGAACAGTAAAAATACAATAAATATACATATCAACACTAGAGATTATATCTATAGTGTACACAATATAAAGAATATATTAGAATACACTATGGATATATCAGACTACTGCAACTAGCTTGGAAAATATAAAATAATGAACATAGAATAACATACTATACACTGATCAGCCATAACATTAGGACAGCATGGGCACCCTGACCATATGCAACAAACTGCGATGAACTGTGAGTTCTGACACCTTTCTATCGGAACCAGCATGAACTTCTTCAGCAGTTTGAACTACAGTAGCTCTTCTATTGGAATACAGACAACACGGGCCAGCCTTCACTCCCCAAAGTGCATCAATGAGCCGTGGGTCTGACCCTGTCGCAGGTCGAGTGGTTTTCCTTCCTTGGACTACTTCTGGTAGGTCCTGACCACTGCAGACTGCGAACATCCCACAAGAGCTGCAGTGTTGGAGATGCTCTAACCCAGTCGTCTAGCCATCACTATTTGGCCCTTTTCAAAGTCACTCACATCCTTATGCTTCCCCATTATTTTCTGCTTCCAACACAAAGTTCAAAGTTCAAAATGTTCACTTGCTGCCTAATATATCCCGCCCACTGCCAGGTGCCATTGTAACGAGATAGTCAATGTTATTAACATCACCTCTCAGTGGTCTTAATGTTATGGCTGATCGGTGTATGCAATAGCAAAGTGTGCAATGACATACTTAGAATTAGAAAAGTGTGCAAGTTACAATTTTTCCTATAATATGAAATTAAATGAGGTAGTGAAACCAATGTACAAATTCCACATGTGCATTATTACAGGACTAAAACAGAGTGGAGTCTGGTTGAGACAGAAACTATAAAGCTGAGAGTTCTCTGTTAGACAGAGGTGAGGTGAGGTGAGGTGAGGTTTTAGAGAGTCATTGCTTTAGGCAGGAAAGATTTACTGTATCAGTCCTTGCTGAATCAGTCTGTCAGAGAAAGCTCTCCGCTGTCTGTCAAGTAAGTAGGTGGTGGAGAGGGTGGTCAGGATTATCCATGATTGATAATAAGGATATTCAGTGTCGTCCTCTCCAACACAATGTCAAAAGTGTCTGGTTTGCAGCCAATCACGGAGTCGGCCTTCTTAATCAGTTTATTAAGTGTGTTGGTGTCACCGGATCCAGTGCTGCTCCCCCAGCAGACGACGGCAAAGTACATTACACTGGCCTCCTAATGCATCTCCTAATGTCATGGCTGATCGGTGTATGTGATTGTGTACAATCATCTCTTTGAGTGTATTGTGTGCTATGTATATGTATGTGTTAGTATGTATGTGTTAGGGATCCAAGTCTGATGTTTAGTTCTTGTGGCCACTGTGTTGGTGTATTGTTGGTTTTGTCTGTGTTTGTGTTTAAAAGCATATCAGCAATTCAGCACATTTGAAGTTTAAGAATACAACTTAAGCTCTGCGTTGCCTTCGTCCCTGTGCGAAGCATTGAAATATCAATATAAAAATGTGTTTAAAACCTCACTGCGATCACCAACAACCAATGAGTGCCCTGGATCAGATGTGGTGGGAAACCTGCTGGACTGCTTTAGAGGGCTGCTGCTCTTCCAGCACAAACGGAGCTGAAGATTTCAGATATTCTCTCAATAGCAGACAATAAAAAGAAGAACACAGTATGTTTTAATTTTGTTTAGTGAAACCAAAAAGTTTTTTTTTTCACTGATGAAGAAATATTTCCATTGAGGCAGCTGAAACAGAAAACGCTGTAATAGTCACTGCCTTTAGGCAACACATTATGCAGGTATGAATCCGCTCAACTAGATCTACTAACAATTATAACGTTATCAATTAATCTGCCAATTACAGTGCAAAAGCAAAAGGTATAAACTTTAAATATCATACAGAAAAAACAGCAAATCCTCACATTGGAGAATGGAAAAGAGAATATTTCACATTTTACTTGAAAAATGACTTTCTTGATCTATAGGTCCTTTTCACAGCAGCTATTCAGACATGTCATAGGAGGGTAAACACAGATGTAACTGATCAAATTAATTATGGTTCCATTCTATTCAGTGTCACAGCCCTTGCAGTGAGTCAGCATTCACAATACCAGGGCCCTGGTCCACCTGTATGGAAGAGGGCCAAAATTAATGTTATTGACTACACCTGTGTTTATCCTGCAATGACATGTCGAAATGGCTTCTGTGAAAAGGGCCTATTGATTATCGGTTGTTTGAGTACACTTGATTGTGCGTGCTGTTACAAAGTCAAAAAACGTAACATTAACAGTAAAATGTTAAAATATTTTCAGTCAGACCGACTTCTGTGTGATATTTGCACATGCAACATGCTGAATGTATATGTGCCATAAAATGAACTTTTCACATGGTGATGCACCACCAGCACAATGCTAGCAACCTTAGCTTTTTGGCAGATTGACACAAACTCAAACTTCCCTAAAACATTGACTGCTAAAATATTGTTTCCAAGTTTGTGCAAGAACATAAAAAAGATAACAGTACCATGAAGTACTTAGGATTAGAAGTTCATCAGAGTTCACAAAGAACTAGAATTACAGCCTCGTGGTACATGTATATACTGTACATCCACACACTCAAACACACTTTCTTTAACGCAACGTACATAAGCACATACCACAAACACATTACTAACAGTGAATGGGTAAACAGACAAAAAAAGGAAGTAATACACTGACTGTAACAAACGTTAAATGACTGCATGTTTTTCCATAGAAAAGGGATAAATGTGTTTGTATTGCTTTGGCCTGTTCTGTGAGCAGCCTGCTCGTGTTGTCCTCCTCTGGTCGAGTGGATGCAGAAGCATCAGAGAACCACTAGACTGAACCACGGAGAGGACTTGGGCGCAGGGAGAAGATGAGAAAAACCTTACGGCTGTCACAAATGTCTTGTTTTGTGAATTCTCAGATTTTGAACCACCATCTCTCCTCATTTATTTCCCTTCCTGGTGGAGGCTTCACTTTAGAAAGTGTCTTATTGTGTGAGGAAGTCTGTGTCCTCTTGGTCCCATTTGCCGGGGGACAGGCACTCTTCAGTGTTGAAGTCCTGAGGGTTTACCTCAATGTCCAGGACCTGGGGGTTAGTTCGAAACTCAGTGAGTCTGGAGGAACAGAGGAAAACAGACATCTTATTAACAACTGTCATGATGAAACCTGAGTAGTGACCAAAATTGCTGTTATTACTAGGGCTAGTAGGACAAAGCATGTTGAATTCTTATTATCTTAAGGAAACAGACTCCTTTCAAAACATTTTCATACCCAGGCAAAGCGCTTGTATGTTGTGTTCTTGGACTGCCACTGATTGAGGGTCATTCTTCTTCCATTCCCAAACCGTCTTTGATAAATCCTAAAAGTAAGCACAGATCCAGAGCTGAAACAGGTCTTCCTCAGGATTACTTTAAATCCACACCTCTTCATCGCTATAAAGAAACACAGTGAGAATGATGTACCTGCGAGTGAAATCAGAGGGATGCTGCCACTGTCTGCCATCAGCGCCGTGTGACTGGTCAGCCACATGCGTCATTAGGTTCTGCAGCTCAGTCATGACCCCTTCAGGAAACACAAATGTGCTTTTTATTTATGTAAATATAATCTTGCATTAGTGGTGCATCAAAGCACTGCATTGCTACGAAAATATCCATAGTAGGAAGTCTACCTTGATTTGCTCCATTCTCCTTCATGTGTCTGGTGACAGAACTGACATAGAGCCGCTTCTCACGCTCACAGTCCTTGATCACCGGCCTGAAAAAGACAATATCTCAATACAAGCATACTTAACCAAATTCAGGCATACATGACATCTCATACTTCACACAGTAAACTATAAGTGCAGTGAAAAAAATCCCATGCTCAATAAATATGGGCCCATAGAAAATTATGACACAGAAAGGCAAAACTATTATCAAGGATAAACACAAGGCCCCACTCTGAACCTCCATTCTGTCTTCATACCTTTCATAAAAAACAGCGAGGTTAAAATAACAGCGCAACAACAGTCCCGCCTTGAACAGGCTACAGCTGCCCTTACAACCATTAAGCCATGGTCTAAAAACTTCCACCTTGTGTTTTATATGGTCATACTGCTCCCTCTAGAGGTGACAGACTACTACAGTACCTTTGACTCCTGACACTGATGACGGTCTCAGAACCTCTTTTCTCATCTGGCCTCGGCTTGGTGGGTTTAGTCTTCTCTGGCAGAGGAGGGGCTTCTGTTTCGCCTTTGATGGTGTGCTGATTGAAAAAGCACACAAGTTGTGTGTGGGAAAATATAGTATGCACACTATATTGTACAAAATGAGCTCAGCAAACAAACATGACAGCATGTGTGCATGACCACACCGTCAGTACCTCCTGGTGAAACAGCTTACCTTTACATCAAGGGGTAATGTAGACTCATAGGAAGTGTCTAAAGTGTCTTTAGAAAGTGCTTGTGCCTCATCTAACAAAGCAGGCATGGAGATGGCAAAAGGGGACACGGAGTCCTCTTGTGCAGGGGGGGCTGCAGTAGTCCATGACACACCCAAGGTTCGGGGACACATCCTTTGGACTACAAGGCTTTTTTGCTGGAGTCTCACACCCCTCACTGCAATCCTCAGATTTTCTTTTTTGGACAGAAAGGGGTTTCAAGCAGTTGGCTGAAGGCCTACTGAAAATAGTTTTTGTGGAGGAAATCACTATTTATATCCATATCTGTTGGTCTATTGAAAAAAGAGAAAAAAACACATACTATCAGATCATCAGTTAAAATACCTTCAGAGTAACTTTTAGGCAAAAGAAAACGAAAAAAAAATCAACTAAGGCGAGCGTTATTTTTTTTCTTTAATACTTAATTTTTTGAGGACTGCGTTTGCATTTATTTGCATTCCCTGCAGCATCAGGTGCTCCAATGTTATCTAACATTACTAACAGTTAGTGTTATATTACTAATGTTACAGTTATATCACTAATGTTAACAGTTATATCACTAATGTTAACAGTTATATATTATTACTAATGTTAACAGTTATATTGTTAATGTTAACAGTTATATCACTAATGTTAACAGTTATATATTATTACTAATGTTAACAGATATATATTACTAATGTTAACAGTTATATCACTAATGTTAACAGTTATATCACTAATGTTAACAGTTATATATTATTACTAATGTTAACAGTTATATTACTAATGTTAACAGTTATATATATTACTAATGTTAACAGTTATATTACTAATGTTAACAGTTTATATCACTAATGTTAACAGTTATATCACTAATGTTAACAGTTATATCACTAATGTTAACAGTTATATATTGTACTAATGTTAACAGTTATATCACTAATGTTAACAGTTATTACTAATGTTAACAGTTATATCACTAATGTTAACAGTTATATATTATTACTAATGTTAACAGATTATTATACTAATGTTAACAGTTATATCACTAATGTTAACAGTACATCACTAATGTTAACAGTTATATATTATTACTAATGTTAACAGTTATATATTATTACTATGTTAACAGTTTATATTACTAATGTTAACAGTTATATCACTAATGTTAACAGTTATATCACTAATGTTAACAGTTATATCACTAATGTTAACAGTTATATATTATTACTAATGTTAACAGCTATATCACTAATGTTAACAGTTATTACTAATGTTAACAGTTATATCATAATGTTAACAGTTATATCACTAATGTTAACAGTTATATATATTATCACTAATGTTAAGTTATATATTCTTACTAATGTTAACAGTTATATCACTAATGTTAACAGTTATATATTATTACTAATGTTAACAGTTATATCACTAATGTTAACAGTTATATATTATTATATGTTAACAGTTATATATTATTACTAATGTTAACAGTTATATCACTAATGTTAACAGTTATATATTATTACTAATGTTAACAGTTATATTACTAATGTTAACAGTTATATATTATTACTAATGTTAACAGTTATATTACTAATGTTAACAGTTATATCACTAATGTTAACAGTTATATTACTAATGTTAACAGTTATATCACTAATGTTAACAGTTATATATTATCACTAATGTTAACAGTTATATTACTAACGTTACTAATGTTAACAGTTATATCACTAATGTTAACAGTTATATCACTAATGTTAACAGTTATATTACTAATGTTAACAGTTATATATTATTACTAATGTTAACAGTTATATATTATTACTAATGTTAACAGTTATATCACTAATGTTAACAGTTATATTACTAATGTTAACAGTTATATCACTAATGTTAACAGTTATATATTATTACTAATGTTAACAGTTATATCACTAATGTTAACAGTTATATTACTAATGTTAACAGTTATATCACTAATGTTAACAGTTATATATATTATCACTAATGTTAACAGTTATTATTACTAATGTTAACAGTTATATTATTACTAATGTTAACAGTTATATCACTAATGTTAACAGTTATATATTATCACTAATGTTAACAGTTATATTACTAATGTTAACAGTTATATCACTAATGTTAACAGTTATATATATTACTAATGTTAACAGTTATATATTATTACTAATGTTAACAGTTATATATTATCACTAATGTTACAGTTATATATTATTACTATGTTAACAGTTATATATTATTACTAATGTTAACAGTTATATATTATTACTAATGTTAACAGTTATATTATTTACTAATGTTAACAGTTATATATTATCACTAATGTTAACAGTTATATATTATTACTAATGTTAACAGTTATATATTATTACTAATGTTACAGTTATATATTATCACTAATGTTAACAGTTATATATTATCACTAATGTTAACAGTTATATATTATCACTAATGTTAACAGTTATATATTATTACTAATGTTAACAGTTATATATTATCACTAATGTTAACAGTTATATATTATCACTAATGTTAACAGTTATATATTATACTATGTTAACAGTTATAATATTATCACTAATGTTAACAGTTATATATATACTAATGTTAACAGTTATATATTATTACTAATGTTAACAGTTATATCACTAATGTTAACAGTTATATTACTAATGTTAACAGTTATATCACTATGTTAACAGTTATATATTATTACTAATGTTAACAGTTAATTCAATATTTAACAGTTTATCATTAACTAATGTTAACAGTGAATATCACTAATGTTAACAGTTTATCCAGCGAATGTTAACAGGGTATATATATTATCACTAATGTTTAACAGGTTATATATTATTACTAATGTTCAACAGTTATATTACTAAGATTGGTTACAGTTCTATCACTAATGTTAACAGTTATATCACTAATGTTAACGTTATATCACTATGTTAACAGTTATATTTACTAATGTGTAACAGTTATATATATTATTACTAATGTTAAACAGTTATATGCACTAATGTTAACAGTTATATCACTAATGTTCAACCAGTTATATCACTAATAGGTTAAACAGTTTATATTACTAATGTTAACAGTTATATTACTAATGTAACAGGTATACATTATTACTAATGTTAACAGTATATATTATTACTAATGTAACAGTTATATCACTAATGTTAACAGTTGAGATCACGTATGCTTAACAGTTTATATCACTAATGTTAACAGTTATATACTAATGTAACAGTATATCACTAATGTTAACAGTTATATTACTAATGTTAACAGTTATATATATTACTAATGTTAACAGTTATATTACTAATGTTAACAGTTATATCACTAATGTTAACAGTATATCACTAATGTTAACAGTTATATTACTAATGTTAACAGTTATATTACTAATGTTAACAGTTATATTACTAATGTTAACAGTTATATCACTAATGTTAACAGTTATATATATTATCACTAATGTTAACAGTTATATATTATCACTAATGTTAACAGTTATATATATTATACTAATGTTAACAGTTATATATATTACTAATGTTAACAGTTATATGAATGTTAACAGTTATATTACTAATGTTAACAGTTATATCACTAATGTTAACAGTATATATTATTACTAATGTTAACAGTTATATATTATTACTAATGTTAACAGTTATATTCACTAATTTAACAGTTATATACTAATGTTAACAGTTATATCACTAATGTTAACAGTTATATATTCACTAATGTTAACAGTTTATATCACTAATGTTAAACAGTTATATACTTAATGCTACTAATAAGTTATATCACTAAGTTAAAGTATATTACTAACGTTACTAATGTTAACACGTTATATCACTAATGTTAACAGTTATATCACTAATGTTAACCAGTTTATATTACTAACCTGTTACTAATTAACAGTTATATCTACAATGTTAACAGTTATATCACTAATGTTAACAGTTATATTAACTATGTTACTAATGTTAACAGTTATATCACTATGTTAACAGTTATTACTAACTAATGTAACTATGTTTACTAGTTATATACTAATGTAACGTTATATCACTAATGTTAACAGTTATATTACTAATGTTAACAGTTATATCACTAATGTTAACAGTTATATTACTAATGTTAACAGTTATATCACTAATGTTAACAGTATATATTATTACTAATGTTAACAGTTATATATTATTACTAATGTTAACAGTTATATATTATTACTAATGTTAACAGTTATATATTATACTAATGTTAACAGTTATATATATACTAATGTTAACAGTATATATTATTACTAATGTTAACAGTTATATATTATTACTAATGTTAACAGTTATATATATCACTAATGTTAACAGTTATATATTATCACTAATGTTAACAGTTATATATTATCACTAATGTTAACAGTTATATATTATTACTAATGTTAACAGTTATATATTATCACTAATGTTAACAGTTTATATATTATCACTAATGTTACAGTTATATATATTACTAATGTTAACAGTTATATATTATCACTAATGTTAACAGTTATATATTATTACTAATGTTAACAGTTATATATTATTACTAATGTTAACAGTTTATATCACTAATGTTAACAGTTATATTACTAATGTTAACAGTTTATATCACTAATGTTAACAGTTATATATTATACTAATGTTAACAGTTATATCACTAATGTTAACAGTTATATTACTAATGTTAACAGTTATTCATAATGTTAACAGTTATATCACTAATGTTAACAGTTATATATATATCACTAATGTTAACATATTTATTACTAATGTTAACAGTTATATTACTAATGTTAACAGTTATATCACTAATGTTACAGTTATATCACTAATGTTAAAAGTTATATCACTAATGTTAACAGTTATATTACTAATGTTAACAGTATATATTATCACTAATGTTAACAGTTTATTACTAATTTAACAGTTATATCACTAATGTTAACAGTTATATCACTAATGTTAACAGTTATATATATTACTAATGTTAACAGTTATATTCACTAATGTTAACAGTTATATACTAATGTTAACAGTTATATCACTAATGTTAACAGTTATATATATTACTATGTTAACAGTTATATCACTAATGTTAACAGTTATATTACTAATGTTAACAGTTATATCACTAATGTTAACAGTTATATCACTAATGTTAACAGTTATATTTATTATCACTATGTTAACAGTTATTATTACTAATGTTAACAGTTATATATTATACTAATGTTAACAGTTATATCACTAATGTTAACAGTTATATTTATACTAATGTTAACAGTTTAATTATACTAATGTTAACAGTTATATTACTAATGTAACAGTTATATCACTAATGTTAACAGTTATATCACTAATGTTAACAGTTATATATTATACTAATGTTAACAGTTATATTATACTAATGTTAACAGTTATATATTATCACTAATGTTAACAGTTATATATTATCACTAATGTTAACAGTATATATTATTACTAATGTTAACAGTTATATATTAACTAATGTTAACAGTTATATATTATTACTAATGTTAACAGTTATATATTATTCACTAATGTTAAACAGTTATATATTACTATGTTAACAGTTATATATTATACTAATGTTAACAGTTATATATTATCACTAATGTTAACAGTTATATATTATCACTAATGTTAACAGTTATATATTATTACTAATGTTAACAGTTATATATTATCACTAATGTTAACAGTTATATATTATCACTAATGTTAACAGTTATATATTATACTAATGTTAACAGTTATATATTATTACTAATGTTAACAGTTATATATTATTACTAATGTTAACAGTTATATATTATTACTAATGGTAACAGTTATATCCACTAATGTTAACAGTTTATACTAATGTTAACAGTTATCACTAATGTTAACAGTTATATATTATACTAATGTTAACAGTTATATATTATCACTAATGTTAACAGTTATATTACTAATGTTAACCGTTTATATCACTAATGTTAACAGTTATATCACTAATGTTAACAGTTATATATATTATCACTAATGTTAACAGTTATATATTATTACAATGTTAACAGTTATATACTAATGTTACATATATCACTAATGTTAACAGTATGATCACTAATGTTAACAGTTATATCACTAATGTTAACAGTTATATCACTAATGTTAACAGTTATATTACTAATGTTACTAATGTTAACAGTTATATCACTAATGTTAACAGTTATATTACTAACGTTACTAATGTTAACAGTTATATCACTAATGTTAACAGTTATATTACTAACGTTACTAATGTTAACAGTTATATCACTAATGTTAACAGTTATATTACTAACGTTACTAATGTTAACAGTTATATCACTAATGTTAACAGTTATATCACTAATGTTAACAGTTATATTACTAATGTTACTAATGTTAACAGTTATATCACTAATGTTAACAGTTACATTACTAATGTTAACAGTTATATTACTAATGTTAACAGTTATATCACTAATGTTAACAGTTATATATTGTCACTAATGTTAACAGTTATATCACTAATGTTAACAGTTATATCACTAATGTTAACAGTTATATATTGTCACTAATGTTAACAGTTATATCACTAATGTTAACAGTTATATTACTAATGTTAACAGTTATATATTATCACTAATGTTAACAGTTATATTACTAATGTTAACAGTTATATCACTAATGTTAACAGTTATATATTGTCACTAATGTTAACAGTTATATCACTAATGTTAACAGTTATATTACTAATGTTAACAGTTATATCACTAATGTTAACAGTTATATTACTAATGTTAAGTTAATACTAATGTTAAAAGTTGGACACAATGTGTATTTTCCTCACTAGTTAATGTTAAATTCAGAGACACTGTTGTTATTTATAGAACAAAGTTAATCATTTCAGAGACGGCTACATTAGGCTAGCTCCCCCTTAGCTTAGCATGAACTTCATAGTTAGCTAACGTTAGCTAAAGCAGCAACATGTAGCTAAGCTAACACGCTTTGATGGAAACAAACAAGTTGCTCTTAGTGAAGATGGAAGTTTATAAACGTCACTTTAAATGTAGCTTAACCAGATAATGATACAGTTTATAAAAGCTGTTAGTGAACATTGAAGGAGACTCCTGAAGGGAGGAGAGCTTGAAGACACTAATGATAATGCTAATAGCTAGCTTCGTTAGCATTACTAATAACTTGGGAGGACTAAAAGTTAAACGGTAACTTGAGTTAACTACACTGATACCAGCATCAACTGTATTCATCATTACTGGTCTACCAACATGTGACAGCACTAGAACAGACTCACCTCTAGAAACACACCGACCAGCTACCTGCTGCTGCTAACACACCTGCAGTCTCTCGGCCACGTGCACAGGTACTAGCTACTGGAACGTGCACACCTGGTTAAATAGAGGTCACTGATCAAGTTCACTCTTTGATCTGAAGTGTACTAGTGATGGGAGTTCCGGCTCTTTTTAGTGAGCCAGATCATTTGGCTCAGCTCACTAAGAGTCGGCTCTTTCGGCTCCCAAACGACTCTTCATTTTACCTCTTCTTCCTTTTCATAATTCAGCCAAATTTAGCTTAAGCTGTTTTGACCTATGATTAGTGTGTGTGCACATATATCACTTAAATTATTCAATATAATTATACTAAACCTTATAATTTCCAGAATACCATAATTTTACATGCTGCTTCACCGACTGTCACTCATCTTTTCTGCTATTCGCGCACAGCACTCCTCTCTCTCTTTTTTCTCATCTGCTCCCTCCTGTTCTGTACCTGTAGATCGTCAGCGCCCCTCCCTGCCTGATGGTACATCCTTGTCTCTCATCACCTGATTGTTCGCACTGACGTCATTAACACAACATTCAGTCAGTCAGTGCATGGAGTGTGCATGGCGCGCAGAGGATCGTCCTATCATTCTGCCTGAATTAATTAAAGAAGAAAAAGAAACCACTTAAAAGTTTGCGACCCACACATCACTAAAGTGAAGGTCTACTGCTTTGTTGTTGTTTAATGTTGTTAGTTAGGCTCTTCATGAGAATGGAACATACCTACGGACATACAGATGGACAGACATAATGCCTTATAAAACCAATTAGATTTTGGAATAAATATCACACATACACTGTTTTTTGTTTTTTTTATTGAATTTTATGTAAATTAATGAATTAAATTAAATTCATACATAAACAAATGCCAAAAATAACACTGGGAACCCTTCCCGGAAAATATAGTAAACTAGTCAATGCAACAATATAATTTAACATACAGTGGTAGAGTGCCTATAAACACATTCACCCTCCGTGGACTTCATGTTTTACTTTTTCAACTATGAATCACGGTTGATTAATATTAAAAAAAGACTCATGTTAAAGTGAAAACAAAACAATTCTGACTTGCTTCCACTTTCCCATCCCAGTCCTGTCCATGAGCCAGAGTAAGAATTATGACTGGCTTTAGTTTGAAACTTGGTGCCATTAAAAGAATTAATCCACTGTGATTGAAAGTTATAAAACAATGAAACACTGAAAAGAGTGAATAGAGGCACTGCATATAAGCCTGAATAATGATGCTTATTGACGTTAAATTCCCTTACATTAAATATGTGCTTTTGAATGTGGATGAATGCTGAGTGCAAAAATAGATTTTGCATTAGAAAAAAAAAAATAAGATTGTCATTTTGTTCTCATCCATTTTTCACACAAACACTCTTTGACCAAAGCATACACACATTTTTTTAAAGCTTTTGTTACCCAACAAAAAGTTGAATCCACATAGGTAGTAACTCTATTGTTTTGTCCAATACTGGAACTGGTGGCCTTCAACCAGTGACTTTTCCCTCTAATCCAGTTACAGTTCTCCATCTCTATGTAAATAACATATGTGACAGAACCCTTGTTGACCTTTACCTCACGTAAACGACCCGTTCAAAACATATCATACCTCTCACTTTGTACATGTATATACTGTACACCCACACACTCACACACACTTTCTTTAACGCAATGTATACAAGCACATACCACAAACACATTACTAACAGTGAATGGGTAAACAGACACAAAAAGGAAATAATACACTGACTGTAACAAACGTTAAATGACTGCATGTTTTTCCATAGAAAAGGGATAAATGTGTTTGTATTGCTTTGGCCTGTTCTGTGAGCAGCCTGCTCGTGTTGTCCTCCTCTGGTCGTGTGGATGCAGAAGCATCCGAGAGCCACTAGACTGAACCACGGAGAGGACTTGGCAGCAGGGAGAAGATGAGGAAAAACCTTACGGATGTCACAAATGTCTTGTTTTCCTCACTTCTTCAGTTTCCAACCACCATCTCTCCTCATTTATTTCCCTTCCTGGTGGAGGCTTCACTTTAGAAAGTGTCTTATTGTGTGGGGAAGTCTGTGTCCTCTTGGTCCCATTTGCCAGAGGACAGGCACTCTTCAGTGTTGAAGTCCTGAGGGTTTACCCCAATGTCCAGGACCTGGGGGTTAGTGCGAGACTCAGCGAGTCTGGAGGAACAGAGGAAAACAGACATCTTATTAGAAACTGTCATGATGAAACCTGAGAAGTGACCAAACTAGGGCTGTCAAAGTTGACGCATATCCGTTTTAACGCCACTAATTTCTTTAACGCAATTGATCTTTCAGAGGTTTTAGCTCAGTTTTAAAGGTAGAGTGAAGGTACTCGCATCATATGAAACTAGAAAAACCTAAGGAATATGTACTAGATATGAGCTTGTTCCGAAGGAGGCTAAATAACGCTCCAAACTTAAACTAAATATTGGCGAGGAAAAACTGGCATGTCCATTCTCAAAGGGGTCCCTTGACCTCTGACCTCAAGATATGTGAATGAAAATGGGTTCTATGGGTACCCAAAAGTCTCCCTTTTACAGACAATACACTTTATGATAATCACATGCAGTTTGGGGAAAAGTCACAGCCAAGTCAGCACACTGAAACACTGACAGCTATTGCTGCCTGTTGGGCTTGAGTTTGCCATGTTATGATTTGAGCATATTGTTTTTATGCTAAATGCAGTACCTGTGAGGGTTTCTGGACAATATTTGTTATTGTTTTATGTTGTTAATTGATTTCCAATAATAAATATATACATACATTTGCATTAAGCAAGCATGTCTGTCCACTCCCATGTTGATAAGAGTATTAAATTCATGACAAATCTCCCTTTAAGGTACATTTTGAACAGATAAAAAAATGTGCGATTAATTTGCGATCAATCCCATTTAACTATGGACAATCATGCAATTAATCACGATTAAATATTATAATCGATTGACAGCCCTAATTATTACTATTGACAATTCATTACATTTAAAAAGCTTGTGAACAACTTGTGAACAATGGTAAGTACAGTGTGTACAGAAAGTATGGACACAAACATGACTAATAAACATAGTGGCAAACCTATTTGTAATTAAAAGAATCATGATTTTAAAAATAAAAATAATAATAAAATTCCCCTTTTGTGAACTAATCATGACAACCCAATATGAGACCGACCCTAAAATGCCTATTTAAACACAAACATGTTAGACCTCCATGTGAACACGCAGTGTTTTTCATTCACCTCGACATTTCTCATTGGGTGTCATGGCACTAACAGAGCAAAGCAAAAGCTGATGGATGTGAGACGGAGACACATAACACACTTGTGATGAAGACGTGGACACACTACATCAGGTTCTGTGGCAGTGAAACGTGTCTCATGAAGCTCAGGGATGGATCAAACTGTGGAGTGACAATGAGGAGTTTTCCCCCCTTGATGTATCTCTAATTATAATCATACAAGACTTGTTAATGGTAAAAGAAAGCGTGAAACTACATGAGTCTTAATCGATCTGGATGAACACTGATATCCAGGAAGATGAGCGGGCTTGAATAGTGGGTTGACTAGGGGGAGAATGAGGTGGAGGATCACTAGATCCAGTGAATGACATCGTTACCTGAGTAGGTTTCAAAGCTATCCAGACTGCGGCTGGGGGTGCAAAGGAAACATCACAAGTCAGCCAACAATGAAACTATTCTGAACAGCCTCATAATAAAGTGAGTGGATACATTTATGTGGCCACAGTGTGACTTTATGCCCGATTGTTTATGCTTTAACACGAGGCCATAACATTGGGGTTAACCGGAATTAGAAAACGGGACCGTTTTGCCTCAATCACTGCCAGACTGAAAACACATGCACATCAAACTGACTTTTTCCTCTCTATGATTAACAGACACTTAAAGGGGACATATAATGCTCATTTCCAGGTTCATACTTGTATTTTGGGTTTCTACTAGAACATGTTTACATGTTTTAATGTTCAAAAAACACATACTTTTTCGTCATACTGTCTGACTGAATATACCTGTATTCACCCTCTGTCTGAAACCATAGACTGTATATAAGAAGTAGACGTAAACCAAACACTGAATAAGACATTTTTAGGCGACCCTAAAGGTTATAATTAGCTTTCAAGAACAAACTGTGAAAGGGTTAAAGTTGTAAGACGAAAACACGGACAAATCGTGGTAGCAACCTGTCAATCACAAGGTAGCCCCGCCCTAAAGCGTACCCTGCTTTATGGTCTATTTGACTCTAAAAGAGTCAAGAGTAGAAAGTTTAAGGCACTTCCACATTGGCTTCACTTTTCAGACCCAGAGGTTGCCCACTGGTTTTTACTATGTTCACATGCTTTAAAAGTAAAATAAACCACATTATTTTTCTCATACTGTCTGTCTGAATATACCCGTATTCACCCTCTGTCTGAAACGCTCCGTTTTAGTGCCTTTCCCTTTAAGTCACCCTCCCAAAAAGCCCAGTCTGTTCTGACTGGCTTGCGAGAAAAATATGATGCACCTTTGCAAAGGTAGTTCTCAAGCTGTGGGTGATATATTCTAACGTGCCTGTATGTGACATGGGAAGGCGAGCCAAATCTGAATGGCTTGTTGAATCACATTATTTCTGATCCAGGCAGCCCACAAAAAAACTGCCTGGTTTAATTATTATTAATTTCACAGTTTGTGGGTTGGTAGACGATCCAGATACCCAAATGTATGTGGGAAAGCACTGAAAAGGTGAGTTTTATATGATATGTCCCCTTTGAGAGGCTTTAACATTTAACTTTAACAGTGACCAACACTCCACAGCCAGCAGATGGCAGTGCAGTCTCTCAAATAGCAATAAAAATGATTTCAACACATGAATTTATCTGCAACTCGTAGCCAAAAGTACAGAAAGAAAACATCTCATCTAAGAGAATTTAAACACCGCTCATCAAAAATAAACAGGAATTAAAGTGAAGAACGGCCTCGTTGAACCTCAGAATTAAAACTTTGTTGTTGCAGTAAAGGAGCAGTTGCTTTTTATGATGCCTGTTACATGATCTCTATTTTATTGGGAGGGAGAGGAGGCCCTGGTGCCTGTGATGTTTACATAATGAGTACTTTGATAAAAATTTATGAGTGCATAATCTGTCAGTAGGCGTAAAGAATAAAAAAAAACAATCCCTCCCAGTTTCAAAGTAGCCGTATATGATGCATGTGTTTCTAAAGTTTAATATAACTTACACTCTCTGACCGCAGATCTCTGTTGTTTTTTTTATCTGAAACAGTATTGTGGAGGAGCTTACTCGAGGCACGTTTATGTTCCACAACTATCAATTAGTCTGGAGCTTATTTCAATCCTCACGCAAAATTGTATGTGCCACACGCTAACTATCAGGTACCATCATTCTGTAATATTCTCATTCACAGAGTCCTGAATTGCCTCCTCTCTGACCCCAACGTCACCCAGTAAAATCAGCTTCTTCTGACGGACAAGGACGTCAACGTGGTCCTCGGGCCCGCTGACTTTCCTTCAATTACAGAAATCTACACGTGGATGCATCTGTGCTTACGCCGGGAGCATCCTCATTAAATCACAGCGCGGGAGATAAACGGCGTCAGGGTGTAATTACAGTGTGTGCAGACAAATAATCATCTGATAACGCAGCTAAAATGGCCTCTTAGCGCTTGATTACAGGGACCGCGGAGCCCATTCTGCCTTTCACTAAATGAAAGCGAGAGAATCGGAAGCCCGCTGTTCAATTAGCAGAGGGAATGAAAGGCAGGGCCGAAGGAAATAAATGCACTAATAAAGTGTTGAATGAGTCCGAAACAAATGTCTGTAAACGGTTGCGGCGTGCGACCTGAGAGCAGACCACCACGGCTTATCGGAGTGTGCTGCTGATTCAGACTAAATTGAAACGTTAATCACAGTGGACTCCATTCAGATAAGTTTGATGACAGCATAGGAAGAGTTTAAGCAATTCCAATAGAGCATAGACAATGGAATTTCCTGTCAACCATGAACCTGCAAATTATGAGACCTGACCTTTATCCTCACTCAAAAGAGAAATACCCCGCACAATAAGTTACTTTCCTGTGGGTTTGTGATATAAATACCGAGCAATGTGTCCCTTAGCCGCACTCAACTGTAATCACAGGCTTTTTTGAGCTCATGTGAAATCAGTATGTGGGCCTGAGATGATGGTAAACGGAGCCTACAAAAGCAGCACGACTCAGGGCGGGTGGCGGCTGCGTCAGGGACTGTAAACTGAGCCCGTCTCCTGCCCGTGGGAGCGCACCGGGGTGAACCGAGCAGAGGGAGAGGCAGCGATTATTGCTAGAGCAGCCCAAACCGCAGGTAGCTATTTCTAGCACGGCAGCCTGCGTGGCTGTTTGGCAGAGCGCCGGGCCTTGAGGGAAAACCCAAATCCACACTGGTTCTCACCTTGAGAAAGCTTCGTCCAGACCGTCCTCCAACTCCTGCCACACAGAACATACACACATTGGTTATAAAATGTCTTAAGAGATGATAAGTAACAGTGTTTATTCATGAGATGTTAATGCATTCGCCCACACATGTACACAGTCACCTCTCGCCACTTTTCTCACGTGGTCTTGGGAGGTTAAACTAGGCTACTCGCAGCCCACACCCTCTCCAGCTATGTGGCCATTTGATAAGGCCCCCTTCTGTTCAATAGGCTATTGTCTGACTCTGTGTAGCAGCTGTACAACTGTAGAATCCACTTCTTTGAATAAAACAGGTAGAGTACATCACTGGGAACTAATTAATCAGTTTTTCCAGCATGGCATTCTTCTCTTCACTCTTCTCTTATCAAGCCTGAACAGCTGAAACTTACGGACCAGCCTGATTCTTGTCCTTACCCATACAGTATTGTTGTTCTCTGAGGCGCGATTATGCGCCATAAAGGGATCCGAGTCGGTCTGCTTTGTTCCTGAGTGGACCAGCGCCACGTTGGCTCCCTCTGCCAAATCCAGAAGTTTTGCTGTGGCTACCTCTGTAATACAAAACAAACACGTTTGATAAATTAAAAAGGCAGAATGAGGAGGATTTCCCTTAAAAAACCATGTAAAAAAATATAAAATATTCCCTCTCAAACATCACTTATGACCCACTAGAAGTGTGTGTTGATGTCTGTATCTGCAGTGACCCTGCCCTCTGTCTGGAATTTATTATTTTGCTGTGTTCAGGACGTTTCTGTGCGTCAACCTCAGGGGGAACACCGCCCAAATTAAGAATTCCAATATGTTATTTCCACTGCTGAGGAAAGTTCAATTAATAATGTGTGAAAAATGAGCTTCTATCTCTAAAAGCCAGAAACCAGAGAAGTAAGTAACTTGTGATGTCATCGGGTATAAAGTCTGGAGCTGCTTAGACAATGAATGGGGGACTGATTCTGTACCCAAATGAGTTTTATTCTATTGTAGTGTTGTCAGTAGTGAAACAGAAAATGTAGCCATATACTCAGATCCTTCCCCTGGGTGCTCTCAGTGTCATCTAGAACATCCCTCCCATTCATTGTCTATGGAACAGCTCCATATTTTATACCCGATGACTTCACAAGTTTGAGTTTTAGCACTCTCGCTTTTGGATTTGGGAGAGAGTCGTTCATGTTTCTAAACATTTTGGACCGTTTTAGACCATAGGAATAAGATGTACCAATTTTGAAAATGAGCGTAGCGTTCCCCATTAACCATTTGATAGGATCCTGTGATTATAATACTGTACACAGCATGCACAAAGTCTAAGACGCCTCGCTATTGGTTATGGTCCATTTTTTCTTATTAAGCCTCTAATGTATCTCACTGATGCAGCCATCTGTGGATTGTCACATATGATAAGTGAGCATGGAGTAACCCCCTGACTTGCACGCCTGACCATGGTGACACCACTGATGTGTAATGGGATTGGCTTCTAATGGCCTTGCCTGATGATTAATGTGTGTCAATAATGTGTGTCAACACTAATTTCTGTCTAGTCTAATGTTGTCCCCTAGAGAACAGTGAAAGCTCAATGACACTTCTAATGCCAGCACAACTCAACTCTTCTAGGCTGAAACTTAAAACCCTCAAATGACCGTTTCCCTATTTTCTATGTTCCCTCAAAAGAGAGGCTCACATACAAGTGAGTCAGCGCATAATAGCAATTCCCTTCGACTTGTCCTCTCTGTCAACACTGGCTCAAAAGGCATTGAGGGTATTCTGCTGTTATGAAGAAGGAGTTATTGGCTGTCATTCATGGGGAAAGAGAGGGGGAGATCAAGACTCATCTGGTGGTAATATCCCAAAGTGAACAGCTTAGACATTTATTAAAGGTGCTAAATGCGAAATTGGGAGCATATCTATATCTACGGCTCTCAACATGGAAACAGATGAGCTGGCCGATCGTAGCTAACGGTGCTAACGACGCTAACAGTGAAAACTACGGCAACAGTGCTGACGGAGCTAACAGTGTTAACCTGTAACCTAACCTGTATCAGCTGTAACCGCCGTATGAGAACAGTGCAGAGTGGCGGACGTGAGCTGGCTAGTGGGGCACGCTCACATGCACTAAAATGCACGCGCTGGCAAGTCAACAAAGCACAAAGGAGCTCGGATTACAATGCACACACAGGGAGAGTGACTTCATTCTCTGCTCAGGTAGACATTATTCCTCTAAATCTTTATACAGTGAATAGTTGTTTGCTGCTATGTTAAAATATTGCTCTGGATATTGTATAGAGAACCTTTAACTAGAGCTACAACGATTGGTTGATTAATCAATAAAAAAAAAAAGAATCAGCCAAACTATTTTGATAACCGGTTATAAGTGTTTCTGTAATTTTTCAAGCAAAAATGCCAAATATTTGCCATATTTTACTCACTGACTATGAAAACATCATACATTTAGAAAGAAAATTTTGTACATTTTGTAGCCTACATTTTAAGTTTCAAGTTAAATGCATCAATCTTGTGCACTTTGAGAGCAAAATGAAGGGGCCAGATCTATGAAGATTTTGTGTTCTAGTAAACATTTAAACATAAACACATTGTACAGTATATATATGAATGGGGATGACACGGCAAAAAAGTCACACCCACTAGGCATGGTAAACGAGATGGGGTCCAGGCGAAAGTGCACCGCTGTAAAGGATAGCGGAGTGTTGGATTTACAACACGAGACAAAACAAGAGTGTAATTGCGAAACCGAATGCAGCACAATAATCGTTTTATGTTGATTATCTTGTTTACATATCGTTGAAAGCCAAAATCATGATTGAAATTGAACTTTGATCAGTTGCCTTATATGAAAGTAAATGAAATATCTTTCACTTTTGGACTGTTGGTCGGACAAAACAATGTGAAGATGTCACTTTGGACTCGGGCAAATTATGGAGAGCATTTTTCACTATTTTTTTTTATTTTATAGACTAAATGACTAATCAATTAATTGAGAAAATAACCAGCAGATTAGTCCTACATTTAACCCCGAGAAGAGGAGAAGACTGAGAAACAATGATCAGTATCAAGCAGGCTAAATCCCCGAACAATCAGGGTGACACAGGAAGAAGTGGCATTTGTGTTGTGTAGCCACTGTAAAAGGGCCTGGCGCCGGGAGAGAGCAGAGGGTATCATGTCTCATAAATAAAGCTGACTCACCTCTGACAACGGCACTGATCCCGAGAGTCTCTCTGACACAGTGCCGTGCCATTTGATCAGCCAAAGTGAAGGGTACATAAATGTAACCTTCTCATAGCTCTAAAGCCCCGCTGTCCCCAATCACTGCTTTAGGGCTGGCGCTGAAAACCTCTGGCAGGACGGAAACGCTCGGCCGGTTTTAAAAGGCACTCAGAAGCTTCTACCGTGCATCACTCTGCTGTGCAATTACGGCAATTTGCTTTACAGAAATACAGTCCGCTGGCAGCCAAATGACCCACTGAATGGTCAGCGGGATAATCTTTAGTCCAAAATGTACACCAAGCCTCTGTGTTGCCAGAATCGGATTCCAAGTCCTACTTTGTTGAGTCTTCTCACAAGGGATCAGCCTTTAAACCTGTGTTGGCCAAACACATTCAGGCCCACAGCCCCAAATAAAGTGTGAGCAGATTAAGAGAGATCTCTCTCTGGCTGGAGGCCATCTGGCTGGGCAAGAGGCCGGGGGGGTTAAGCCATAGGCCATATATGCCATATAGGTGGTCGCCTAGGGCGCCACCTTCTGGGGGGGGGCTGGTTGGCACCCTTCCTCATTTTCTGCATTGAGGTAACAAATGAACAAATAAATAAATAAATAAATAAATACATTTTTCACCTCTGTAACTCTCGCTGTAGTGAAACTGACTAAACACTTTTAAGCCAACAATATCAGGGACCAATTGTTTATTTATATTATAATAAATACAGTTATTTATGAAAATTTAAAAATCTGATTTTCGCCTAGGGCGCCAAAAGGGCTAGAGCCAGCAGTGGCAAGAGAAGCAAGCTCAGTACAAAGCTGACGTTTTCAGATGTTGTTGGAGCTGCCTGCTAAAAAATGTCTGCCTCTCCCGAACTGAAACCTCCAGTACCAAGAGGATCAATACAGCTGCCACTTATAAAGTGTGACAGGAAAAAGGCACGCACAAAACAGACGAACGCAGAGAAAGCATTATGGGGAATAAGTGAACAGCCATTGTGCCTCAGGCAACAGGATGCTCCTCATCTCATTGTATCTTGGCTGTGGACAATATATGGAACTAATAATGCCTTAAGGTTGTCTTGCTCACTGGATGTCAACATCATGTTTAGAAGGCATGACCCTCGTCTCAAGTCCTGGAATCTTCGAACAATAGAGGTCACATAAAATGTAAGCCTCTTTCATGCTCTTTGTACAAACAGGACTGTAATTGTGCTTCCAGCGTGAGACACAATATAGCTCTGTTATCATGAAATGTCGTGGGGATCGGTAAACCGAGACTTGTTTTTTAATGGAGCTACAACACGGCGAAGGGGATTTCAAATTAAAAACGACCATCATCATTGTAATTATCATCATACATAATCACCTCAAAATGTCATCTGCTGTTCATTGTAATGACGCTAGCGAGAAAGAATAACTGCAGATTGTTTTCAGCTGACCCGCAGCCTCCATGTAAGCCAACCTTTTGACAAGTGGCTGAATACTCTTCCTTCCCCCCCCCCGGAGGCTACGATTACTGTGACAGAGAGGGCGAGGGAGAGAGAGAAAGAGAGACGTGATGATGGGTGACATGACTCACCTCCTCCCTTCAGGCTGCCCAGGCTGGCCGAGCTGTCCGACTGGGAGTTGCTGGCTCCTTCTCCGTCTGAACCCGACTTCACTCGCTTTTCTTTCTCTGTGCAGGGTGGAGGAGGAGGACAAAAAAAAAGAAGAGAAAAAGAGCAGTCAGTGAAAGACGAGCGAACTATGATTCAGGCGCTTGTAACCACAGGGTGAGTTACTAAGGGAACTGTTTACTTTTCTAGCTGCTAACCAAGCATATAATGAGTGTAAACAAATCAGCAGCAGTAAATTGGAAGATAAGGTTAAGGCCATTACTCAAGCCATCTGCCAGCTGAAACCTAGAGGGCCTGGGCTTCAAAGATTGCAGCACACATACTTCATACAGCAGTTAATACGGTAACTGCAGCATTTAAATCGTGTGGGCATGGCATCTGGGTCAGATGGATAACAGGCTCTGCTCTCTCTCCAAACATTCTCACCTGCTAGGAAGAAGCTTTTCCACAAAGTGCAGCTGATAACACCTTTCATTGCATTTCCTGCTCTCTTAAACTAAGTCTAGAGTATTTACAGGCCCCCTCATTTCTCAAGCATTTTAGATCACTCCTTTGCACTGAAAGTTAACCTCGGACTAAACACACTTGAGTAGGGATGCACCGATACCGGATCAGATATCGGGCCGATGCTGACTCAAACAGCTGCATTGGATATCAGTGACAATGGGGTTGATCTACTAAATTCAATTCTATGTTTATATACTATACATTACAGACTGGAATTTTAATTCCTGTTTAGGTTTTGACCAATTTGTTGCTGCATTAAAACGGTTTACACCTGAATTGTAATTCATGTTAACTTTGAAGATTTTTTTTGTTGGTGTTCAATTTATTATTTTAATAATAAAGAACAATTCACTAAATTGATGTTATGTTATCTATATATTTATAGAGTGCTACAGGAATGAGTCCTAAAACCCAGAAATGAGTTAGCATTTTAGCACTTCCAGTTCCCTCGTCTCAAAGTCAATGGGTTTTTAGTTAAATGGCTGAAATAAGGTCTGTGGTTAACACAAGCCGAAGATATTTTATGTTTTGTTCTACCATATAAAATATATCAGTAAATATCCCACTCCCCTAGCCTAACGTTAGCTTTTTAATTCTGCCGATTGCATGTACACGTCAAAAATCATAAAAGTGGTGTTCATTTGTTGAGAACGTGTAATTATCATAAAAGTTTGTTTACCACAGAGCTTATTTTCTGCAAAGTCCAAAACCCAGTGGAAAAATCCCATTGGCTTTTTGTCAAAGGAACCAGGGCGATGCTAACTTCGTGGTTGGCCTACAAAAAAAAACATCATCCTTGGAGCACTCTATTTGTTACATTTTGTTTTACAAAGTTAGGAAAGTGATGTTTAAGTCAAGCCTCATGTTGTCTTACACATAAAAGAATGATCCCAGTCTCTTCCACACAGTGAGGCATACAGCTTATAAACACTGGTATCAGATCGGTACTCAGTATCGGCCGATACCCAAAGCCCAGGTATCGCTATCGGTATCAGGATTGAAAAAGTCGGTGCATCCCTACACTTGAGACTAATCTATACAGCCTCTCCACAAAAACATGAAATATTCTCTTCTATTGTACAATTCACTTTTCAACTACAACACTTGTCAACTTATGCGTCCTACATTTATTTCTTTAATGTCACAGTCTTTGGAAATGCACTGTAACAATATCACAGTGTTATGGTGGATCCCCTTCTTTCAAATATTATAGCCCCACTATCATTTGAAACAGCCTTCCTAAAAATGATATAAGATCCTATAAAAATATTTCACCTGTTGTAATTAAGTTAAGTCAGCTCTCACCTCTGTCGTGCGCATTACGAGGTGCATAAGCACCATCAAAGTTTGATTCACTACTTCTGAAATTGTTGGCTCTGACAGAATAATCACTGTTGTGCGGCTGCATTTTCCTCGTTACGATAAAGAGGAACATTGTGAGGACATCAGTTTCTGCAGGGACGGCATGTTTGTTCCTCTGCATCCCCCACAAAGTCAGTCTCAAATATTATTCTGTTTTTGACAAAGCAATCTTTCAATCAGTCAATCACTCCCAAAACATCTCTCCTCTCACAGAATATCTCTGTCAGAATGGCATCTCCCGACAACGTCTAGCAGGCTAGGACTCCTCTGGCGCAGAAATAGGTGTGATTTCCTAAGTTAAAGGACCAGTGTGTAACAATTTGGGGGATCTATTGGCAGAAATGGAATATAATATAAAGTATATATTCTTTAGTTGTTGTGTTTTCATTAGCTTAGAATGAGCCATTTATATCTACATAGGTAGCGGGTCCTCTCCACAGAGTCCACCATGTTTCTACAGTAGCCCAGAACGGACAAACCAAACGCTGTTAACTTCTCCTGCTTGGGTCGGAGTCGATAACGTTACTTGCTCCCATCGCTGCCGCTCTCTCTCTCTCTCTTACTTCACCACTCACTGCCCATGTACACACACTCTAAGCACTCCAAACTTACAACAACTGACTCTAGAGAAGGCCATTCGCGTTTTCGTGTCGGCCACTGTAGCAATCCTACACGCTTGGCACGTTGGAGAAGTTGTAATCTGCAACCTCACCGCTAGATATCGCCAGATTCTACACACTGTTCCTTTAAGAACATTGATCAAATACTTTTACTCCTGGTCCTAAAAGTAGGACCCAAAAATGTAGAGCTGCCCCCTCTTAGTCAATTAATCGGTCGTTTTGGTCTTAGTCGACTAAGATTTCTTTAGTTGATTAGTCCTTTTTAATGTCTTTTCATGCTGAATGACTTATTTCCAAGAAACTTATGAACACATCTCTGGTAAACACAAGATTTAAAGCGGTGCTTTTGTGTGATCCTTTGTGGAGAAACTCAGTCTGTCTATCAACAAATCGATTAGTCGACAAAAATTGTATGAGTGTTAGTCGATTAAGAATTTCTTTGGTCGAGGACAGCCCTACAAAAATGTGCCACCGTGTGAATTTTTGGCCAGTTAAGAGTGATCTCCTGCTCTGAGACGCTTGATAAACACGGGCCCGGTCCACCCTCAAATGCATATAAAGACCAATCTCTGCCTACTAACTAAAATATCACCATGTCCCATGATGTGAAAGTTAGGCGGATGCTCATACAAATCAAGAACTGAAACAGGAAAACACAAGACCTTCTGAACAAGTGTGAACTCCCCGAGGGGGCCAAGATACTGACCCACTGTAACTCAAGCTTTCCATACTGTGGCTACAGATTAAATGTCCATTTCTCTCTGACAAAGATGCGCTTATAGCAATGAGGTGTTTTTGATTTCATCATCATCATCTAAAAAAAAAACCATCCCATTTCCCATGAGCCCAGGTAGCTTAGTGATAGCAGTGCTACAAAACTCTCCCCAGGGCACCTGTCTTCCCCTATTGCCTCTCCAGTGCATTCGTTTTCAGCATGCTAAACAAGGAAGCAACTTTAAAGATATGCGAGTTCAAAGCTAGCTGTGGTGTTTACAGTGCATATTCTATGAACACAGATTTATGAACAGAGACGGGAGCAGTAATATACAGAGGAATGTGGGTCAGGAATGTGTGGTGGGCTGCGGAGAACCACTGTGGGTGGTGGAGGAGAATTTGTGAGAAACAGAGGCAGCAAACTAGACAGACATGCAGCAGATACCCCTTCTCCCTGCCTTGATCCTCCGGGGTCTTGTAACTTTAATGAAACAGACTCGAAAGGATTTTTCCCCCATCTCTCTATCTCCCTTTCTTCTTCTTTTCAACCACAAGAGAAAACCAAAACTTCTTTCTGAAAAAAATATGCTTCCTTTCCCATCCATAACCCCACCAACCAGCTCAGCATCAGTTCTCCTTGAATCATCAGTGACACCGTGCTGAACTAGAAGAAAACAGCTCGGCAAATTAGCAGCTTATTGGGCCCGATTTGAAAAAAGAAGATGAGGAGAGGTGAAGAATGGCGAGAGGAGGAAAAGAGCAAGCAAGACATAATTTAAAAAAAGAAATGTGGGGGATTAAAAGTAGCAGTGAGGAGGCAGCAGACTTAATATTCAAAGTTACAAACAACCAAATAAAAGAGGCGTGAGGCGAGGAACCCGTGGCCTTGATGTTGGGAAAAATAATCCCTCCGCGGTATGGAAACGTGCCCACGTTAAAGCATTCCCACACACCACAGTAGTGGAAGAAGAGGGAGAAATGTGGAGTAAATAAAAGAGGCTGCTGGAATTCTCATACAGTGCAAGTGTGTCTCTAAAGGACTGAATAAATAAGCTCTGAGACAGGATCAATGGCACTGACATTGAATCTGTCAGGGGGTTGAGCTCCCACTGACACGCGCGTACAATCATTTTCCTTTCTCTTTTTACACACTCCCCACCCCGACAGCCCCCTTGTGCCCCGCCTTTCATGCTCTCTTGCCCTCTCTCTCCTCATCCCCCATCCCCCTCTTCTTCACCCGTCTCCCTCCTTTATAATAAGCAGAGACGCGTGCTGTGACGGGGGGGAGGAGAGGGAAAAGAAAATAACTCGACAGGGGGGGTCAAGGTGCCAGGTGCAAAACAATACAGACAAAAGGAGAATCACAAAATTCAAAGGACGCCTACGAGGAAACACATGTTAAAGATGGTGAAGATTGAAGGGGGGGTTGTGGTGCAGCAACCACTATTATGTGGCAAGAGCTGCTCATTTACGCTGGAGTCATGCATGCAGTAAATTACATGCATGTTCTTGCTGAGCTGTACAAAAGAATGTGCGACACCGTCCTTATACAGCACTTTGATTGCCCGCTGTGTCCACGGTGGTGCCTGAACACGCACTGTCTGCCTCAGTGAAGTCTACTATTTAAAAGGTGCCTATTTAAAAGGGATGTGAGAATCAGAAATTGCTTATTAACAGGGACACTTGTGGCCGTTAAGTCAACAACAGTCAGCGTCCCGTTGCTCGAAGCTTGTGCTCGCACTACGTAGACGCAAGCGAGCATCGGTCAAAACAATGAGGCGACACACGAGACGGAACGTGACTGATCGTTTGTTGGCGTTAGCAGACTCCATTTGTAACCTAAACGTTAGCTATGGTTGCACACTGTTTGCCCTGAGGTGGAGCTTAAGAGAGTAAAGGCACTACCGAGCGCGCATGACGTCGCATCCGTTAACTTTTCCCGGAAAAAAAGTCTAATTTTCTAGGTTAGGTTACAACCTGTTCACACATTAAAAATGTTTATACCTGTAAAAACTTAACATATAGTCCCTTTAAAGAATGCTTTTCAAGTTTGACATAAAACGGAAAAAACAAAAAATGAGGAGAAAAAGGAAAATTTTTGCAGTAAAAGATCAAATCTATCCAGGGAAAATCCCAGCTCGCACACATCTGAGTCCTGTTCTCCCCGTAAAAGGAAAAGATTTACCTCCAGTCGGCCCACCTCTGCCCCGGGCTAACCTTAACTCCTCTACACCTCCTCCCCGCGTCGATACCTAAATGAGTCTTTAACCATGACGGAGTTGTCTGTAATAAAGAGGCGCTGCTAAACTAAAACAGGTCTCTCTGGTCGATGATTTAACCGCTGTGGGGTTCAATCAATGAGGACATTCCTCTGCTGTATGCGAGTGTGTGTGTGTGTGAGCGAAGGACAACATTGACTGGCAGGAGCAGCCGAGCAGCTCTCCACTATTTCACATGATGACCCCTTTAGAGGGTGTCAAGGCCAAGACCAGGGAGACACAGGAAAATTTATGTTTCCACATTGTGCAGGAAAGAGGGAAGATGAAAGTGTGTATACAGTAAACAGAGAGAATAACAACAGTGGGGGAGGAGAGGAATGTTTTAACTCATCCGTCACACTCCTATAGTTGTCGGGGGCGACCATGCGTACCTTCCTTGGCAACCTGCCAGAATTCAAACGCCACTCTGAAAGCCTGAGCCACCGTTAGGGTTACCGCCTGGGCCTGTCGGGAGGGAAGCACAGAGACCAAGAGTGAGACAGAGGGGATAATGTGAGAGAATAAAAGGAAGATGAGTAACGCTTATATTATGCATCTCATCCACGTGCAGGAAACTCAAGGAAGCTCGAGGAGCTATGATGACCGTGATAAAAACAGGAAGTGACAACCAACAGAAGAGGCTACTTGAGCAGGAGGAAGAGAAACCCGTGGGCTTCATGACATGTTGTTTATATAACTGGGAGGATACGTGGCCTTTTGGCCAGAACTAAATTAGTAAGAGGAAGGAAAAGGAGGGTGTGGCTCACTCGTTCTGCAAACCTCCAGGGATGGAGGGAATGCCAGAGAGAGGGACGACAGCCTCCCCGCCCTTCATGTTCTCACTCCTCGTCTTTCACACGACTTAATACTCGGGCATTTGCATGCATACAAGTAAAGCTTTGACTCCTAGTAGCGGTGCAGTTGTTCTGAGGACTCTTTACAACATCTGCATAAAGTGCTTTACACAGGTTTGCCGGGAGCAACAGCTGAATACCTGAATGCAGAATCCTGCACCTTAAAGAATCTGTCGCCTACATTTGTAGCTGCAGCCTGCAGCCTTATTTCACTATTTATATGTAACCAATGGCATTAAAGGAAAAGTTCAAGATTATTTGCTTTCTTGCTGAGAATTACTTGGAAATATCAATACCACTTTCACGTCTAGAGTATATGCTCAATATGAGAACTGATACTTTGGTAACAAGTCCATACCAAAATTCTGAAAACGTGATGGTACTTGTTTTTCTACAGTACCGCTGGTACCGTAGGCACTGGGGATCAGGGCTCAGGTGACTAGCGGTGTCTCATTGTCCCAGAGACAATAGAAAATGTCCCTGATATGGCTACACTATGAACAACAAATCTGTGTTAGCAAGAGGAGAGCTTGTTAACATTAGCTGTTAGCAGCCGGTGGGCAGCACAGCCCTGCTTGGCTAAATAATGGAGCTAACAGCTACCGTACGGAGGTTGCAATGCGTTATATAATGATACATTCAGGCTATATTCAGTAAAAATGACTACTGGGCGAAGGTAAATTATAACATTATCATGATGTGTTCAAATGTAATCTTGTAAAAATGTAGTGTTTGGCAAGAAACTTGAAGCGGATCATCAGGGATTAATAATAAATTAATTGTTATTAGTAATTAGAGTGTATGTTGAATTACATGACATTTATTGTTTTCTTTTAGTTCTTTACCATGGTATCAAATTGGGTATCGGAAATCCTGGAATTTCACTGGTATTGGTATCGACTACTAAATTTCTGGTATTGTGACATCCCTAAAACAGATAGCATGGCTATTTATTTTAAATGAGAAACCACCTATCAGAGTCTCCGAAGCATACTAATCAACATGTTATATCTGTTTATTCTGTTCATAAAAAATGACACGTAAACACAACAACTTCTGGTTTTATGAAGGGGTTATGTGCGAGAATATTTCTTTAGCCAGGTGCAGTGACTTTCTGAATAATTAATTAGTGAGCTTTAAACATGCAGATTTTTTTGTTTTACTTCAGACAGAGTCCAGTCTACTCTCTTTCCCCTTGTTTCCAGTCTGTATGCTAAGCTAACCTACTGCTGGCTGTAGCAGCTGTAACAGACATGTGAGTGGTATGAATCTTCTCATCCTACACTTGGCAAGAAAGCAAATAAGCGCCTTTCCTATAATGTTCAATTATTCCTGTATTTAGGAATAACAAATGGAAAGAGCAGTAAACTTTATATGTAGTATTGTGGATTCAGTTAGTTGCAAACTCTTTGTGTCCATTTGCAGAAGGGGAGTATGTGAAACTTTCTTTTTCATACAGTGGCTCACAGTATTGGAACATGTAGTTGCACAAACTCAGTTACATACCATTTTTCTCTTAGTGCAGAGGAAGGCGTGACACTCCAGAGTCTCATTGTGTTGGCTCTGGACGATGTAGGCGAACACTTTGTCATGCATCTTGTCCGCCGTGCAATATGATATTCTGCGGAAGAAAAGAAAAACACACACAGATGCACACGCTTTAATAAAAACTCATCTCAGATCAAGTGGGGCCGTCGTGCAACTTCATCTGCACTAAGCCCTTAAGCTAGTCCAGCAATCTGATTCTAACTGTTCAATCTAGCATTTCTCTAAACTGCTGTATAAAAAAAAAAAAAATCCCTGCCATTCTTGAAGCCAGCTGCACTCACAATCTCACTGCACATGATCAAACAACACACCCCAGCTGTGTGCAGGTACCGAGCTGAACAATGTCATGTGTTTGAATGGAACACGTGCGCGGAGGACATCTGTGCCGTTTCGCCAGAGGGATGACGTTCCTTTCTGCTTTCTTTCAAGTTACTACATCACACTCCCACTGTGTCTACCTGCTTAACAATCACGACACACTGCTTTAAATTACAGCTTTTAGATTGGGCCTGGCTCCTGTAAGGTGCATGAAAAGACTCACGCAGACAGAGGTTTCCTGTGTCGTTCTGGTGTAGGAGGTCATCTACTGCACTGAGGTGTTTTTCTGTGTCGCATGTGAGAGACGTATCAGTCTTGCTTGTCAGTCTCAGGTGCAGAGCAGGGATTTAAATTAAGCTGTAATGCTCCACAAATAGCTTTTCTCCACTATTTGATCATCGTGTTATCCCCCTAATACCGAAGTGACGGGTACACTGGCCAGTTGGGGAGGGAGACCCAAAACGATGGAGGAGGGCTATAATGACTGTCTGCCATCTGTCCTTCCTTTCCCCTTCGAGCTGCTCAAACTTCACTGTGTGACAGCCACACACTCGGTTAACTAATGACTAAGGAATAGAAGATGTGGATGTAATAAATAAATAAATAAATAAATAAATAAAAGCGAGGGAGGAAAAGTTTAAGAATCACAGCTGCAGTCTGCACAACACAAAATTTACGGGCAAATGTTTGGGAGGGAGGGCGTCAGGGAAATTGGGTGTCTAGGCAAATTCATTTCTTTTATTGGTCATCCATCTTCTCAGCAGATGTCCGGGGAGGAAGGCTCCAGTGGGGTGTGAGACACAACCAGCTGCTTTATGTCTTCACTCCATTCTGAGGTCACAGCTGGACTCACCTCACGCGGCCAGCCTTTTAATTGCTTTAGTATTTAACTCATATTCTTCAAATGAGAGAATCCATCATCAGTGCAGCGTTTTACTGGAGATGCTTTGCAAAAAAAAAAATTGGGGGGTTGCATGAGGTGAAAGATACAGGTGCATAGCTGCAGCTGGAGCATCGACAGCAGCTGTGACACGGGTCTTGGAGGCAGTTAAGGTACATTTTCACAGTCGAAACTCAGTCAAATCTATCAACACAGACAGGATACACGTATTTTATAATATCTCTGAGGATGTAGCTAACTAACTGTGAGACATTGTCAGAATTTGAAGGCCCCTGGATCAGCCCAATTAATCAACAGAATGAGAATTAATCAGCAACGTTGATGATCAATTAATCATTCAAGTAATTTTTTCAAGCAAAAATGCCAAACATTATCTGGTTCCAGCCTTCTAAAATGGGAGGATTATCTACTGGATCAGCTACTGGACTATTGGTAAAGACAAAACTTTTTTGAACAAAGATTTAAAGGGACTGTTTTTCCATATTTTCTGACATTTTATAGACCAAACGATGAATCAGAACAACTATCATGAGATTAATTGTTAGCTCGAACTGTCAGTGAATCAAAATTAATGTTGACCATGTCTGTTCAGTTTGATCTCGGTGTGTTTGGATGCACTAAAGCTTACAGCAACATACACACATTAACCTAAAACAGACGAAGGAAGCGCTGTTTGGTTCTGGTGGCTCACACGACATATGTCTCATAAATTGTTGCAGCAATGTTTGGGTTGATACCATTTGTTACACAGATTTGGTGCTAAATTTAACCCTTTTTTAACCCTCGAGAAATTATCAAAATGATCCAAAATCCCTCTAAAATACCAAATTAAGACACCAAGAGCTTGAAGAACACCATAGAAAAAGCCATGCTGTAATTTGGTATCAAAAACTTTTGACATTTGGAGATTTCTGCAAAAAAATAATTTTTCGCCGATTGGATGGCGAGCACTTCTGTTGTGGAAACTGCTCAGAAACCCTCTTATTGTCAGTATAACTAGGAAATTCATACATCCTCTAAATGCCCCAGGTCTCTAGTGGCTGTAAAGTTTCATGAGGCTGTGATTATCCTGGAGGTCACTACACTCCAGCTCTAAAACTGAGCCCGCTACAGCCTCTGAAAGATAGTAATGTCGGGTCTCAGAGGGTTACTTAAAATGTATCCAAGTGTAAGACATTTGTGTCTCTCCCCGCCTCCTTCGATGGATTTTTGTGTGCAATGTTGCACAGGTTAAATTTGAAAAAAACAGCCCAGCGATGTAGAGCCCCAGATTTTTAATATAGATAAATCCTGTATGCCTGAGAAATGAACTCCATCCTGATTATTCTAAGATGCACGGCCAGGAAGCAGTTGTTCTACGAAGAGTGATGCAAAATTGAGCAGGTAAGAGAAATGAAACTGTTCTCTAATATATAAATAAATAAAATCCCCAAAGGTGACACTAGAAATCCAGAAACATGGTCAGTGTAGACAGCTTTAGAAAAATGTCAACATTTGAAATTTGTCCTCAATCTGCCAGCTTTTAGGAGAACTGATTCAACATAAGCCTATTCATGCTCGCAAAGAATGATGGAAAGTCCCATCTCTCCTTGATATGTAGACTCATAAATGTGGAATTTCAGAAAAGTGATTCAAGCTTGGATCATAAGCTCGAGGCCAATGGAGGTTAGGCAGATTTAAGCGCGCAGGCTGTGGCAGGCAAGTGAGATCTGTAGGCATTTACTAGAGAGAAGGTGTGTGTGTGTATGTGTGTGTGTGTGTGTCAAGATCAGACATACAGCTGTTGTACTGCTCCCAAGAGAGTTGAGATGGATGAGACTGAGTACTCTCTTCTCTCTCACACACACATACAGAAACACATTACACTGCCTTGGAGCATCACACCTGCTCTTACACTTACATCCATCCCGTGATGGATGAGAGCAAATACCAACTATTGTTTTATTGTGGGTGATAAGGACAAGCTTAGGGTGAAAGTATTTCATAACTGGGCTCGCCCGACTGAGTAGGGCTGCACGATTATGGCCGAAATGATAAGTCACAATTATTTTGATCAATACTGAGATAACGATTATTTATTATTACGCACGAAGCATGGTTTATGGAGTTTTCCATGAGCGTAGCACGCATTTTTAGATGTCAATATCGCAGTTCATCGCGTTGATATAACTGCGGGAAGCCAAAATTGTGATCGCGATTAATATTCGATTAACTGTGCTGTGAGTCAGGAATAGTAGAAAGAGTCAAACAGTCGAAAGAAGAGGACTGACCTGTATATGGAGATGTTTTCTATCAGCTGGTTGGAGGCACTGTCGTAAAGGATGATTCCTCGCGGGGAGATCGTTAATGTGACTTTCTGGAGTTTTTTCCCACTGGCTTTGGCCTGGAAGGAAGGGGAGAAGTAGAAAGAAATGGCAGAGGTCACAAAGACAAAAAGAGGATATGCAAGTGAGACCGAGATAAGGAAGGAAAATCAATCTAGTTAAGTGTCAACCTTGTATTCATGCAAATGCTGCTAATTTGTGATCAGACGAGCCAATCAAGTCTTCATGGATTCCAGACTGTAGGTCAAAAGATGCCAATCAATGTGAAATCATTAGAGATATGAGACATTCAAACCATATATTGCAGAGCTGCTGGCATGATTAACAGTAGGAAAATATGTATATGCAATAAGCCAATTAACAAAGAAATCGTCAAAGCAAACACACAAACACATTTGAATAAAGATTCTTAAGAAAAATAGACATCCAATCCAGAGAAAATTTAATCTTTTACAACTATGGCCTGACAAAATATTACTTCATCCCAAGTGCACTTATAGTACACAATATGACAAGCGTAAAAAAACATCCCATTCAGCAGCCTGACATCCTTTTAAGAGGGGCACCAAGGGCAGCCAACAGATTAGGACCAATCAGAGCCTCTGCCTTCCTCTCCATACATCACCGTGTCCCGAGTCCCACCATTCTGCCGCCGCTAACTTCATTATCCGCTGAGCTGCCAGATCCAATAACATTAAGCCCTTTCCACCATGATAAAGCTGGCTGAGCCATATACTGAGCAACAGTGTCCAAACTAATTGCATCCTCCTCTAAATGTCAGCCCGGGCCTTGGGGGGAAGAGTAGGCAGCCAACCCGTCACTTCTCACCGTCAGGTCATAAACAGCAGAAAAATACTGGATGATTATGATTTCCACGTGGTGGAGGTGGTGAGGTGTGGATGATATGATGTGTGCTTGAGAGAAACTCATTTTCCTGGAATAGTTTTCTGAACAGGAGTGCGTTGACGAGAGATTTTGGAACACTTGGAGTGTTTAAGCTATTCCAGTTATGTGTGTGTGTCTTGCCTGCTGCAACAGTGTAGGTGTGTGCTGTCTCTCACCGTGGCCACTATCCTCTTGACAGCAGCCGCAGACAGCTCCTCTCCTTTGGGCTGCTCGACCATCGTGACCCCCAGGTACTTGAGCTGGAACGCCATGCCCTCAAGGAGGGTCTCCCTCGTGTCCGTCCAGTTCTCTGGAAGCTCTGCAGATGAGAGACATGCATCAGTGCTCATCAACAACCCCGCTGCTTTGTTCTGTAAGGCAGGCTGAGAGATACTCTGAGAGATACTGTGTCAGACATGTGTCAGTACAGCACAGCATTGTCTCAGCTGTATTAGGTACAACAGCAGCCAAACCATGTCCTCATTATGGGTGTGAGTAATGAGCACATGCTTATGCTATTCCTCTAGGCAGAAGGCTCTAATGGAATGTATATTCCACTGGCTAAAATACAGTAGAAATATGTTAGCATACTGTTAGTTCAAATGGTGATCTATTTAGCCTTCTAAGTTGTAGCTCTGTGTTAATTCCAGTGTTAATTCTGTCAACAACCTTTTTTTCCATGACTAAGATGACGAGACGAAACCAACGTCATTAAACACAAACGGAGACGATATCAAACTTGCAATATCTTTGACGAAAAAAGGGGAGACTAAAATGTAGTTTAAAAACATAAAAACTTTACCAAAATCTCCTTATTTTCATCACCTTCCACCTTCTCTTCCCGTCTCTCTCTCTGTCTCAAACACACACACACACACACACACACACACACACACACACACCGCTGCGGCGCACAGTCCGTCTCTGTCCTTCTTGTCTCACACCTCAATCCTGACAATTGTGCTACTATAATGCATAAATTTGGTGGTTTGCGGGTCGGGTCAGGTCAGGTCGGGTTAGGGTGGTTGAGTAACGTATATTTTTAAATGTTGGGTGGGCGGTTTGGCTCTCATAACGGACCGGTGGGTGCAAGTGAACAGCGCATCATTAATGAGCGCAGTCAGGAGGATTCAAACTAACTGCAAAGCTGCATTCTTAATCATCCAACCTGTGTTTTTCATCAGATAATGATTAGATACAATTTTATGTGAAATAAGTTTGACTAAAATGACAGAAATGTTCAATAAAACGTGATGACTAAACAGGACTAAGATTAAATATAAAAAAAATAGCTGACAAAACTAAGAGAGAAAATATGTTGACTAAAATCGAATGACTTTTTGGTGACTAAAACTGGACTAAAACGTTTTGAGTTGTCATCAACTAAACCTATCCATCCACCCACCCTTTATCTGTAACCCTATTCTGGGCCGCGGGGGGGGCTGGAGACTATCACAGGGTTTACACATAGAAACAGATAACCATTCAAGTTCACATTCACACCTACGGGCAATTTAGAGTTAACAATTAACCTAACCTGCATGTCTTTGGACTGTGGGAGGAAGCCGGATAAAACCCACGCTATCACGGGGAGAACATGTTAACTCCACACAGCCGGGGTCTAACCTGCGACCCTCTTGCTGGTAGACTAGCATGTGAGGGCCGTGTACAATGTTAGCACAGATCAAGCTCTAGAAAAATCTAGATTTGTTATCATGTATGAAAAAGTTAAATAATGAAAAATAACATCAATAGAGACAAATATAACTTCTAATACTGTAAATCAAATAAGTGGTTTTGTGATGTAAAAAGTGAAAAAGGATATAAGTTATTTCCAGATGCAATCCTTGTTTAGGTTCGGTAACAGACTGTACGTTCCGATACGCATACTACCATACTATTTAGTGTGCCAGAAAAAGATTAAGTATGTCCCAATACAAAGTATGTCAAATGCAGTATGCCAAAGATACCAGGATGTCCTACTACATCCGGTTCCATTTTGCAGTATGCAAGTCAGCATGCTTTTCTGGCTATTCTGACCCACAATGAGCAAGAGATGCTTTTTAATCAGCAAACATATGGTCAGAGGCCTTTGAGGACTCTGAGGCTAAGTACAAAACACTTGCTGCAGCTGCTTCACAATTAAAGTCAAGAGAAGAGGCAGTTATTGTGACGCAGGAAGTGTTTAGAGGAAGCTATAGTCACTGATGCTACATGAGTTTTTCACAGCTTTTTTGACAGCGGTTTCACAGCTGACTTGGTTAGGTTAAAGGATACAGGTGCTTATCTGCAATTTAACCTAAAAATCAGACATCTGTGGTGGTGTTTGGAATAAACACATGTTCATGGTTTTAAACTAGGTGTCAAATACAGGTTCAAGAGATAAAACTGCTCCCTCGTGACTGGCTGTTTGCCAGAACTCATTAACAATCCTGCCAACTACTACTGGCGAAGTCATTCATAAAAGATAATCTCCTCCAGCATACGAGACAATGACACTTATTCAGGACTCAATATTGTAAATTTTGTCTGTAGAATGAAACTCTGAGGTTGTGTTTTTTTTTATTTCTTTTATTAGAGGAATCGCTGGGTGAGCTGCTCAAGGCAATGTACTTCTCTTCATATTATATCAGTGTGAAGATAGCCGGGGGGTGCCAGGTCACAGGACTACACTCCAGAGATGGAGCGGTGAAAGAGGAAGGAACAACTTGTGTGAACTGACCTGCCTTCCAAACAACACCGAATCATTAAAACCCATGCTAGAATTATGCTGACAGTCCACACTAGATCAGCAGCTTTCAAATTGCGGAAAACAGAGTCAAAGTTCACACAAGCACACAACAAAATGCTTCTTCAGTATTCAGCCATTTGCTCCACCAATAAACATGCTAACTTCTCCTTGAAGCTCATAAAGGGTTTATGGACTTGCCACTACGAGGTGTGTGTGTGACAGTGAGAGGGGGAAGAGAGATTCAATTGTCTCCTCTAAAAGCTCCATCAGAAAACACAATGAACAACATCACGCCCTCACTCTGGGTGGTCTTAATGTCACCCAGTATCTTCAGGGTGATCTAAATAGAATCCCGTGGTCTCTGCCACCATGTTTTTGTCCAAGGAGATGTGCAGGCAGGCAGCTATGAATGGTAAAAAGGTCCTGCTCATGTGCTTTATAATTCTGTCATGGGTTGGGCTAACCCAAAAAATAAGTTTTCTATGGAGATAGACAGAAAATTACTGGCCACAATTTTTTAAGCAAAAATGCAAAAATAAATCCACCAGTTCCAGCTTCTCAAATGTGAAAGTTGCTGTTTTTGTTGGTCTTAGATGATAGTAAACTGAATACTTTTGGGTTTTGGCTTTTTGGACAGACCAAACAAGACATTTAAATGTGTCAACACCAGTGCCCAACACTGAGAAATTGTGATAGAGACATTTTTGTCTATTTTCTGATAATTTATATACCAATTGAAAACAATCGGCAGATTAATTGATAATTGGGCTGCAACTAACAATTATTTTCACTGTCGATTATTTTCTTGATTAATCGAATAGTTGTTGGTCTATAAAATGTCATAAAATTGTGAAAAATGTTGTTTTCCAAAGCCAAACATGACATCCTCACAAGTCTTGTTTTGTCCACAACTCAAAGATATTCAGTTTACTGTCATATAGGAGTAAAGACACCAGAACATATTCACATGTAAGAAGCCGGAATAAGAGAATTTTAACTTTTTGTTAAAATACTCAAACCGATTAACTGATTGTCAAAATAGTTGGTGATTACTTTAATAGTTGACAACTAATCGATTAATCGTTGCAGCTCTAGTTGATAATGAAAATGTATTAATCTGCTAGCGCTCAATAGCTTTACCTTTTAATGATGAAATAGTTATTGATTAGCATTTCCAGTTTACATTATCTTCCATTTAAAAAAATGTACCAAACAAATGTAAAATAAAAGACTAACTTCCAGATGTTAGAACTACACGATACTATTCATCTGGCCAGCAGTCAGCCCAGTAAGTGAAAGTTATTTAAAGGCCTTTATAACTTGTGAACACTATCACTTGGCTTAAGAACCCATATGGTTTTAGAGAACCACTTGGAAACTGTGGCAGAGGCCAACCTATAATATTCCTTTCTTCGCCAGCCAAACCAAGCCAACTGTGAGTGGTTATAGAGAAGGGTTTATAATTGTCTAAATGCAGCTCTAACCGAACCCATACTTAAGTAATGGGTGAGTCTGAAGTGAACACCCACTCCAAGGTCAAGGTCTTTGAGCTCCTAAGTGTGGGGAACACATCAGGCTGTCGATCTCTGCTGATCCTGCGGTTACATTAGTGCCTGGATAAGTAACACCCTCACTGTAATATAACCCGCGGCGAGGAATCATTAGCTCCTGTTCACGACCTAAATCAAGTTACCAAGTGGTCCTATGAGTGTCCATTATGAGGCGTAGCCACTTAGGACATTTGCAGACAGTTACACAAACATGACGGGGATAAACCTCAGCTCAACCTCAGCTGGCGTGACATTTCTAACCTTTAGTGCTGCTAGCTCAGGTTTGTAAAAGCAACGGTGAACCAGAGTCCATAGATTTTTCAGTGTTTACAAAAGGCAAGGCTTCGCTGAATTTCAACAATCTGTAAGAAGCGCTTTGAAAATGCTCTGAATGATTCAAGGCTTAGGAGGGATGTCATTCACATAACACACTCAGCTGCAGGCTTGCGCTGGTCCAGCGGAGATATCAGAAGCGAGCCTTAGATGCAAGCAACTGCCCATACTAATGCCTCCCCCATCCCAAGAGATCCAGAGGAAGCTACTGTAGGACTAGACGACGCAGGTGATGGGGAATCTCCAGCCTGACTGAAATACTTTATGAATATTATGCAAAAAAAAACAGTGACATTTTAAAAGCAATGAAACAACAGCTTGCTTTCTTCAAAAACTGATGAACCAGAGCTATTTTTAGGCTGGTGCACATACCCAGAGTGCTGCTTTGAATGGAATAATAATCCATTTTCATATTGGTCACATTTGCATTCACACAACCAACCCCCCACCCAACACCACCTCCAGCATCAGCCCCCACCACAGCAGCTCTCTGCAGCTGCGGTGCTGATTAGAGCAAACTTCAAAAGGCTTCTCGGCTACGCTGGAGCTGTGGCCGGTCAGTGAGCGCTGCTCGCCTGGGTGACGCTGCCTGTAAATAAGCCGGAGAGAGCCGGCGAGGGAGCGCTGATGTTTGCTGAGCGGAAGGGGATAGGATTTTGGAGAGGCAGGTAGAGGGCAGCAACTGCATCAGTGAGTGTAAGACAAGCGAGGGTTTGTTTAGCCAATTATCTTCACGGTATATGTGTATAATGAACCGGTGGGGTTCATTCGGTGTTGTTCTGGTTCTGGTGCCTGCACCCAGATTCTCTGTAAAAACCTTTTACAGCTGCCCAGCTCACCACCTCTAAAACACAGAAAACCAACACATAAATATTAACCACACTACAACAGAGATGCTCGTGCCAGACGAGAGAAATATGTGTTATGGAAGAAGACTCAGTGAACAGGAACAAAACAAATATCTGCTGGTTGACCGCCAAATGATGGGGGATTGACAAATAAGAATTTACCACTCACGGCATCTGTCAACCTTGGATTAAGTCTCAGATGAGACTAATCTCATCAGGGAAACACTGGTCTAAATAAAGAATTTGTTACATCATAGCCCTCGAACAGAACAGTGACAATCGCTTTCGCTCTGTTGTTGGGCTTTAGTGTGAAACAAAAACACTCGGGCCTAAGGGAAAACCAGAAAATAAACTTCATATACAAGTTCATCAGATAAGCTTGGACATACAGGGTAACAATGAATATGTATAATATTCACACTGCACGCTGGGAGATTTAAAAATGATGTAGATGATGAAGATGAAGGCTGACTGGTTGGAAGTTGTAACAATGTGTTTTCAGCAGCAAGCAAGCCACTTCCAAGTTGATCGGCCGGTTCATCATCATCCCTAGGAGACAGGTCTTGTAACAGAAAACAGTTCGGTGTTTTACTGGTGGTACCAATGTCTCGGAAGTGTTTTCTTACATAGGACATGATAGTGTCGGCTCCGTACGGAGTCTAGGGCACACAGTAGCAGGAGTCAGATTTCACACTCATGAGAGAGAGTTGACAAACGAGACGATGGCGGAGGATTTAGTGTCAAAGCGAAAAGCAAAAGCACCTATTTGGCAATATTTCGGATTTAAATCCAATGCTATAAGAGAACCATTATGTTAATGAGGAAATGCCGTGCGGAGGACAAAGTGGTCACAACTGCGCCGGTTGTGACCACTTCTTTTCTTGTAAAATGTCTGGTGTAATCGGTAACACCGGTGTTGTCACAAGTTTATCAGGCGGTGGGGAAAATTTCCTCACGTGACGTACCTATTTGGTACATAAGACATAATAACTTTTGTAAGACAGATGTTGGTCTCTCAGAATCGAAATATAATATTTGTTGCTGCCAAATTAGTTTGTCTGAAGGTCAAATTAAGATTTATATTTCTTAGCTCTCAGATGGGAAAATAGTAACCCTAAGTTATGTTTCATGTTAACCACTCTAAACATAAGAAATTCTATCTGTCCAAGACAAGAAGTCCGCAACTATCAGGAAGTCTCCAAAAGTTATTTTCCTCGTCTGTGTTTATTAATAAACCGCTCTGGTTAGGGTAGCTGTGTGTCATACTCATAACCATTGACACAAAACCCATTGGCAGCCACTCATTGAAGCATAATCAGCCTGTAATCACACAGCCAGAGTGAAGTCCACTCTGCCTGTCAGATGGAAACCTGCTCCCATCCCCTCTGTCTCCTAACGCCTCAGACAAGTCTCAACACTCCACCGACAAGGCTCGGTCAGGAGGAGACGAGTGGAACAAAGAAAATACATGGAGCTACTTTCTCGCTCAGCAGTTCACTTCATCTAAACTGTAGTGCAAGTCTACAAACCTTTAACATATCTATATCACACTGTCAACTGAGCAGAGTGTTTTAAGCAGAAAGGTTTAATAATATACCAACATCAGACTTCTGGATCAAATGTTACTGTAATCGATTGTAATAAGAGCTAGGTTATTAAAGCAATTTCTTCTTCTTCTTCTTCGCAGACAATGTGTCTGATGGCATTTTAGATTGCATGAGAATGTCACAATAGGTTTAAGACATATTTCAAGTTCTTCAAATCTGTGGTATTTAAATGTTGTAACCACAATAGGTTTAACACACATTTCAAGTTCTTCAAATCTGTGGTATTTAAATATTGTAACCACCAATAAAAAAAATGAAAAATAAAAAAAAAATCGCAAAAACGTAAAGAACTAGAAGGGTACTCAGAGCGCAGACCTCCGCCAAGGCCAAGCCCTATCTCGCAATGTTGACGAAAGCGAAAAATTATTTGTGCAGTCGCCCCGTGATTCGGACCCTTTCCAAAATGTTATATGTTGTTCCTTGGCCTCTTCCACCAATGTTCTTGAAAATCGCGCCAGTAGTTTTTCCCTAATCCTGCTGACAAACAGACGAGAGCTTCATAGATTAATCAATAAAATCAATTAGTTGTCAACTATTAAATTAATCTCCAACTATTTTGATAATCCATTAATCAGTTTGAGTAACTTTTAAAGAAAAGAAAAAGGCAAAATTCTCTGATTTTCTAGTTTCTTTACTCCTCTTATGGAAGAATCAAGACATTTGAGGACGTCATCTCGGGCTGTTTGGGAAACACTGATAGATATTTTTTCACCATTTTCTGACATTTATAGACCAAACAACTAATTTGATTAATCAAGAAAATAATCAACAGATAACTCGAGAATGAAAATAATCATTATAGTTGTAGTCCTAAAATAGACAAACAATGAACCAATCCGAAAACATAACCTCCTTGGTGGATGTATTATTAAAGACTGGGCCTTCGCCATATACAGTATGTATGTTTTGCTAGACATTTCTCTGATGTGGAAAAGGACACCAGTATTTAACAGTTACTGCAGGCTGTACTGTGTACTACCAACAGTGCCCAAAATGCAGGCAGGTCATTGGAGCTGTGTGGTTCAATGAACCTGTGAGCAGAAATCCAGACAGATCTGTTGTCGCGTGAGCTCCGAGTGTCACACCAGGCCGCGGCCATCAGACTCCTCTGGTGGTTACACAAGACTGTAGTGGCAGAAAACGCTCTTGAAAAGGTCTTAGCTTCTTCTTTAAGATCCGATCATTTGAGTCTATGGGTAAGCCGGGACTTTGCATGAAGTTTTAATGAAGCTAAAACTACAGAGGCAGTTGGGCCCTTTTGATGCAACAAGAGATCTGGAGAGGCAAGACAGCACCGAGGTCTTGGGAATTATAATCAAAAGGGATTTGAGGGCTGAGCCTGTGCAGCATTAGAGCATGAGAACGGGTGGTGGATGTGGTGGTGGTGGGTGTTTTGGTCAAAGCCAACGGAGGAAGTGAAGCAGGCGATTTGGACAGGGGAGGGTCAGACAGGATCACAATCGCTCTCCCTGTCAACAGCCAGGAACAGTGACAGTAATGAGGAGAGAGGATCTGCTCTTCCTGGCCTTGCCTCCGCTTTAAGAAGGGAAGACGACAGACGGACAGTCAGAGGGGGGAGGGAGGGAGACGAGACAGGCGGAGGCAGCGAGACATTCATAAATGAAGAAACTGCAGATAAAAGAGAAAAGGGAAGTGAGATAATCATGAAGTAAAGTCAAAAACCAGTAATATGCAAATGAAGGCAGTCGACATTCCCATCATAAATTCGCATACGTAAGTACGCACAACAAATGTAACGGACAATTAGGGAGATGCAGCGGTTTAATCACCGTGGAAACAGTAGGAGCGCTCCGCTATGCTGTGAATGCAGGCTAAATAATGAAGTTAATACTCTGGGGCTGGCAGAGAGGGAGATGTGCATGCAGCGATACTGGCATAAAAAACACAAATCACCACAGAGCCATCCAGACAACTTAGTCGTTTTATCACTGTGAACTAGCTTGCATCCAGCCAACATTTAATGGTGTTTCTCAGCTTGAAAATGCATCTCTAAATACAAGCCCAGTCGGAGGCAAATTAAAGATGAAAATGCCCACTCTTCCTCGAAATCAGTGACACATTTCTCAACCAAAACCTGGCAGCTGAGCAGGTGACATGAGTCTGGTGAGTCAGACCTACACGGTGATAAACTATCACAACAGTAGGAGTTAATGTTCTAGCAGTATCTGGGAAAATCCTTCCACATCCTTGTTACTGACATCATCCTACAAGTGATACCAGTGAAGCTGTGAGTACATGAGTAAGTGTTGAAAGGTTGCAGCAGTTATATATTCAGCCGAGACTGTCATGAATGATTATTTGGGGATTCTAGGGAAGGGGAAAAGGGGAACTAGCAGCAGTGTGACCCAGCCTGGTTTAACATACAAACACAAATAAATACTTTCAGGTCAACAGTCAAAGCACCGTCGCCACTCCACAGCTCTAGCAGGCTCCACGAGTCGAGCCTGCTGCTGCATCAACACTTTCCCCTTTGTTGAGCTTTGAAAAAGAGCTTCTGAGCATTGAGAGCTCTCTGTGTTGGGGTTGCATTTGCATCAGTGAAAGAATGAGAGGAGAGAATCATCTGAGCCTTCTGGATCCCAAACTGCGAATGGCTGTGTCTGGCTGGACCATAGACTGTACATAAGAAGTGGATGTAGTCCACTGTGACGTCACCCATTGGTTTTGAGTTTGGGTTTTTGGCCGTCGACATCTTGGTTATTTGCAACCAGAAGTGAGGGTGGAGCTGAGTACAACCAAACGCTGAATAAGACATTTTCAGGCGACAAAAAAATGTTATAATTAATTTTCATGAACTGAAAACACTCTGTAGTGGCAATTTGTCGTTAAAATCCAAAACCAAAAGGGCCACTGACACACCATGTGGTTTACGCAGGCAAAAGAGTCCACTGTCCGTGCAAAATGTTTGTGTTTCTAATGATTTATTTATCCAAAAAAGCAAGCAAACGACGTACAAAGAAAACAAGGATGTCGCTGCCTCTCTTGTTCTGGTAAAAAAAACATAAGCCCATCCAGGTGCATGCTGGTCCTACCTGCCTACCTACCTATATAACTACGGGTGCCCACAAAAATAAATAAATACTAATGAAACGCACAGACAACACCGTGGTAGCAACCTGTCAATCACAAGGTCGCCACGCCCTAAAGCATCTCCTGCTTTATGGTCTATTTAACTCTAAATGGGACCATAATTTACTAAATGAACATCATGCTGTATTGAAGAAGACTTGAAACTAGCGATTGAGACCATAAACTCATGTTTACAATATTTACTGAGGTAATAAATCAAGTGAGAAGTAGGCTCATTTTCTCCTAGACTTCTCTACAAGCAGACTTCTTTTTGCAACCAGAGGAGTCGCCTCTTGCTGGCTGTTAGAAAGAACGCAAGTTTAAGGCACTTCCACATTGGGTTCACTTCTCAGACACCGGAGGAAGCCCACTGGGCTGGACACAGTCCTGCAGATCTGCATACCTTCACTTCACAACAAGATTAATGAATACATCTCCACTGGGGCTTCTGTTCTTAAACACATTTGCACAGGGAAACAAACACCGAAACCTGGCAAACAACAGGGTCTCAGTTCTTGCTTTGGTTGGAGATGTGCGTCACCCTGGGATATTGGGAAAAGGTGTGTACTCTGGCTGCCTTATGTGGTCCTCTCAGAGGATCAGTGTTTAACTATGGACAGAGGTAACGTTATCTGCTCTCCGGAGCTGCTTTGTGTGTCCATGTGCAAATCATGTGCAATTCTCAACCCAACTAAACTGGAATGGGAGGGAACCATGTGATGTAAAAGACAAGCTCGTCATGGTCCGGTGCAGACAGCAGACCAACAATCTCTGAAAGTCTTAAGAATTTCCATAGACAGCTGGGCACTGTAGTTTTTAGCAAACATGCAAACAGTGCATTTGTCATGGACTATTTTCAGCAGCGGATTGATACACATTTCTGGTGAGCTAGTATTTCCAGCAGCAGGACGGTGTATTTGGAATTGACACAAAATAAACTATAGAGTGGCACAGGAATGAGTCCTAAATGAAAAAATGTAATGTTTTTATTTAGTCTGGTTAACACAAGCTGAACGTTTTGTTCTACGATATAAAATATGTCAGTAAATGTCCTACTCGTGAATTTTGAAGCCTTTATGTGTTTTAAAAAAGTTGGTTGCTAACAAGTGGCTAAATTAAACTACTTAACATAATCATGCCAACTTTGCATTTACGCCTCAAAAATCACAAAAGTGGTGTTCTTTTGTGGAGATTATTTTACGGAACAAAACGTTTATTTGCCACAGAGCTTATTTTCTGCAATAATCCAAAAACTAATGAAAAAATCCCATTGGCCTTTTGTTGAGGGAACCTGTGCAATTCTAACTTCCGGGCTGGCCTTCAAAAATACATCATCCCTGCACCACTCTATTGTGTTCATCATAATGAAGGAAAATGTCACCCAGTGCAAAGACTCACTGTTGTATTTGTAATAGTTTTTGGACAACAATATAAAAGTCTATGGCACAGAGAAAGAAGATATATATCAGGTAGGATCCATCGTTTGTTTTGGTCTTTTCATGGACTTTGTTGACAAAATATTACCACTTGTGCTATAAGACAAATCACTAACAGCCTTTTGAAAACAAAAGGAGTATCTAAAAGATTAATAGTTCCCAATATGGTGTAACTGCAACCAGTCACCAAAGCAACATTTTGCTCATGTATCTTCAGCCCTCAGCTGACCTGGGCCTGTGGTGCGATGACCTCCTCTTATCTCACAGCAACAAGACACGTGCAAAAAAAAAAAAAGACTTATTCCAGCATTATTAGATTCTCATCAGGACTCTTTGGGCTAATTTAGAAACTGCCGACTCAGATGAGGAAAGATGCCTGCAGGGATACACAGAGACAAAGCACAGAGCTTGTTGAGAGAGAGCCTTGGACAACCTCTAACTATGCCACAAAAAATAGTTAAGTCCTACATCTCTATTGCAGACTATCTCCTGTGGCTCATGTAGCTGTGTTATGTACTGAATGTATATGTAACACTGTGTTCTGTTCGGGCTGCTGATGTCAGTGTAGGTCAGAGATAAGCACCATCATCACCACTTCTTAAAAAGACACACCGCCATTACGGGTAAAAGGCTGAGATAGAGCATTGTTAAGAAGAGAAAAGACGGAGTGTTAGTCAAAGGGAAAAAAGTGTGTTACTACACATGGGGCGATTGTCATTGTCTGTCCCCGCCTGGTACAAAGACTGATCCAGTACTATTGTTCTTCAGCTCGTGTGGAAAGGATAGAGGAAATGTTTTACATACTATCGGAAACCCAGGTCAAAGCCTCTCTGCGTGACGTACACAAATACACCAACAACATTACATGCAAATGACCACAGAGACATAAACTAGAGGGCCGGTTCACTAAAGGAGTAATCGATACAGTAAGTAAGATGAACAGTCAGTGAGGGGATCCTTTATGTCCAGCAGCCTGTGACCTCTTTTCTCTGCGTCCTTGGGCGCTCCTCTTATTTCATTGTCTACACCAGCAGGCGTATGATATTCTTTAATATCTATCATTCCCAATAATATAAAGGAAATGTTGCATGACTGTGTAGCTATCAATTTGATGACAGTACAAAACAATTCCAGTTGGGTGACGGAGAGGATTTGCAGAGGATAAGAGACTTATAGTCATAACATTGAGACACGTGTCTTTCAGTATTGGCTAAATCCACTCAAAGAAGGAAAGGGAGGAGAGGGAGAGGGAGGAGAAGTGAGTGGTCATGCCAGTCAGGGATTACAGCTGATGATGACCAGCTGAGGCCAGAATGTACTCTCAACAAGAAGCAGGGTTATGAAACTGATCCTTAAAGCACCCTGTGCACAGACACGCTAACCAGGAGGAGCTACTTTCTACTGCAACTCAAATGATAATGGCAAATAAGGATGCGAGTGTAAACTGGGGAATGGTATATATATATATATGTATATGTATATGTATATGTATATGTATGTGCTCGACTCGACTCACTTTTGGCATACTTGCCAACGCTCCCAATTTTACCTTTTTTCATTGCCCTCTCCTGTTTCCTCCCAGGGTCACAATTTTCACACATTTCTCCCGTTAATGCCAAATTTTCACACCTTTTTTTTTCCCGTTTTGTTATCTTGACCCGTTTCTGGCGCTGTACAGCGTGTATAAGCCCTACTGTTTCCACCCGGACGACAATACGTGTCTTTTACCAGCGGAGGAGAACTGCTTGCGACACCTTGGTGTGGTTTGAGCTGCGCTCGCCGCACTTCACAGCAAAGCCGTCGTGGCGTGGTGCAAACCACTGGAAATAACAGGTTTCAGAGCGCAGTGGTGCCGTTGTCACGTTGTGTCTGAAAGGGCCTTCAGTGAGTGAGAGAAGGAGAAAGAAATGGAGTACTGAGAGAAAGAAATACTAAAGCAGGGCCCAAAAAAATGAATGAATGAATGGAAACTGATGAATATTAGCCTAGTTTATACCAGAGATTCACACAAGTTTAAACCAGAGGGGTGAATTATTCAGTTTTCTTTCCTGAGAATGAAAAGTAGGCCTATTTAACAAAAAATGCTGTTGCAGTGTACTTATTATTTTGTTATTTTCATTCTTTAAAAGTCAACAGAATGCAGGAAACAAAGTCTCTGAAACTTTTTGGTACCAAAAATGGAGTAGTTCTATTGGTACCATCCACAACTTTTGCTAATGGAAACGCAAAAATAACCGTTACAATGTGTAACGAACTGAACTGGTGGAAACGTGCCATTAGTCACACATCGCCCCAAGGGCTGATGAGTATCCTTCTTGTTGAACCAGTTTGACACAAAGGACCCGCAGATTTGCGTAATGAGTCCCTGAGATTTCGGAGGTGAGTGCAGGTCAGCTCCACCGCAAATCTCTTCTCGGCATCCTTACTCCAATATTTTGTATGTGCTTCGATTGCAGAGACGTGTTTCAAATTGGAATCTTGGCAGCAGTGGCAGACATACAGGTGGAGGCGAGAAAGACAGGTCGATGAGCGGTAAAGGAATATTCCGTTCAAAAAAAAAATACCCCCCATGTCAGGTTTCATAAGATTTCACTACCACTGGCAGAACAAAAGAGATTTTTTTGGGGAGTTTGGTGCTTAAAAAGAGCATGTCTTACCTGAATTACATGCTCACCAAGAGTGGAGGAAGGGGAAGCTTGACCAAACACCCAAAAGACATCCATAAACCTCCACAGCTTGACTGACAAATTAGAGAAACAGAAGGCTACTGCTGGAGGTGCCCAACAATGTCTTGCTCATGGTTTAGGAGCAGTGAAGTCATGGTCTTACCATGCCTGTAGTAATATCTAGTATTATTAACCCACTTGCTCAGAACATGTTAAAAAGGGAAGGACTTATAATTGCTGTGGACACTGGATGACCAATAACATAATGGTTAGTGGGATTTGTGGGCTTTCCCCTTGCTGTAAAAGTCTCAGATGGCGTTTATTTAGTCACCAAGATCTCTTACTGACAATGAAGCTAAAGTTCTGTGAACTAGCACACTGACCATATGTCTCCACATATGGCTGAAGGAGATTACATCAATTATTTCTTACCAGGAAGGTGAACTGGTTAGTCACAGTGCTTCCTGCCCAGACTTCCCTTCTGGCTTCACAGAATGGCATAGTCTTTCAAAGAAATGGGTCAAATAAGAGATGTTCTGTCTATTTCCTTGAATAATAATAAAAAAAAAAAAAAAACAATCTTAGTGAGACTTCTAATTTTGTGTCTGCCATAAATGTGTTTCTTTTTAATTATAAGATCTCTTTTGGAGCGATTTCTGCAGTTTACACAGAAAGGGAGATAGTGTTTACTCTGTAATAATAACACATGGGAATAGATGTGCATTTTTCTAATCACGGGCAACTGAATGCAATATAGCGCGGAGAATAACAGATGAAAATAGACTGCCTCACAAATTCATCATACTGCAATTTACTGCTCAACTTAGCCTGTGCCAGTTACTGGTGTGATAATAACAATTGTGATGTTTTAAGTATCCTATTTTTCCTGCTGTGTCAGCGGAGAAAGTCAAACATCCATTTCCCAGCAGGATTAAATATTATCCTCTAGGAGAAACAGTGACAAAGAAAGCATGATTGTGCACTCCTATCCACACTATTCATACGTGACTCCACACACACACACACACAGAGGCTTACAGATACAGAAGATCTAAACAGGGCTATAAATCAGCAAGGGCTTTACAACTCCATAAAGGAATCCAGCAGGAAGCAATCTCCATTACACCATTTCCGGCACCCTTTGGGTGACTTTGTGCAGGGGACAGAGCACCAACCGGCCAAGTGGGACCACACACACCGTCTTCAGGTAAAAAGGCAATTAAAGGCCTACTGTGTCTGTCATTAACTATTATGCCATTTAAATTATAGCTACAGATGTATAATTTAACACCAACCCAGACTTCTGTCACTGCGGTGACGCTATCTGAATAATGTACTATATGCAAATTAGTCAACGGCTACACCAACTACCATCTACGTTCGCAGTATCAACAACTTTGGATCACACATCTGGGTGTTATAATGATGCAGCCCAAATGGTTTAAAAATAATATGCACCCCATTAGCCATCTGCATGTGTCCACTGACATCCTGATATGTGATATGTATAGCTGCTTCAATATTGACAACGCCACAGAAGACAGCTCCTTGACCAGGCACGTGGGAGGGAACTGTCTCTCTTCAAAGCAGACAGGGATTTTCTGCCTCCCACACTTGTCAGATTGGCAACAAAAAAAACAGGGCCTTCATGATCTAAAAATACGGTTGATGTTACATACCATTTCTCCCCTCCTTAAAATGGGAACTATTTGAATGTATTCAGCGCAGAAGAACATTTTGTCAGCTCAGCAGACTGCCAACAAGCAACTGAGCTGTTTAGAAACCATGCAGGAAATGACATAGAGGACACATTCTTGCCCGTGCAGACTCAAGGGAAACAGGTGCTAATGTTAGCCTACTTTAAATGTTGACATGCAGCGATCATTACAGAGACACGAGCCAGTTTTGTGAAAACAATGCAAGTGGGAGAAAAAAAGGAATGCAGTGCTGATGGATGCCAAAGAGAAGTCTGGCTGCTTTGACCAACCACAGGAAGCAGGGAGACAATCTTACTGGAGACATGTGGCAAAACTTTGCCTCAAATTATGGACCTGTCTAAATCTAGAAAATACAACCCAAGCCAGAAGGAACGCTATTAAAAAGAATTACTAGAATTTGTATACCGTGGTGTAAATTACAATGGCATCTGCACACATCTCATGCTGAGAAGACAGAAAATCAGAAACACAACAAGATGAGACATGTTGCTCTCTTCTTCGTGACTCTGCAGTTCACTGGTGCCAACTGAAACGCGGTTAAACTTGTAATTATCCCAACAGACAGAAAAAAAAAGGAAGACGAACAGTTACTTGATCACAGACACAAAACAGGAAGCTCTGATGAATAAGCAATATGGGTGAAGAATGGGGAAGCACTGATACTGACTCAAATAACGGATCAGGTACCGGTGACAATGGGGCCGATCTATATGTTTATATACCATATACTTTATATCAAGTATTTGAATTCCTGTTTAAGTTTTGGCCAATTTGTTGCTGTATTGAAAAGGTTTACACCTGCATGTTGAAGATTTTTTTACCAAGTTGCTGGTGCATGATTTATTATTTGAATAATAAATAACAATTCAGTAAATTTGTATTTATTACATTTTGGTTTACAAAGTTAGGAAAGTGTTTAAGTCAAGCCTGATGACGCCTAAAGGCCCTGACACACCAAGCCGGCGGTCGGCCAGTTTGGGGCCGTTGGTGAGCGTCCGTCGGCCGAGTTTTTTCGGTGTGTCCCGCACCGCCGGCTCTAGTCTGCCCGTGTTGGAAGTTTTCCCGCCGGGGGTGGAGCCGGCAGAGCTCGTCAGTGAGAGAATCTCACTCTGATTGGCGATTCAGCTTCAGTGTATGAGAAGAGAAACGGAAGTGAGGAAAGCAAGAAAACAAGTAAAGTCAAGGCTCTTCTCATTTTTCATCTTCATCTCATCTGATCGTTCCTATTTTCACAACAACATGGCCTTCTGGAATGAAGCTAAGTGGAGAGTGAGAGTGGTGTGAAAATGGTCGACAAACGCCGCTTTATTTCATGTACGTATCATAACAACGGCTTTTATATCTGCCGCCCTCGGTCTTCCGGTTTCCCTTTTTGAATGACGAATACGGACTACCGCCACCTGCTGGTGTGGAGAGTTATTTCCTCCCACGTGAGCGCAAAACGTACGTGGTAGTTGGCCGTCGCCTGTCGTCTTTGCAGTGTGTTCGAGTGCAACTTTTTGGCCAAGACAAAGGCGACTTGAGGCGACTCAACGGGTGGCCTTCCTCGCCACTAGTTCTTTGACAGCGGCTTGGTGTGTCCCCAGCTTTACACATAAAACAATGATCCTAGTCACTTTCACACAGTAAGGAAAACACCTAATCAATTAAACTCTGGTATTGGATCGATACTCGGTATCGGCTGACACCCAAAGCCCAGGTATCGCTATCAGTATCGGGACTGAAAAAGCCGGGTCGGTGCATCCCTGGTGAAGAAATTATGTGATATTAAATGGTTGACAGTCACAGGAGGGGAGATTGTGCCACAGATGTGAATGTAGAGTCGTGGCAAACATCAGCCTGAGCTTCCAGCAGTATAGGGACTGATTGGTTGTTAGCCCTGGACAGATGTGGATGGACCATGCTGATTGTGCATCGTGCATCAGCCCCCCCCCCACACACCCACCAGTGGACCAAAACAAAGAATCGATTGCACTGTCTGGCACGTGTGACATCTTGCTGCCAACTGCTCCATTGTCTATGAAATAAAAAGGGGGGGGTAGGGGACCCCCTTTGTGTAAGCAAACATAAAAGGGCAGCTCAGAACTGCATGTGACAGCCATGCTAGCAGTGTGATCATGATCATTGGAGGGTAAAAAGCAGTAACAGCAGTTGAAGCCATGCATCATATGTCAAAATACCAAGTAAAAACCTAATAATAAATCTCACTGTGCAATATAATTTTGTGCAATTTTGTTAATAGTCTGTTTATTGTCAATATTGTATATACTGCTCCTATTTTTATACCTCCTTCTATTTAAATGGTTCATATTTTGTTACACTTTGTTTAGCTCTTTTTTTTTTACTGTGTTAGCTGATGCATCTTGTTTTTTGCACTATCCCCTTTGCTGCTGTACACTGCAAATTTCCCCACTGCGGGACTAAAAAAGGAATATCTTATCTTATCTTATAAACCCCTAATTCGAGCTTGGCACTGGGATGAACTATAGGCACCCCTGTAAAGATGTAGTCTCTGCAACCACTCCTTTGCACAGCCTCTCATTTTTGCCATGCATCATATGGAAATACCAAGTAAAACCTAATAATAATTCTCACTGTGCAATATCATTTTGTGCAATTGTGTTAATAGTCAGTTTATTATCAATACTGTATATACTGCTCCTATTTTTATACTTCCTTCTATTTAAATGGTTCATATTCGTGTTACACTTTGTTTAGCTATTTTTTTTACTGTGTTAGCTGATGCATCTTGTTGCACTATCCCCTTTGCTGGACTAATAAAAGGAATATCTTATCTTATCTTATCTTATCTTATCTTATAAACCCCTAATTCGAGCTTGGCACTAGGATGAACTATAGTCTCCCCTCTGTAAAGATTTAAGTCTCTGCAACCACTCCTTTGCACAGCCTCTCATTTTTGCCATGCATCATATGGAAATATCAAGTAAAACCTAATAATTCTCACTATGCAATATCATTTTCCACTTGTGCAATTGTGTTAATAGTCAGTTTATTATCAATACTGTATATACTGCTCCTATTTTATACTTCCTTCTATTTAAATGGTTCATATTTGTGTTACACTTTGTTTAGCTCTTTTTTTTTTTACTGTTTTAGCTGATGCATCTTTTTGCACTATCCCCTTTGCTGGACTAATAAAGGAATATCTTATCTTATAAACCCCTAATTCTTGGCACTAGGATGAACTATAGGCTCCCCTGTAGAGACTCAGTCTCTGCAACCACTCCTTTGCACAGCCTCTCATTTTTTTTTGTTTCACATACTATATCGCCTAGCAACAGTGCGTTGCTAGGATAGTACAGCAGCCTTGCCAGCCAGGGAAGACGACCACTCATGTTTTTCGTGCCTTTTTCACTCTCAGTGACTTCTTCTTCTTCTTATTCTTCTTCTTCCTCCCAGTCCACCACACATTACACATCACATCACAGTGTTTTATCACCCCAGCTCAGCCTCTTGTTGTACATTTCACAACCCCTATCAGTCAGCCGACAGAGTGACGTGGCAGACGAGGTTTCACAAACTTTTTGTCACGACATTGTGTCCGCTTTCTAGGCTTCAACAGGAGTCAGTTTACGAGCTGCTGTCACTTCAAGTGTCAAGTTAAAAAACATAAACATTTAACCTCAAAGTAGTCGTGTTTCATGTGAACCAAACAGCCCCAGACACTGACAGCTACCCGCGGCAAACTGTAGCTTGACAGGCGGAGTTGTCTCCACACGAGCAGCACATTTAGCCAACACTCGCTGCAAGCTAACGCCTCCGTGTGTAATGTATTAAAACAACTGAATACTCACTTTTATGTCTGCCCGCAGCCCACGACTGTTTGGCGATACTGGGGCTCCGTATAATCGCCCTTCCAGCGGATTTCAAAGCGTCCATATCGTGCTCCTAAAGTGGGTCCAAAGAGCCCGACGACGCGCCACAATGTCCGGTTAGTGTCTCGCCGCTCCTGCTCGGTGGGTTTAAAACAGCAGCGCTCTAAACCGTAAACTTTGTTTCAGCTGTTTCTTTTCTCTTCTCCCCTCCTCCTCCTCACGGCTCTAGCTTTCAGTAGTCGATGGTAGATTATCATGTTCGTCCCCCTCTGGGCGGTGTTTTGTATGTAAATTAGCCGGATAATGCGCGTGTGACGCCGGTTTGTGTGGAGTAGAGAGGTTGTTGCAGCAGCAGCAGCAGCAGCAGCAGCAGCAGCTCGGTGTTGTTCCTGTTAACACACGGTGCAGCTTCACTCAGCTTTACTCCCACTGCTGCTGCTGCTGCTGCTGCTGCTTTTAGTGACACATGATTTGGTAGTCACATCACGGTGCTGGACAGACCCTCTCATGTTTAATTCAGCCACATGGCTTCTTCTTTATTATTAGGCTTCTAAATTCTATTGATGACCACAAATAGATTGGAGGGTGGAAACTACTACAAGATGTTTCTGAAAACATTTTTTTCAGGTTGATATATAAATCAGCTAAATTCATGTTATGCATCATATTAAAGCAAGAAAGTTTTTTGCATCATTTGGTAAAAAAATTCCATAATAACCTTTCAGCATATTGTAATTCAAGTGTTCTGAGAGAAAAGTAGACTTATGCACTTTAAAGTTGGACTAATGTTTCATTCAGCCACATGGCTTCTTCTTTATTATTAGGCTTCTAAATGCATTGTCTATTGATGACCACAAATAGATTGGAGGGTGGAAACTACTACAAGATATTTCTGAAAACATTTTTTTCAGGTTGATATATAAATCAGCTAAATTCATGTTATGCATCATATTAAAGCAAGAAAGTTTTTTGCATCATTTGGTCAAAAAATTCCATAATAACCTTTCAGCATATTGTAATTCAAGTGTTCTGAGAGAAAAGTAGACTTATGCACTTTAAAGTTGGACTCATGTTTCATTCAGCCACATGGCTTCTTCTTTATTATTAGGCTTCTAAATGCATTGTCTATTGATGACCACAAATAGATTGGAGGGTGGAAACTACTACAAGATGTTTCTGAAAACATTTTTTTCAGGTTGATATATAAATCAGCTAAATTCATGTTATGCATCATATTAAAGCAAGAAAGTTTTTTGCATCATTTGGTCAAAAAATTCCATAATAACCTTTCAGCATATTGTAATTCAAGTGTTCTGAGAGAAAAGTAGACTTATGCACTTTAAAGTTGGACTCATGTTTCATTCAGCCACATGGCTTCTTCTTTATTATTAGGCTTCTAAATGCATTGTCTATTGATGACCACAAATAGATTGGAGGGTGGAAACTACTACAAGATGTTTCTGAAAACATTTTTTTCAGGTTGATATATAAATCAGCTAAATTCATGTTATGCATCATATTAAAGCAAGAAAGTTTTTTGCATCATTTGGTAAAAAAATTCCATAATAACCTTTCAGCATATTGTAATTCAAGTGTTCTGAGAGAAAAGTAGACTTATGCACTTTAAAGTTGGACTCATGTTTCATTCAGCCACATGGCTTCTTCTTTATTATTAGGCTTCTAAATGCATTGTCTATTGATGACCACAAATAGATTGGAGGGTGGAAACTACTACAAGATATTTCTGAAAACATTTTTTTCAGGTTGATATATAAATCAACTAAATTCATGTTATGCATCATATTAAAGCAAGAAAGTTTTTTGCATCATTTGGTAAAAAAATTCCATAATAACCTTTCAGCATATTGTAATTCAAGTGTTCTGAGAGAAAAGTAGACTTATGCACTTTAAAGTTGGACTCATGTTTCATTCAGCCACATGGCTTCTTCTTTATTATTAGGCTTCTAAATGCATCGTCTATTGATGACCACAAATAGATTGGAGGGTGGAAACTATTACAAGATGTGTCTGAAAACATTTTTTTCAGGTTGATATATTAATCAGCTAAATTCATGTTATGCATCATATTAAAGCAAGAAAGTTTTTTGCATCATTTGGTAAAAAAATTCCATAATAACCTTTCAGCATATTGTAATTCAAGTGTTCTGAGAGAAAAGTAGACTTATGCACTTTAAAGTTGGACTCATGTTTCATTCAGCCACATGGCTTCTTTAATGCATCGTCTATTCTAGTGGGAATGTCAGTAGGCTAATGTCATGATGACCATAGATAGATTGGAGGGTGGAACTATACTTCAATTCAGTTGACTTTCACCTTTTCAGGTTGATACATAAAGCAGCTAAATTCATATTTAAAGCAAGTTTTTGGCATCATTTGGCAAAAAAAAATCCATAATAACCTTTCAGCATATTGTAATTCAAGACTTCTGCACTTTAAAGAAATCTATAGCCTGTGATGGGAGACTTTGGCCAATCACAGGTCATTTCAAAGTGAGAGTGCTCCTTGGTATTTCCTCAACTGATCTCAACATGGCTGGCGGGTCACTAACTTTCTCATTTTACAGTTAAACAGTACACTTCAAGATGTCTTTTTCTGAAAACATTTTTCAGTTTGATATATGTTGTTATGCATCATATTAAAGCTTCAGTTTTTGCAGAAAGGTTTTTGCATCATTTGGCCAAAAATTCCATAATAACCTTTCAGCATATTGTAATTCAAGGGTTCTGAGAGAAAACTAGACTTCAGCACTTTAAAGTGTGACTCATGTTTAATTCAGCCACATGGCTTCTTCTTTATTATTGGGCTTCTTTAATGCATCGTCTATTCTAGTGGGAATGTCAGTAGGCTAATGTCATGATGACCACAAATAGATTTCAGGGTGGAACTATACTTCAATTAGTTGACTTTCACCTTTTCAGGTTGTGTCAGCTCTGTCCACAGAGACAGGTGGAGACAGAGCAACATTTCCTGCTACAATGTAGCACATATGAAGAAATAAGGAAAACAATTCTTTACAAAAATTAAATGTAAACTCCAAGATTTTGATTCTCTCTCTGATCAAAATAAAATACAACATCTACTTGGAGAAAATAGTGTCATCGCCATAGAAGCTGCAGGATATGACAGTGCATGTCACAGCCTAAGAGACAACCACAACAACAACACATAACAGATGTAACTCACACTCTGTCTTTTATTTACTCCTCTACTTCATGGGATGTTTTTTTTGTTGTTGTTTTTTACATTTATCCTTTGATATTGCAATATATTGTTATTAATTGTTTTTTATTTGTTTGTTTGTTTTATTGACACAACAAACATGAATTACTTCTTTATTGTTTTCTTTCATTTACATGCATGTTCTTTTTAAATATCTATATATTGTAATTTGCTTAATGAATTGTATATATGTATATATATGTTTTTGTTTTTATTTTGTTCTTTTTTTATTTTTATTTATTATTGAATTGACGCTTTGGCAATATTGTTCACCTGACAGTCATGCAGTCAATAAAGCAAATTGAATTGAAATTGAATTGAATTGTAAAGCAGCTAAATTCATGTTATGCATCATATTAAAGCTTCAGTTGGCAGTATATTTTTGGCATCATTGGGCAAAAAATTCTATAATAACCTTTCAGCATATTGTAATTCAAGTGTCCTGAGAGAAAACTAGACTTCTGCACCTCCTCATGGCTCTGTTTTCAGGCTTTAAAAAATCTAGCCCGTGACGGGAGACTTTGACCAATCACAGGTCATTTCAGAGAGAGAGAGAGCATTCCTATTGGCTGTGTGTTTCGGCTGGTGGGCGGGTGCTTGGTATTTCCTCAACTGATCTCAGCATGGCTGCCGGGTCACAAACTTTCTAATTTTACAGCTAAATAGTACACTACAAGATGTTTCTGAAAATATTTTATGCGAGAAATAGGCATTACAATAACAGAATATTGATTCATATTTGATCAGCGGTGCCTAGTTTGACCGTTTGATCGGAGTTCGTGAGTGATTGACAGCTGCTCAGAGACGGCAAGGCTCCAGCTCAGCTCTGATTGGTTGTTTTCCTCTGGTCTGTGAAATCTTGCAGATGCCATTAGGAGCACCAGAGGACACCGGAGGACATAAAGGCACATTATTTTTTTCAGACTACCTGTCTCATGCATCATATGCAATCATATTTGCTCCATTTCTACCCACTACAGCTTTAAGAAGAACTAACTTTTATTTAAAAATGGCCTTTCAATGTCTGTTTCAAGCAAGATGCTCTGATTTTGTTACATACCCACTTAATATAATATTATTTCTGATAAATTGCATCCTATTCCCTCTACTGGACGTAACCACATGTTCTGCCCTAGTGTTGTAAGGCTGTGAAGATCCTTTCTCAACAAAAAGACACACTGTCAGTGAGTCATTTAAAAAAAAAACGAAAGCCAAGGAGTCCCTGCTTGACATCTGGAGGAGAGGGGTTTCCCTGATGAAAAAAATACAAAGTCAGGGAGATCTAGACTGTAGAGTCTACAGTGTGGAGTAGACAGTCCTGTATAGGCAAGTCCTGGGAACTTTTGGTTGAAACCAAGCTAAAGATGCCTAATTTCACAGTCCTGAAGAAGAAACTCTTCCATTCATCCAAGAGCAATTCATGTTACATTGATCTTTTTTTGTGCATGATTCAAAATACATGTTTATGGGGCACCCCGGTATGTGCCAAAGCCGCAGCGGCCTAAGTTTCGAATCCAACTTGTGGCTCTTTGCTGAACGTCGTCCCCTCTCTGCCTATCCAATAAAGGCCAGAAAAGGCCAAAAATCATCTTAAAAAAAAAAAGGGGGACGAGATACGGTCAACAAACAACAATTCTGTTTAAATTTCTCTTTTATAGTCCCACTTTCTGCAGAGTGTTTTTTAGACGATGCAAGGAAACAGTATATGTTTAGTGAGATAGGCTAACCAGTTTATAGCAACCACAATCATACCCACAAATGATATTTTTATTCAATTAATGCTCGGGTCAAACCTCAATTTTAATAATAACTTTAGTGTTATTTGGTAAATATTTGATAACATCCTGATTTATATTATAACGTTGCTGTTAAGTGATCCTCATCCTCAAACTAAGATATAAAAAAAATATTATTTGGATGTTGGTGCCAAAACCTTTGTATTGTATCGGGTCCATTGTATATTGAGTTTCTCTGAGCTTACATCATCACCCACTGAATGAATCACTCAGGAGAATGGCTCTCAAAAAATCCTGCAGTACCAGAATTCATAGGAGATGACAAGCTCAGATACAAGAGTGCAAGCTCAGATACAAGAGTGCAACAGGCTAATACGTCCCCAGGGGCATATTAGACAACACCACCACTAGCTTCAATCTGAGGCTCAGTTAGCAGTAACATTGTATTGAGTTTATTCTGCACAAAAAATACTTCCAAGGGAGAATTACCACCGCATCAGTGTAGCACTGTAAACCAAACTGTCTCTCTGAACTCCTGCAGGTGCATTCCTTTTACATTTCTTTGTTGGCAGCTACAACCACGCTTCACTGAGAGGCTTGAGACAAAAGAGTGCACTCTTCTGCTAGTAAATCTGCCAGTTACTGAAGCATGCCAGACGTATCTTGACTTTTAGAGCTGCAACACAGGTAATAGTTACAGTAGGTGTGTTTGTTTGGGAAGAAAAATCAATATGTTTCTGCTGGAGGAGAGAGGAGAGGGGGTCCAACTGAGATTATTCTTCAATCTGAAGGGGAGTATGAAAGACAAAATACACATGATTTATTTACACGAGGACAAACACAAGTACACACATCCATTCACCCACATTGTAAATACACTATCTGAAGGGATCATCTGAGAAAAGTAATTCATTTTTAATATGTTCCACCATATTCCGTGTTTTTCAAAGGGACAATATAGAAGCAGGGGGCGCGGAAAGTCTATTTCTGTCAAGGAAATTTGGTCTCTATAGTTAATTGAGTAGGTCAAACATGAGAGCTCTACCTGGAATTTCTCATTTATGGCTTCTTCTCTCCAAACAGCTGGATTTACTGTAGATTAGTGAGGTCTAATGGCATCCTGAGTACAGCTGTGCCAAATGCGGACTGGTAGAAAAGACCTACTATAATCTGTTAATTCCACATGCTTGACTCTGCCAAACAGAGTTGTGCCAAATTGTAACAAGGAGAGCAATAAAATACTGAGGATTGAGTGTAAAACAAATTTATGCCCAACCTAGACACCGGTTAATGCTGAGAAAATGAGTGAGTGGCTTTATTCATATTTGTCTCGCTGCACAGGTTAATGGAGCCGCGTATTTGTTGCCGAGCAGAGGGCTCCTTTCCTGCATTGAAACTCACTGTCCTTGGTTTCTTTTTCTCTCTCCCAAAATTTACCAAATGCATTTGATGAATGAATTATCATTCCAATCAAAAATGCGTGGCAGCCCATAATTTGCTCCCGTTTGTGGTTCCATCACTGACTGAAATCTCAAACTCAGAGGTCAACAGAGTGATTACATCGGAATCTGAAAAGTAGACAAAGGGGACGGGTGTAGAGAGATGCGCTTAAATAAGCCTTCTCAAGACTAGCATTCCCCTCTGGCATTATTGACATGGTGCACACTCCCAACTTCATTTAACTACCAAGCCAACGCTGCAGGATAGCTTTGTGTGAGCACCGTTGGTCACCATGTTTTGACCAGCGGAGATTAGTGGTAAGCATGAACAAATTATTCATCAGTTTCTTTTGTTAGAGTTAAATGGGATTTTATGGTCTTGAAAAGAGGGAATTAGTGGCTCTTGACAGAGTTAATAACCAGAGTGTGTGGACAGATTATCTCTTAACCCACATTATATGGATGAACACTGCCTCATAGTGGCAATAAAGCAACAGTGCATCTAATTTCCAATACCAGAATATAGCCAGATTACCAGATCACAAATTATAATAGAACCCATATGTAACATATTGTTTTACTTCAACTATATTAATGTAGCTAAATCATTAATTATAGCTAACAGCTAACAATAAAATAAATAAAAAATGGTATTTTCCTTCAAAACTGACAATACACCTAAAAGAAACTGATGGGTTGACAGTGTTTGAGATATAGCCATACATGAATTATGGTTCTGGGGTACTCCAGCATTTTAGTATTGCACTTCTAGAAAGTTTAGGGACTTACAAGAGACAGATAAATAAAAGAACGGTCACAATTGAAGCAACAGAGGTTGAGATAAGATGACGTTTAGTCTCTAGTATGGCTCAAACTCCAAAGATCCTACATTTCCCACAATGCAACTGTAAAGTGTCTTTTATTAGATCCCCTGCCTCGCATCCTAAATTCCCAGTCCTTTTAAACCTCACAATTTCAGTTTGTAAAGCAGGCTTTCTGAGACTTCATATTGAAATCTCAAGCCAAAGCTGAACTATGACAAAGCTTGGAAAGCGAAAAAAAACAACCAACAACAACTTAAAAACAACAGCAACAAGCAAAGAGCAATCAATTTGCAAGAAAAAAATGTTTATTCCTTGTAAACCTCACAGAGCGAGAGCATAGCCAAGGTCAGACCTGGGGAGAAACAGAGCAGTGACTGTGGGCATAGAAAACAAATAACAAAACAAAACACTTCTCTATACTTCCGACAATCAGTTGACCAAACAACTGACTAAACTGTCAATTTTCACAACATTTTTTTTTTTTTCCAGGAGCCAATGACAGCAATCTGAGCGAAAAAAAAAGAAGCATCTCCATATAGAGTAGGTGAAAACCACACGCACAACAATGACCATTTTCAGATGATGGTGAAACCACATCAGACTCAAGCGACTTTCTCCCTGCAGGAAAATAACAATAATACCAGAAACAGGAGTAAGGAAAACTGTTTTAAAACAGCCACTTCCCCCCCCCCCAACAGTTGCAAATACTGTAACATTCACAAAAAGAAATGTGACTTTCTAGTCCCTTACTTTTTAACTACACAGTCTACTACAAACAGGTGACCACTTTCTCTACCTGCTGAACAGAAACGTCTGATATTCAACTGGATATTTGACATAAACACGTCAGCCAATGTATCTGCGGTACATTCTTGAACACGTTACTAGAGAAACAAGCATTCCCCGTCTTGGCACACGAACTGAAGTGGAGGATTTAATTAAATTAAATTATTTAACTGCCTATATTAAAGTTGGCATTTTCCAAAGCTTTGTTTTACATTGCACAGTCCATCTTTTACAATTTTCCCTTTTCCAACATCAGCATGTGTTTTCTAGAGTGCAACTTTAAATTGGAAATCAAAAAAGGGCAGCAGCTAAACCGAGGGATTTGGGGGGTTTAACAGCAGTAGAGATGAGCTTCTGTGAGTGGACATGTGACGAGCCGCAGACCTGAAAGCGGTAGAATCTGAGGTGGCTAACATCACGTCGACATACTGACAATAGGAGTACAATTTGGTGCCGTCTAATGTGACTTACATAAGGGACAAAGCTGCTCTCGAGTGGACGCGATGGAGCGGCTTCCTACCAGTTGGGAAATCAGCAGGGAGCCCAAAAGCCAAATCGGCGTCTGAAGGCAACTTTGTCCCACTTCACAAAGCCAGGTCAAATTCTTATCCTTTCCAGCTTAGCCAGATGCTTCACAACTAATTCAGAAGGGTTGGGGCCGTATCTCATTATCAAACTCACTCTTATGTCCTCAACTCAAGGCACTGTGATCGGGACAACTGATGAAAGACTACGCAGAGTACTCTTAGGGCACTCTTTTCTCAAACTCAAAAGTCAGCAAATAGAGCAGGGGGGAAACCAAATTGCTGTTTTCACAGATGCTGAACATTAATAGCTGCTTGGGTTCATTTCATTTTAAGGTCTCTGTTTTTCCGCTTATAACACAAGATCTTTACCAACCGGGTTGCAATCAACACTTGAATCTTAAAGAGTGAACAAATGAGAACCACACAATACACTTTAAAAACTATTTACCATCAAATCCCGAAGCGAGCTGAGAGCAGGGTTAACTTGATGTCTTAAAAAAATAAATTAAACATAACAAGCGGTGAGAGTCTGTGCCAACTTTGCACTACATTCCTCTGGTTGTACAGATGTTGCCTTACTACCCTGGGAGAAAAACAATTTGTCAAAAGAAACTGAGATACAAGTCAGGCTGTGTGTGATAAAGGAGAACTCTGTTTTCCAAGTTTTAGGAGGCAAAAATCAAATAATAAAGCAGCTATTCCCCAGGACCAAAGAGCAGGTAACTGGTTGCAGGTGGTTGCAGTGGTGGTGGCGGTGGTGGGAAAGGGAGAGCAACACCCTTGAGATGAAGATACATACCCGATTCTGTGAGGTTTCACTAGACACTTAAGAGAAAAAAAAAAAATCTGGGACTTCCTAGTTGACATGTGATGTCCGTTTAAAGTTTTTTTTGTCTTTTGTTTTAACTACAACAAATACAGTCACACAATACGACATCCTTCTGACCTGGCGAGGAGAGAAAATAAAAACCCAAGAGAAAAAACAAAGTTCTCAGCCGCAGACGTGCCGAGCAGATTGGAAGGTGGTGTGGCCTGCAGGAAAAAAATAAAAATTGATGGGGAGGATGGAGGCAGTGGGAAAGGGCGGGACGAAGCGTTCACTTTTTGAGTGGCTGGTAAACGGAGGCGTTGGGGTCGAGGCCGGAGGGATTGGTGTCCATGAACTTGGAGGAGTAGTGGGGGGTCACGGGGCTCATGCTGCTGGTGTCGGCTGTGTAGGAGATGCTGGGCATGACGGCCATCACTTCGGCTATCTTCTGCTTCAGATCTTTTATCTCCTGGTCCTTCTGCAGGATCTGACCTGGAAACGGACAGCAACGGGTCAGTCCAAAAACAGGATCACTTTGTGAGCTCACAAAGTATTTTTGAACCATTTTTCAGTGTTGGGTAGAGCAGCCAAAAACTGTACTCAAGTAAAAGTAGTTACTTTGCAAAAAAGAAATGCTGAAGAAGAATTAAAGTACACTGTAAAAAAAAAAAAAAAAACACTGTAAAAAAACAAACAGTTTTTAACAGTTTTTTTCAAGAAGTTTTACATTTTTTGTCTGTATTTCAAAATGACAGAAAAAAAATGTAAAAATGACATGTTTCATTTGTGATTTATATGTAAATGGTCTTAGATTTTACAGTATTTTTTGTAATCACAATCGTAATTATCTGTATTTAAGCTTTTTTGATCATTTTTAAAGATAATTATTCTGGTTTTTTTTAGAGGTTTATGACTCTATTTCAACAATTCATTTATGTTAGAAGAAAAGGATTTCATGGAATTCTAAAAATATTTCTTGTAAAAATACAGATTTTTTTGCAAAACTTCTGAGAGTTAATGTAAATTTGGGCTTTTGCAACATAAAATTACATGTTTCATTTGTGATTTATATGTAAATGGTCTTAGATTTACGGTGTATGACTATTCTAACAATAAATATATGTTAAAAGTAAAATATTTCTTGTAAAATTACAGTAATAAAGGCTAATTATATAAAGATAATTACTGTTTGTTTTTTTTGTTTATTTATGTTAATTAACGGACAGTAGTTTTCCATTTTTTAACAGACATTTTCTGGCGCCCCTGCTGCCGGAAAATTTCCGTTATTTTACACTTTTTATTTTACAGTGTAGTCATCAAAATATCTACTTGGGTACGAGTACAAACATATTTACTGAAAAAGTTACTTGAGTAGTGAGACTTTTATTTGATGTGGATATGACTGGAATTATTTCAACAACAGATGGTCTTCCTCAGGTAAAGTTAAAGAGGTGAAAATACACCTGTATTTATTTGTGATGAAAGTCATCATCTCCTGATTAGATAACCTGCCAAATATACACCAGACAATATTCAAAGTCTGCGTCTCTCAAGTGTGATCACAAAATATGACATTAATATTATAGACCTACTCTATTAAGTACACCAAATCAGTAAATATTTTTTTTCAAATTACATTCTTTGCCTGTTGTCTCCTATATTATATTATGTTTTAGCAAATAAATCGGCAAATCTGAAAATGTCTCACATCAGATGAGTCATTTAGGCTGATTAGGAGATAATGCTGTGATGTTTCATCATTAATATATCATTAATATATCATTATATCATTCATGTCCACATGAAATAAAAGCAGTCTGTCTTTTTTTTTTCATGTCTCTACTTTTCTGTCTCTCTTCATCAGGCTACACAAAGCGTTAAATACACACCGCTCGAACACCGTTAGCTTGAATATTTACATTATGACAGAAAGCAGGTGTAGTAGTAGTTTTGAAGCATGATATACTGTGTGTATATATTATTAAACTTGGCATTATTAACACAACAAACACACAACTCAGTGTCAGCATGGTTCTCTGTAAATATTAGCTGCTAGTGCTATTCCAAAGCCATAACGTTAACGTTACTCCAGCTGTAGTTTCAGCCGTGCCGCTTTGAATGGAGTCATGTGGAGGCGTGGCTGCGGTATAACAGATAACAGAGAGCCAGCAGATCTGGGACCAGCTGCCTCTTAACGGATCATGAATGCAAAAGATATTAAAATAAATAAAAGTAGCGCAATGAACATATCCAAATGTAACGGAGTAAAAGCAATGTTTTCTTCACTATATATCTACTCAAGTAAGAGTAAAAAGTATGCTGCATTAAAACTACTCTGACAAGTACAATTTACTCAAAAAAGTTACTTGAAACGGAGTACATGAAACTCATTATTACCCACTTCTGACCATATTCTCAGTCCACGTATCGTGCGTGAGTAAATGTGTTGTTTATCGAAATCAGACTGACCTTGTGCAATCTCCAGCTGTCTCTTGGCGTCTCCCAGCGCAGAGAAGAGGTCCAGTTTGATCCTGGTCTCTGCACTCAGACTGTTCTCCAGGTGCTGGGTCTTGTCCTGCATGGCTGACAGCGCCGACATCAGCACCTCTGTGTCTTTTTCATTCTCCTTATATTTATGAAGCTCCTGAGAGACGGAGGAGAAAAAGATACAATCGGAGGTCAAGTCAGGAGGTTACCGTCCTGTGTGACTGGATGCTTTAGCACACTGGTGTCAGTGGGCATTTGATTCATTTTCATAACGTCCGTAACTGGTGTGGACAGAAATTCATCGCAACTGATTTGCATGAAGAACAAATGGAGAGCCAAACCTTCACCTAGAATGTAAATTAAACAAGTGCATCACTACAATGAGTCCAACAACCCCATCTGTTAGCACAACAGTGCTGTGAGTACTGTTATTAACTAAAATAAATCTCTTAACATGTTGACTGACTCCTCTCAGAGAGTCTTTACAGTATACACAGTAACAACCTGTAGCTGACTGCTGGTTTGTTCATGTCTAAAATGAGGTGTTTTGTGAGACAAAAATGTCAAATAGATATTTTCTATGCTGCCATGAACAATTTGAATATTTACCAGTTTTCTAAGCTGCCTTCACTTGACCTGTGCACCCTAGCATTATCTAGTTCTTGGGCATTATAACTGGCGCAGAGCTCCAAGAAATGCTCCATCATGATACGGGCATACATACACGGGTTACATTTTGCTGCATCACTTCTGTCTTTTGTGTGGTCGTATTGCAAAAGCTATTTGCATGCACTGACAAAAGCAGAACTGACAATGTACACAAGACTGTGATAAGAGTTCACATTTCAGGAATCGAAACTTCAATGAATCGCTGAGCAGTATCAAAAAGCTTCTCAATAGGGCTGTCAAAGTTAACGCGATGATAACGTGTTAACGCAAATTTGTTTTAACGCCACTAATTTCTTTAACGCATTAATACAACTTGCGATTTAGCCCGGCCGCTATTCGATCTTTCGGAGGTTGTAGCAGGCTAAGTTTTAAAGCTAGAGTGAAGATACTGGTATCATATGAAACTAGAAAACCTAAGGAATAAATTTAAAATAATAAATATATACATACATTTGCATAAAACAAGCATATTTATCCACTCCCATGTTGATAAGATTATCAAATACTTGACAAATCTCACTGTAAGGTACATTTTGAACAGATAAAAAATGGGGTATTAATCGTGATTAACTATTTTAATAGATTGACAGCCCTACTTCTTGATAAATAAAAAGTTTGAAAATAAAGTTTGTAATCACACTGTGACTCTACTGCACTACATATGACCGAAAAAAGCATTACATATGACGGAATGAACAAAGAGAGACAAAATGCATTAGAACACAATAATATTGTGAGATCTTAGTGATGACGGTTCCTATAAATATTTCTTACCTGAACTTTCAATTCCAGCTCTCTGATCTGGTCCTCCTTTAGCTTGATGTCCATTGTTAGTTTCTTACACTCTGTTTCTAATTCAGTGATCCGCCGCCGCAGCGTGTCTGTGCACTCCCCTCTGAAAACATGGGAGGAAAAAAAAGTAGCGGATTTATGATCATAACTTGAAAGAAACAATTTGCAAGTCAGAAGTAAAATGGTTATGGAAAACTACATTTCAAACGTACCTGGATGCCGCTGCTAGTGCTACTGCTCTGGCTGCTGTGGCCTCCTCTAACTTCTTTCGCTTCTTTTCGTCTGCGAGCTGTTTCTCGGCGTTGGCTCGAGCCTCCTGCTCTGCTTTGAGCCTCTTCTCCAGTTGGCCCACTGCCTGTTTGTCCTTTTGCTTTGCCTGCACAGCATTATGGAGCCTACAAGTGCACGGACACACAGACCGTAGAAGAGCACATTAACAATCAGGATATACAGAGTGGCAGGATCAGCTTTTCTTACCTGTGCTGTATGTGTCCACCACTGTTTCACATCTATAGAACTTATCTGAGCAGCCCATACAAATTGTTTGGTATTTGTGACTTCATTGACAAGTTTGCCCCAATCTGAGGGGCCTCTCTAGTAGACATTTCCCAGTTAGAAATTAACTTAATGTTTTGATGCGATGGTTTTTCTGCCGACAACTGCCCTTTCCTACAGTGTTCATTTATACTAACACATGATAATGAACACCCCCAATGCCCCAGTTAGTAATGATCCTAAATCAAAACGATCACTAGTGTGACTTTGCTTTGATCCAGCCACTCACTTGTTCTGCAGCAGCTCGTTCTCCTGGCGCAGTTGGCCCAGCTCAGTGCGTATGGAGCGCTCAGCGCTGCCCAGCGAGCCAATCTGGCTGCGCAGGTCCTGCTCAACCTGCCGGCTGGCCTGCAGGTCTGCCTTCAGTTTCTTCACATCCTGCTCCAATCTGTCCCGGGTGGAAGAGTGAATAGAGGAGAGGCAATTTGACATGCTGCTTATAGGACATTCAACATGATTTAAATACTGATGTTTCATGTACAGTATATCAATACATGCATGCTGTTATGGATACATAAATCCAGATATTGTGGCCAAACCGTGGATTATTACTCATGGCCCAGACAAGAGTAGCAAACAGCTGCCTTAGTAAAGCAGTCCCTAAATCATTATTGCATCCAAAGCATGTTCATATTCAATCTATACAGACTTATAAATAAAATAAGTCTTACATGAGTCAAATAGTGTAACCAAGAAAACTACACTTTATGCTTCTGAATGTTGCATAAATGGTGATGACCTTCTTTCTGAATTGAAAGTGGGTAAAGAAAGCTTCATAAGCGTTTATATGTCCTATTCAGAAGACAGAATATCATCGGTCCTAGTCAAACTTTCAGCATCATTTCAGCAAAGAGCCTGAGATTTATGATAAAAACAAGCTGAGACCTTAAAGGCAGGGCGGGTGATCTTGAGAAACTAACAACAGTACATTTGATTTTTTTTAAAAAGATCTAGCCAAAAAAACGAGCCCAGTGTTGCCGCCTCTTTTCCAATGAACGTAGCTGCTAAGTAGCTCCCTTAAGTGGCCAAGTCGACAACACTGACAGTCTGTCGCTTCAGGCCTCCCGCCAATATACAAAATAAACAAACATTTATATTAGTTTATTACATTTATTACAGTCCTGCGACAGCCACAGATACCAGATTTCGTTCTGTTTTTCGTCAGAGCATTTGATTTATTAATTGCTGTCAGGAAGTAAAGAGAAGTTCAACTAATATAACAAAACAATTCTAAAATCTTTACCAACCCTGCCTTTAAAGTTGAATTAGATGTTGGTATACATTTATTTTGGTTTATTTGCAGTCATCTGAAACAGAAAAAATTGCAACAAGAAACCCACAATGCAAAGAGTAAACCACAGACAAGATTAGATTAGACACTCAGAGAGGCACTAAAACAACCACAGACGCTGCACATTATGCCTATTCTCTTTGACATTTTAAGTTATCTGTCACCATCAACCCGACACTAAACCCACTTCTACCCCTGAGAAATCACTCCCTTAAAAAAACATGATCTCTTAATAAATCAACACTCTACTATGTTGTGTGCAAAAGATTGCAAACATATCAAGAGTGACATTTTTCAACATTCTCAGCCCAATTAAATCACAAAAAACAGCAAGACACCCGCTTAATGACCATCTGTTTGCAATCTGTCGATTCACAACTAAGGCAATTCACAATTCAGGCATTTGTTTTTGATGGATCTGTTCAGGTTATATAAAGCAGGACCATTTTCTGATCCTTTGTTTGTTTTGCTCCAGGTGCACAAGCTGTCAAAAAGTAACCGGTGCGCTCCATAATAAACACTGGGAACCACTTAGTTTTGGGAGAGAGGTATAAAATAAACAATCCATGAAATAAACAGCAGCCTGTCAAAGAGTTTCAGTTAATGATATGCCAGCGTGAAGCGGCAAAGGATGCGAGAAAAAGCAAACTAAAAAAACATAAACCAATGCTTTGAAAGTTATGAGATGAAAGGCTTTGAAACTTTAGTATTCTGATCATGCTGGAGATGAGAGGTTGTCCAAATCCTGTTCAAACCTTTCTGCCACTTCAGATCCACACTGACACTCCTCTGTTGACCGGAGATATTATGCAAAATACCATAGGGCTGTGAGACACTACAAAACATTATAGGAAGCCATCAAAGGTCAGCTGTGTGATGCAGGCTATATTTTCCTACAAAATGTAATGTAGGTCTGCTGCATGGTGTGCACAGTGCAGCTGTATTATACAGGGGGGGAATTAAAAAATGTAATTGAATTGGTCTTGATATTAGTAACAAGGAAACAAATGTCACCAGGACATCCCCAGCATCAACACAGACCTCGACAGTAGAAAAAATGCTTGAGTTTGAGACAATATTTGGTCTAAAAGTCACACCATGGCTTTGGTTCTTAAAGGTAAACAACACCTACATTAACAATTCCAATATGTTATTTCCATGGCCTAGTAAAGTTCAATCACTATTTGTGAACATGAGCTCCTCTCTCTCAAAGCTGGAAACCAGAGAAGTAAGTCTCAAACTTGTGATGTCATAGGGTATAAAGTCTGGAGCAATGAATGGGAGACTGAATGTTTATATTATTTTTTATACCCAAATGAGTTTTATTCTATTGTAGTGTTCTCAGTTGTGAAACAGAACCAGGAGCCAGTCCCAGCTGACATTGGGTGAAGGCGGGGTACACCCTGGACAGGTCGCCAGACTATCACATGGCTGACATAAAGACAGACAGATATAAAGGTCAACCCTCTTGCTGTGAGGCAGCAGGGCTAACCACTGCACCACCGTGCAGCCCAATGTTGCTCATGTTTAATAATATTTTTTGGACTGTCTTAGACCATAGGAATAACATGTATGAATTGTGAAAATGGGAGTAGTTCCCCTTTAAATTATGTTATTTCATAATATGTGACTAGAGTTGTTGCGATACAGATACCAGTATAGGAAATATGTCTGATACTGCCCAAAATTCAGTATCGGGTATCTGTGAGTACACCAGTCTCTGCACCGATCCGATGCCATAATTTATTAACCCAGAAGGAAAAAAAAATCAACTTGTTTAACCGGATGTCAATTCTTCCTCGCCGCTCCAAAACAGAAGCCTTCACTGTGCTGTCGCCCTGGATGTATCATGGCTGCCACTGGCAACTACTGTTTTAGAGCAGCAAAGAAGAACTGATTTCAGGTAGTCTGTCACGTGACGATACCAAACAACAACAGTGCGGTGCTAGTGGAGAGTGTAACGGAAGTCAGAGCGAGGAAAATGTCAGCCAATTTGGCAATATTTCACAGTGGAAAATCAACAAGTAAAACAGTGATATGTACAGTATGTAAGCACCCATGGAGGACAAATTAGCACACAGGCTGTCCACTGAGGAGACAGCTAAGAGCACTGTTATTTATTCCTAACTTCATTTATTAATGTTTTTTTATAACTGACAAACTGAATTATAAAAGAAAGTTCTATGGCATTCATTCTCTGTATGTATTTGTTCATGTTTTACAAAGGGTTTAACCTGAGCCAGGCCATACAACAAAGATAGTAATCATATCACATCCTTACATGGTCAGTAGTAAAACAGCTGTTAAATAGTAATGATAATAATAAAGTATATTTTTTTAATCACGCTGTTATCGGATCGGTACTCAGCATCGGCCAGTACCACAAGTTCAGGTATCAAAATCGGTATTAGGAAGGAAAAATGGTATCGGAACATCTCTATATGTGTCCATAATGTTTTTGTTAGTAGGGTATAGTCTTAGTTACTATCCATCTATTTATCGATCTATCTTAATGAGTATGCGTCTTGATGAATACATCTGTGTCTGTGCATGTGCTCCTTACCTAACAAGTGCTTCTGGCTTGCTCAGCTGGTTGTTGGGGATACAGTTGTCTGTTGGATCCCTGTGGGAGCCGCCCGACGTCCCCTTCCCCACTGCTATCTTGTGCTTCTTCTCGTTCTTCCCCGTGGAAGAGGAGGATGGCGGTGCGGAGGAGGGCACGCTGCCGTTGGTGGCGCTGTGGCCGCGTGGCGAGGAGTTGACCGTCGCCGCGTTGCTGCTGGCGTTTTTGTAGTTTTTGGAGGAGGAGGAGGATGAGGAGGAGCAGGAGGAATTGTTGTCCTCTTTAAGCAACAGGTTCTCTGTGCTGCCCAGCTCTGTGGTCAGTCTCTTGTTGTTCATATGGTTCTCCATATACTCCATCTCTTGGAGTTTAGAGTCCACTGATGATGGCAGGATGCTGTTGCTGTTGTGCTGCTTTTTAGCCTCCCCGCCGCCCTTTCCCTCTTTCCCTTTTTCTCTATACTCTAACTCCGGCAGCGGTGCCGATGTCTTTTTATTGGCTGGGGCGCCATTCTGTGACACTGGAGGTGTGTCCACTTCAGATATTCCTTTAGCTGCTGCTGCTGCTGTATAAATAAAGAGGGGAGTGAAGGGGAGACATATGATATATATATATATGACAACTGCCATGACTCTTCATCTTAAAGAGTCCTGAGATTCCTGAAGTTCTCTATCCCCTCTTGACCTGTGCGTAACTCTCTGTATCTTATATCTGAAACATGACTTTATGTAACCAGTGTGAGTACTGACAGATTCACTTAAGTGTTTCTTAAGTGTTACTTGTGTGAAATGGCCAGACTTTGCCTAAAACTGCACAACAACCCAGACAGCTGTGGTGAATTTGAAGTGATATTTTTCTTAATGGATGGCTGCTGAAAGATCCTTTACTGGCTGCAATTTTGAGAATTTTCCACTAACTTCTCTCTCTCTCTCTCTCTCTCTCTCTCTCTCTCTCTCTCTCTCTCTCTCTCTCTCTCTCTCTCTCTCTCTCTCTCTCTCTCTCTCTCTCTCTCTCTCTCTCTCTCTCTCTCTCTCTCTCTCTCTCTCTCTCTCTCTCTCTCTCTCTCTCTCTCTCTCTCTCTCTCTCTCTTTGCCTAATCGCACCCAATGCGCAGAGCCTCTTGTGATCATAATGAGCATGGTGTGTTTGTTTAAACTGTGAGGCAGGTACACCTGCAACCACAGACTTTGGATAAGGAGAGAAATGCTGCAAATGTGCGTTGCAGTAATTTTGGTTTGTTTGTTTGACGAGACAGATTCAAAACAAACCAACTTAAACCTGATAAAAGCCTGGTTGTTGTGATTTAAAAAATAGTTGTTTCCAGGGTCCACGTTTATTGTCACCATCCATTAAATCACATGAAAAGGACGCAAAATCTCTTGGGAAGCATTTCTCCCGGGCCCCAACATAAAGACAACAAGATCTACAGGCATTACTGCCTTTTCTTAAAACTATCTTGTGGCTACCTCCTCTTTGACAACGGTCCTGACTGACAGATCATTCAACTACCAAATCCATCACTGACTCAAGGCAGCCAGCTAGCTAACCAAACAATAATTATGTTTCCATTCAATTGTCAAGCGAATTTTAAGCAAACTTTTGAAATGTTCCAACGAATTTGGCGCGTTTCCATCAACTGGTTTGGAGCGAATAAACTTGGCTTGTTTTGTCAGAAGTTGGCACTACAGGCTTGCATGGCTGTAATCCGCCAGTAAACAGAGTAGAAGAAGATGTAGAGGTTGTGAACCGGAAACAAAACAAGTGCATCTAACCATCTACGACAGAAAAAATGTCAAATGTCAATGAAAAAAGGTCTTCTGGAATTAGTTTCAATTGGGCAAGTTTTAATTGTTCTTTCATGTCAGCTAGTATTTGGTCATGTTTCATGCTGTCTGGAGACGAAGACAAGCATTCATACGTTATGGGAATATCTAAGAAGACGCCGACAGCGGAAAACAGCTGATCGGTCATGTGAGTTAAATGTGCGCTACGTCAGAGGTTATTCTGCAAAGGCGTTTCCATAATCCATTTAGCGCATCAACTCTTTTTCAACAAAAGGCAAAAAACATCTCAAGTGAGCGTAAAAACTTTTCCGCAATTGAGCAAGTTTTATCAAATTTTTCTGTTTCCATACAGCTTTTCTCATGTGACACTTTAAAATGCGAATAAAAAAAATTTGTAAATGGAAACACGGCTAATGAAGTGACAACACTATATGCCTATTTTGTGATTGTTACACGCCTAATTAATCAAATAATGGGATTTTATTGTTCAGTCCTGGTAGATGATGTATGTGAGCCTCAGATTTCCTGAACCAGATGCTTCATGTACAGTATATGTGTGTTTGAATCTTACCTTCTTCTGCTTCTCGCTCTTGCCTCTGAAGCATTTGTTGCTCTGGAGGCAGAGCCTGCTGCAGGAGCTGCATGTAAAACTCGTTCTCCTTCTGTACCTCCTTCTGCTTCCGGAGGCGCATCTTATAGCTTACGTAGCTCTTGAAGCCGAAGCCCAGCGTGACCACTGGGTAGCCAATGCTACAGAGGAGGACACAAGATGTACACTCATAAGTCTACTCTGGGGAAAAAGATTTTTAAAAAAGTACTGATTTGATCAAGGAAACGTTGCTACAGAAATGCACTTTAGTTATCAATCATTTAGAATGCTTTATTATAGTATGGCAACAGCTCAACTTCACAGTATAATATAGGTTAATACAGCCAAATCCAGCTGGAAGCTCCTTTAAAGCTTGATTCAAATTGTAGACCTCTCTTAGCCTTACAGTTTACGACCCTACACTGTAGAAGTGTAGGGTCGTGTTTTGTTTTTTGCTTTTTGAAATAAATACTGTAACCTATATGCAAACATACAGTTTTCTGTGGTGCAAAAACTTTCTTTGCACATGGCACAGCAAATGTCTCTACACTTACAGTTCTTACTTGTACAATAAGGCATATATAAGTGCATTTATTCATTGAAACATTCATGGAATACAGCCTAAAACTGATTTCTCATGAAAACGAGCAAAGGGACGAAAAAGAGAAGCATGTGGTCCACCACATAACCAATCATGTGACATTACTGCAATGAATGAAGCTGTGTGAAAATGTAGATTATAATGCTGTCTTCACATCATTCCGCTCCACTATTGCTGACATATTCATAGTCGGCACTAAATCCAGACATGCCTTTCAGTTGTAACGCGTCTGTCAAGGACAGCGTTCCGCCTAGTTAAAACAGAACAGTGGCTCACCAGTGTGCAGCAAAAGGACGACACAAGTCCACATGGAAATTCTTCAGGTCTTTGAATCTGATGGCTGCCTCTATGTACACAAAGAGTATCCATAGCGACACGGTGGGCAGACAGACACCTCTCTCTGGAAGAAAAAACACAAAGCAGGACAGAGATGTTATGAATGGGCATTGAACATCAGCACTATGAGTACCACCTGAATGGTGTCCATAGAAATAAGTACCGAAAAATGGCAAAATTGGATTAAATGTAGGTCTGTGTTGCAACAATGTGCCTGAGCTTATCTTTATGACAGAAAACATTTTGAGGAAAAATGGATACCCAGACATGAACTCCCCAATCCCCCTCGTTTTTTCTCACATTATCACCCTAAAAAATTTAAATTCTCGGACAAAATTATCAATTTTAATTAAGTGATTCAGTATATTAAAGGAGTTTTTTTTATATAAATCAACTTTCTTTAATGAACATAACTCGTCAGTGTGTGAGCAAAACAGTTTTTGACCATAGTGAAAATGTTGTTTTTGAATGGCTAAACGCCAACAAATATGGATTGAAGCAGAATATTTTGTAAGATAAAAACATGTTGTGAATTTTAGAAAATGACTACATCTATCTTTTTTCAATAAATTTAGACTTTTGGACTTTACTATGCTCTGGAGTTATTGGAAATGTTTGATTAACACGAGTCGGAAACAATCCTGCGCAGCCACCACTGGAATCTAATCTTCTACAAATAGTATAATACTAATAATATTAGTGTGGCCTGATCTTTATCTGCAACTGAGCACAAATATTGGACCCAAACAAACTTTAGATTACGGAAATTGGCAGGGTCTTTATGGACTCCGTCATACCCCTGCTGTGAAAGTTACATTTTTGTCTGCGGTTTAATAGTGAATGGTCCAACCATCCAAAATGTTATCCGATGAAACAGTACCTGCCCAAAATTTTGTCATGAGAGTATAGACTTGATGAACACAGACCTGTCCTTCTCCCTCTCAACATGTGATCAGGTAGACCATCATTTGAACTTTTAGCATCTCTACACACTACATAGGTCTTTATGAAACACCATTAACCCTGAACACACAAGGTGGTCAAGATACAGACACTAGCCATTGTGTCCTTGGCTGCAATTAACGGCAAGACAACTTTCACCACCAGGCTGTGGAGTGGTAAGAGATACTAACACTCTTACAGTGAATATCACTGGTGAGAAAAGTTGGAGGGCTCCGTGTTTCTCCCTCCCCCAACTGGCACTAGGATTTCCATCTGACACCTGGCCTTTGGTCAACGCAGGGGGATACCGCTAAATCAGACTGACAACTAATCCGCAGACTGCGGATCACTTACACACCACGCAAAATTCTAAGAAGCAAGCCTATTAGTAAATAAGATAACACAATGTGCATGGGTATTGCACAACGCTTTTCACACCTGCTTTTCCCCAAAGTATAAGCGGAAGAACAACACAAAATAGTGCAAGTTCTAAGAATTAGTGTGATCTATTTATCTTAATAGTCAGTAAATACACACAAAGCTTCTTCCTTCCTTCTTTTCTTTACATTGTTAAACGGAACTAATGTACTGACAAATACGACTAATGTTACAGGAGGAGCCAAGTTAAAATCACTTGACAATTTCTCATAGGCAGTATTTATACTAAACAAATATCAAGACACCTATACATCGGAGGGCCTTACCTGTGTGCCAAACATACTGCACCCACACATAAGTACTGGCAGCGAAGAATAGCCATTGCACTGGGATGAAGAGGAGGCAAATGATGTCCGAGGTAAACGCCACACACACAAAGAATACTGAGAAGGCCTGTTGGGGAGATGAGAGGTGGGTATGATAAACCAGCAACATATGCAGCAAAGAAAGACGCAGGTTGTTTGTACCTGTTAGTAACACATACTCAAAACTTAAAGCATTCCCTTAAAAAAGAAAAATTGGAAATGCTTCTAGGCTAACAACAAGCCTTAAGATGTTGGACGCCAGTTCACAGAAGGGTTGGCTGCCATATCTAAAACCTTTATAATGGGAGTGATTTTGTTCTGGGTGATTAAATTAATCGTTGAATTATACCACCATGAGTGGTTACGCAAATGTTACATTTTTGTTTCTCCTTTTCTGCATCTCTGTGAGACACAGACACACCAACAAACACACACCTACACAATGCATTTCAATGAGAACAAGCTGTCCAGCATCAATAATGGACCCGCGGCAAAATTTAGATAACAGGAATACTGATGACCTGCAAGCCTGATCAGATCTGTAGTTTGTGCGTTATGTCAGATTAGAGTTCTGAACCTATGAGGCAGCAAACACGTTAAAGATTGACTGACTGAAAGATCAGATTTGTTTAGGATGGCCCTACGTTCATGATCTGAAATGCGTTGTTCATTGTACACCTGCAACAGCCTCTGATATTTACAGCAGTTCTCTCCTGTTTATCATCCCTGGTCACCTGCCAGGTTCTAAAGAAATTCCTTCTCCTCTTGTTTGGTTTTGGCTGTCTCCGAATCAATGGTACCATCTTGTGGGTTATTCTATGATTCTGAGGAATATCACTACACTCTTTACACTATCACTTTTCCTCTTGCTAACTGAGTAAATCACTGATCATATTTACAAGCATACAAGGCATCTGATTATTGGGAGAAATCAGGTAAGACAATAAACCATTTGGGCAGACGATGCTGTGATAATACAGGTTCTGTAGTGTGAGAGACACTTTTGTCTTACTGTGTGCATGTGTCCGTATTTTACAAATAACCATGAACAGTTCAGTAAGTTGTTAATATTTCCTTTCATCACACCACACTGCTATCTAGTTACTTGTAACTGCTTTTTGTTCACATGACATTAAAAACTCAAGTTACTGCAGAAAGACAACAATAGCCTGGTTACTAAATTTCACATGCAGTTGCAGTGACTATGACAGCAGCGCTATGGCACTGAAGACATTCAAAACTCTACATCTCATTGGGGAAAAATCCGAACAGGATGATAATCTAAGTCCATAATTATAGCACATCTGTACTTGCTTATTTTACTGCAACATCTAAAAGTTCAGTGGTGAACAGAGCAAAACAAACAGGTTGAAAACATGGCTATGCTCTTTCTTCACATTTATGAAATCATAATAAATATAAAGGACATAGCCACTCACCAGCCCCTGGTATCTAAAGGAGTCGTACACACTCCGGATGAAGAGCCAGAACGGCCAGAGGTACTCAAACCTGAACTCCAATACAAAGTCTGCCAGTAGCACCAGTGCCCACACCACCAGGAACTTCAGGTACAGGAAGGTACTAAACAATGAGAAGAAAAAATGGATCACACAGGTTGTTATATGATTTGTGCTAACATGAATGGTACTCATATTTACCCCTAACAATCAATGCGTAGCAAATCATCATTAAGTCAGTACATACAAAGAGACTCAGCTTTATTGTAAGTGTATGTGTGGGTGTGTGTGAATCAAGTGTAAGATGCATGTCTAGACCCTGTTGCTGCTGTTTGACAGATGAAATGCCTGTGTGCACTGCACTTATTCTAAGTGGCTGATGTTATAAAATGCAACTCTGCATCCACACAGAACCAGTACATACATAGATATTTAAGAGACTTGTGAAGACATTTAGGAAAGAGATCTATGCCTGCACTGTGACATGTACTTTTGTTATGATGATGCTTTGAATATTTGGACATGGACAACAGTGCCAAACTACAGAAAGTCAATTTCTTAATGGCTGTGGTGATAACGCATACACACAGTATATTGTAATTTGTTGCTGGTTCTTTCCTAATGCCACAATTCATGTCATTTTAGATTAATTTGATGATTAGCCTCAGCTGTACTTAGTAGCAAATAGTTGCATGCTTACACAGTAAACTAATACATTAACATTATACTAAGCATCAGTTTGTTGTGAGCAATAAGCATGTTGATGTGCAAATGTAGCTCAAAGCTGTGTCTAAGTAATGTTACGGTCTATCAGAGCTGCTGGCGTGTAGACTAGTCTTGTTTAGTGTTCTATGATAGTAATTTTGATCACAGTTGACATGTTTTGTTGTTAGAGCACTGAGACCCAGAAAGTGACACAGCTGGTGGTGCTCTGATCTCAAATCATGACTGTTTTGTTTCACAAACAATAAATCTGTGCAATATTAATACACTGAATGTGAAATACATTTGACTGTGCAATATATCCTTGATGCAATATACACCTCAAGTGCAACTACCTTTGTTTACATTTTATTTATTACATCTACCCTACCTATTTTACAAGTGCAATTACCTCTATTTACATTACATCTATTTTATATTTTATACTTCTAGTGTAACACTTCTGTTTATATTTATTTATTACATCTACTTTACCTGTTTTTATTTGCTTTATAACTGTGTGTGTGTTTTACCTGTTATATGTTTTATCTGCCTCGTTTAGTCTTGTCAAGTATTCGTTTTAAAGCACTGACCAGAAGTGGAAACTGTGAATCTCGTTGTATTTAATACGATGACAATAAAGCTTTGTATTCTATTCTATTCTATTCTTGAGATGGGGGCACCTGCTCTATAATTCAAGAACAGCCCCACATCATCTCTAGGTCTAGTGGCCCTTTAACAGTTTGGTTAATGAGATACATAGGAAGTCACATAGAGATAGGACCTATCAGGTGTGGCTGGGATGGACAACTAAGCAACTTCCTATGTATCTCATTAACCAAACGTTAAAGGAATACATAGGAACAGGAAGATACATAGGAAGTTGCTTAGTTGTCCTTCCCAGGCACACCTGACAGGTCCTACCTCTATGTGACTTCCTATGTATCTCATGTTGTCTGAATAGTGCACAACACAAGGTCTTCAGAAGTCAGACAAACTGACTGCAGTCTTAATCAACTCGTGTTTGCAGTTAATGTTAACATGCTACATTACTGGATAAGTAAGTGGTGTAGTTAGAAACAAGCAGACAAAGCTGCTGTTGTGCTAGTTGGTTGTCTGTGTGCAAGTGTTTTGTATGAGCAAGTTTTAATGTTGTTAATTTATGTGTGGTCTTTTACTTTCACTATAACTGTCTTGCTGCAGATCTCTCTTGTAAAAGAGATCTTTGATATCAATGGGACTAACCTGGTTAAATAAAGGACAAATAGTTAGCTAACACAAGTTACTAACAGGGAAGCAGCTAATAGTGGCCTTTAACAGTGTGGTTTATGAGATACATAAGGAGTCACATAAAGGTAGGACCTGTCAGGTGTGCCTTTGAAGGACTAACTAAGCAACTTTAAGTTGTTTGAATAGTGCACAACACAAGGTCTTCAGAAGTCAGACACACTGCCTGCAGTCAGACTTAATGTTAATGTTAATGTTAACAGTCTACGTTACACACATTACTGGATAAGTAAGTGGTGAAGTTAGAAACAAGCAGACAGACGCTGCTGTTGTTGTGCTAGTCGGCTAACAGGGAAGCAGCTGATGTGGCTAGCAGACTGACTGTGGACAAACAGTAGACAGTCCGTGTTGTTTATATAGTGTCCAAATACCAACTACAACTTATTACAGACAGTAAGGTTTCTGTGAAAGAGACTTGATAGTGACATGGTGGCTTTGTTTTGGGGCCTAGCGCTGCAGCTAGCTTAATGTACAACAACATACACTATGCTATCAGTAGCAGCTAGCTTAATGTACAACAACATACACTATGCTACCAGTAGCAGCTAGCTTAATGTACAACAACATACACTATGCTATCAGTAGCAGCTAGCTTAATGTACAACAACATACACTATGCTACCAGTAGCAGCTAGCTTAATGTACAACAACATACACTATGCTATCAGTAGCAGCTAGCTTAATGTACAACAACATACACTATGCTATCAGTAGCAGCTAGCTTAATGTACAACAACATACACTATGCTACCAGTAGCAGCTAGCTTAATGTACAACAACATACACTATGCTATCAGTAGCAGCTAGCTTAATGTACAACAACATACACTATGCTACCAGTAGCAGCTAGCTTAATGTACAACAACATACACTATGCTATCAGTAGCAGCTAGCTTAATGTACAACAACATACACTATGCTATCAGTAGCAGCTAGCTTAATGTACAACAACATACACTATGCTACCAGTAGCAGCTAGCTTAATGTACAACAACATACACTATGCTATCAGTAGCAGCTAGCTTAATGTACAACAACATACACTATGCTATCAGTAGCAGCTAGCTTAATGTACAACAACATACACTATGCTATCAGTAGCAGCTAGCTTAATGTACAACAACATACACTATGCTACCAGTAGCAGCTAGCTTAATGTACAACAACATACACTATGCTACCAGTAGCAGCTAGCTTAATGTACAACAACATACACTATGCTACCAGTAGCAGCTAGCTTAATGTACAACAACATACACTATGCTATCAGTAGCAGCTAGCTTAATGTACAACAACATACACTATGCTATCAGTAGCAGCTAGCTTAATGTACAACAACATACACTATGCTACCAGTAGCAGCTAGCTTAATGTACAACAACATACACTATGCTATCAGTAGCAGCTAGCTGGGTTAAGAAGCTAGAGGCAGCTCATTGATTCATTATGAAGCTTCACAGTCTGCAGCTATGAAGCCTCATGCATGCCCAGTCAGACCCCCCGGTGTCCTCCTCCTCCTCCTCCTCCTGCAGCAGTTACCTGCCGTAGATCCCCTCAGTGATCCGGTTCCGTTTCACCGGCCGTCGGAGTTTGCTGCAGTCCGCATTGCGCCGCTTCATCCTCCTCCTCTTGGCTTCGGCCTGCGACTAACCACTGTAATCTGATCCAGTTTTCTTCTTGTATGCGGACAAAGATAATAATAAAATGAAGTGCCTTGCGGTTATATATATATGTGTGTGTGTGTGTCGCTGTTATTATTGTTATTCTTCCCTCTACTGGAAACAAAGAAATAAATAAAGGACTCTTATTCAGAGGAACCTCCTCTTTTTCTGTTAGCGCAGACTCAATAAACCCAGCTGGATTTCATGTACGTCCGCTTGTCAGACGGCTGGTACATCCAATCAAGTCTACCCGCCGAGGAGTCTCTGTGTGACGGATACAGAGAGGAGCCATTCACCGTGGCTCCGGAGCTCTGCTCTGCTCCAGCAGGAGACCAGCAGCAGAGGGACGTCTCGTCGTTCAACCAATCAGGTGCTTGTAGACAAATCGGTCATCGCTGATTGACCAATGAGCTGGTCGCGGAGGCGGGGCTTAATCTGAGAGGGTTTTTTTTGCCTTTGGTTTATTATGGGCAGAAAATATGCAGTCTTTGGGACAAAATTCCCTTTGTGCAAGACACAAAACACCCATTCCAACATACGGGGGTTATTTATATCAGGTCCTTTGTGTGACAGACTTGCCCCAAGGCCTTGTATGCTATTATGTTTTGTTACCAGCCTTAAATATGATGAACTTTACCCATGGCTTTTTGTTTACCATTTGTTTTAGAACCATAACAAAGTGGCATGGTACAAATGAGAGAGGTAGAGAGATAACCCCTAACCCTAACCCTAACCTACGCTGCATGTGGGACGTCTCGTCGTTCAACCAATCAGGTGTTTGTGGCCAACTCCTTTGTGCAAGACACAAAACAAAATATAAATATGATGAACTTTATCCATGGCTTTCTTTGTTTGCCATTGGTTTTAGAACCATAACAAAGTGGCATGGTACAAATAAAAGAGGAAGAGAGATATTTTTTAAAGATGTATGTCCAAAACTGAAGTGATGTTAAAGCTTAAGTAGGCAGAACGTTTTTTGGCATCATTGGGCAAAAATCCCATAATAACCTTTCAGCATATTGTAATTCAAGTGTTCTGAGATAAAACTAGACTTCTGCACCTCCTCATGGCTCTGTTTTCAGGCTTTAAAAGTTCTAGCCCGTGACGTGACGGGAGACTTTGGCCAATCTCAGGTCATTTCAGAGAGAGAGCGCTCCTATTGAGCATTCCGATTGGCTGTGCTCCAGCTGGTAGGCGGTGCTTGGTATTTCCTCAATAGATCTCAACATAGCTGCTGGGTCACAAAGTTTCTCTTTTTATAACTATACAGTACACTACAAGATGTTTCTGAAAACATTTGAGACGAGAAATAGGCATTACAATAACAGAATATTGATACATATTTGATCAGCGCTGCCTAGTTTGACTGTTTGGTTGGAGTTTGCGAGTGATTGACAGCTGCTCATAGACGGCAAGGCTCCAGCTTGGCTCTGATTGGTTGTTTTCCTCCGGTCTGTGAAATCTTGCAGATGCTATTAGGAGCACCGGAGGACACAGAGGCACATGATGTTTTTCAGATTACAGATTGCTCCATTTCTACCCACTGCAGCTTTAATAGTTTTCGTAGCAAAAATACAAATGGAATTGATACATATTTGCTGTGCAAGCTGTAGTTGTATTTTATGACATAAATGTTTTAGGGTGTAAATTAGACTTTTAATTCTAACTCTCTAGATGTTGTCAAGGGACAGAACAAAATGTAGCATTATTAGCATATAATAATTATTATTCATGACCTCAATCCTTTTGTAATTTGTTTTAAAGGGGGCTGCATTGTGGCTGTTTGGTTTAAAGGAATAAAGCGTTTTTCTTTAATTAAGCATCAAAATAATCTTCACAAGTTCACAAATTCTGGCCGGTATCAGGCAAGGCTAGTCAGACATGTCCCCCAGCAGGCGGCTGATAAATATGAAAAGATGTGCTCTGAGTTTCGCCCTGCTCAGAGTGCCAGGGCCACTCATGCGTCAGTTGGAAGAGGAGTGCTCAGGGAAGGTCTCCAATGGCTCCTCAGTACGCACCAAGTCTGCGCTCACGTCTGGCACCTTTGCTGATTTTTCTGCAGACAGGATTCATTGTCATATATGCCTTTTACGTTGAGATCGAAAGCAATGCAAAAGCAAATGGGATTACCTTCAGCAACCTTTACCCAGGTGAGTTTGGAAGGGGGTGGGTGAATCAGGGTGGTGAGACAATGGAGGTTTAAAGATGAATAGATCATGAATGAAACAAATATTTTAAGCTTATGCTTCTTTAAAAAGCTAAATAAACGGACAAACTAGAATCCAGTAGTAAAGGGGAGTGGCTGCAGTTATTACTGTTGGGCAGTGATAAGGTCAAACAGTTGCTGGTTCTTTAGGAACAGATGACCTGGGGTTGTTCAGTACAGCAGAAATTATAATGTTTTGTACATATTGTGATTCAGGTATCTGGCACTTTTTTTTTTCCACTTTAGTTTTTATTGATGTTTTTCAAAGTTATGCACATATCAACAACATATGGGCATGTACACAGTCAGACCCACAAACATAGGGAACAATACATACAGGACTCATGTTTGGGAGTTACACTTCCATTATTCCATACATTCTCATGTCATTTCCAACTCAATCAGTTGTCCTTTCTGCCGTCTTCGTCGCTGTTTTGGTTTTTGAATAATGTCCATTTCTCCCACTTGTCTTCCATCTGTGTTTCTTGCTGTCTTAAACGATGTGTCAGCTTCTCCACTATGTATATCTCCTCTACTACCCCCATGCACTGTTCATATGAAGGGGGTTCCACTCTACCCCATTTCCTTGTGATAGCTTTCTTTATATATAAGATATAAGATAGATATCTGGTCAAGATATTGTTAATATATTAACAATATCTTGACCAGATATCTATCACTTATTCCTACGTTTCCCTCAGTAGAATTCAAATTACACAGATAGAGAATCATGTAACTCATAGTGATATCATATCCTAGTACCTTTTGTACCGTGTTGTGTACCACCTTCCAAAACAGTACTATTTTGGAAACATAGTGATCAGCATCTAGTGCCCCACATTCTCTCCATGGTAGATTTCTGTTTACATATTTACTCTTGACTTTCGGCGTGATGGAAAATCAGATTACATTTTTTCCAAGAGAATTCGCTATATCTGGCACTTTTTAAAGCCTACTATTCCCTTTCTCTTTCAGAGTTCCAGGATGTGAATGTGATGGTGATTCTAGGTTTCGGCTTCTTGTGCACTTATCTAGTGCGGTATGGTTTTAGTGGCTCTGGGTTCAACCTCCTGGTGGCTGTCATGGCAACCCAATGGGCTATCATACTCAATGGAACAGAGTCGTGGTATTACAAAGGAAAGATCAGGATAGATTTGAGAAGGTAGGTCAAAATTTGATGTCACACATCTGTTTGAACAAATGATCTTTACAGAATCCATTTGTCCCAGTACGGCCTATATAGCAAAAGAAAATGGCACAGAGATGTATTAAAGGACCAGTGTGTCAGTGTGCGGATCTATTGTCAAAAATGGAATATTCATAACTTTGATTTCATTAGTGTATAATCACCTGAAACTAAGAATTGTTGTGTTTTTGTTAGCTTAGAATGAGCCCTTCATATCTACATAGGGAGCAGGTCCCTTTTCACGGAGTCCATCATGTTGCTCCTCCATGTTTCTACAGTAGCCCAGAACGGACAAACCAAACACTGGCTGTAGAGAGAGCCTTTCACGTTTTTATGTTACCTGAAGGCCACCGTAGTTCTCCGACACGCTTGTGAAACTGCAGTAAAGTGAGGCGCAGAGTGCAAAAACGTGGTACCGCCAGCCGCCGTCTGACTTCCGTTGCTCCTAAAGTAGTGTTATTATGGTAAGGATGGCGTCTGAGCGAGGCGAACGACGTTACCACGGTTTTGCACTCTTTGGCTCACGCTACCACAGTCTCGGAAAGGGAGGAGTGAGTGGAGGGGTACTCATTTGGTTGCAATCTGCAACCACACCAGTAAATGTCGCCACATCCTACACACTGTACCTTTAAACAACAACAACATTCTGAAAATATACATTACTTACACAAAATACACATTTCACAGTTCTGAGCCAATGGTTCTAATGTCCTAATATAGCTTAGTGGTTGCTGAGATGTGCACAGCCTCTGCCCTCATTTCAATCGGAGCCATGCAGGGGAAGACCAACCCTGTCCACCTCATCCTCATGGCCCTGCTGGAAGTGTCAGGGTTTGTCCTGAATCAATGGCTCCTCCAGACTCTACTGAAGGTAAGCAATTGTTAATCATGTGTTTTTCACCTTTACATCAGTTCTTGAGGCCAAGTATATTCACATCATACATATGCAGTACATAGAAATGTGATGTTTTCTAACCCCATAGGTCCAACCTCTGAACAGCATCATGCTGCTTCACATCTTTGGGGCCTTCTTTGGACTCATGACGTCCTGGATCCTGTATCGGAAAGGGTGCGAGCAGCAATTTGAAAAAGAGAAATTTGACCGCAAAACAGGATTATTCGCCGTATTGGGTAAGGTGTGAGCTATGTTTTTCTGATGTTACTGGGTTTTGTAGGACGGTGCAGCCAGTGGGTTGGCTAACATTCAGTTCAAACCCTACATTATCAAGCATCTACCTTGTTAAAGCAGAATCTGAATCCTCTGTTCTCCAGGGACTTTGTTTCTCTGGATGTTTTGGCCCAGTTTTAATTCAGTTCTCGTGGACAGCCGTACTCCTGGGAGGAAGCTGGGCGCCGTGTGCAGCACCTACCTGGCCCTGGCTGTCAGCGCTGTAACAGCAGCTGCTGTTTCTGTGCTCTCCAGCCCCAAGGGAAAACTCAACCCGGTATTCTGACACTTGATATGCTAACACAACATTATGCTCTTTCATGAACATGAGTCATTATTGGCCCGGAGTGACAGGACTTTTACCTGTTTAAGCACCACGGGAGCCACTCAAAAATCAAATCAGTGAGTTTAAATACCAGTGAGATCTAATTTATAACGGGGCGTATATCTTCACTCCTCTGTCAGATCCATATGCAGTCATGCATCCTCGCTGGTGGTGTTGCTGTTGGGGTTTCCATGTCAGTGGTTCGTCAGCCATGGGAAGCCATGACGATCGGATTCACCGCTGCTGTTGTGTCAACCATCGGATTGCGATATCTCAAGGTTATGATCACCGCATACACACATAACCCCTTGATTAAATACATCACAGCTCATCATAAGCTCTTATTTTCCAGATCCACATGCTGCGTGCATTCGAGTGCCATGACACCTGCGCTGTCCTGAGCACACATGGGCTCCCTGGTCTACTGGGATGGGTGGCACATCTCCTCCTACAGATTAAAGACTGTGATGATCACACAACGTGAGAACGCAGCTGTGATAATATGATTGCATTGCAACACACACACACAAAAGGTGTGACACCTGTGTAATCGGTCCTTTGTTTTGTAGGGCAATCCGGTTTGCTGTATTTCACATTTGCACTCTCTTCATCACCATCGCTCTGAGTCTGTCCATGGGAATCATTACAGGTAAATCTTCTCTCTAGTAATAGGGCTTCCATTATTAACAGTCTGGCTCAATCATACTAGAAGACAGAAGGTCCATTTTGAATTATTCAGTCGCAACAGAGTGCCATCAACAGTGAAATTTGACCCAATACATATCTTACTTTAGGTTTTCAGTATTTTAGTGAAATCTAGAGGTCATCTCTTTTTTTACAGTGTGTAACAATACACAGGTTGGCAACCACAGGTGTATATCAACACCGTATTATATAGGGCTGTGTATTCACAAAAATCTGGCGATATAACACGTATTATGATATAGGGGTTACGATTCAATATATTGCGATTTTGAATGCTACCGGTGCACTCTTACGCTACTTCCTGTCTCAGTATATGTGGGAGTGGAGGAGTCGAACTGCTGAGCATAGATTACAACGCTGTCTGCCATGAATCTTTGCATGTAAACTATTAATAAAAAACTGATAGAGTTTATGAGAATCAATACAGTATCACAAAACATAATGTAGAGGCTAAGGCAAGCTTTAAGCCAGTGAGGTGTTGCACCGGGCTCACCTGATTGACACACCGATTTACGTTACCGCCTATAATCAAGGTCCGAAACACACTTCATGCTCGTTTGTTCATTTTTTCCATGAAGTTTATCCCTTAACTGGATTACAGATTCACTCAAAACACATCATACAAGTAACGATTGCAGCAACATGCTGCCTCAGCGTTCAAAAACTGTTTATGCTTCTGGGCGGAACACCTGACCCGGCCAAGATTGGTTCCTACTTATGCATTTCAGTAGGCTACCAATAATCCCCAGGAGACCTGATACACCATCTGGCTCCTACACATAATATTGCAATACTCAAGTGTGTGGATATTTTCTTACACCCCTAGTATTATGCAGTATGCTTGCCATTTGTGAGCTTTCCTAACTACTTTTATATGTCATTGTTTTCAGGGCTCCTACTCAAGTGGAACTTCTGGCGACCGCCCCAAGACAAGAAATGTTTTGATGATCAGGCTTTCTGGGAGGTTGGCAATCAAGACTTTATCTTCTTACAATTATATCACTTAAAAGATCAATTATAATGATCAATAATGATACTGAACAGTGATGGAATTGGTGTTATTTTGTGTTGTGCCATACCATAAAAAGGTAAAAACAGCAAGTATTTTTATGTTTTGCAGTTTCCCCATCTCGCAGTGCGCAAATAAGAAGACGGAGAAAGAAGGAGACCAAGTGAGATCCTGGAAGTACAAACTATTTTTGGTGTTCATTCATGTCAATATATATAATTTCTTACAAATTTTCTTACTTTCATGCAAAGTAGTTATTAGACATTTTGTGTGTGCACAACTGGAATAAATTATTTTTTAAAAATCAAGCTTGAACCGTGGAAGCATGAATGCGAGACTCATTTACTGCCCAGTATGTTTCTGTTTAATGTTGCCATGGTTGTCAGAAACTGACCTCATGGTTTGGATGTTACACAAGCGAATGGTTTAAGTGTTGCAGTCGAATACAAATCTCCAGTACACACATTTAACACCCAACAGTTGCGAAACCTTTGTTGACCTCATGTCAGCAGTGTGAGCTAATTAACCTTCAACAATGAATCTGGATGACTGCAAAGTTTCAGAGCTGACTTACTGTTATTTCAGGAAAAACACAAACAACCCCATATGGTTACATTCAGTAAATGTGTACAGTATTATGAAATATTGCCCTCAATGATATTTTGTACCACTTAAAAAGACTGTTCAAATTAAAAGGATGTCATAAAAGTAAGTATACCCAAAAGGAAATGTGGACAGTTCAGAGAAGTAAAGCTCCCAAAATACACATTTTGCTATACACAAATTGTAAACCATTATAACAACATGGCTACACAGTCTGAGTGCAAATAGACACATCTGAAAGATGTGCCACATTCAAAACGTTAAAGGAATCTATGAAACTTTGTGCTTAGTTATGATTTAGCCAGTATACAGTCAACAGTATAAATTAAACACGTTAATTTGAAAGCGAAACAAAGTTCATATATAAAGTAAATAACCACTAAAGCATATTGTCTCATACAATATAGAAAGCAGAGTGTATAAACAGTGGACATGAAGACACACAGAGTCCATCACTGCCACAGATCCTCTGTACGTCCAAACTTGAAGACCAAACCCCTAAATCAGAAGACAGGAAGAGAGTGTAAGAAAAATATGTACACATAAATACCTGTGATGATGTGTAAGCATGGATTTGAAGTAAGATGCTGCCGAAGACTCACCCAAAGAAAATGAACGCGTTTTGGAAGAAAATGGCGATACCAGGGTACACGACACCCTTATCTGTAAGAGACAACAGATTTGCAGCTTACAAAATGAGACCAATGTGTAGGGCTGCACATGGCAAAAATGATAATCACAATTGTTTTGATCAATATTGAGATCACGATTATTTATCACGATTATTCATTGATTTTAAACAACAACATATGTTATTGCACTTTCAAATGAAAATAAACAGAGCACTGCTTTCACTTCCATGCTGTGCTACATTCCTGTTAATGTACAAATTAGGTCTGCATGATGTTGGAAAGAACTGACATTGCAATATTTTTTTTCTGCTATATATATATATTGCAATAAGGAAAAATACAGGAATATTCACCCTACCACTTTGTTAGCTACATTTTAAAGTTAAATGCTTCAATCTGGTGCACTTCGAGAGCAATATTAGAAATACTAAGAGTTAGATAAACAATTTTTTGCTCTTATTTTAATCATAAACACATTGGTTGTATAGATAATATCTATACCCAAAAGTGAAACCAAAACATCTCGATCACCAGCTGGTGGCTGGCTGTTGGTTTAGGAAGCGGTTGATTTGATATGCAGCAGAGTTTTCATTTTACACATCAATATCGCAGGCGATCATGCTCATTTAATTGTGGGAAGCCAAAATTGTGATCGCAAATTAATATTCGTTTAATTGTGCAGCCCTAGCCATGTGTATAATTTGACACAGTGCCACATGTAGTAAATGAGGAGCTGTTCATGATTGGAATGAACAACATTTTGCTCGCTTCATGCAGCATATGTATATGAAGTAACTGCATCATACTGGCTTCTCTTTCATCTCTGCAATTTTCAAAAAACACTGTGTTGCTTAATACTGCTTGTCAATGTCACACACCAAAACTGATTACTGAACAGTCAGTGCGAGAACAACAGGACTTACGAGGCACTACGAATCCTCCAAACAGAATCCACATAGAGGCAATGAGGGAGCCGAAAGCCAGCATGAAGCCAATGAAGAGCCAAACTCGGGCGCCTGCAAGCAGAGATAAGAAAGGGTGCGTTACTGGGTGACGCTCCACAGAATTTTTTTTTTATGGGTTTGTATTTTACTGCATGTATGTTGTAATGGTAATACAAGGAAACAGGCCATCATTAGAAATGAGAAATGAGGAAATTAAGTGTTTGTGGGGGGAGAGCATAGAGAAGTTCATCATGTCCTCTCATACTCACCCGTCTGTCCAATGCAGCCCTCACTGTAGCTGTCTCCTCTCACTTGGCCGTTTGAAACAGCATTTATCCTAGATGTGTCAAATGAGATAAAAAAATAATTACAAACACATCAGAACAGAAGCTACCTTGTAGGTTACTGTTTTACCTGATTTCTTATGTTGACAGGTCACAGGGTAACAACTGAATACAATTAGTAAGCCTGTCCCATAGACTGTAAAAAGTATAGGCATTATTAGGGATGCACCGATCCAACTTTTTCAGTCCTGACACCAGTACATGGGCTTTGGGTATCGGCGGATACCGAGTACCGATCCTATACCAGTGTTTAATTAATAAGCTGTATACCTCACTGTGTGGAAGTGACTGGAATCATCATTTTATGTGTAAGGCAACATCAGGCTTGACTTAAACATTACTTTCCTAATATTGCAAAGCAAAATGTAACAAATAAATACATAGATATACATTTACGGAATTGTATTAAATAATAAATCGTATACCAACAACTTGGTAAAAACATCTTCAAAATTAACAGGAATTACCATTTAAGTGTAAACCTGTTTAATGCAGCAACAAATTGGTCAAAACTTAAACAGGAATCAAAATTCCAGTATATAATGTATATAGTATATAAACATAGAACCAATATTCATAGAACATAGAATTCAATAGATCGGCTCTATTGTCACCGGCTGCATCCTTAGGCATTATGAAGGTCTCAACTCCTAAACTGAAGCATCTATGGAGCTGGTAAATAACAACAGGAGGATCAAATCATTACCATCACAAGGCCCACTTACTTAGTGTTCCAGAAGCTTTCAGCCCCGTGTCATGGCCCTGGCTTTGCTCATTTGTTATGGAGATGGTTTAGTTGGTGAAAGATTAAAGAGGCCATCGACATCACCAGACACCATTCTTGGACAGGGACGAAGGTAACGACCGAGCACCTCCCCAATAGACGACCACCAGTTATCAGGTGACTGAAACTCCACACTTAGATCACGTGATAATAACTATATCATCTCCATGACAAATGAGCAACTCCATACGCTGAGGAAGGCCTGGAGATGGGGCTAAAAGCTTAAAGGAACAGTGTGCATCATTTCAGGGGATCTATTGGCAGAAATGGAATATCATATTCGTAATCTATGTTTTCATTAGTGTATAATCACCTGAAACTAAGAATTGTTGTGTTTTCGTTAGCTTAGAATGAGCCCTTCCTATCTACACAGGGAGCGGGTCGTGATATTACGAATCCTACTATAGCGAAGGCATGATCGCCCTACTCTGCCTCGTATTGGCTTACCATGATATTCTTACCCTAAACCTAACCAATACAACCAACAAAGGCAGCAAGTACTAGCCAATCAGAAGCAGTGTAGGGCGGGCCATGCCTTTGCTATAACATGATTCGTGATTTAGCGTGCGGGTCCTCTCCACAGAGTCCGGCATGTTTCTACAGTAGCACAGAACGGACAAACCAAACGCTGGCTCTAGAGAGAGCCTTTCGCATTCTTACGTTACCTGAAAGCCACCGTAGTTCTCTGACATTCTTGTGAAACTGCGGTAACGTGAGCCGCAGAGTGCAAAACCGTGGTACCGCCAGCCGCCGTCTGACTTCCGTTGTTCCTAAAGTAGTGTTATTATGGTAAGGATGACCTCTGAGAGAGCCGAACTACGTTGTTTTGCACTTGGCGGCTCACGTTACTGCAGTCTTATGGAAAGGAAGGAGTGAGTGGAGGGGTACTCAGTTGGTTGCAATCTGTAACCACACCACTATATGCTGCCAAATCCTACACACTGTGTCAAATAACTGAACCTTGTGATGGGACCTGTTTGTGAAACTGAAGAATTTAACATTTCCAGTAACAGAAAGAGTCCGCTTACATGAGAAAGGCCACTGTAGCGATGACTCCACAAGTGTGATAGGCATGATGAAAGTCTCCCTCATTAGGATATTTCACTGCTGCGTCGATGATGATCCACCAACCGGTGAAGAACTGCAACAACAAGATCCACAGTTAGAAGAAAAAGAAGAAGAAAGGCACTTTATTAATATCGAGGGGAAATTACATTTTTTCACTCTGTTATATATACAGGACACACACACATGCACAAACAGGACTTATATACATGCATTAATGAGAGAGATGTCAGAGCGAGGGGGCTGCACCTGACAGGCGCCACGGGAAACCTCTGTTGGTCTGGAGGAGCTGCAGCATTTATTTCTGCACAAACGTCCACTGTACATTCACTAGATATTCTCAGAGCTAAACTAACTCTTCTGCAGTGAGGAGTGTGCGCGCATGCACGTAAGAGTGGAGCGAAATAGTGAGAACGAGCGCGGTGTGTGAGTGAAAGCAAGCAGGCAGAGGAGCAGAGGAGCAGAGTACAGCAGAGACTCCGGCCCTGGAGGCCAAAGCTGCGGTCTCCCCCGCGTCCTCCGACCGCGTCCTCCGACCGCGGCCTCCGACCGCGGCCAACACTGTTTAACAGACGGGCTTCACTAGATATAACGGTTTTGGTGCTTCCGTGTAGTTTGTGTTGGAGTCTTGTCTGAACAGCGCAGCCACACGCGAGCACGCATGGGACACCGACCCAGATTGATTTATACGTGTAAGAAGTTACAAACAGTCCCTTTAATTTACTTGTTCTAAAAACCACTTAACTTAAAGGTACAGTTTGTAGGATTTGGCAGCGTCTAGTGGTGTGGTTGCAGATTGCAACCAACTGAGTAACGCTCTATTCACGCCTCCCTTTCCAAGACTGCGTAAAGCGAGCCGCCAGTGCATAATCTTGGTAATGTCGTTTGCCTCACTCAGAGGCCACCCTACCATAATAACAATACTTTAAGAGCAACGCAAGTCAGACGGCGGCTGGCGGTACCACGGTTTAGCACTCTGCGGCTCAAGCTACCGCAGTTTTACATGCGTGTCGGAGAACTACGGTGGCCTTCAGGTAACATAAAACCATTAAAGGCTCTTTCTAGAGTCAGTTGGGGGTTTGGTGCCTTGCTCAAGGGCACCTCGGCAGTGCCCAAGAGGCAAACTGGCATCTCTCCAGCGACCAGTTCACACTCAGTACTTGGTCCATGCGGGGATTTGAACCAAGTCCTAGCCAAGTCCTTTTGGACTGAGCTACTGCCATCCCAAGGGGGACTTCAGAGACAAGTATGAACATGATGTCATAATAAATCTGCACATCCTGGTTATTCAAAACAAGAATACACAGGTCTGCATGATCATTAGTAACTAGGCAAACCACAGAACAGGAAGACACATGAGAGCACCCTACATTTCCCCTCTGTAGCTGCAGTGTATCTGAGTGAAATCAGTGTAGTACCAGCACTCCAGCAGCTATAGATGCGATGGCGTTTCTTCTCTCTCCCCAGTCCACATTGCACTCACAGTCTCCACACCGGATCCCGTCCAGGAAACCTGACATGACTCTGCTGGAGGAAAAGAAAAGGGCGTTATGTCCAACAATAAAACAACAACTGTATAGAAAGATATGAGAAGTCTGTAAAGTAGTTAGCTGTACAGTAGGATGATGCTCAACTCTCTGGTTTATAGACCAAGCACCAACAACAAACACCGACTATCTTTACACTAAAGCTCGGTGACATCTATTCCACAATAAGTCTGTCGAGGTATCCACTTGATCGTTGTGAAAACACAACATGCAGCAGATTAAAAACAGGCCCGTGTCGTCTCTTTTGTTCACATTTCCTTGAAGCTTTCTTGTTGCTACGAAGTTGCTAATATAAATACCAGCACAACTCAAACGACAGCGGTAGTACCGAGCTAAAAACACACCCCGACAGCATTACTGGCTTGTAATGTAATTTTTTCAAAGGTTTTTTACCTTTTATTTTCGGTTTTTGATGTGTTGAACCTCTCTGGATAATAAGCCCGACTTTGCTTCCGACAGAGCTAGTGATGTGTTGGTTACGAACGAGCCGGTTCATTGAGCCGGCTCTTTTGAGTGAACGATAAGAACCGGCTCCCGTCCGTTTTTTGTCTTTTTCTTTACTTAATTCATGGCAGGATGATAGGACATCTTCTCCGCGCGGTCTTCAGGTACAGAGCAGGAGGGAAAGGAGGAGAGAAAGAGAGAGGAGTGTGGTGCGCGAATAGCAGACAAGATGAGTGACAGTCGGAAACGAAGCAGCATGTGAAATTAAGGTATTCTGGAAATTATAAGGTTTAGTATAATTATATTGAATAATTTAAGTGATATATGTGCACACGTACTAATGATAGGTCAAAACAGCGCTAAATTTGGCTGAGTTATAAAAGGCAGAAGTGGTAAAATGAAGAGCTGTTTGGGAGCCGAAAGAGCCGGCTCTTCTTGGTGAGCTGAGCCAAATGATCTGGCTCACTAAAAAGAGACGGAATTCCCATCATTAGGTAGAGCTCAGTGACGCACATGCGCAGTACAGACAGCCGTTTGATGAGGGAGCCTCTTGATACTGGTGCGTTCAAGGTGTTGTGGACAAAATGGGAATTTCTGTGCAACATTCCAAGCAAATGGGCTACTCAAAAAGTCCTATTTGGTATGTAGGTATATTAATACGTACACACACACACTTATCTTTTTGATATATTTACTGTATTGTTATTATTTCTTTATATTAATCTTGTCTCTAGGTGGAGGCTTCAGATAAGCCCAGTGGTTTTTTTGCACTCTTCCTGCACTTTATATTATTCATTTATTTTTGTGTTATGTTGTATAGTCTTAAATTGTGAAAAACAAATAAACAAATAAACAAACAAAAATACGTCAATTGACTTGTGAAAAAAGATGTGACATAAATTAGCGCATGGGTAGTATCACCTTATATTTTCATTTGATCATTATACATTCACTTACGTTTTGGACTCAAATGAAAGATTATCATTGTGTACAACTCATCATAATATCAACATTTTTTTCAAATTTTTTAGTTAACCAAATATACAAAACATACAAAACACAAACTCACACAAAAATGGCTCAAAATTCCCTCCCTATCCCACCCACATACAAACTGAAAAAGAACCATACTCAAAAGGAGTAGGCTAGTTAACTATTAATTGTATTAAAAAAGATATAGACAAAAACAATTAAATACACAAATAAAGAAATCATAAATAACGAGATGCAGTGTTCTGACTTATTCAGATGACTAATGATGTATCAAGTCTAATAATTTTGTTATATCAAATCCGATATAGGTGTTGGTAAGGAGTCCATATAGGTTAAATAGGGTTGCCAAATCTTCAGAAAGGTGTTGTATTCATCATAATATCAACTAGATTGTCAAAGTGTCATCACTGTATGGTAAATTTTACATACATAAACATAAAGTAACACAAGTTACAAGTTTCAATGGATTTTTAAAAGAATATATCAAGACTCAAACTTATAAACACTATAAAAAAGGGATAAACTGTCAAAGTGTATAGTGAGCTCTTTGAATACGAATAATGTTTTTTTCTTATAAATTGATATTTTTAAAGTGTATTATCCCTATTTTTTTAATTATCACTGTTATTTCTATTTATGTCTTTAAATTCATTCCTCGTTTCTCTGTAACATTATGTTGAGTCTGCAATGTTTATGCATTTTAATGTTTTTTCAATAATAATAATAAAGCATCACCTTTCATACTCAAAGTGACTGTGCACATTTTCTTCAGTGTAATACAACAGTTTCAGTCAAAAACTACTGAATATAGGTGCCATCTGTTACAAACACTCACCAAACTATAGAAAGCCGACTTTGTAGTTATTTTCTTAATTATTTCCCCAGAAAATGATCCCTGGATGATCACCGTGGATGAGCATTTTGTAGAGACCATACACTTTCACATTCATTTATGAAGCTATTGAAAACTGCAACACAAGCTGGACTCGATAATGAAAATATTACAAGAGTAAGCTACATTTGAAACTAAATTAACACATGTCTAAGCAAAAATACAAAACAAAAAAATACTTAAATATAATTGAAACATTAAATAATGAAAAGATACATAAATATGAGAGGATGTTAAACAAGGGATTTATGTGCATTTTATTTCCTTGTATATAGGCCTATTTGCATTTGCTTAATCTGTGGTTCAGTGGTGTGGGTGCAGAGCAGCTATATAAATACTTGTTTAAAACATGCTGTTTATTGAAACAAGGGGAGAAAAAGTTACACTAACAGAACATTTTCTTAGATCTGTTATTGCTTGTTAACATGTTTTATACTCTATATGTTCTTGAAGCCATTTGCTTTATAATCTGATTGGAGATCTGTGCCTGCAACATCATGTGTGAGTCACATGGGGCTTTCATTCACGCTGCCGACCCTTTCATTATTCACAAACTGCGATGCCTACAACTATGAACAGAGCACTAGAGGACACATGGGGCTGTAGCATCAATCAGCATCTACATTTATTTATTGTCGATGATCACATGGAGACATTCACAACAAATATTGGAAGACAAAGATATCAAGTTAGTGGTCCATAAAAATAAATTTAGCATCATAATTTGAAATTAGCATTTAAAGACTTGTACAGCTACTTCATAGCTGATACATTTGAAAATCCCACACAAGCTGGTATAAATGAGTAAACTAGATGGCAGTCGTCTTAAAAGACTCCAAGCAATTGCAAGGCTACAGATATGGACAGAAAGATGACGCCGAATAATCCAATGTAGCCATAGGCACCATGCATCCTCTTGGCTGGATCTGGAATAAAACATAAAACAGGACAATGCAAAACTTTCACCAAAGCAGAATTATATGAAACAACAATGAACACTAAACTTGTTCACGAGGGAATGTTTGACTTTGAAATTCAGAACAGCTAATATTTTGTTGGTAATACATTAGTTTACTTGTTCTTAACTTAAAGGTACAGTGTGTAGGATTTGGCAGCATCTAGTTGTGTGGTTGCAGATTGCAAAACCGTTGTAATGCCGTTCGCATCACTCAGATGCCATCCTTAGAATAATAACACTACTTTAGGAGCAACGAAAGTCAGACGGCAGCTGGCGGTAACACGGTTTAGCACCCCGCTGCTCAAGTTATCGCAGTTTCACAAGCGTGTCGGTTAACTACGGTGGCCTTCAGGTAACATAAAAACATGAAAGGCTCTCTCTAGAGTCCGTGTTTGGTTTGTCCGTTCTGGGCTACGGTAGAAACATGGCAGAGCAACATGGCGGACTCTGTGTAGAGGACCCTCTCCCTATGTAGATATGAAGGACTCATCGTAAGCTAACGAAAACACGATTCATAGTTTCAGGTGATTATACACGAATGAAAACATAGTTATGATATTATAAGCCATTTCTGCTCGTAGATTCCCGAAATGTTACACACTACTGTTTCTTTAAATAATTACCATAATTTCGACCTCATTGATGCATGTCTTTAGTGTGTCAATAACCTTTGCTCAATGTTATCTTCTGCAAATGATTAAACAAAACTAGGTGAGGAGCAACAGAATGTAGCAATCACTGTAACCTCTGGAACGCCTGGACTGCAACCTTTACACCCTATGTTATGAGTATTTGTTTGCGGAAATTATAAATGGATTGTTGTGGGTTCAATTTCTCACAAGAATAACAGGATCAAATTCCATCGGTCAGGAGTAATTTTCTGACCTGTGCAGAGGTAGATTGTGTTTTATTCCTTTAGGGTCCCTATAATCATATAACTTTGACCCATGCACTATTATATATTATTTGAAACTTATATCAAATATTGGTGGTCTGTTATTTTAAATGCATTATGTTAACTTAGAAATGTGTGTGAAATCTATTACATATATTACAATAGAGTGGGTGAAGTGAGTTTAAGTGCTTTTGCTTTAAATGTCAGTCTTACCTCCTGTGTAGTAGCCCCAGGCATAAGAAAACCTGCTGGTCACCCAAATAGCCCCCAGCACAGCTGCTGATAACTAGGATTATGAACATAGAAAAAGAGAAATACAAACAGTCAGGAAATACATGGGTGATGAAAATATGCTTAATCACTGTGACACGTGTCTTTGGCTTGTCATCATCTGGAGAATTTATGCCAAAGATCATGAGGATTGCTTGCCCCTCCCACACCAGGTTTAGTAGCCCTTAATATTCACTTCCAATCCCTAATAGTGTGGCAAAAGATGAACACACACTAAAGTAATCTGTGGCTATATATGAAAAAGTGTGTAAAAAGTATACATACCGGGTAAACAAGAGCTGCAATGGTCTGGAAAACGAGCCACTGAGGGTAAACCTCCAGGGTGTTCTGATGTGCTCTCTGGATACAGTTGAATACCTGATCCTTGTCACTGTACATGTTGGGATACTGCAAAGTAAAGTATCAAACACATCATATATTAGCCAGAAACACTAATGAAAAACACGTCCAATGCAACTATGAGCGTCCAGTATTAACTTTACTTGCACTTGTTTTCATTATAAGTCAAATTGCAACTAACCTTAACGTCGTACTTCTTCCTGGCACCCCCAACCTTGACAGCTAAATAGCCCAGCATAATCCAGCTGTACAGGTAGGTAAATATGGCGTATCCAAACTCGGACGGCAACACAGTCAGGACGTCCATCTCTGCTCGATGTGTTACAAGTTTTCAGAAGACTGCAGCGAATTTGTAGCCTAGTGGAGAGGAAGCAGGTATTTGTGGCTTGGCGCAGGAAGCAACAAACTAACAGTGTAGCTACACAAAATATCGCGAGATCACGTGCCTGCCTGGCGAGGTTATAGCAGGTTATAGCTCATTTAAAGGGCAATACCACTATAATAATAATAATAATAATAATAATAATAATGTCTGATCATAATAATGTGCACTGAATTGATTGTTAATGGAATTGTATAACTGCATTCCTAAAAGTATACATGCACATACATACTTATATAATCATTCAGTCCATGTATAGCCATTTAAAGGGCAATACCACTATAATGTTCCAGTGCAAGTGAAATGTTTGTGTCTGCAGGCATAAATACTTTTCAAACTGTATAAAGAAATCTCACGTACAAATTGATATGCGGGCTTAATCACTCTGAGAATGACATAATCTTGTGGTTGTCTAACATCAGATTTAACACTACACGGTACCAATCACAGCTGTGGAGGCACTGGTATAGTTCTTTATATGTAAGGCATTGATGTTTGTATATATATTTTTTATATTTATATTTTTAATATCTTTTAATCATTACTTTTTATAGTGCTTTCGGTCTTTTTAGTAATATTCTCATTGCATCATTATATGCAATATACATATATGTATGTATACTTTTTTATTTTATTGTTGTTGTTTTGTTGTTGGTCGTTGGTGCTTTATATATATATATATATATATATATATATATATATATATATATATTATTACACCTGGACACTGGAGAACACAGAGGCACATTATTTTTTTTCAGATTACCTGTCTCATTCACTACTGTCAGGATATAGTGACCGTTTAAAAAATATTTTTTTTAAATCATATGGGCTCTATTTCTACCCACTGCAGCTTTAAAGTTGATTCAGATTCTGAATTAGGACATGCTTTTTTCTTATCTCCACTACATGCCAGGCTCGGCTGGAACTTAAATTTATAACATATGCATTCATAACAGCTGTGACACAACAGGCATTGAAGGGCATTTTTTTTACTAATACTGTATTCTGCATTTCACCCTATTTTCACTCCTTTTTTCAAAGTGGATCCAAACACCTCTGCTTCTCTGTTGCTTTGCAGGTCGGCCCAAATTATTGGATTCTTTGGGAACTTTATCAGAGTTTGAACAAGCTGATGAAGAATTCGTTATCCTTAGAATTCATTATCCTCAGAACATTTTAAAAGGAAATTATCATCACATTTAATCAATGATGTCTAATTATCTTTTGACATGTTTAGATATATTTTCTTTTATGTATTTCATTGTTTTTGTTGGATTTTTTTCCACTGTTTGGTTAGGTTTTTCTGTACATTTTGTGTGCTTCTTGTCGTTGTTTAACTTTTGTTGTATTTTTTAAATATGTTAGTTTAGATATTTCTTCCTTTTTTGTTATTGTTGTTTTTTTCTCCTGGGGTTGGGGGGAGGTCCTTTGTTTAAGCCTGTAAGGCTTCTTGACCTCTCCCGACACATTTTTTTTTTTTCATTGACTGGATTTTGTGCAGTTTTATATATGTGCAAATAAATAAATAAAAAGTAAATAAATAAATAAATATGTTTAGATATATTTTCTTTTTTTTCTGTACTGTTTTTTGTATGTATTTCATTGTTTTTATTGGATTGTTTTCCACTTTTTGGTTAAGTTTTTCTGCACTTTTTGTGTACTTCTTGTTGTTGTTTAACTTTTGTTGTATTTTTAAAATTATGTTAGTTTAAATCTTTCTTCCTTTTTTTGTTATTGTTATTGTATAAGCCTGTAAGGCTTCTTGACCTCTACTGACACATTTCTTGTTTGTTTTTCATTGACTTAATTTTGTGCAGTTTTATATATGTGCAAATAAATAAATAAATTTGGCTGACTTGATTTCTTGAGAGACATAATGAAGATGGGACAGTAACAGACGACCTCCAGAGGGTGGCAGCAATGCAACATCCTAAAACACCAACGAAGAAGAAGTTTAAAAACACGTGACTGGAATTTTCCAGAGCCAACCGTTGCTCCGCCTCCACGTGCTCCTCCCCATGATGCACCGCGCGAGGCCACCATGTTGTTCATACGAGAGACGACGACGGACCAGACGGAGCGACTTCACCGAACAGACGACGATTTAAACTCATATTAGTCTACAAACGAACAACACTTTTGACTTCTATTCGTAAGTTATCATCTCGTTATTCGTCTCTGAAAGTAAATTATCGTAATAACAGCGTTATAACTCGTTTACATCGACGTTATCAGAACAAAGGCTTCCAGCTTCAGTCGACCTGGTGAGTAACATACAGCTACAACAAACAGACTATCGTTTATGTGTGATTAGACATGTATTGTCCTGTAATGTAAGGTTTATGTCAGTGTTTTTTAATCATAAGTGTAAAGGAAATGGATATGGCGACTTGTTGTGTTGATAACAGATGGTAGCTCAGCGGGTTAAGCGAGTTAAGCTATCTTTAGCTTGCGTCATTCCGGAAATTTCCAGTAAGGCTCCTCCTCCAGTCCGAGGTCAGCTGTTAGTCACGTTGCTTTAGTTGCCATGTTACGCAACAACAGCCACGTGCTTACACATACACTGTGGCTGATACTATCAAAGCATTTACCTTAAACGTTTTTGCTACTTTGACTACAAGGGGTGAGCTCATTCAAGGTTTATAGATAGATATATATATATTGATCCCGAGGGAAATTCAAGTTTCCAACATCACAGTTCCAAAGTGCAAAAACATGTTAGTAAAAAGTAAGTAGCACAAAAAAATATACCAGATATAAAAAATACAAGGAGATGAAGAAAACTGTTAAAACTGAATATAGTGCAGAGTAACACTTGTGATACACGACTATTAAAAAAGTGAATATATTGCAGAAGAGACTGTTAAAAGTGAGTATACTGCATTATTATCTGTCCTGCAGACCGTCCTCCCTTGTCCCCCCCTCCTCCATAGAGAGGTGTTGCACAGTTTGATGGCTCGGGGGGACAAAGGATTTCCTGAGTCTGTCTGTGGAGCACTTGGGGAGCAGCAGCCTGTCGCCATATGAGCTCCTCTGTTTGGTGATGACGGCGTGCAGAGGATGGCTGGCGTTGTCCAGTATGGCCAGCAGTCTGTTCAGCGTTCTTTCCTTTGCCACCGTCACCAGAGAGTCGAGCTCTGTGGCGACCACAGAGCCGTCCCGCCTGATCAGCTTGTCCAGCCTCGAGGTGTCCCTCTTAGTTGTGCTGCCCCCCCCCCAGCACACCACAGCGTAGAAAAAATAATTACTGTAAAAAGTTATTATTTTAAAGTACTTATGAAGGTTTTTTTGTCTCATTTCAGCTCGTGTGCAGACAACAAAAACAATGACCAAGGCAGAAAACTCACATTCAGAAATGGCCGGTGTTCGTCCGAGTGATGGCATCAATGTAATCTTTGACCAGGACAGCCCTGCCTCATCTCGATCACCTTCCAGGGGCAGCCGTGGTAGTAAACCCTCCGTTGGCTCTGTCCGCCACAGGGGACGCGGCAGCCACAAAGGACGTAAGAGGTCTTCATCTTCGTCCCGCAGCAGGTCCTCCTCTCCCACCAGGTCCCGCTCTCACCCCCGTTGCCACAGACCTTCCTCCCGCTGTCGGTGTGACAACCATCGCAGATATGGCCGTGGCCGCCAATCCCCACCACGGCGCCACAGGTCCCGCTCCAGGTCTTCCGACCGTGTGAGCAGGCACAGGAGGGCTGTGAGCAGGTATTCCCAGTCCCCACCCACAACCCACGGAAGCGGCTCAAAGTCCGGATCTTCAGGGCAATCTGTCAACTTGAGTTTGGATGGTAAGATGATTGGAAAAATGAGGGTCATTACTCTGGCAAAAAATGTTCAATTTAAGTGATTAAAGCTTATCTCCAACCTTTTTTGTGTTCCCCAGATAAACGTGAACTACTCAAAGCTGCAGAGGCCAATGCTACGAGGATCCTAGGAGTGGAGAAGCTGGAACTTCCTGAAGGTGTGAAACCAATCCTGTCAGAGCAGTCGGTTGAGTCCGAACAGGTTTCGCCAGACACATGGGTGAGACAAGACCCTGAAGAGACTCTGTCACAGGTGGGTTTCTGAGAGTGAATGTCAGCTTCACATTGAACATTATACGCACTAAAAATAAGGCTTTGTCACATATTCTTATTAAAGGCATAAATGTATTTTTCCATCTTGGACCACATATAAATACAAGGTAAGGGGTGTTGAGAATTTTTTGAATAATATAAGTTGATCATAGCTGTCACACCATTTTATCAAAGCTACACTGTGTTTGATATACTGTATCTTTGTTGCAATGTCTACAGGTGTCTATTGATTAGTGTTGAAATTCCTATGTCTTGTGTTAACCCATGGACCCCTGAGGGAATATACATACTCTCTGTATTTATTCCTGTCTTCATAGATAACATGACAGTGGTCTCCTTCACTCACCGGCACCTGGGATTAAAGGGCTGTCATGTGACTTGGGTGATGACAATACGTTTGCGTGAAAGTTATTCTGATAAGTCTTGTAATGTTCACAATGTGTAAGTTAATCAACTTGGAGGTTTGCAATTAAACAAACACATATGCAGATTATCAGCCAAGATGCACACAGTCAATACAAATGCTAATCATACACATAGATGATGCACGAGCAATTCAGATATTGTTACACTCACTCCACTTCATATAGAGAGGCAGTAGAATTGACATTTCAAATGTATTGATGCTTGCCGTTGAAATGGGTCGTTGTTATTTATCAGAATCCTTCACTCGCTGATGGAGCACAGGCGTGTGGACTGCGTTATAGTGACTATCCCTGTCAAGAGAGCTAAAAACGAACTGACGAAGAACTCCTCTCCGTATGCCAAAGATAAGTGGTTCACCAGCCGTGTGCTGAGGGCTGGGAAACCTACGTCACCATCATGCTGCCACTGTAGACAGAGAAGACATCCTTTTTTTTACTCTGATATTTTTTTATTTTATTTATTCTGTTTCAATATCTTTCTTTGGTAGGATTCATTTAATGGTTGAGCCTTTGACAGCAGTGGGATGGGAGGGGTGTTAAGTGTTGAAAATAAATATTAGCAATGGGAACTATAATCCATCTATATGAACCTTACAAGCTGTTAAAGCTCACTCTACTGTCAGTTGTACACGCATATCTAACTAGGTCGTTTTTTTTTGTCTTTTTGAAACAGAGCAGTGATGAGGAGTCTGATGATGATCTGTCCAGCCCAAAGATGTCCCCAAAAAGGAAAACAATCTCTTTCAGCATTAATGTAAGTGACTAAAATTACAGCTTTTCCTAAACTGTTAATGTTGAAAGCGAAATCAAACACTGCTTTACTTATTATTCTAATTTTTTTTTCTCTCCTAATCTCATCCCATTAGAATTCCGTGCTCAAACCAATATTGGCCGCTCCGTCTTCTGTTAAGGTAACATCCAGAATGGACAGCTATGAGAGCAGGAAGCCCTACGGCCACTGGATTGCAGTCAAATCGGGCCGAACCTCCAAAGCACGCAAACACACACTCGCCTCATCACACTAGTGTGGCAGAGTACATGGACACTGTAAATATTATAAATATTTTTGTACATATGTTTTACCATTTTATGGTCAACGTTTTCTTTCAGATGTTAGAGTTAAGTGAGACGAAGTGGAGAATTCATTCAGGTGCGATTATCTTTCTTTTCTCCCTAAGTTGTATATTGTGATTCAATAAAGATATTTATTTGATAAAAAAAAGTGTCTGTTTTTGTAACTAGTAAATCAATGAACTGCACTCATCTTGAGCCTTTAACTGTTCAGGGAAAAGGTGTAATTGGGAGTTAACAAGGTTTTGCAGTTTCCAACACTGACTAATATCATGCCCGTAGAGAAATTAGGTATTACCTCGATCAATAGTGACACAAGGTTAATTATCCATACAGGAATATTCCTTACTACTTAAGAATCAGTTACTAGAGTAAAGTACTGGTGTATTTTAGATATTCCAGTGGGTAAATAAGTAAGGGATAATGTACAGCAAGCCGGTCATTGTTGTGAAATAAACCCCGACAGCGTGATGCTGAGCTGTTGGATAACCCTGAATTATGGGGTTTATTTCACAAAAATGGTGCCGCTAGCTGTACATTATCCCGCTTATTACAAGGCTACTTACTAATGAAATCAATAATTTGACACAAGCGATCTGCCAGAGTCTGAGATCAGAACTTTGCCCATAGCAACGATCCGTGTTACATAGCAACGGTCTGCTATAAAGAAATAACAGACCGTAGAACGCCGTGATTGACTAATCAGAATCAAGTATTCAACAAAGCTGTGTAATAATAGTAAATAATGATTGGTACATAAATAAACAATTCTGTGCAACTGAATGTTGGTAAACTACTAAAGAAAAAAACATTTATGGTGGGATATGCCAAAAGCTAATTTGTTGAGATGCAATATAATTATTTGAAACTCCAAAAAAGGACTAAATACCAATAGGTCTTTTTCATGGAAGACATTTTGGCATTTCACAGTAGGAAAAACACAGATGTAAATAATACAAATTAATGATGGCTGACTTCCATGTAGCTGCTTTGATTTCCGTTTCCTGGTTATTGTGCATGCAGGCTCACAGTCGCTCACTGGAACCCTTGAACAGAGCTGAGTCGTCATCAGTGTTATTAGTAGGCCTAAAATCTGCACTTTTCCTACCATGACAAGTCAAAATATATGCTGTGAGAAAGGCCTATTGCCTAAGTGGCCACAATAGTGAGTACATGTACAAACAGGTAAACAGAGATTTGGCAGATTTGCCTCATTGCAAAAAAAATACAAATTTGTGTTTTGGCCTTCAATTGCACATTTACCCTGTTTCCAAAGGGGTTTTAATCCTTCTGAGTGTTTATGTGTGGATCAAAACCAGCTGCATATTTTAAGATGACCACATGGTGTCAGTATTGCCATACATGTTCATGTTTCAGACTGAGGTTGATGCAGCAGCCTGAATCACCACCAACATGTCTGATTTGATTGGTGATTTAAATATGAATGACGATACAAAATGGCAATTCAGTCTGAATATCAGGGTAGCTGATGCACTGGTTCCAAAGTTACATACAAATAATAAGGTATCCACATACTGCTGTGTTATAGGGAACTGTTGGCAGCGGTCGGACGGAAGACATTTCAACAAAGCACCGGTGTTAAATAATAAACTTAATGATTCCATTTAGCTTTAGGGTCCTGGTTTAGTGCATAATTGTGTTTACTGGAGCACTTGAACACCACAGATCATCGTTAATATTATTATTAACACCTGTGCTTTTCCTAATAACACCTGTAATACTGTTTTATACTGATCGGACTCAGTTGATGATGATTGATGATCATCTGTCTGCTTACACGTGATTTGAACACGTTCCTTCTTGAGTAACTTGATATATCCTGCTGTTGTGGCCGCTGCTGCTTACCCTAAAGTGCATGTGTGTGTGTGTGTGTGTGTTTGGACTGACTGGTTCTTGGCACAGGTTAAAAATACTAGTGTATTATTGCCAGAAGGTAACGTATCTATTGAGCCAGTGATAAATTTAATATCCCAAGATTTCCAGACTGATATTTAGATACATGTCACAATCTGTTGTAATAAAAAGGTAAAAAATCACACAGTTTCGATTATGTCTCGCTCCCAGACTGCGTGTCTCCTGCTATAAACTTGTCTGTAATTCTGATTAATTACTTTGGTTGGAGATAAGACATGCATAGACACACTGTAACACAGTGAGTCTTAGTAGTGTGAGTGGATGAGAAGAGATAGAGAACAGGGGGTAGGCACTGTTTACTTCATACACACCAAGATCATTGATATGCACTTCAACATGTATAATAGTCTCTAGTTCAACCAGATGAAGTCATCACATATGTTTTGTTTACGGCTGTCAATCGATTAAAATATCTAATCGCAAATTCATCACACATTTTTTTATCTGTTCAAAATGTACCTTAAAAGGGAGATTTGTCAAGTATTTAATACTCTTATCAACATGGGAGTGGGAAAATATGCTTGCTTTATACAAGTGTATGTCCATATTTATTATTGGAAATCAATTAACACAAAACAATGACACATATTGTCCAGAAACCCTCACAGGTACTGCATTTAGCATAAAAAATATGCTCAAATCATAACATGGCAAACTGCAGCCCAACAGGCAACAACAGCTGTCAGTGTGTCAGTGTGTTGACTTGACTATGACTTGCCCCAAACTGCATGTGATTATCATAAAGTGGGCATGTCTGTAAAGGGGAGACTCGTGGGTACCCATAGAACCCATTTTCATTCACATATCTGGAGGTCAGAGGTCAAGGGACCCCTTTGAAAATGGTCATGTCAGTTTGATCCTCACCAAAATTTAGTGCAAGTTGAGAGCGTTATTTAGCCTCCTTCGCGACAAGCTAGTATGAAATGGTTGGTACCAATGGATTCATTAGGTTCTTTAGTTTCATTTGATGCCAGTATCTTCACAACTTCCGAAAGGTCGATTGCATTATTGCGTTAAAGAAATCAACGGCGTCAAAACAATTTTGCGTTACTATCGTGTTAACTTTGCCGCCCTAGTTTTGTTTATTCTATTTTTTTTTTTTTAAATAATTGGTGCCACTTATTCACTTGCAGGCTCCTGTGTCTATGGAAAAAAACTCCCCTATTAAGACTCACACTGTTATTTATCCAGTAATTTCCCTACATTTACTAGGCTTAAATCATACCCATTTTACTTTACAGGGAACACTTTAACTGGCAGTTGGCCTCGAAAGAATCAAAGGTGTCAGTCAGATCATCTGTGAGACACACCAGTGAATTTATGCAGTGTTGTTCCTTACGTGATTCCCAGCCAACGTCTTCAGGCTAATCAGATAAGACTACAAACAATATCGCGACTGTACATCTGAACATTTAATCCACTCCCTAACAGCTCTAGAGCAGAGTCAGATATCAAAGACCTTCATCAGTAAAGCATAAACAACTTGTGTCATGGCGTCTTTGCACACCATCCTTTGAGGGCATCTCATAAATTTATCCTGGGAGGTTGATTCAACCAGATTAGATATATTGATTCAATTCAACGCTGGTATGACTAAACACACCGATGACTGCCCACCCTGTAGAGGGTGCAATGTCCCTACATTCCCACAGGAGTAGAGGAAAGGGAGCCTCGCGTGGGAAACCTGTTGTTGTCCTCGATCTCTTCTCCGGTCACAAGGCTTTCCTACTCATGTCGCAGCTTGGGGGCAAGTTAGTTAGACTGAGATGTAGATGATAATGAATAAATTGAATTGCTCAATTGTTGGTGCTTATCTCTCTTTGAGCACCTACACTAAAACATTCTTTTGGCTGGCATCTTGGACTAAATGTGCCCTGAGGTTTGATGGTAGTAAATGGCAGTTCATTCTCACGCTCAAGACACCTCCCATCATGAGACCACACGCAGAAAAACCCGCAGAAAAACAAACAAGTGTGATAATATAACTGTAAGTGGTTTATTTAAAAAGAAAAAGGATAATAATAATCATAAGTTGTTTTAACTTGTATTACTGTACAAAAGAACACCACAAATCATTTCTTACAGATAACTGAACTCAAAAATTAAAATGTTAGACGACTGCCTTAAAAGACAGAGTCCATTTTTTAGCATTTTTCATACATGTATGTTGTGTATACAGAAGAAAATGATGCATCCAAGATGAATAAATGAAGACAAATCTCAACATGTCCACTGAGGGAACTGGACCCGCTAGACGGCCGTGCCTCTCTCCAAGTTTTGTTTGATCTCGGCCGTGTATTTGCCGTAGAAGCGCTCCGCCTTCTTGTTGAACTTGGCGTTCCTCTCGTTGATGTAGTCGATGTCGGCGTCGTCGTTGTACGCCCTGCGTCGGCTGTACTTGGCCCGTTTCTCTATCCTGACAATCACAAATAAAAGCAGCTTTAGGGAGGATTTCGTAAACTGGAATGGCCACTATCCATGGCATATCCAATAGCAATAATTGGCTACAGGCAATAATTTAGGGGTGGTGGGGGTGAGGGGTGTGCATTTAAATTTGGCAAGGAGAGTGGCGATGGAAAACCCAACACAGACGTACGAACTCAGAGGAAAATACTGTCAATTTGTGAGCTCCCAGTCTTGATTCGCTGTGTCTTCAAAGCATTGTTGTGCGTCATACCCTGGCAACTGAATCCTTGTCTAATGCCCCACAGTCGCATCTCTAACACGAGCCTGAAGACTGTCTCAAATATAGAACAGCTCAGGGAAAGACCCAGGTAATGAAAAGGTGAAAAGGACTTCTGAAGCAAAGATAAATCAGTGAACTGTTTGAAGCAGAAGTCAGTTAAATGTGAGGGACATCGGAGGCACGGTTTGATCCCGATGTGTTCTGACATCATAGTGGCTTTCATAGAGGTTTGCCAAACCATCTACCCACACACACACACTTACCAAAACAATTAGCATGGTATGGACCATTAGTTTGACATAAGGTCATGTACATGGTCTGACCCGGACCCTGAGAAGTGTTCCGTTTAAGGTGGTCCATTTGGGTAAGTTGCTGCCCTCTCCCAACCTAAGCAACACCCCATGCAGATAATAATGAACTGCCTCCTCTGGGGCTGATTTCTTCAGATCAGAAAGATCCTGGTTCACACGAAACATCCCCCGTCTTCCAAATTGGCAAAGAGGTCACAAAGTCACTCCCTCCACACATAATTTATTATGACTAGCCTCATATGTTTGTGGTGAACCAGTGCCGGAAAAAGGTCTGAATGTACCCACTGTCTTTCTGAGATACATGAAAATAAGAACAGAAACTAAACCGCCTCGCGGTCGGATGCCTCCAGTCAAGTTGCAGTTCACATCCATGTCTGTCCAAAATGTCATCACTTCATCATTTTTATTCCATTAGACAGTTGTGTGAAATTGTCATAATTAGCATATGAATTCTTGTGTTACAGCCAAAAATGAGTTTTTTGAGGTCACGGTGACTTTGACCTCCAAAATCTAATTAGTGAGGATGACCTTGAGTCCAAGTGGACATTTGTGCCAAATTTGAAGAAATTCCTCAGAGGCGTTCCTGAGATATCGCGTTCAGGACAGTGGGATTGACGTGAGGCCTCCGAAATCTAATCAGTTCATCCGTGAGTCCGAAGCCCCTTTTTCATACACAAAGTGCTGGCTTGGTTTGACTGCACGTCAGCCAAGCACGGCAGGGATGTGCATCTCCGTTACAACAGGGCTATTCGCTTGCAGATGTGTGTAACCCATAGACTGTATAGAAGAAGTGGACGTAGTCACTGTGACGTCACCCACTGGTTTGTGGACTGCCGTTTTAAAGCCTCGGGTTCGGCTCAAGGAGGGGGAAAAGCAAGGCTTATTGAAAGAGGCTGGGACACGGTTTTGAGCTCTGGGGTATGACACATGCACAGTGTAACTGGAGCTGCGGTCATGCAATTTCGTCAGTGCACACTGTACATGTGTTGTACCCCAGAGATATGACGCGTGACTTCTCTTCAGAGGGTGAAAACAGGCGAGGTCACGCGTCATCAACGCGTCATATCATTGGGGTACAACACATGTACATTCTGCACCTCCGAAATTGCACGCAGCTCCAGTTACACTGTGCATGCGTCATAACCCAGAGCTCAAAACCGTGTCCCAGCCTCTTTCAATTCCTTGGTTCAGCTTTTTGGCCATAGCCATTTAGTTTTTTTGCAACCACAAGTGACACGAGATGGTGGAGCTAAGTACAACCGAACGCTGAATAAGACATTTTCAGGGGACAAAAACGGTTATAATCAACTTTCATGAACTGAAAACACACTGTGAAAGAGCTAAAGATGTAAGACAAAAACACAGAAAACTACCAGATAACGCTGTGGTAGCGTCATGTCGATCACAAGGTAGCCACACCCTAAAGCATCCCCTGCTTTATGGTCTATTTGACTACTGAGGTAATAAATCCAGTGAGAAGTAGGGTCATTTTCTCATAGACTTCTGTTTGCAACCAGAGGAGTCGCCCCCTGCTGGCCATTAGAAAGAATGCAAGTTTAATTCACTTCAGCACTGGCTTCACTTATTTCTCTGTATGGTCCTTACCATAATGTTGTCGGACACCTACAATAACAATCTGAGCTCGTCGGTGACAAAAACAAGCCGTTTTAGTGGACGTAAATTCAGGGGGCGCAATTGTCCGATATGATTCCACTACAGCCCGTTTAGCAGCTGCCGTCTGCAGCGCTCTCCCTCAATACTGGTCCAAATTTCAGAAATTGTTGTCCCTATTGGTGACTTAGACACAAAAACATGAGAAAATAGGGTCCAGGTTGCCCTTTAAAAGGAATACGTCACCCATAAAATGACCATATAATCACCCTGAACATTTAACATACGACTAATGACCTGCCTTATTTACAGTTCATTATTTTGTCAAAGTTTCCCGTCATTCTTGTCGTTTCTCACCGGCCGCAACCACAGAGAGCAGAAATCAAAGAACAGTGAGTTAGTACGAAGGTTTATCTTAGTGGTCTGCACAGTGAGTCAAGCTGATACTTAACGGGCAGGCTGAGTGCGAGATGACATTAATGGAGGCTCAGGAGAGGATGTGGCATCTCTCTTTTACTCTTTGAGCGTGACTTACTGTTTCTCAACGTCTTCCACCATGCGGTCAACGCCCTGCTTTGTGGGAACATGGGTGCCGTGGATCAGGCTGTTGGTCGTGGGGTGGAAGTCCTCACCGCTGTGGAGCACCGGCAAAGAAAAATTAGAAACGCACAACCACAGATAATCACAATTTGAACATACTTGAATCTGACTTTTCTATTCCATCATTGTGATCATGGTCATCCCCCTGAGAGGAAATAATGTGGCTTCAGGGAAAACATGTGTATTTGCATCCTTCATGGTTCTGCATGAACGTCAGAGGAATAACCTGCAGGCGCCGAACTCTTCTTCAATCTTAACGTGCGTGCATTGCACTTGAAAATCCTAAAATTACTTTGGGAGTGTGTAAACACTAACCCCAGGGCAAATGAGGGGATACACAGCTTAACATATAGAAAATGCTTTGTGCACATGTGATGGGTGAATTCTGAGATGATTACAGCAAGCAAAATGTTACAATTAATTTTACTTGAGGAGAAATTTCACAGTTACGGTCTTTATAGCAGAGAAGTCTCATGTCATAACACTTATGGCCCTGTTAGTGGGAATGTATGTACACTAATCTAGTAGTGATCAAGTATTAACAGGCACAAATACAGCAAAAGAAGACGGGACAGAGGCTTAACTCACCATTCCTCTCTCTGCTTCTCATAGCCCTCCATGTCTGGTCTGATTTGCTTGGTGAGCCTCTGGTACTGTCGGAATTGAGCCTCGGCATAACCTGCAGTCCATTGTGTGAGACGGAGAGGAATAAAAAAATCAACCGAGTTATAATTACCGGAACAAACAGCAAGCAGGCACGAAGCTCAGCGGACACAACCTGTGGCTGGTTAGGGAGGGATGAAGAGGCAACTCTCCTCCACCCTTCCTCTCTTGAAGCCCCTCTGGTGATAATTTTCTCCCCAGAGGTTTTAATTCAGAGGAGGTTTTGATGCAACAGATGGCAGCCATATTTAGGACACACAGCAGTAGATTAAACTGGGAGCAGTTGAAGATGATTAACATCCCGAGGGATCCTTACATTCATCCAGTATTGCTCATATACTGCCGCTATGTTAGGCAGAGACATTTTACTATGTGGCAAAGAAGTGGAAAAACCTCTCGGTCACATGCCAGCAGAACAGAATCACGGTGTACCACTTGTTTTCTCAAGAGTAAACTGTATTAAATTACAATTTACTAAATGAGTAGACTGAGGTTCTGTGGTGTCATGCCTAAAATAAAACAGTTTGACTGCAAACCTTGATCATATTAGGTGTGAAAGGGACAGAAATGCCCTCTTGATTGATCAAGAAATGTGTTAATTACTTTAGATTTCGCTTCAAAAGACTAAGATAAGAAAAGATATTCCTTTATTAGTCCCACAGTGGGGAAATTTGCAGACTGCAGTCTTTAGTCTGTGCTTTGAGCTTAAAAAGGTGCTCTAAACGATATTCAGAGCATTAATAAAGCAGCAAACAACAATGTGCTATGTAAAGATATAGAGGAATAATATCATTCTGTAGAGAATGAAGTTGCTCTCCATCTGTGTGTGTTGTAATCCCAGCTTCTCCTTGCTTTGTTGACGTAGCTGGTCGCACATGCCTTTAGTGCATGTTCATGCATGTGACTGTGCCCCACTGGCTCGCTCATGGCTGTCGCTCTGCACTGCGATCATACGGCGGTTACCGCTGACAACGCCGCCCCGACCGACACCGTGGAAGCGTAGAACATCTTATCAAACGGGGGACCCTGGGACAAAATCGTATCAAATGGGGGTCCGTGGTCTAATTTGTGTCAGGTGTTGGAAATATATCATGAAGAATAATATGGCAAATGCTTAAACTATTATGTTACGAGTTCAGTGGGTTGAAGATGTTTAGACTAGAATTAGAAGATGAATACTGTGGCGTCTGAGGGACGTCTCGTGCAGAGTCTCAAGGGTGAGACGGCATAAACATATTTTTGTGTAGATAGAACAGTCTCAAGGACTCAGCCTTAGGGAAGAAACAGATAGGGGGGAGAGGACAGAATGATATGACCAGTAGACAGCGTTGTCTAAGGATGGAGTCAGATAATAGGAAGGTCAGATATTGTGGAAAAGTACTACAGTGATATTGTGGAAAAGTACTAAGACGGATCAAAACCCTGCCCTCTTCAGAGAATGCTTGTTGCTGTGTATAAAAGCAAATGTAAAGAAAAGCTCGGGGTTCATTCACTGCGAACTGAAAACTGTATTACATGTTATCAGGGACACATTGATGAATCCAGAACTTCTGTAATAACTCTTTGCAACTTTGATGAATATATCTGCGGAATAAATTGATACTGATTTAACCTAATTTGCAATCTTTTATGATTTTAACTCTGAGCTTGCAGCTGCCTAGAAGATAAACCAACACGCATGAAGGTGACGATTCCCTGAGGGGAATTCCTTCACAGGTTAGGGGTCCCTGACATGACAAAAGTTTTGGAAACACTGGTTTAGAGAGAGAGAGACGATTGAGGAAGTCCAGTTCTAGTAACAGATGCATGCGTTAAAAGGCTTATCAGACGCCAAATCACTTCGCAATGAGGTGCAGTACTCACCGGTGGGATTTTGCAACTTTATCACAGCAAAAATTATTTAATCAAATTATGACAAACAAAAATTACTTTCATCACAACAACTGTAGGTAAACAGTAAACGCTGTAATCCACCAGGAATGTACGCTTGCATATATTTGATTGGCCAACGCAGCACCTTGCTGGATGCCATTGTGATATGCTGCAGCAAAGGTTGAGCAAGGTTCAACTGTTTTGCTGGACGACCCTGCAGTATTTTATTGGAACCCCATGCGTTGGAACCCCTGCCATGTCTGCAGACTGGCTCCATTCAAATGAATGAGAGGTCTGCGTCTTTATCACGCAGAGCCTGAAGTTGGTCTGGACATAGCCTTAATCACAACAATAATAATCCTGTGATTTTATATTTTGAAGATAAACTAAAAAACTAACTAAAAGAGACCAGGCCGACTCTGACAATGAGTTACTTACTAATGAATTCATTCACACTATGACATGTCTCATTCCCCAATAAAATAAGTGCAACCAAAGAGTGCACTGCAAACAATCCATGTCTGTCTTCACTGGAGACGCTGCCACCAACCTGCAAATCCTGTGTCTGGGTTCTTCTTCTTTTTCTTCCTCTCCCAGCGCTCTGCATCGTCGGCTGTGATTTCAAGCAGTTTCACTCTGTGATAGTCCTCCCCTCTAGAAGCACAGTCCTGAAAGCAAAACATTAATATTTATATGTATATAGGACTATTTGATTTGATTTTTCACAAGCTAACTGCCCCTATGTTTAGTTTGTGGCAATATTTAAAATGTACTGGTGGAGGTATATTGATTCCCCAAAAGGCATCATTATTAGATATATTATATAGATCCAAGCACCAGAGGGCCATGCATAAGGACATCACATAACGTCATGGCCATCTGGAATGAAGCTAAGTGGTGAGTGAGAGTGGTGTAATAATGGTTGACAAACGCCGCTTTGTTTCATGTCATATATATCATAACAACGGCTTGTATATACGCAGTACTCGGTCTTCCGGTTCCCTTTTTGAATGACGAATACAGACTACCGTGCCCTGCTGGTCTGGAGAGTTATCTCATCTCACTCAGGTGCAGAACGTACATGGTAGTTGGCTGTCGGCTGTAGTCTTTGCAGTGTGTTTGAGTGCAACTTTGTGGCCAAAACAAAGGTGACGAGATGCAACGCAACTGGTAGCCTTCGTCACCGCTAGTTCTCTGATGTTGAGTTGGTCTGTCAGGGCCTTTAGTCAGTGCAGTTTTACCTAATGTCAGTGACATCTTGTCATCATGCTGAATATGCAGAGTACTACGGAGTTTATGAATACTATACTAAATAATTAAGACACTTAAATACCTTTTTCTTTTCGTCTTCAGCAAGCTCCCACTCCAGTCTGGCTTTCTTAGCCTCCCAGTTAGCAGGTAGCTTCAGCCTCTTGTCCTCCTCCACAACCTCCTGGTGATTGAGCTTACGGGCTTCATTCTGCAGTAGAAAATAACACATCTTTCTCAGTCGTGTTGATTCCTTAGACTCGGATAACTTTGTGGCTGATTAAAGTTTGGTGTGTGTGTGTGTGTGTGTGTGTGTGTGTATGTATGTATGTATGTATGTATGTATGCATATATATGGATACAGTATATGTGTGTATATATTTGACCAGGAATATTTCAAACGAAACATTGGAAGGACCCCTGATTGGTCTTTGTGTTCAACTCCTGTGCTTGTTTTATGCATGTTAGTGCCTTAGATGAGGTGTACTGTCCTAGACCTCTAACAATTTATCATTATTTATTTTTTTACTATGACTATTTTATTTTATCTGTATATTTGTGTGTATTTATTTATTTATATTTATTTTTGTACACTTTTTTTTGAGTGCCCTCTGGGTATTGTCATGGGGGGGGGGGATATCTATCAGTCCAAACATGTTTGTGCAGTGGATTGTCAGAGTTGTATTAACAAAATTCAGAAATAAACTCTGTTTAAAAAGAAAAGAAAGATAATAGCACATGAGGACATGTTGTACAAGCAGCTGTATGCAGTGTGGGATCCATCAGAAATACCCATTTAAGTATTTTCTTGTTGTTAAAAGGTGTTTTTTCACAGCTGTGAGTCAGTCCAGCTACATAGGCAACCCGTTTATGGTAACATCCTACAATAAGCTCCAGTCTCTATAAGGTAAATGTGCTTTAATCAGGTGAAGGTAGATGAACAGACTCACCCGTTTGAAGTGTAGCTCTCTAAACTTCCTCAGAGTCGCCTCTCTCTTCTGGGACGGAAGAGCTTCAGGTTGTTCCTTCTCAGTGGCTGGAGCAGACTCCTGAAAACACCCACAGTTAACGTTACCACTACCTCTAGATAATCCAGTATAAACCCAGACTGTTTAACGACCAGGTGTAGTCTGTTACAGACGAGATGGACGAGAACATCTGGCAGAGTAGTCGTTTGTTAGCTTTGTTAGCTTAGCACAACAACAAGAGACTGTAAACACAATGTGCGGAACAGAAACACAGTCTCCAACCAGACACAATGAAACATCGCTGTCAAAGGAGTTATATTAAACCAGTATTATCTGCCACAATATCAAATAAATGGTAGTTTATAAGCTTACCTGACTAGAGGACGCCATTGTTGCGTTAATGTTGTTACACGGAGGAAGAAGACAGGAAGTGTGACGTTCTTACCGGATATGACGACACAATAAACATTTTACATTTTATTATTGTCAGAAAATATTGAAATACAGAAATGTAATTTTCTTAATTGATAAAAGACAAAACCTAATATGCAATGATAATAATAACAAAAGTAATACTACTACTACTACTAATAAATAAAAAAACAAACATTTATCTATCTATCTATCTATCTATCTATCTATCTATCTATCTATCTATTTATCTATCTATCTATCTATCTATCTATCTATCTATCTATCACAACAATTGATATACACATGAAAAATAAATGTATTATATTGCAGTATATAACAATTCAATACCTATTAGATTTGGAGTATGATCCTAGTTTGTAGTTTCTATTCACATACTTATTCTATTTTATTGTCTAGTAAGTATGGATTTAACTGTATTCAACCAACTGTAGGTTGTCTATCTATCTATCTATCTATCTATCTATCTATTAGAAGGCAGGAAGTGTGACGTTCCTACCGGATATTACTTAGAGGATAAACATTTTATTATTGTCAGAAAATATTGAAATACAGAAATATAATTTTCTTACCTGATAAAGACAAAACCTAATATGTGATGATAATAATAATAATAATAATAATAATAATAATAATAATACTAATAATAAATAAATAAACAAACACATGTATCTATCTATCTATCTATCTATCTATCTAAATAATAGATAAATATAATAAATACAGAAATATAATTTTCTCACCTGATAAAGACAAAACCTACTATATGATAATAATAATAATAATATTAATAAAAATAATAAACAAACACATCTCTCTTTCTATCGATCTATCTATCTATATCTCGATCTATCTATCTATCTATCCATCTATCTATCTATCTATCGCAATCTATCAATCTATCTATAGGCAGGAAGTGTGATGTTCCTACCGGATATTACGAAGAACACAAACATTTTACATTTTATTATAGTCAGAAAATGTTGAAATACAGAAATGTATTTTTCTTACCTGATAAAGACAAAAGCTAATAATTAAAAATAATAATGATAAATAAACAAACACCTATCTATCTATATCTATCGATATCTATCATCTATCTATCAATATCTATCTCTACATCACACACACACACACACACACACACACACACACTAACACACTCACAGAAGTACTACATAAAAACACATGCAAATGATATGAGGATTGACTATAATTTGAAATATGTGTCAGCGTTTTCAGAAGTCTAACATAATCAGCTTTGCATTTACAAAAGAACATGGGGCTCTTCCTATAATAGTACCAAAAAGGCTTCCAGTGAAGTGTCTAAATGTGTCGATCACAAATATAAAATGTACCGCTATAACTAGTGTGCCAATGGCCTCCCAAGTCACGAAGGTCCTTTTTGAAAATTCTTTCATGTGAAGAGTTTTTTTTACATCATTTCTCTCAGAAGAGTTTTAGGCTTTCCAGGAGCGGACATAATAATAATAATAATAATAGCTTGTATTATTAAAGCGCTTTCAGGGAATCCAAGGATGCTTTACGGAGAAAAAAAAAAATAAATAAATAAAAATAGAATCAGGATCTGATATTTAAAAAGTCTTGTCTGTGTTATCTGAAGTTATGTGAAAATTGGCAACCCTGTGGCAGTTTAGTGTCATCAGAGTCAAGTTATCAGACACAAAATCAATGTTACATCACCACAAGAAACTCTAACTTTAATTACTTACTGTAATGCAATGATCTTTTTTATCATGGCACCGTGGCAAATGTGATTGCCAGGCATCTTGTAGTCTACAGTAATGTCTTTGTGTATATTTTTAAACCGGGCCATCTTGCTTTCCCTTGAAGTTTAAATTCATCGAAAAATCCTGCTAGACTAATGGAAACTGGCAGGCCGCACACAGACAGCAATTATGAATATGACTGGAGGTTATACAGTGAGAGGCATGAAAGGTCAAGTATAAAGTCATCAGTGTGCCACACAGAGAGTCTGTTCAGACTCCCCTAAACTCAATTGTTATGGTTGCTTTTGCTGCATAGAAATGGAATTCATATGTATTAGCAATGCATGTTATATTTACCCACAAAAAACCCAAGTATCAATCAGGGTCTTGGAACATAACCTCTGAACCTCCGAATATGATTCTATGATCAGATCAGAAGACGAAAGTAAACACTTTCAAGAGCCATTTGAGCGTGTTTGACTTGCCAAAATGGATGTGCTCCCTGTTTGATTGCATTATACTAATAGAGCTCTTTTGGAGGATGTAATTAAGTGGAGTTTATAGTCTTAGATTAAAGCATCCTCTAGATCACAGGCAATGTTAATGGAGTGATGCATTTTCACTGGAAACCAGATGGGAGCACATCACAACAGAGCAAAACATCATTGGCTCCAGTAATGGGCAGGGCTCTACTATTGCCATGCAAAAGAGAAAACATCTTCATAATAAATGACTCTCAGATGAAGAGAGAGTAACAGAAACGTAATAGGAAAATAAGAGGATGGAGCAAATTAGCATTTCCTGTGTATTTAGTTCAAATTTACAACAGCAGTGTGCAGAACAGTTGCAAAACAGGTATAGAGTTGCATATGACTTAAATTTCCGGACATCAATAGAAATGAGCGTGAGAGTTTACACGATGTTTTATGGGTGTGTTCTTTGTCTTCAATAGCCGTTAATCTCTCTGTTAATGTCGTCCACACATCCTTTACACTTCTCAAGTATTCTCATATGTTAACTAAACTCTCCTCAGGGTGCATTCGCTCACTGCCCTGGAAGCTCCAACATGTTTTGCTTGGACAGAGAGCTGGCTAGTAAGAACTTATGAAGTGTTATCTCATGTTTAATGTTCATGTCATGTATGAACCCAAGGTACGGTCTAGTAGATTCCATTCTAGCAACAGTTAATGGGGATTCAAGGCCTTATTGATAACATTTTTATGTACACGAATATTTAAAAAAATATAATACATCCGAAGAGCCTTTAGAAAGGTGCCGAATAAAAGTATGGCTTTTCCTGAAAAAATGATTCTGATTGTCGATTAATCATTTTAAAAGTTTTGGCGGGTCCAAAATGAATGTTTTGTTTATCTTTGTAGAAGATATCTGATGTTTGGTTCCCACTTCTAACAAGGCTTGTGCACCAATAGTAAAACAACAGTGGTATCACGTGGTATCTCTGGGTCGTCAGTTAGTGTGGAAAAATTGGATAAATGGCTGATAAGTGCCTGGCAACGACTTGTTGGGAAGTAAATGCAATGGAACGGGGGAGGGAGAATGCGACATCTAGTGGCTGAATATTATCAATGTTATCAATAGCACCTTTAAACAGTGTTTGGGGACCTGCTACACATACATTATAGTCGACATTAATCAGTTAAGAGAATATGAATTATTTGCAAAAAGTATTTACAGTATTATGTGAACATTACTGTAAGTACATATTGTGACAACACTCTAGGTCTGATTAAAGGTACAGTGTGTGGGATTTGGCGGCATCTGGTGGTGTGGTTGCAGATTGCAACCAACTGAGTACCCCTCCGCTCACTTCTCCCTTTCCAAGACTGTGGTAACGTGAGCCACCGAGTGCAAAACCGTGGCAACGCCGCTCACCTCACTCAGAGACCATCGTTACCATAATAACACTACTTTAGGAGCAACAGAAGTCAGACGGCAGCTGGCGGTACCACGGTTTTGCACTCTGCGGCTCACATTACCGCAGTTTCACAAGCGTGTTGGAGAACAGAGTGGCCTTTGGTAACATAAATATGCGACTACCACCGCCTGCTGGTGTGGAGAGTTATTTCATCTCATGCAGCCACAGAGCGTACGTGCTAACTGGCCGTCGGCTGTAGTCTTTGCATTGTGTTCAAATGCAACTTTTTGGCCAAGATAAAGGCGGCGTGAGGCAACTCAACGGTCGGCCTTCATCGCCGCTAGTTCTTTGGTGTCTGCTTGGTGTGTCTGGGTCTTTAGTTTCAGGTGATTATACACTAAAGAAAACATAGTTATGAATATGTATTCCATTTCTGCTAATAGATCCCCCAAAATGTTACACACTGGTCCTTTAAGGCAAAGGAAAAGGAGTCTTTCTGTTCATTCCTGTTCCAGTGTTTATCATGGGCCCGACTACAGCTTCATACGTTACAGTAGAGATTGGTTTGCTCTAAATTTGAAATCCAAACTGGCTTTGCGACAGGCAATGTGAGGATCTAAGCAACGCTGTCATTGCCATTTAAGGGATACTAAACTTTAAAGCAGTGCGACGTGAATCTCACATGTGTTGGGGCCACCCAAAAATGCTGAACAACCACTCCTCGATATTAACTTTTCCAGTCAGGCAAATCATGCCTGAAATAGAGTAACATTATATCTGCAAATAAATTGCACTTTCGGGGCACATTTATAAACACATAGCCGAGCTCACCGTCTTTCATAACCATTAATCAAACCGGACGTGATATTAGTTCAGTTTGCTCCATGCTGTCAATGACATACTTTTTTTTTTGTACACACAGACATACATTTAACTGCCGCTGTTATCTTGCTCTTAATAAGAGTTCCTCTAGATAGCACATGGGGGGGGGGGGGGGGCTCTTGCCGCGCATACAGCTGCTTCACATCTGGAACTTAATATAAACATCATGGCCAATAAAATCATTCCATTTCCTTAATTACTATTCCTGTCATTTCCGCACTAAATGAAAAGTTATTAATTCGGGGCCAACACAAACATGCTTCTCCAATACGAGGAGCTACTCGTGAAGCGTCGCCACCCTGACTACAGGCCGCTGTCACTGGACTGGAACCACAAGCTCCTGCCTCGCTCTGCCAGCGTGCGTTTGTGTGAACGTGTAAACGTGAGTGTGTGTGTCTACGTATAGGGGAACAGAGGCCAAGGCGCTGCAGACATGAATGGAACACAAGATGGCGTCTTGTTTTCCATCTCATCCAAATGTTCCCGCTGGTGCCAGTATAATCATGACAGGCACAACCCATCCTGTTTCATCTCTCTCCTCCCCTCCGCACTCATGCTCTTGTTCTTTTGCTGCTTCTCTGTGTTCAACACATGCCCTGGTCCATAGTCCATGTTGGATAGCAGGCTTGTAACATATGGGGTGATGATAAGACATATTAAGAGAGCATCCGTTTGTAAGGTTGCCAAAATGCTTACTGCGGCTATACATGTTCCAAGTGAGAAATTGCAATCTCTCACAGGGTCATATGTCATCAAGCTAATCTTCAGCTGAAACATTCCTCACACAGCCCATCATTACTCGTCGTCCCTTGTAGTCAAAATGCTTCCCATTGATTTGCTGCTGTTATACATATCCAAAGGGCATGGATGATGGAGGGAACACAGAGCTATTAGAACGGCATTCCTCGTAAAACGCCTGACACCAAAAGCATCTTTGTGTCAACACAAATGCCAGTGTATGTGCGTCCTTATAGCTCTTGATTCGCCAAATACCATCTAACCCTGTAGGCAAAAATTGCGCTAATATCACATAGATCAGGAAGTATGTGATTTAAAACGCTACTAGCTCATCTGATTTCCAACTGGAGCCATTCACAGGCAAAAGAGAGGAAGAGGATTTGGTGAGCGACACGTATACTTACACAAAAGACGCACTCAAATACCACCAGTTTTGTAGTCGATGCTTTTGCTCCACCACACACAATTAAAGTCCCAATTAAAGGCCATTATGGGTTTTCCACTAGCAGCGACCGCAGGGAGAACAGCTCCACGGCCCGTACATTGCGGGCACACAGATGTCTCCTCTGTTGTCATCCAAAGGAACTCGAGACTGATCCGCAAACTTTATGATCATAATTACTGATCAAAATTAAAGTGCAACAACAATATAAACTCGCAATAAAAAAAAAAGTTTGAGCGATTCCGGTAAAGCGGGCCAAGTGGGACTATCAGAGGGGGAGTGTTTGTGAGATCCTGAGGTATAGTGTATAAAAGTGAAGTGATGATGAGCAGTGAGTGAAGCCACTTTCTCCTACAGCCCATTAAACTCCCATGCACCACAAGAGGGAGGCATTTCCCTCATATTTTCACAGAAATGACCCTCCTGTTAATTCTGAGTGAGAATATTAAATAAAACGCTTTTTCATGTTTATTCTTACTTCTGCAATTGTGTCCCAGATTATATCCCACAATCACAAATACACAGATGAAAGCACTGGCCTCCGCATCTGCTGCACCACCGTACCCACACACACAAGTTCAACAAGAGTGTCTTCCCTTGAGCGGGGGCCCAAAAGCATCATGGGTTTCCGTTTCTGCGTTCCCATCCTCTTACCCAGTGACCTTAATGAGAGAGTAAAGTTCTCACTTCGCCAAACAATACACTGTTGTAGAGGGCTGCGATAAGAGGAGGCCAGTCAACAGCCTCTGGACATGCAGCTGTGCGTCTTTCCCTATCTGTCCCCGGCCTGACATGCAAAATCAGTTGCCAGATCAAATAACCTCACACAGACACACACGTGTCAAAATGCATGTGGGGGCGCACACTCACACACACACAAAAGTGAATCCCATTCCCACCCAATTTTGTGCTCTGAGAACTAACACAATCCGTTTAGTGCAAAAAGCTGCTGTGGCTCCTTTCATCTCGAGTTCAAGGCAATGAATCTAATTCCAAATCTGATGATGAACAAACCAGTGCCAAATATCTAAAACAAGTGTCAACAACAACACTACTGTGAACGTCCGGGTGATAAATGAGCTCTTTCTTCGTGGTCAGTATGGTTTATTCTCTGAGCTCTTTAGGGCTTAAAGAGGGCTTTTATATTCATGAACAAACTCAAACTTATTTTTTGAAGCAGAACATTTTAATTTAGCCATCTTCAAGGTGGAGAGGATTTTCCCCTGGGAATGATGTCAAAGTTAAATTTGCAAATGTAAGAAAATGTAATACTTTGATAAAGATAAGTCGTAGGACTTGTATTTTACTTTCATTTTGTAAACACATTTTGTAGGCATAACAAAATCATTCATCTTGACATTAGAAAACAGCAGTTGAGACAAAACCCCCTCACCATTTAATAGCCGTTCTGCTTTCAAACATACATAAGGATAGTTGTTACTGTATATATCATATAAAAAGTGCTCTGAAAAAAATGGGAAAACTTCCACGAACATGATGAGAATCACATCAAAAGCTCCAGGACATTTACTAAACGGACCCCGTGTGAACATTTTGATACAGACACTGTAACACTGGTTCACTGCTCTGCTACCTAAGGGCTGATTCAGGAAACAAACCAGGTGACTTTTGGTTAAAAAGCAGGCCTACAATGTGCACCAAGAAGCCAGAGCAGGCGAACAAACCCACAGGACCAGGCAACCAGCAACATTTTGAACCAAAACCATTCACTCAATAGACTCACCACTATCAATGGCAGTGTTTCTGAGTAGAGCTCAACTTTGGTGAACACACTACAAAATCAAACATGATATTATATATAACACTGAAACTTGATGTCTATTAATGTAAAAGTAATCCGAACAAGAATTTGGACTTGCGTTGGCAGACATTATTGGCACATCAAATATTGATGGAAGAGTCAGACAGCCACGTCCAGATTTTACTGAAAGGTTAAAATTAATTTCTTCTTTCCTCTTTTGAATCACTTATTGGAAGGACTAATAATTATCAGTGGAATTTCTAAGAAATTCATTAATTTATATAAATGAGAAAATGTAAGAGAGGGTAAATATTTCTACAATTTTTACTTTGAAAATGCACTGCCACCTTTTTTGTAATTTTTGTACTTTAAAAAAAAAGATTAATTTAGCATTTTTGCCTTTCTGCAGTATAGAAATAGACCATGGGGAGAGAGAAAGGGGTATTGACATGCAACAAACATCCCAAGGATATTTTATTTTATTATGTTGTATGTATCTTTTATACATATACATATCTTATATATTAGCTACTTAAATGTGGCCAGATTTGTTCTGTATGTTGTCATATCTGTTCTTCAAAGGTTTACTGTAATGCCTCATACACAGTTCTGTTTTGTGTCCGTGATACGCCCTTTTGTGTTAAACACAAGAAAATGCATCTCTTTACGTATGGATGGATAGAACCGCCAACGCAGACATGGGAGAGAAACCATGATGCATGCACTCTATATGTTACACTGCCAGCATGCTACCAATGTTAGCTAAATATGCCGTCGAACATTTCACTTAGAACATTTTTAGAAATAGTGCTTTATTATATTCATAAATCAGTTATTAATCTGCTATTAAATGCTAACTTCCTGTGGCACACAGTGCATACAGTCTGTCCATAATCTGCTACAAAAGTTACAATTTTTCAACGTACTCAAGGTTAACAAAAACAGAAGGAGGAGTTTCGCAAACACATCGGAGATCACGGAGGTACCCATAGGAATGAATGGACTACCAGTTGACTCGCATATGTACACAGATCTATGTGGAAACGAGACATAACACCTCTTCCTAACATACAGCGACTGAGCAAACTCTGGCGAACGGAGCATGAAAAATTGTCCAGATATATTACGAGCGATGTCTCTATTAGGCTACACAGAGAACGTGATATTGATTGACTCTCAGTTACTGTAGGCATCGATTTTCACCAGTGAAAATAGTTTTTTTTGTCAAACAAGCGGCACGCCGCTTTGTTTGTTCGCTTACGCATGGAGCAGGTTAGGACATCTTCATTGGGAAAAATTGAAACAATCTGTTCGTTCACTCGTTTGTTCGCATCGCGTCCAGTTAAGAAGAGGTGTAAGATGGTGTTGTGTTGCATTATTGTTTTAATTTTTTGGTGAATTAAAAAAAAGAAAAGTCCAAAATGGAGGAAATTATCCTATTAGCTTTGTTGCAGAACCTACAAGCTTCCAGCACCCCCTAATTCACGCACAAATTAATTTTGTAATGCCGCTTACCGGTGTGACCAATTGACCTGGAGGCACAGGCAGGTGAGTAAACCCAACAGTGACGTCTGGTGGGCAGGTGAGGAATGGCAGGTCTGAGACAACAGGAGAAATTAGTGTGCACACAGAAGTGACGAATAAGAACAAGAGGCAGGAGAGGAAAGAGAGGAGGACAGAGCCATGGCACGCAACCAAACCATGACAACCAAATACAATTAATGACAAAAGCAATTGCTGGTGTTAGAATAAACTGAAAAAAAAGCTTCTTTTTAAAGTGTAAAAATTTCCAGTGTGGTATTGGCACTATGTGGTCCATCAAGTTATAACGGGTCTGTGGGTGACTCGCAGTCATTAAAACCAGACGCACACGTGGTAGTGCTGAACAGGACAGGGAAAACAATGACGGATATTCCAGAGTCAATGAACTGTCTCGGCCAGACAATCTGCAGTGATGTAGGGTTATGTGTGTGAATGAATGAGGTGTTTTCCCTAATGTGGGCTATAATCTGACCCTCTTGGGAGGGTAGGAGCAGGCGGTGGAAAATGTTCAGTGTGAATTCAGACTGGAGGTCCATTTCTAAATGTTGTACATGCAGGGGAAAAGAGAATTGATGTCAACAAAAACACAGGATTGTAGTGAAAGAGTAAAAAAGGAATATTTGCAGAAATCGTGGGATGTAAAGGAAAGAAAAGGAGAGGCAGAACAAGCTTGAGCCACGTGTAAACAGAGTATAGAAACCAGATATGGCCGATCCTAAAGGTAATATACAGAGAGAATGCGTTTAGCAGAGTCCATTAAAGCCAAAAGCCTCTGAGGGAACGCTTCTAGCCAGACACGGGCCTCTGATGGAGGTAGCCAAGACACTCTAACTCCAGGTTAGCCTCTCACTCTGAGTAATGGACCAGGGTGTTTTTCAGACTCCCATGGCCCCTCGCGAGCCCCGCCGAGCCCCCGTGATGAAGTTAGAGAGGCAGCAGGCAGCGCTGCAGCAGATAGAGAGAATGAGCCGTGCCCATCTCCTGTTGCTGTTGAATGTAATTTCGGATCGTATTGCAGCGGAAGCACAACTGACAGAGGAGGAATCTATCGAATTCAGCTCAGACATCACAATAATATTGAGTCTTGTTTATAAACACACATTCAGGATGCTTCGGGAGTATCATCCGTTTGAAAGCCCCCAGTGCTGAGCATGGAGCTTCGGTGTCCAGAGAGCAAACCCTAAAAGAGGTGTTTGAACGGGGCCATTTGATACGGCTGCTGGGCGAACAAAAACAGCCTAACAATCAGTTAGGTATTTGGATAGACAATTCTTCTGTAGCATCTCGATCTATTTTAACAGTTACATAGTCAATTAACTGGTTATTTGTTACTAATTTACGAAACACAACTTTTGTTGTACAACATGTAATACATATATTTAAAGGTGCAGTGTGTAGGATCTGGTGGTATCTAGCGGTGAGGTTGCAGAATGCAACCAACTGAGTAGGCGAGTAACGTTATCGACTCCGGCCCGAGCAGGAAAAGTTAAGAGTGTTTGGTTTGTCCGTTCTGGGCTACTGTAGAAACATGGCGGACTACATGAAGAGGACCCGCTCCCTATGGAGATATACAGCTCATTTTAAGGTGACGAAAACACAACGGTTCTTATTTTCAGGTGATAATACACTAAAGAAAACATACTTATCAATAGTATATTCCATTTCTGCCAATAAATTCCCCAAAATGTGACACAATGGTCCTTTAAATTTGTGAACAAGAGTCTACAGCCATGCTAGCTGTGCTTTGAGCTAAATCCTAATATCAGCATGCTCACAATGACAATGCTAACATGCCAATATTTAACGGGTATATTGTTTACTATGTACACCATTTTGTTTAGCGTGTTAGCATGCTTACATTTGCTAATTAGTACTAAACACAATTCAGCTGAGGCTAATGGGAATATCACTGGTTTATGACTAAATACTTGCAAAACTTAAGTACTGGGCAATTTTGACCTGATGATGAAAAGTTAAAAGTGCTAAATGTGAGATTGGGAGCAATTCTATTTGCCTCCGCCAGGCTCTCAACATTGAGCCGGCGGCTTGCAGCTAGCTGTGCTAACAGCGCTAACAGTGAAAACAACGTCAGTGGGCCAGTAGGGCACATTCACATGCATGAACGTGCACTAAAAGCATGCGCGACCGGCCAGCTACTGTATGTCAACAAAGCGCGGAGAAGCTCGGATTACAACACACACAGAGGGAGAGTGACTTCATTCTCTGCTTAGGTAGACATTACTTCTCTATATCTTTATATAGCTAATAGTTGTTTGCTGCTATATTAAGGCTCTGAATATCAAATAGAGAACCTTTAAGGGATTGCCAAAGATATTACAATTCAACCTTCATCCAGATTTCATGGCAATGCATCACCAAAATCACTAGAATGAATGTCTGTGCAAAATTTCGTTGCACTCCATCTAACAGATATTTCAGTCTGGACCGATCAACTGACATGGCCATCCCTAGACCCACGCTGCTAGTGTGGCTAAAAATGAGATCAATTAACCTTCACCTGATAAACAAGACAAATCCTCCCTTTCCTTTCTTGTCATTCATTGCGTCCCCATGTCTTTTCCTCTGCGGTTAACCGATTCTTGGCTCGCTCCTCCAGCGCGACGCCATCGCTATTATAATGCCATCATCCCTGCCTGCCAAGCCATAGAGAATGATGTCACTTCCACCCTTGGTCATGGTGGTTTGGGTTTGGCCAGTGGTGCATGTGACAATTTGTGCCCTACTAGGAAGCCCTGAAGCTTCTAACTTGGCAACCAGCCACGACATCCACACCCTCGCCCAGCTTCACAGCGAGACACCCATTGATGCCGCTGAAGGTTTTAATTCGCCAGAGAGCTTTTGACTATGCCCCTATTTTCTACTCTACTTTAATACTTCCATGTTAAATATCCTCCCCCCTCTCTTTGTTTCCCGTCACGCTGTACATGGCCTCCACTCCTGTCATTTACCCCGTGGCTTTGTAGTCGTGTTGTGAGGCGGAAAGGAGCTGGGCAGGGCCAGGCGCAGGCCCAGCGGTGGCTGATGTATGGCTTCTGGAGAGGAAACACAGCACATGCGATGAGAGAATGTGGAAATGTACGTATGGCACGATGCCCGCTGGGCCCGGCCCACTCTGCACTGTGTTTAGAGGCAGCCTTTCTTCTCCTGCCAGGTGGGCGGGGGATGAAAGAGGGCACTGGGAGGCTGGTGGGTGGACACGGGCCTGGGATCAAACAGCAGAGAGGCAGTGGAGGGTGGTGGTGGTGGGGGTTGACAGTTGTGTGAGCAGCGGTCAATTGACTGGACAGTTTTAATTCAAATATGATTAATTACTGCACAAATCGTCCATGCATTTGCTTCTGCTATTTCTCCCCCCTCAGTTAGTGTTCATGAGGCTTCCCCATCTCTGGTTTTGGAATATTGCTGACGCCATTAATGCCCCATTAAAATGTTAGATGCTGTGTTTCATTTCCTTTTCTGATACAACGCAAAATGACAAGCAACAGAAAATAGATCCTGCGCGACTTATCCTAGACAAAAGACAGTTGTTAATGTGAGGTATTTATAGTTTCAGTGATGTTTTAAATTGCTACTCCATATTTACTAGCGAGGCATATTCTATGAAATATACCACTTTTTCACCATGACCAACGTCTGTAATTTGCCAGTCCCCAGCGTCACTGTCCAAACTCTGATTCTGCGTACTGTATTTGAGGTTGGGAATTTCACATACATATTTGCAAAGTGACTAAGAGCGGGGGCAGATGCATTTGTTGTCCTCGTAGTGTCTCATTATCTCAGCCCTTCCAGCTCAGGCCTGTGGGTTCTCGGCGGGGAACCCCAGCCCAGAAGTGGCGGTGAGGATGGGACAAACCAACCACCACTCACAGGCTCCGGCCGGATGGGGAGGGAAGAGGATGACACTCGTCATTTGGAGGTTTTGGTTCTGATTGCTTCCACTCGTGAGGGACTTTACTGTCCCCGCTGGGACTGCGGTCCCTTTTACACCCACGCCTGGGGACACAGAGAGGGAGAATGAGGTGTAAAATAACAAAAATAAGAGAGAAATACAGCCATGAAGCTGAGTGCAAAACAAGGTCACTAAGTCAATCATGAATAGAATATGTAGGAATTCAGTCTATAAAAAGAGACGTACATTATATTGTGGGAATGGGTTATGACAGTGACTGGGTACTCATTATGGTGGGGAGGAATTCAGCTTTTTCAACTAATAAAAATAAATCAATTCAGTCAGTTCAAAGATAACTACATTTTTAAATTATAGTTGAGGTCAAAGATGAAGCCGTAGCACAATTTTAGCTTGAACTTTTGCACAATTCAAACATTAAAGCAGCTATTATCAATATTTTTTTTTAGATAAACAATGGATCACATTATGTACAGTACGTGAAAGGGGTGCGTTCATAATAATGAACTTATAGAGAAGTATCAGTCAACCCTGCAGCTTTCCTCAACTACTCACTCAGAACTTTATAGCGTCTTTCAGCTCACTGTTTTGGTTTTCCGGCCCGCAAGTTAATATGTTCGGGTTCCCTCTCACTGCTGCCGTGTTTTCGGCTGTAACAGAGACAGTTCAGAAAGGAGACGGTGTACTGAAAGTCAGTTTCTTGTATCTGTGTCATGTGGGTTTCACCACTGCCCCGAGTGTTTTCAGACAGAAAAATCAGGAGAAAATTAACTTTATTCGAGACCTTTCTCTGTCTCAGCAACACACTCTCGCCAGATCTGGCAACTAACGTTCGCTAAGGCTCTAACTAACTAATTTTAGTAATTAAAATATGGCTGTTAGCTGTGTAAATATCTGATGTTAGCAAAAGAACATATAAATATATTATGCAAATTTAATCCAATCTGCTTTCATCCATCCACATGACGTTCACAACACTTCCAAACGAGGAGGGGGGATGCGAGGGAGAGGCGAGCATGCCGTGACCACGCCCACTTAGGAGACAGGAAGTGTATACCATTTGAAACAGTTGGCGGAGCTTGAAATGCATGATCTTTGTTATAGAGTGTCTTTGACTGTACCTTAACTGCCCAGTACCAGATGGTAGACAGACACAGTTAGCAACTAGCTAGTGAACATAGTGGAGCATTTAGCTAAAAAGACAGACAGATATTGGGGTTAGTGCAGATCAAAATCACACCTAAAATGAGAGTGACCATTGGACAACATTTGCCAAGTGGCCAGATACACGACTCCAAATAAATCCAATGCTGTGTTCATGGATTGTTTCTGTTGCCCCCGAGTGGCCAAAACTAGTTACTGAGGTTTAAAATGTGCACATTCCGAAAAACACTTGATGTTAAAGTGGCGTTTTGGTGGGAATTACATGCACGACATAAATGTCAGTGTCTGTTAGTGATCGAAACCAGACATTGTTTAGGGGATTTCTGACTGTACTTCTGAAATTCAGCCATGTTTGAAAGCCGACCGTATTTCATAGAGAAAAAAACCATGGTTTGGAATACATAATCAATGTAATTTTTGTCTTACTCGGCTATGTGCTCCTATACCCTCCTCGCCTGCTCGCCCACGCCCTCGTTTACAGTTGAATGCAATCGCTTCATTGGCTCAGCCGTTCGTGTTTTGAAGCGGTGGGGCCTTGCCAATCGTCGTGGTTACTATAAAAACTAATCATTTCAATTTCCTCGTATCTTATTTCATCCACGTACTTTAATCACAGTCTATGGGAGGCGCCAATGTTTCCCCATGAGTGGCGTCTGCTAAAGAGAGTAGAAATTTAGAGCGGACCGTTTTCAGCTGGCACCGGGGCAGAGACATCCATACTACTGTATTTAATGACTGCGCTGGAGTTCAAGCGATTAGAGCTCATCTCAGAAGAGCTGCATGCCCTTTTGATCTTTGGATCCTGCAAATGCAGTCGAGGGGAGAGACAGAGACGAATCACCTGCGGTTTTGGAAATCATTTAGAACGGACTGGCTTTCCAAACTGATAGGGGGTGAAAAAGGTTTGATCTTTGCTAGATCTACTGCTTCAGATTCCCTATCTCTCTCTTTCTTTCTTTCTTTCTGCAAGTGTGTGGGGGGTAAAAAAGGAAACAGAGAGAGTGGCTTGGGTTTCCCAGAAGACTAATAGACATGGATTCTTTCAAACTGAAAACAATGTAAGCACGAGGCCAGCAGCATGTGGATGACTGTGATCACTGAACTGCCTGGCACTGTGGCAGTCTTGGGCCAGCGAAGAATTATGGCCTTCGTCTGCTCCATTAATTAACAGCCATTCAGACAGGAAACCAGAGCCAGCACTCCAGTCCGCTTTCATGTCTCATCCCATTTGCCTGCAGAAACCTCATTTTTCATTATTTACTGTATCACTTCCAGACTGATGATCATCAATATTGTGTAAATGAAGGGAGGAGGGGGGAGAAATCTTTTTTGGTAAAGGTTTGAAGTGCGTTTTGCTGTTGAAATATTGGCCTGTGGTACGTGTGTTGTTAGTGAAACCCTCAGTGGGCTGTCACAGCGTGACATTAAAAAGGCCGGCCTTGTACAGCCACACGTCCAGGCGTAACAATAATGAACCTCGGGGACTTTGAGAGCAGGAGGAAAGTGGATGCAAGTGTTTTATGATCTGGCAGCGCCGCGGACAAAGCAAATAATCGCCAGACACAGAGGAGCAGGTAGTTTCACTTAACCTCTGCTCAGGGCTGAGCGCCAACTTAACTGGAAGCACATGGCTGCAGAGCACTTAGATAGAAGGAGAGAGACAGAGAGAGACTGATTATTCCTATTAACTGACCCACCAATTAAAGATCCTTCACAGTGCTGAGCATCCAACCTCATGACACTGTTATCCCACAGTAGCTGGCCCCTTTGCTGGTATATATACAAGCCTATACTGTAGACAGTTACTCAAGTTACCCTGGCCACACAGCAAGTGGTAACACACAGAAGACTTGAGGAAGTCACAGCTCTGGTTGGTGTACCTGCATGGTCAAATGGAGGAGAGAGTATACATCTCGTGGACTGTGGTCTGCTGTTTACTGGATGTCTGTGGCCTGTGGCTTTGTCTCCCTCCCATTAGTGTGTTTGGTGTTGTTCGCATGCCGACCGGCCCTACGGTAAATGCTCCTCATCGGTCGGCCACTCCTGAGGGCACTGCAGCCGCAGAAACCCCTGAGAGGGTGTAGGATGGATGAGGTGTATACAGGGCAAGTGAGAGAAAGTGTCTGCACAGGGAGCGCACGTACATATATGTGTGCATGTATGAGGAGTGTATGAATGGGTCAGGAACTACGGCAGTGACCATCCATCTCACAGGCATGGAGCTGCCTGCCGCACTGCCCAGGTTAACTTCTCCTCTGGCCCGAACGCCACTATCAGGTTCCCCCCATGTGGTTCCACTTAGACCGCCAGAGGCTCCAGCTACAGTCTGCAGACAGCGTCTCAGGCCACAGGGCGGGAGCGGCGAGAGGAAGGCCCCACTGACTGGATACGCAGCAGGCTCAATAACCCACATCATGGCAAACACCTTATCGCTAGCAGCCGGTGCCTTGTGGCCTCTTTGGTGCCTGACTGCCCCGAGCGAATGTGTCACTGGATCATTGCTGGGCTTCTTTTCTTTACTTTAGTTGATAAGATAGGACAAAGAAACGCATTCTGGTTGTTATTTATTTTAAGATTAATGTATGAATTAAAAGATTTGGATGATTTGGATGATCTTTAACTCTCGTCCGACACAGCAGCGAAATAAAAATTCCAGAGGAGGATTTTTGTTATGATTTATGAGACCGATGCACATTTGGTGGTGAAATTATAGCTTTCTTATGACACACCCTACTCTATATGTTCCCAGCTCTTTCTGTGTAAAAGCCTGTCCTTCTGTCTCGGCGTCCCTCCAACCCTCACTGTCCCCCCTCCACCACTTACAGCCTATCACTGTATATTTTTATTGATGAGCCCTGACAGCGCCCCCAATATTCCAATATAGCTTGGGACATTTGATACATGCACCCCACCCTTAAAGGCAAAAAAAGAAAAGGAAAATGTTCCTCGGCCTCTCTCTCTCAGTCCTGAGACTCCGCTCCATAAACAGCAGGCCCTAATTTCTCTTTCCAGTCATGGAATATGATAATTTTCTTATTTGCAAGAAATATCAATTGCTCAAGGCGGACACATAATCATTGGGGAGGAAAGGAGAAGCTACCTGTGTAATGTGCTTAACAGGCTAACCCATTTAGCCGCAGGCGCTGTTTGAAAATGAGAAAGTGCTGATGGTCAAAATCAATTTTCCCTGTGTCCAAATTACTCCCTGCCCGGCTTAGAATTTCACCTAAATGGCCAAACCTTAAAACACTGATACTAATTCTATCATATTAGAGCCTGGTCATATAGTTGAAGTTATTGCTAATGCTATTTTGCTGTATTTATTGATGTAGTGAGATGACTCGAAGGCCAGGGAGCAGAGAGTTCTGTTACTGCCTTTGTGTTTGTGTGCAGCTGCGTATCAGTACAACTCAATGCATTCACTGTACATGCAGCCGTCGGGCGTTAACGACGTTTTAGTCGCTTATGGGTTCACCAATATCATATATCAGGAGGACAAACTATATAAAGGTTGTACTTGACTAATAATACAATGTTGAAAGCTTCTTTAGAGGTCTCTAAACAACAAATAATCCTATTTATTTGACATTATGTGTTAATTACAGTGAACATGAACAAGTACAGCACGCACATTAGTGTTACTGTTGACGTCTAGAAGCCACAGAGGCTAACAATTTAGCAAGCTAGCAAGCGGATTACATAATGCAGGAAATGCAAAGGCATAATGACAGAGGAAAAAGATGAGGCTGTAGGGAATATCAACATTTTCCTCAGACATGTTATGAAATTACGAAGAAAAACGATATACGACTAAAATTAAAAACTTATTATGCACCGAAAAATTAACTTCCAAGGCCTCCGCCATTTCTGAAAATGTTAACAAACACGTCACAACTCGTGAACTCGGAGCTTTCAGAAACTTTCCACTTACGAGGTTGTGAATACCACAAGAGGGGGGCGTTCATGTGGACTCTTCTCATAAACATGGTAAACACGACCCCATTAAAAGGCACCATAGCTTCATATTTGAAGGACAGATATAAGAGTTGTATTGAGCTTCTCATCTAACTCTCGGCAAGTAAGTGAATAAGCATATTTGCCAAAATTCAACAGTGAGGGTGACAAAGCTTTTTCCCATTGTGGCTTTGATACTCTGGCACAGCCTTTCCATAGACATTATGCAACAGTCTGTATTGAAAACTGCTTCTGAAGACCTGCTTGTACAGACTGGCAGTGGTGGAAGAATTACTCAGATTGTTTACTCAAGTAAAATTAGCAATGTCACAGTGTAAAAATACTCTGTTACAAGTAAAAGTCCTGCATTCAAACTATTACTCAAGTAAAATACAATACAAAGGTATTCAAAATATACTTAAATTACCAAAAGTAAAAAGTATTCATTATGAAGAATGCTACATTTCAGAATAATATTTGATTATATTACTGGTTTATAATTATTTATGGATCCATGTGTTCATCACTTTAATGTTGCAGCTGGTAAAGGTGGAGCTCACTTTAACTACTTTATATACTGCTGGGTAGTTAATCCAATAATAATAAATCATAATTTATTTGTCATTTATATTGTGTTTTAATAATCTAAATCTGTGAAGTCTAATTCTGTCGAATAAATGTAGTGGAGTGAAAAGTACAATATTTCCCTCTGAGATGTAGTGGAGTAGAAGTATAAAGTAACATACAATGGAAATACTCAAGTAAAGTACAAGTATGTCCAAATTATATTGTCATTTGCTTGATTTTTTTATAAATAACTGTGTGATGCTCGCTTTAGAAAGGTGCTACAGTATTTAAATAAACTTTACTCACCGACATGGCTCATCCAATGGATCTCTGCCTCAGTTTTTCCCCGTTATGAATCCAGCATCCTGACAGCTCTTTCCAGGAAAATATTTTTAGACATTAACAGCTTCTTATGAACTCAATCAAACCCGCCTCTTTTATTTTTATTTTTTATGTAACTACCATAATTACCGGACTTTTTCTCAGAAAGTTAAATTAACTGGGAGGCCTTTACCGGCTGTGCCTAACGCACTTTTACTCTATATTCAATATTATGAATATATAATGATGGTTCCAGGAAACTTCTTCGTAAATTACTAGTTACATAAAATATAAACTCCTTTCATGCAATTATTAGGAAACGGAACCTGGAAATTGAAGGGTTGTCATGCTCAATGTGAGAGAGAAAGTAGATGCTCTCAGTGTCAATTCATAAATCTTAATATGCACACACAACATTACTGGATTCACATTGGATCAGATTGAAGTCACCATAATCAGAATACCTTTTGTTTAATCTTCTAGTCATCTCTGTAAGAGTAAAGGGCACGGCATCACTGTTTGAGCAACAACTATATCAAGTCTGTAAAAGTCTGAACACCTCTTCTTTCTTCTCACAAATTAGTAAAATATATATATATTTTTTTTAAATCACATAAAATGGATTTGAGGGACTTGATATCAACCACTGCCAGTAAAAGCTTTAAAAGGAAATCCATTAAAACCTGAAAGACCTGTGCTATAAGACTTGCATTGGACTTTGCTTGAGACTTGCTGGGACAGACCTGATTGACTTGTCTTCCCCAAAAAGACATAAAAACAGCTTTGGTTGGGACTATGGATCTGTGGATTCGGGGTCAGGTTGGCTTGTGGCCGTGGCCCGTCCACCTGGGCTAGCCACATCATAAACAACAGCTGTGTGCCTGGTCTGCCTCTGTATCAACATCACCACACTGGCCACTGGCTGGAGCCGCACATAGGTATTATATCCATGAGACTTCCTGCTGGAGGACAGCCCTCTAAACACCAAGGCCACTGTCCAGGAAGTCAGGTACCCTGCTCTGAAACCGAGACATTAAAGGGAAACAACAGAGTGTGTCTCAATGTGTGTTTGACTTTAAGATGGTTTCAATTTGCTGCTTCATAATAATTAATGGACTTCTACAAGCCCATGTCGTCTCACACTTTCTCTCTCCGAGCAGAATTCCCAGGGCTCGAGATAACATATCTGTAGCAGCTCTGATTTATCTGCTGGGCCCTGTCCGCTGCTCAGAACACAGATCAGCTTAACAACCTTTGTCAGCTCTTTAGGCGTGAAGAAGGTATATTGTAACCATTTGGGCAGAAACGGGCCGGCTTTCCCGATATTGACTCAAACACACAGCGGGGAGAAGGAGGGGAGGCGCGGAATAAAGTGACACTAATGGAACATTGATGACAAAACAAGGCGCGCACGGGGACCACTTTCTAGCGTTTTTAATTCTTAATGCCGTCGCCTCGGGTTTCAACATGTCTTGGGCCGAGGCAGCTGCTCGCGCCCCGGACGGATCTGGCACGGGGATTAGGATTTCTTCGCGAGGAAATGGTCACGTGATTTACTGTTGCTGGAGAGGCGCTACAGGTGCCAGCGCGCGAGGAGGGAGGGATAAGATGACCGAAAGCTCGTCTCGTTGGAACCACACTACGCTCCTCACCCCGCTCCGGAATCAGCTCTATCGTGACTGGGCTGAGAGACCGGAGCGTCACCCTATACTTTGAAAACACACTTTGATGGCAATTAAATATTAATATGGGGGAATCATAGCCTGAGAGCTGTATCCACATTACATGGAGCATGCAAATCGCTCCAATCAGTGAGCCAACTGAAATAGCATCTGGAGAGCTGTATAAATAAGACTATGGGTATCTTTAATATCATTAATATGGACTAAACCAACTGCGGAGGGAAAAAATAATATAAAACTGGGAATCAATTACTGTAAATTATTATTATTTTGTTTTAATTTGCATGCTGTGGTGTGTGGTTGCTTTGACCTTGTGTGTGCGTCACAGGAAGACATTAACAACGAAATGTAAAAAGCTGATAATAGTATGACAAAAGGCACTTTTTGTTTTCGTCATCAGACTTAAATGTCAAATTAAAAGCTTTTCAAAGAGGAAGGGTGTGGAAATCAGAGAATATTCTCTTTTCTCTCTCCTCATCTCTGACACACACACACACTAACACACACATTAAAACACAGTCATCTGCCTTTTCTCTTGGTTTCTCTCTCCCCTCCATAATCAGGCCTGGTTTCCTCCCAATAGGAAAACATCCCTCTTTCCTCCTTGCCTGCGTCTGTCAGCGATTCTGTGTGGGCTTGGACTCAACTCAGCCCCGTGGCCAAAAATATCCCCCCATGGCTCCTCTGAATGGGACAGGCCACATAGACCACAGGCACACAGCCCTAAAAATACAGAGAAGCTCAGCCACAGCTCGCCTCGTTCATTCATTAGCACCAAACAGACTCAGGAGCTAACAGAGGGGAAGAAGAAGAAGAAGAAGAAGAAGAAGAAGAAGGGGCCCAGGACACGACCGGGCACACGGGGTGATGCAATGTTGAAACTAGCAGTGAGTAGCTTCAGATCTCATCCACGCCCAAGAAAAAGCTCTTTTGCCAGAAGAACAGATAAGCGCCAGATAAATGCCTCCCAATTTCAGCCTGGGGACAAAAACTTCTTCTGGCTGCCATTGAGTAAGCAGCGTTGGTGGTGGCGTGGGAGAAATTCATTAGAAGTCATAAAGCTGTCACGCCAAAATGATTGAGTGCCCTCTGGCTGGCTCTCCCAACAGATAACCATCGTCTCGCCACATAGTGCCACCCTTTATCTCCCTAATCTGATAATAACGAGAGCGAGACAGAAGGTGAGAAAGAGCGTGTTTAATTGCGGCAGCATTGTTTGATGAAGTTCTTTGTCTGCATTTCTCTGTTGCTCTTCACGCGGTACACTTCCCCACTGTGTGCGGATGCCAGCTTCAGCGTTGGGCGGCTGCTCGATGTGTGGGCACCGTTTCTTACACATTCCGTTCCTCGAACTCGCCAACAGACGGGACAGGCCCGGGCCAAATCACATGATACAGTATGAGTGGAAGAGTCTATTTGTGTTTGCACATATGAATATGTTTTCATGGAGACTGAGTTTATATAGATGTGTTCTGTGTTTGGGTGTTTGTCTGTGTGTGTAGCAGAGAAAGCATGCTGCATATTTGTGTTTTTCAAGTATGCGTAAGGGTGTGTGTGTGTGTGCGTCTGAGTGTGTGTGCGCATGTGTAAACAGCTGGCAAGCCTGCCTGTGGTGCTGTGTAAACAGAAGTGAAGGTATTCTGGCTGAGGTTACGAGGTGGGTGGGGGGGTATGCCGGGGCTGAATGAGGCATTTAGTGCTGACAGTTAAAAATACCCCGAGCAGGACTAGCGGTGCTGCTGCTGCAGCTAACGCCGATCCACTGGACCGCCCCACACACACTCTTCACATCAACCGCCCATTTCAGGCCTGATCTGGGTTGCGGCCCAGCATGCTAAACCTGATGTAAGATAATGGTTAACCAGAGGTATGAGTGCCGGCCTGGGAGTCCTCCCACACATGAAGACATGTGGGTTCTTTATGGGCACGAAGCAAGTCGTTTGATATTCAAAAGTAAACAAGGCCTTATCGTGCAGCGTGATGCTGCAATGATGCTGTGTCTTTCTACACTCCACAATATTAGAGGCAGTGGAGAGATTTATGGGAGCGAGGGCGAAGTGTTGATTAAGCCTGAGCTCCTCGTCAAACAGGTCACATGTCAAACCCGAATGTCTACGGAGCCCCGAAACTGACAAAATGGAGTTCAAGTTTATCAGATAAAAATGACTGAATACATCAATAAATAGTACTGGTAGATAAATAAATAAAACGGAAATATAAAGCTTTATACTTTCCCTTTAACCTTCAATCAATTGGTAAAAAAATATATATTTTTAATTTTTTTCCCTTTTTGTTGATAATAAATGAAAACTTAATTTATTTTGCTCATCTTTTTGTCTTTCACTGGCTCATTTTACCATTTGTCTATTTTTTCAGTCCTGGCACACATTTAATCATTCATCTATTTCCTATTTTTTCACACCCGAATGTCTACCGAGCCCCGAAACTGACAAAATGGATTTAAAGTTTATCAGAAAAAAATTGTTGAATGATCAATAAATAATACTGTTCGATAAAGAACTAAAATGGAGCAAAAGAAATACAAAGCTTTATACTTTCCCTTTAACCTCCAATCTGTTGGTAAAAAGAAAAAAGTATTTTTTTCCTTTACTGTTGATATTAAAACTTAATTTATTTTACTCATCTTTTTGTCTTTCACTGGCTCATTTTATTTAGTTTTCCTGTTTTGTTTGTCCTGGCACACATTTAATTTATATATATATATACATATATATATATATATTATTTGTTTTTAATTTATTTTTACCGCTGATAATAAATTAAAACTGAATTTCTTTTACTCATCTTTTTGTCTTTCACTGGCTCATTTTACTTAGTTTTCCTGCTTTTGGGGATCATGGCACACATTTAATCATTTATCTATTTCCTATTTTTCCCAATTTCTTTTTGCGATTTTCCTAATGCTTTTGTGATAATGACACGGGCCTGGTTTTGTACTTCCAAGGCAGGAACTGGTCCAGGGTCTGTGTGTGGAAAAGGCTTTATGTTTCTTTTTAATAATATTTATTGATGTCTTCAGTTATATTCTTGACTTGTCTGAAAACCTATAACTATATGTTGTTTGTTATTTCTACTATGTTTAGTTTTGTTTGTGTCAAATATTAAGAAGTTATAGTTACTTCGAGTTAGAGGATCAAACTGTAAGTTCCCATTGGCTCAGGCTAGGCTGCTTATACATTGGGACTGAAACAACAACTTAATTTCACTGATTCAATCTGGCCATTAAATCATTTTAGTCAGAGGCAAATGGAGAGCTGTTTGCTGTTTATCAGGCTGAAAGGCTTCCTCTCGCCCATTTATTGAAAGCATTACAGTAATATAGGTGTTTACGATAGGTGTGGGGCTTATTTAGAGTTAATAAAACATTCTCTTTCCTATGTAATGAAGGATGCTGTTTGACATAAGTGCTTTTTGTTTGTTCTGTTTGGTCTCAAGTGTGAGGAGAGGACCATTAACTTGAGACAAACATTTTTACCAGTGGTTTGTGAAAGCCTACTCTGAAATGTACGGGAGGAGAGGCACTGATGCATGGCTTCTCGACCGTCTTTGCAGCAACTCCAAGCAGCAAGACAGTGAGTGTATTGAAATTCTCAAAATTAAATCAGTTGTTTTGAGAGCTGAGCTGACATGAACATAACAAAATAAAAGTTTTCTATAAATTTCATGTTGTTACAGCTTAAGTTAACATGAATTTAGGTGAAAAATATACAATTTTGATGCATAAAATAGCTTGTGAAAGAAGGTGCGAATACAGTTAAATTTAGGACATTTTAGATATAGTGTGATCAACACTTTCTAGTCAAGATGAAGACCTTGAAATACAGTAGAATTTTAGTATAAAAAAAGGGACCAATGTCCTTTTATTGGGGGCGGCTTGGTAGAGGGGATATGGTTGACAAAATACAAAACAGAATGTGTGTTTTTGTGTTAAATTTGATAATGTTCCCCTCGGGTTTCCAGGAGCCCACGGATTGGGCTGAGTGCGGAGCGCACGACAGGGCTTCAAAAAGCAGCTATTTAAAAGTCTCGGTTAACAGGACCCTCCAAACAGCCAAACCGCTTCAAACGTCAGCCAAACAAGATCCACATTGTTCAATGGTATGCCCAAAGTGGCCATAACCCAAGCACGGGCCCATAAACAACTTCTAATTGGTTTAATTATCATATAATTTTAAAAATATGTTTTAATATAGGGTCTATCCTTTTATTTACCCAGAGCGAAGTGGAAATAAGACTTGGGCCCAGTAACAAATTCAATATGTTCATTATGTAAACACCTTAAAGAGCTGAGAGAGAGGGGGAAAGAGAGTGAAAATGTAGAGATTAAATAAAAAGTGGAGTTCTCACTGAAGTGCTGCACATAAGCAAAAAGACTTCAAACTAAATGTTTGGTGCTTTGCAAGATAACCCAAACACGCTGATGGATAGATAGAACAATGTCCAAAACCACTTCTGTCTTTGTTTTTCCACGAGAGTTGACAGATGATGTACAGGGGAAGCCCGCCGAGTGTTTCACAACAACTGCTTCCTTCCTGGATGGAGGTTTGAGTGGTAGAGAGGGATAAGAGAGGAGAAAAAGGTCAAAATCGACAAAGAGGCCGTTCAGGAGAATTTGTCAGCTCCTCCCTTCAAATTGCGAGCAGCAGAGGAGAGTAAATAAACCGCCTGGAGACCGCTGACCCCTAATCAATACTCTCTCTTTGGACCCTAACCGTCGAGTGTTGACACGCAGAGGGCAGTTCGTGCCTCAAACACTGCCCAAGAAGACGTGTGAGAACACACTGTACCACAATCACAACATGCAGGAATGTGCAGCATGTTTAAATGCTGCCTTATTGGCAGTCTGATGTGGATCGCCACAAATCTCTGCTTGGCACAACAACAATGAAAACATGCAAATGAATTGGCAAAACCCAACCCTGGTAATGTCTGTACACGTCTAATGAGTTGGGAGCTGTGGTTATAATCAGAACACCTACTACAGAAATACTACACGGGATTTACCAAAGTGTGTGGCATGTTTTGTGATGAAGAGCTGCAGGGGAGTAAATTTCACCCTAGTTTGGACATGTTTTCAAATCAACTGAGAATTTGTGTTATTATTTCTGTGCTAATTTAGGAATTGTAAAAGCCACTGAATACCTGTTGATTATTTAAAAAAAATCATTAGTGGCTTTCAGTTGTGCTTAACCTGGCAGCTATGTTTTATATAATACATGTGTTTGACAGCATTTACATACAGTAATCTTACATTTCTACTGGATTATACCAATGATATGCAGAATAAATGATTCACTGTTTGGTTTGGCTATAATTGTTTCAAAAGTTACTGGTGGTTTAATGCATAATGGATGCCAGAGATAGAAAAATCTTGATTTATTAAAGATGTGGACCTTTTGACCACTACTGGTGCCATGGAGCAATGTTTTCAAGAGAAGGTCCCACTTTTGTTTGTATCTCTGTACAAGCACACACATACATTTGTGATTCAATACACATTCCTGCTGGCAGTTTTATTGCTATTCCCATGATCCAATGATGTTGGTAGTGCGCAAAAACACAGCAATGTGCAGGAAAGAAGACAGCTAGCTAATGTAAACCTGGGTGTACAATGTTGGTTTCAAAATATAGATTAAAAAAAACAGCATTGCAAATATTTTATAAGGAAGGAAATGCATTTTATATATCTGTTAGACCTAAAAGGTTTGGTGAGAATCACTCAAACTGTAAACAGAGGGTGCCTTTAATTTCATGATTCTTAAACAATCAAGATTTTGACTAATGTTAGCATAGATATTCTATTCCAAGGGAGGACTCAAAATACAGCGAATTTGCAAATTAGCAAAAAATCTTCATCATCAGACTGACTCAATGTCAGTTACACAGCAATATCTATTTAGCTAAGTTAGCCAAGATTAGCTAACACTAACCAATGAGCTACTTGTCATACCAGACCAAGTAAGGCTGTATCTGTAAAACCCCTGAATGTATAGAATTGAGCTATTTTGCATTTTATCGCCTCTGAATTCAACTTTCATTTATCGGAGAACGAATGTGCTATTTCTTTTTTCAAAAGTGACATAGTCTCACTTTAAATGAAGGACACTTAAAGGGACAGTGTGTAGGATTTGGTGGCATCTACTGTAGTGGTGTGGTTGCAGATTGCAACCAACTGAGTACCCCTCCACTCACTCCTTCCTTTCCAAGACTCTGAGGGCAAAACCAAGGTAACACGGTTCGCCTCGCTCAGAGGCCATCCTTACCATAATAACACTACTTTAGGAACAACAGAAGTCAGACGGCGGCTGGCGGTACCGCGGTTTTGCACTCACATTACAGCAGTTTCACAAGCGTGTCGGAGAACTACGGTGGCCTTCAGGATTTTTTTTGCGATCAATATTTTTATTTTCTACATTGGCCTTCAGGTAATGTAAAAACGCGTAAACCTCTCTCTAGAGCCAGTGTTTGATTTGTCCATTCTCAGCTACTGTAGAAAATGGCGGTGCAACATGAAGGGCTCCGTGAAGAGGACCCACTCCCTACTGTATGTAGATATGAAGGGCTCATTCAAAGCTAATGAAAACACAACGATTCTTAGTTTCAGGTGATTGTACACTAATGAAAACATAGTTATGAATATTCCATTTCTGCTACTAGATCCTCTGAAATGGTAGACACTGTTCCTTTAATGTAAGTTATGGGACATACTGTAGCCTACAGTTAGTGTTGCATCACTGTGTTACAGTAAGGATAGTTCTGAGACGCCATTGCGCCTCCTTGGAGACCAAATGTTATCATGCCAGATTTGCGGCCTCGCAACAATTTTAGGCAGCGCCAAAATGAGGGATAAATTGCCTTGAGTCATCGGATTCCTATTAGGGAAAATGTTTGCGGAATGATTGGCAGTGAGACCAGAACCACTTTTAAATGGTCAGAGAAGATGAAGGGGGGAAAAAAGCGATTGAGGCATCAGGTCTGTTCCAAGACTAAATCTGACTGTCAACAATGTTAGCCTGTGATCTGGCCCTCCAGAACTACACGCGCTGCACGACATGCCTTTAGGAGGGGGAATAGAGTAATAGCAGGAATCTGATAGTGTTTAGATGATCAATTCAGCCATTCAGAAGATCCAGAAATGTACTGCTTAACTTCTCGCTCTTTTGGTTGGTATGCACGTGACTTGAGGATTTTAGGCAGATTGTTTTGTCAAATCAGCAATTACAGTACAATGTTCTGTTTATGGGGGATAACCGGGAACTAATAGTCACACCATGAAAGCAACACAAAGGCACGCACACACTGAAGCAGCTTTGTTTTGGAAGTCCTGCACATCCTGTCTCTTGCTTTGTTTTGGGTGAGCTTCGAAACGTGCGTTTCATTTGCAGCTTTGACCCCGGGATCACGGCGTAATTTTCAAAACGAGTTCACTCCTCATTAGAAGTGAGAAAAGTGATGGAGCGACGGGGGGCAAAGAGGGAGAAGCTGAGAAATAAAGATAAATGGGACATGAGGAATAGAGAGAGAGAGAAACAGCGAGAATGAAAGAGCGTTTCGGTTGATGTGAGCCAAATGACAGGCGTTGGGACACGAATGTGAAAACTTAATGGGCCTGGCCTCTGAAGTGGGCCTCCCCAGTAAAATGAAAAGCCTGTGGAGCTGGCTCCTGTGATGGATGAAGCGTTGTGCTCGCCGGGCCCTGACAGATTCTGGGAAAGCGCTTGAGCCGTCTCCTGTTCTGATAAAGAAATAAGAGGGGAGCCAGCGCTGCTCGTCTCGCTCCTGAGGTGACAGAGGAGCTTTAAAATGTGGTGGATTTTCCCAACCAGACTGCCATTATCTACAAAGCTGAATACCAATAATATGATTTGCTTTGCACCCTTCTTTTATGACAGTTATAGAATCAATACACACTAGTGTGTGGAGATCTCAACAACCAGAAACATGGTGTTGATGGCAAAGGTGCCATCCTCCTAAGCCTCTGACCTACTGACTGTGCAACACATAGACCTGGAACTGAGCCCATATCTCCCTGTTCAGGAGTTATCTTCAGTCTGGTTTCTAATTGGTACCATCTCCTCTCTGAGTGACATCACAGAGGTGATGGGGACCAGATGGTGAAGAGATGGTGACGAGCCACTCCCGAGTCTCTCTTCTCTTCACCTCTCATCAGTGTGGTTTTCTTTTGGTCTTTTGGGTTCTTTGGCTTATCTTATCTGTCAGCTCCTCCTCTGCTGTCGCCATCAAAATGTTATTTTATTGCCTTTGGTTTCCAATACAATTGCTGTAGACTAAATCAATGTGCATTCACTTCAACTCCCAAGTCCTTCATGGTGGCTATGATTGATCGCACAGGATCAGTTGTCCTTTTCATACAATAGATAGATTGATTTGGCCTCAAAAGATTGTGCTCTGATTTTAGTAAAGTGGCTTGTGGTGGATGACTCTTTCTGCATACCTTCGACCTCTAATTAACACCCCTTCTGTCCTCCCCTTCCTCCCCCTCTATCATTTCCCAAAAGTGATCCAATACAGCCCAGGCATCAAGCGTTGCTGTCTTGGCGAAGGTCGAACCTCTTCAGCTCCTTACACTCGTACATACAAACACACAGAGGCGAGGACGTGCATTGATCCAACGGGCTGGTGTTCATTTCAGATTCCTGTTAGGATCCATCCAGCTCATTGATTTCACCATCTCCTCTGATTAGGCAATTGAGGCCAACATACCAGCGTTCCGATGGGCCTGATCAGCAGGACTCGCCCCATAGGACAGCTGATAAAAAGAGAAGGAAATGTGGAGGAGAGACGGGTACAAAAAACGGACTGAGGCCAGAGTTAACCGCCAGAGTTACCCCTCATGGTAACTGTTGCTATGCCAGTCAGACTTTACCAGCTGAAATGATGACTGTATTGCATGGATGTATAATAAGAACTGGATACGGCGCCGCCGCTCAGCCTTGATTCCAATTTTGCCCAGTGGCCACTCGCGGTATTGCAGCGGCCCAAAAAGTATTTTCCCCATATACTACAATTGTAAAAAGACATCTGTAAAACTGTTGACAGGACACCTCAAACTGCAAACAAGGCCAATTATGACTCTTTCTATTGTGAATTATTGATCCTTGGAGGTTTTGTAAAACTCCTCCAGCCGAGAAAAGTGATTTAAAAATATGCGATGTCATCACAATGTAAAGTCTATGGGGCAAGTGGGAACTCACGGGCGGGGCCAGCGGGAGAAACACTACTGCACATATTAAATATGCACTTGATGGCTATAGCATTACTTATATGCATGATATCATGTTAAAAGACTGAGACTAAAGCTAACATATCCCAGAGCATCAGCATCCTCACCAGTTGACAATCCATGGAAAACCGTTGCTGTAGAGCTAGTTAGTCCTAGTATTACAAATATGATAACAAGGCCATTATCATCAGGCTATTATTTGGGGCTAACAGACCCTGTTACCCAAACAGGGTATTTAAAAACAGTAGGCCACGTTTAACTTTTAACATCATAAGAGAAAGGGCTTTTAGGACGAGGACTAACCGACGTGTTTGGCAAACATAACGCTATCAGGAAACGTTGGCTGGAGTTGCTGGAGTGTAAACTTCCCAAATCTAGCAAAGAGCAGTCAGAGTTGCTAACTCTACCCTACACTCTCAAAGCATCCAGGCCTAACAGGGAATTACTACGCAGTGGATGTGCTAGCTTTTCAAATGTAACCTGTAATAAACTTAGTCAATGATGTACTCCTTGGCTTTAGAAGTAACACTTGGTTACTACCTTAGGCAGTAGTTAGCTGTAGTCTGGCTAGTTAGCCAGAAATGCCATTGAGTGCAGCTTACTTTAGAGCAGATAGACAAACTGTGTACTACAATCCTTACACTTCGGTTTTGGCTTTTGGAAAGGCCCAAAAAAAAGACGCCATCCTCCACATGTATCGCTAGCACAATGCACACCGCCTTAGGATGTGGAGAAAATTTGCTTAACCCCTCCCTGTTTTGGGGGAGGGGTTAAACAAATGATCAATTAGTAATAGCCTTAAAAAAGGAGCAACAACAATGCCTGTTTGCCTACACTGGCTCAGAACAAAGGATTTGTGATATATACAAAGCAGTAGAACGTGTTCTGCTCAATGATTTCCGACCCAGAGGACAGACTGCAGACACAAAGCCTGTCTGTGCCCACGACGCAGATCACATGCAACGACCTGGAACTGCTTCTAAACACACAGCCCAGACCACAGAAGTGGATCCAGTCACAGCAACAGAGGAAAACTGTCCAGGCATTCTTCCCTGTCTGTGTCAACAATGACACACCTCTGCTCCGGCTCGTCCCCTCCCTCCTCCTGCTGTCTTTAAAGCACTGACAGAGAAAAACAGGCCTGTGTCACACTGTAAAGCCAAAACGCTTACAGTCTCAACTGCTTTTATTCATTGTGCTTCACAGTCGTTAATCCCAGCCTCGCTTCGGCTCTGTCTGTCTCTCTCTCTGTTCCCTCTTGCTTTTCTCTCTTCAGAGGGATAAAGCAGCAGTTGAAGAAGTAGCCCACCCTAGGGGTTGAAAGCTTGTATCCCATCCAACCCTGAAAGCTGTTTTCACTCAAAACATTGTCAGCGTGCCCAAACATGTCAGAGGAAGTTATTTGTAACAAGAGGGATAGGGAACTATCCTTTGGATCTGTCATCGGGCTGCGGAGGGGAAGCTCGCAGCTCACTGGCCGCACACCTCCACCGGCCAATCAGAAGGCAGGAAAGAAAAATAAATAGGTGGCTCCGTCCGTGAATGGACAGCTCACGCCGGTGGTTTCATCATCCTCCAGGCGTGACGGGTGCAATGGCAACGCTGTTTCTAAGAATGTTTGTACTTTCTATTTTTCCCTCTGCTGTTCCTTCGCTCTCATCTTTCCCATTGGTGACCGCTTTTAAACACAGCACATGAAAAGTCATTTAGTAAGATGGTGTGGTAAAAAATATTTTGAGCAAAATCACAGTGCATTACCTAATCTACTAAATAAAGTAAAAGTGCTGTTATTTTGGAAAGCTAATATGCTGTAAATTTGTCTCATTACAACACCGCAACTTCCAACTTTTCCATGCTTTTCATATGCACGTGACCTTTTGTGAAACTTTTTGGACTTTTTCTAAAAAATACATTATTTTGCATAAATGCAGCTCTTTTTTTTAGACATTTCATGAGACAGGATGGTACAGATGATCAAAGCAGTACGTTTCTGCTTTGTTAGCATTGTGACCTGTACAGACCTCTGCTAGCAAACAAACTTTACCTGCCTCGGAGCTTTCAGAAGAATCTTTATTGACAACTGTCAGCAGAGGCTGACGGGCGTGTTTTTTTTTTCTATTTTACACGTACAGTGTGAGCACATAAATCGTGAGCTTTGGCTTTACATCGCAAACGATTTACTCGTACAGTAGGAGTAGGAATTACAGAACAACATTTCTGAAATAGTACAGTGTATGCCCAGCTTAATAAAAAACAAATGGTCAAAATTGAAGCAGAAGAGGCCAATATATCCCGACTTTTAGTCCATAATATGGGTCAAGCTCCAAAAACCCTGCTTCCTACATTTCCTATGATGCAAATTACTTTATCAGGGTTATATTTAAAATTTTCGAAAATCTCCTTCAGAGCCACAAAAGACATTAAAAACTGTTTTCACAAGGTGAGTGAGTATTACTCCTCATGACGAATAAACTGAATGTGCAAAATTGGTAAAGTGTCCCTTTAACTAGTATATAAATGTTACTATATTCTCCATAACAGAGACGACAGCAGCTAATGAACAGATGCAAATAAGCTTCACGAGATCACAACACAATATATAAATGAATTATTATATTTGCTCCAAATGTATACAGGAGCCGGGCATTTTTACTCTGTTCTGTTTGTGATGGAAAAACATCCGTGCCATGAGTCAGTGCAGTGCGTCCAACCAGCTCTCTGGGCGTAAAAACAAACTTTATTAAAAGATCATAGGCATGAGGGCCGACAATAGCAGAAGCCATTAATCAAAGGTGGAGCAGTTGCCATGGCATGCGTGGCGTGGTGGGAGGCTTGGTTGGAAAAGCATCACAGAAAATGACTCATGCTTTTCCAGATTTGTCGGCGCAATTCCCTCGCGTCTCCTCCTCCCTCATCAGGAATGTCACAGCAAACCGGAAAAAAATGTCTGACTGTTGATCGCTGACAGAGAATCGATGCGAAGATGAACACAAACAACTGCAAATGTTGCATTGTACAAATAGCAGCTGGCGTGCCGAAACATGCAGTGAGTGACACACCACTCTGCATGCACGCAAGCTTGATTCACGAGTACAATCATTCATAAAACTCCAGGCACACGTTCATATGCTCTCTCACACATACACACACACACATAGAAACTCCCCTAAGGCAAGCTGTGCCCAATCAATTGTTGTAACCATTACTCAACACATGTGGCTAATTTGTCCCTCGCAATTTCCATCATGGTTGGGTGATGGTCTACAGAGAGAGATAGAACAAAAGCCGAGGCGGTCACATGACAAGTCCCGACCAAACCGTCGCAGCCACAAACACACAGGATAAATGTCAGCACTTTGACCAATCCAGCCTCCCATTCTGCTTCTGTCAACACACGCCAGCACGATAAATATTAGCGAGGATAATGGCTGCGCTAGAGAGAAAGCAGGGGAGTAATGACTGAGGCCGGACCTGACGCTAACATGTCGGGGTTTGCCAGGTAGCAAATGTGAAACGTCTGATGTTGCGCTGGAGTCATTTAAAGTAAATTAACCCAGTTAAATGTGCTGGAGCCTGTGGTTGGCAGAATATAAAGAGAAGAGTCACTACCTCGTCCACACACATTTTGTCAATGCAGGCGGATAGACTGACAGATGCATATGCATTCACACACACACACACACACACACACACACACACAGGCTCTGTGGGTAATAGCGGCTGCATGGGTGTTAGAGGGGCGCCACTGTGGTCGGACTGGGCTGTCTGGGAGCATAAAGTGGCCCTCTCATGGTTCCCCACTTGCCTGGGTGGTCTGACTCTGGTGTTGGAGTGTGTGTGTGTGGACAGGGACGGACATACACTCGTCCTGCAAAGGTGAGATGAGTGAGTGCGTGTGGTTGCGAAGGGTGGCAAGACAGCCTGGGCAGTGCCCACACATGGAGCGCCACAAGTCCCACTGACCGTCCTTTTAAACACACATAGAACCCCTGTCCACGCGGAACAAATATTTTGACAGAGATGGGTAGACGACGGGGCGTCTCCTCTCTCTCTAACTTCTGGTGTTAGGCCGGGGCTCAGTACAGGATGGCCTCGGTATGCCCAAACAGGTCAGGGGAAACCTCAGCCACTTTTAGAGTCAGCCCGCCGCCCCCCTCTCCGCCAACCCCCGGCCCGACGACGACTCTGGAGGCAGACGCTAACACTGAACCATCAGACGGCGGAGCGAGGAGGACAGCAGACTCCTTGGGTTTATAAGTTGTGGCCAAAAAGGAAAAAAAATAAACACTTTCTCCTTCCAATGAGATTTCAACAGGCAGATATACAGCCTGTCGCCCTTCCAGTTACATTGAAAAAAAAAAGTGTCATTCTCTCTCTCTCTCGCTCGCTCTCTCTCTCATAAGTGCCAGGCTATTTTGGTTTCCCAAAATATTTTCTAAGGCCTGAAGAGCTGCTTTTATATATCTGTCGCCCTCGCTGTTTGAAAGTGAGAGTGTCAGCTGAAAAGGACCATTCAGTGGCCAGAATCAAAGTGGGTTGACTATGTGAAATGGTTCTCTATTGAGAGGGAAGGCCACCTCAGTCCGCACAGAGTAAAATTATAGCTTCACAGCATCTAATGGCAGGTTACCTTAATCACTGGTAGTCATGTTTAAATGAATCAAGCCATTTGAATAGCTTTGTAGAACAGTATTAAAAAGGCTGCTGTCGCTTTAAGTGGCTCTCTGCTCTCTTTCACCCATTCAGCAGACAGTGACTCAGTGGTTTAGTCAGACAATCAGTTATTTCCATTTGATGCTACTTTATTTCTTCTTCTCCACTTCCTTTCAAAAGGGGAAATATTGAGCTTTTTATAATATTGATTAGTGCAGCTTTAAAGCAGCAATTGGAGCAAATATGATTAAAAAACTAACCCTAACCCTTTTATAAAACGGTCACTATATACTGACAGTAGTGCAAGAGACAGGTAATCTGGAAAAAAATCATGTTGCTCTATGTCCTCCGGTGCTCCTAATAGCATCTGCAAGATTTCACAGACCGGAGGAAAACAACCAATCAGAGCCGAGCTGGAGCCTTGCCGTCTCTGAGCAGCTGTCAATCAGAAACATCTTGTAGTGTACTGTTGAGCTGTGAAATGAGAAAGTTTGTGACCCAGCAGCCATGTTGAGATCAGTTGAGGAAATACCAAGCACCGCCCACCAGCAGGAGCAAAATTTCTAACTTTACAGCTAAACAGTACACTACAAGATGTTTCTGAAAACATTTGAGGTGAGATATAAGCATTACAATAACAGAATATTGATTAATATTTGATCAGCGCTGCCTTATTTAACCGCTCTTGAGTGATTGACAGCTGCCTCTGTTGAATGAACAGCCAATAGGAACGCTCTCTCTCTCTGAAATGACCTGTGATTGGCCAAAGTCTCCCGTCACAGGCTCAAATTTTTAAAGTCTGAAAACAGAGCCATGAGGAGGTGAAGAAGTCTAGTTTTCTCTCAGAACACTTGAATTACAATATGCTGAGAGGTTATTATGGAAATTTTGCTCAATGATGCCAAAAATATTCTGCCTACTGCAGCTTTAAGTAGCCCTCTTTCACCCTTTCTCTACAGCAGATAGTGACTTTGTGGTTCCATTTGATGCTACTTTATTTCTTCTTCTCCACTACATTTTAGCTTTAAGTAGATAATCTAAGTACTTTTTGTTTATGTTATTAAATATGCAGACCAGTCAAACAAACTTCACTAACCTTTTTTTCTGGAGTAGGTTACCACTTTTGGAGGCCATTCTTCCCCCTCGCTGATGTAAAACTCTTCATACTCGGCACATTAGACGAGATGCTTTGTTGTTTACATGTTATTCCTCTGCCTCCTCCATGCATGCAGGCAGAGTTAAGGGAGCACCATTCATTATTGATCAGGCTATTTCCAAATGTCCTTATTGCGTAATAAACAGTCGTTCATAGACAGTCGGTGCATTAGTGTCAGCAGCGAGCGCCAGGCGGACAGCGGAGGCCTATCAGTCACCATCACTCCCAACGTGACGAGACTGATTATAGGTTATTATTAAGCTGTATTGATTACTGCCAGGGGGAGCTAAGTGTGCTGGAGAGAGACTGTTGAACTGTATAGGGAAAGACTTTTACAGCTCCCTGCTCTATAGTACACCGTACAGTAGTAATGCACACTATTGGACAGTTAAAGATCACAATGTCTGACAATAAACACAGTGTTTACTATGATGCTTTGTTTCTGGCCTTATAGCATAATACACAGTTTCACTGAGTGTTTTTCTCTCTGGGCAATGTCAGGGAAGTCATATTTACCATCAAAGGCCATCAGTGGTTTGGAGCTTTTATCGTCACAATAATTATGGCTGTCCAGTTATTGAATAAACTTTTGAAGCGGTAGCACTTTGGGATGCCAGAGCCACCCCAAACACACCACTTTTGGGGGCAGCTTACGGGCCCTGGAAGCCATGTGGGTAACCTACCCTGTACCACTCTGTCCACATACACACACACACTCGGACAAACACACAAACCATTCTCTCCTCCAAACCAATCATAATACCCATCCTGCCCACAGCTTGAGAGTCCTCAGGTCCACAGAACATACTTAGTTGTGGTTGAAGAAGCACTTACATCCACTCAGCACTCTGCCATTCCCTGCCCAAGACGATGGTGTTCTGGTGGGGGGAGATCTTCTTTTATGAACTTCCTGCGATCGTCCATCATCCCTCTAAAAAGAAATGGGTGGGTACGGTGGCCACAGTCTCTAACCTCAAGCAGAGCCTAATGCAAGGGGCCGTTCTGGGCCAGCTCCTCGGCCACTGTTGCACAAGAAGTGATGCCGTTAATTATTAATGCTCCATTGGGTTTAATATTTAATGGTGGCGACATGTAATTTACACTTACACTCGAGAAATCACGGGGTACAGACCAAAATAAACAAGTGTATTTGTTCCAAAGAGTGCAGGGGGGTGGGTGTTATATGAATCCTATCCGGTGGGCTCTGATTTCACTAGTAATCTTCAGTGTAAAACAGAAACTGTGTGCTTGATTTGATTCATATTGGAAAAGTTTGGAACCAGCGGATTTTAATGCACCATTTATCAATGGGAACCAAATCAATAAAAGCAAAAAGGCTTTTCCTTTTAGCAAAGTTGCAACCCAGAAGGGCGGATTTTTCATTTTCTTATACAATACTGAAACTATTATGTATGGGCTACCATTTTAATACGACACTACTCAAAGCAAAATGTGCCTCTGAGCTAAAAAAAATCATAATATATATAAAATATCAACCAGTAGCATGTGGCATAACACCAAAATAAAGAACCTGTGAACCATTGGACTACAATTTGCTCCTCTGGTCTAATATCCACCACAATCCCTCTACTGCACATGACACCAACTGTCCTTTACTCTATATCCAGCTATACTGAACTCCTGTTTATCTGGCCCACAGATAAACAACTGTCTGTCTGTCACAGAGCAGGGGCATCAGCCAGCGACGCTTCAGCACATTGCAGAAACTCCTGTCTGTTCATTCCTGATTAAACCGCCCGTTTGCCAGCAACTCGGCGAGGCTGAGTCGTGCCAATAACCAGGGATTCAAATGAGGTGGTGAACTTTGAGTTAACACCTTTTAGGGTTACAGGTGATGTGAACATGTGTTTTGAATTTGGGAGAGCTGCATGAGAGCGGCAGGGTGACCTCTGACACGTGTAACACCTCCTAATTTGTCCTGAGGAGAAGTTAACGAGGCCTACTGGGGAGAGGGTCATTAAAGTGAGGCCACTGGAGGCCTTGCTGACAGAGACAAGGAGCCTGTGTGTATATATGATGAGTTTATGGCATTCATATATACATATTTTTGGAGGGGATTATTTATGTTTTTCAAATATTGGCTTATTACGCCAGCAAAATGTCATGTACATATAGTTTTAGGGAGTGAAATCCTTACAGGGATTAGACGCACCTGTAATAATGTATAATGCTATCCAATACAACACTTTATGAACATAAACGGAACATTATAAGCTCAACAAAAGTTAACAATATTTACTGCTGAAGAAGAATTCAGATACAGTTATATTATTCGCTATACTTTAACTTAATAAAGGTCACACTATTACTCATATCATTCAATTAAATTACCTCCTTCCAAATTGTGCTTAAAGGGATAGTTCGGGTGTTTTGAAGTGGGGTTGTATGAGGTACTTATCCATAGTCAGTGTATTACCTATAGAACAAAACCTATGGAACAAAAGTACTGCTGTGGACGGGGCCGGCAGCAAAACTGATTTTAGCCACCTAAAAGAAAGACCCACCTAAAACAATGAACATCAGTTTAAGTGTACGCTGTATTTAGAATATTTTCGCTGGTTTACCTTGCCATGAGGCAGCTATACAGTCTATGTTTCCGACAGGAAACTGAAGCCGTTATCTATGCTCTCGCCAAAGTAACCAGACTCCAAAGAAAAAAACTGTAATTTTACCTCACAGAACACAGGAGCTGCTGGTCTACCATTGCCTCGATTGGCTAGTTTGTTGTATTGTGTGACTTTGATTCGTTTGGATTTACAAAAGTCACTTTGGCGAGAGCATAAATGGATGAAATGGATAAAAGGGCTGTCTGATGTCAAGGTAAAGCGGTAAGAATATTTAAAATATAGCATACACTTAAACTCCTGTCTGCTTCTACAAACTGGGGACGTGCCGACCATCATCTACTGTAGGTAATACACTGACTATGGATAAGTACCTCATATAACCCCACTTCAAAACACCTAAACTATCCCTTTAAGTAAAAGTATTTGCAAGAGAATGTACTTAAAAGTATCAAAAGTAAAATTACACGTTATGCCGAATTGCCCTTGTTTATGGTATATTAGTTGGTTCATTAATATTGATTCATAAACATGTAAGAGGTGGAGCTAATTTGATCAAATCTTAACTTGAAAAGCAACTAGTAGCTATATCTGTCAAATAAATGTGTGGAATAAAAATACTTTGAAATGTAATGAAGTATAAGTACAAAGTAGCATAAAATGGAAAAACTCATGTAAACCACAAGAAACTAAAACTGTATTCACTGCAAGTAGTAAAGTAAAAGAGTAAATAAACCTATTGACCTGCCATCAATGTCAGGATTTATTGTGTACAATAATAACACCATAAAAACACCAAGGTGTGGGTTACAAATGAGAGATACAAATTATAATGAAAGCAGGTGTAGCCCAAAAACATAAGGTGCCAAATCCCATCATGCTTAAGGAGTGTCTCCCTCAATCAGGATCTAAGTCGAGGAACAAGTAATGCTGATCTGGCTGGTTTTGACGACCAAATGCCCTGGTTACTGGTAGATAACTTGGCATTTATATATACTGTACACCTAAATATACTGTATATATACTGTATATATGTGTATGTGTGCACACATGTGAGTCATATTTGATTTTTAAGGGCATTTCAGAGCAAAATGTACAAGCAGTAACAGAAACTCACATGTCCAACCATCCGTTAGGTCTCTTATGATCATACGACTTTTCCTTAAGTTCACCTCTTGTGCACCCGAAGCAGTGAAACCACACCATATGCTTCCAGGGCAGTGTGCTTACCACTGATAAACATTCCTCAGACTGTGGTGGAAACAGATTTTCTTTTTTTTAAGGCTGCTGTGTGTGCCTTTGTCAGCCAGGAGCCCTTGACTATGACCGAGGAGGAATGCATGTAAAGCCGAGCGGCTCTGAAGGGCCCCTTTTAGCTGCTGCTGCACCACTGGAGGGCACTGCTCCGTCTGCCTTCACACAGAGCGCTCTTTGTTGGGAGATGCTTTCACCACAGACACTGGGGATGATTAACAGGGACAAAGTGAGGGCGTATATTAGCCCTTTGCCACATTTTGCATCACGTGTGATGTAAGTTGCAAATGTCAGTATAGTATGATCGCCCAAAGATTAGAGATCAAAGCAGGCTCCTTTATGGAAGCACAGATTTTACTGCTTTACTTCTAGTATATGTTGAATTTTAAATAATTTTATTTTACACAATTGTATATAGAGTGAGCTGGTGATAACGAGGACAACTAAACTCACTCAAATGAGAAGAGTATGGTTGTGAATGTTAAATGTAAAGGGTGTTTCTGTTGTGTGAAGTACTTTGCTCACCAAAAAGAAAAACAACAACACACAAATGCCACACAGCATGAAGCCTCCTCTACCGCAAAGCTCGCAGCCATGTTTTTCTATTTCCTATTTTTTTTCCCTTCTCGGGGCAAACTGCAGGAGGGTTGCCTACATTGGAATGCTACCGGGTTTGAGCTGTTTCAAATGAAATAGTTTGGCCTCAACACCTCCGCCCCCCCTCTAGCCACAATGTCACAAACACTTACATCCGTGATGGAGGAAAAAGAAAAAAAAAAAGCACAGCGTGCAACGACAGTTGGCAGCGATAAAGTGTAAAAAAAAAAAAAAAAAAGAGGCAGCTGCAGAGCCAGAGCAGATCTGCTGACTCAGGGTTTTAGCACTAATGCTACAAGTGCTACTGCAAGACATGCCTTGTTTGCTGGAAAAATAATTGTTGAGTGGGTTAGAATTGAAGAGAACTGGTGGTTAATAATTGCAGAAAATGACAGGATGGATGTGGAAATAAAGTGCTGTGAAATGTGTGTAATAGCCTATAGGTTGAAAGGCAATGGTGAAAATTGGAGGAGAGTTGGCATGCAGGGTGATGAAGAAAATGATGAAAAAGAGAGCAAACTAAAAAAAGAGGAAAAGTTGGAAAATCTATTAGAGGCACAGTAGTATTCTGCATGACTGATAGGCCTTAATCAGAGGATATGATACAACGAGGAAGGTCCAAACCACCGGCTGCCTCGCGCGCCCGGCCGCGCGCAGTGCTGGAACCGACGCCTGCAGAAGCTCTGGCTTTATTGGAGGTGGGCAGACGTTCAAGTTTTTCTTTGACGCTCCACCCCGCAAGCCGCTTTTATGGGCCTGTTTACTAGCATTGGCTTCCAGAGATCTTTATCCAGTGCGCCTTTGATTTGCCAGAGCTCTCATCCCACATCCCATATGCAGCGGCAGAGACACGGGCCTTTCAAGACGCACAAATAGAAATCTGGCAGTCATTTCACAGTCAGATTTTTTTTTTTTTGTCTCTTTCCCCCCTCTCTCTGTTCACCCCCTTCATTTTATTCCTTTATACCCCCCCACTTCTGTTTCTCCACATCTTCAGATATAATTACGGAGGCTCTTTGCAGATGTTCCTCCCCTCCCTTCTTCCCGTTATCCAGATTTGAGGAGATGAGTAGAAATGTGATGTTGCACCAACAGAGGGGACAGCCACGCCGTTAATAAAGCGCGTTCCTCTCTGATAAACTACAAAGAAATAATAAAGAATGAATAGAAATGGCACCACAACATGCTGGCAGCAACAGGATATGACAGAAACTACAGCGTAATGTTAATTTCATGTATTTCCTATTACAACTGCTGTATTACAAAGACTTCAGCAAACGCACAGCAGCTGGAGTGACTGCCGGGGATTCCACTGTACAATGTAGGTGGTCGGGACCTGACTGTAATCTGCACAAGACACGGTTCTTGGTGATTCTGCATTTATTAGAACCAACAGTGCATTTAAACCAGTGGTGTAATGTAACAAAGTAATAATACTTCATAACAGTACTTACTTAGTATCTGTACTTTACTTGAGTTTTTATATTTCTGTCAACTTTCACTTTGACTCCGCTACATTTCCTAAATAAAAAGTGTACTTTTACTACGATATATTTCAATACTTGAAGCAGAAGTGCGTAGAAATAGAGCAAATATGATTTCAAAAAGTAATTTTTCCAAAACCCTCACAGACCAGAGGGAAACAACCAATCAGAGCCGAGCTGGAGCCTTGCCGTCCCTGAGCAGCTGTCAATCACTCGCAAACTCTGATCAAACGGTTACAACAGGCAGCGCTGATCAAATATGAATCAATATTCTGTTACTGTAATGCCTATTTCTCACCTCAAATGTTTTCAGAAACATCTTGTAGTGTACTGTTTAGCTGTAAAATGAGAAAGTTTGTGACCCGGCAGCCATGTTGAGATCAGTTGAGGAAATACCAAGCACCGCCCACCAGCCGGAGCACAGCCAATAAGAACGCTCTCTCTCTGAAAAGACCTGTGATTGGCCAAAGTCTCCCGTCACGGGCTAGATTTTTTAAACCCTGAAAACAGAGCCATGAGGAGGTGCAGAAGTCTAGTTTTCTCTCAGAACACTTGAATAACAATACGCTGAAAGGTTATTATGGGATTTTTGCCCAATGATGCCAAAAATATACTGCCTACTGAAGCTTTAACTTCTACTAAAGCCATTTTCTGGTTAGATATCTGTACTCGAATATGGCTTTCAGGTACTTCATCCACTACTGATTTACACTTCTCAAAGTGAGGAGATGTCAATAGAGACCGAAGTCTAAAACCACTTCCATCAACCCAGACCAAAACAACAAACAGACCGACCACCAGCCAGAGAAAAACTGTCAAATAAGAAAAGTATAGGGTCCAGAAAGAAAAGTCAATACACACACTGCATATAGCTCCGGTCCAAGGATGACCATCGGACAGGGTGCAATTACCCTGCGTTGACACAAAAGCACAGCCGTAACATTTACCCATTGTTAACACCAAACTCTGTGGATAGTCAAGTTAGAGCGGCAAGCCGGGCCAAACACAGCTCCTCCCAAGAGAAACCAGACCAGACCAGACGAGGCCGGAACACCCAATCACGACTGGCCTCAACCACCCTCTGTCACATGACCAAGGTCAACAGGAAGTTTCAGAACGGGAGAAATAACACAGCGTTCGGCAGGTTTAGGACACCAGTGAGCTAGCCTTCTTCTCCTATTCCCACTCTTATTTCATTTGCCATTCATCAAAGTTGCCAGAAGCAGCTGCTACGTCCCAGGTTGTCAGACAGGCAATCCTCAGGTGTGCCTACTCAGCGACTTGGTGACAGCCAACCTAAAAGTTGCCAGTTTTAAGCTAAGAATACAGAAAAAAGAAAATTGTGGCCCCAAGTAGGAAGCAAGGGAGTGAGTCTGGGCAAGAACACCTCTCTGCGGAGTAATTCATGAACTGCCACAGTCCAACTGAGAGGTGTGATTTGGCTCGTAGCGGGTGAGCGGGGTTCTGCATGGTAGACAGAGGCAGGAAGCTCTGACTGAGGGAGAGAGGGTCAGCAAGTCTATATAACGGTTTCCGAGAGAAAGAAAAGTTTAACTGAAACACAGAGCCCCTCGCTCGTAATCCTCCTGTGGTTTCCTTCCTCAGCTCCTCGGCCCCAAACCCCCATGAAGACAGCCTCCCTTTTACGGCTGCCCTCCAAACACCCCCCCTCTCTCTCTTTCTCCTTCAATCTCTTTTTCCTTCTTTTTCTTTTGTGGTATAAAAAAGATGATGCTTATTCGGGTCTGGCTGCGGCCCTGGCTCCGCTCCATGGGAGGAGATGCGGTTTCTCCAGCTGCTGTGAATCCTGAAATGATGGTCTGCGCATGAAGCCATGCTTAATTTGCGCAGTCGAGGCTACGATACGCCCCCACCACCGCTTCATTCCAACATCTCTCTCGATATTCTCAACCCTACATCATCTCTACGTATTATCACTCTGAAAGTCTGCCTTCTTTTTCAGGATTTCGGCTTCTGCTTTACCTTCATTTCTCTCTTACCTCTTTGGACCAACACACTTTGATGAACATATTACTGTACTGGATATAAGATGTATTTTTTGGTGGGGGTCGTATTATATTTGAAGACTTAACATGTACATATTCACAACAACTGTGAGGTTCCTGAGTTACATTGCATTAGGAGTGTACCGATTAATGATCGTTTGTAGCCTGAAAGCAAAATTTTGACATTTTGGGAAAGACGCTTATTAGCTTTCTTGCTGAGAGTTAGATGAGACGAATGATACCACTCTCATATATTTATGGTTATTATCGAGCTAGAGCCAGCAGGCAGTTAGCTTTTTTGAAGCAGGAAGTTGTATAACCTATCACAATAATGATGTTAACAAATAAATCAGACATTGCACGGGCAATTCAATGATATCCCCGCAGATGTGGTCTTGATGGGTCCTCTTTGTCTGAGACCGAGACCGAGTAAAAATGTGGTCGGTTCTGAAACGAGACCGAGACCTTCAAAAAGTGGTCTTGAGAACGGTCTCGAGACCAAGACCGATCTTGAGTACTACAGCACTGGGGTCACCAGGAAGTTATTGCTTAAGGCACCGATCAGACCATGGATGTATAAAGAGAACTGGATACAGCGTCGGAGGCAGGCTCCCGTTCATTCCTATGAGAGTTGCTCAGTGGCGCATGAAACCAAAATAGCTCGAATGCCGAGCGATAAAGTATCCGTATCTTCCGCCGATCCTCCTCATCCATTGGGCCCGTAGAGCAGGCACAGTAGCACTTCCTTTAGGCCCGCCTCCCAGCCATCGCTCCAGCCTCGGTCTGGGTCTCATTCACATGAACAACGGAAGGGAAATAACTCTGGATTTGGCTATTTTACAACTTTTAGGACCTAATGACTTAAATAAGGGCTATTAGAGTGTTCGTACTGGGAAGTTTACCCCCCAAAAAATTATTCACTGAGTTACAGACGTCTCTTTCCCAATGTAATTCTATGGGAATAAGTATTTTTTGATCATGTGACGGACATGGAAGTTGTAGTACCACCGTTTGGTCACTACGAAAATTTGCTTCACAGCGCAACACTCTTCCTGGGGGCTTGGATCAGACAGAGTGCGTTTTAGCAACCTAAGGCGGCTTTTTGTAAATGCTTTCAATGAGAGTGAAGCATTTTGCGCGCTGCTTTTGCGTTGCTGAGTGCCTTGCATTTATCCACTCTGTGCACCTTGCGTTTTTACAGGGGCGCCCTGAAAAAATTCAACTCAGAGCGAAAAAGCGCCTGACGTCATTAGTGTTTCATTAGTGACCCTGATCACAGAGCGCAAAATGCGCTCTGTGTGATCAGGGCCTAAAAGTACTTCTCAATAGAAGCAGTCTGAGGTTGTCTTGTCTTGTATTCGGGCCAATACGATCACTAAGCTTTACATTTTTATTTGTCAAAGTAAAGTAAAATTATCCAACTCACAGTATAATTGAACTAAAATGAGACTATGAATGCCAGACACTGCCATGTCCACATTAAAGTCCCATTTACATCTCCCGCACTAAACACTGCCTACTGTGCTGATCAAAACATTACATAAGACTGGTGTGGTGGTAGGTTAGGAAGCCTGGCTGGGATCGAGTGGCTTTCCAGAGGCCCTGGCTTCTCTCTGTACATTAGCCAGGATATTAAAGGAAATGCAGGCCGCCACAGGCTCCACTGCTGTGGTTTTGCCATCAGCCGGAGCAAATCTGTGTGTTCCAGTGGCACACTCTCTGCCCAGTCTTGACATGAGGACTGTGTGTGTTGTGGGGAGAGCGGGGGAGTCGGTGGGACGACTGCGTGACCACTGTGTTCCGTTCTGTGTGGCCTGTCAGCAGCCGGTCGCTATAGTAATACTCACTCATTACACATAATAGTCGCAGAGACAAAGAGGCAGGCAGATGTAAAGGAGCCACACACACACACACACACACATTGTCATGAACAGACATTCCACGTGGGCCCCTGTGTGTTCACGGACCATTAGCATAGCTACAGTGTGAGCTAATCGGCTGTGGCAGTGTTTTGCCGTGGACCGGCTGGGTGGGACAGGTAACATTCAATTACAGCCATGCCTGGAGAAGACAAAAAGACAGCAGCGTCGCGTTACTGAGCAAACACATGACACACACTGCACGATGATGGAGGGGTGAGTGGAAGTACGGGGAGCCACCCTTTCCTCTGGAGTCTGAACAGAAAAGCTTCCCACCTCATCAATGCGCTGTTTTATTTCAATTGATACCACCCAGAGTGTGTGTGAGGTATGTGCCTGTGAGAATGTCCACAGACATTCACACATGACTCAACATATACGTGTGTGTATTCATATTTAATAGCCGAACATGTATGTGTGTGCTGCGTGTGTGTCTGCGGGGGATTGTCTCTTAATATAGTTAAGCTGTGAAAAACCCCAAAGTCTTTGGCGAGGTCTCACACACACTTTTTCTCCTTCCTCCCTCTCACCAGAACCATTTATCAGAGCAGAACAGGGGCAGCTTGCGTGTCGTAAGCCTCTTTGGAGCCACAAACAAATCAAGCAGGGCTCTCCATCAAATGAACTCCCCACTCGACTGGCGGTTACATAAAGGTTTACTCACTTGCTGTGTAAGAGCATGTTTCAGTGGGAATGGCTTCTGATTGAATACATCCATACGTAGCGGCGTGGGGGAAGAAAAATGACTAAGACTCATAGAAGGGGGGCAATTGTCAAACTTTTTTCACTTCTCCATATGTTGGAAGTTTTACGAGTATGGCTGATTCCTTTATTTAAGCGCAGGTGTAGGATCCCTGCGGTTGTGAGTTGCAAGCCAATGTAGCTTAAATGTAACATACATACTGACCATTTGTAATGATTGTGATATATATGTATATTTTTTTGGGTGGGGGGAGGGGGATTTTATGCCTTTATTCAAAAGCGAACAGTGGAGAGGTGACAGGAAATGACTTACAACAAAGGTCCCAGGCTGGAATTGAACAGGGCTGATGTGATCACAGTATATGGTAGCCATGTGTGGCTATATGGTAGGTAACCACCGGGCCAGCGGGACGCTCCAACTGTAATATTTTAAAGGTGCAATGAGTTACTGTACGGTAATGTCATTATTTTGCAGGCTCCCTGAACTCCCATAACTACACACCGTACACTATGGACTTGGTTCATTTCCTCGAAACGTAACCGAAAATCAAAGCTGCGTTTTAAGATTTTCCAACACTATCTCAATCCCAACTCATCAAATACCGCCGCTTGGTCAGTGCCCCTCGGCATCGGAGACCGACGTACAGGTTATACATGTGTTACGACATGTTAATATAGGCTTGTTACATGCATAGTGTTCCGTTTTCACAGGAAGTTAGGTCTAGGCAACACAACCACTTAGATAGGGTTAAGAAACGGTAGTGGTTGACGTTAACTTCACTGAGTAGCGACTTGCGTGATTGAGGATACTATCGAGTCACGTGACTAACAACTGACGTGACAAAATAAATCAACGTTACTTTTAGTTTCACACGGGCTATGAAAAGTGGTTGAAAGTCCTGTGTTTGTTTGACCCATAAACATCCCTCCCAACCGCCCCAAGCAGACTCTCACGCTAGTAATACTGCATCACTTGCTACTACCGCCGAATAACGCCGAGGGTCGGTTTACATTGGAGTTAGTTGAAAGCCCGGTTAATCAGATACAGTCGCTAAAGGGTGTCTCCGTGCATCGGTATCCGATGCCAAGAGGCAGTTCCCAAGCGGCGGTTAGAACGGGTGGGATTTTCAGACATCATTAAAAAATCAGTATTGATGCAAAGTTGCAGTATGTGTTGGACAACTCAAAAATTCGGAACACAGAATTTGCTTTAACAAAGATGTAAACAGGTTGTGAAGGAAGATGCGATTTTTGCCAACTTCCACTAGATGTTACTAAAGCACCACATCTCACTAGTAACACCTTTTAAACAGAGCTAGCTATGTTAATTAGCTTATTAATTAAGTAAATGAATGCCTTGTTTGACAAATATTTCTGCATCAACACACTGTACTTGTCTTCACAGGAAACCTGTGGCGTAAGTATGAAGTTTATGCCATGAGTCATCGTTACTGTGTTTGCAGGAATTTGTCTATGCACAAACACAGACACCGCCATGGCGACACAACAACAATACAGACAGCAGGGATCATAGCGTTTGGACAAAAGAACAACTAGGGCAGAACTGAGGAATGCTTTCATCCTTATTAGTTTGTGTTTCACAAAAAAAAATGATGATTGAATATTATGAAAGATGCAAAAAAACATCAGGAAAAAGTTGAAGCTCACAACACTCTTTTGTCGAGCTCAATCTCAAGAGCCTTTTAAATGAAAGCCCCAACTAATACTTCAATTGATCAATCACTGCCCACATACATTAAGGCCTTGGGCTTTACCGCAGTAGTCTGATATGTTTTCCTTTTGGACTAGAAGATATCTAATCAATATCATCAGCCTTCACCCTGCCAACCCTGACCAACACACTCCCAGCAGCTAACAGGAGAGGTCTTTGTTGTGCCGTGACCCCCCCCGGCCCCTCTCTCTCCAACAGCACGGCCATTGCTGACCATGACCACAAGGGCCACGAGGAGGGACCATTCACAATCTGGGGGTCCGCAGCCTCGACAAAAGCCCAGGTCAGCGCAAACAGACGGAGCGCAGGGTTGAGCCTTCTGCTCTGTGGTCGAGCTACAGCTGGGACAGTCACTCTGGCAACTTGACCTTCACCTCTGGACCTGACCGTGGCTTTGGAGGATAGAGAGTGGGCCGTGCCCTGCGCTGACTCCGGTGACTCTATTGGTAATGGCATCGATTACTGCTCTATGGACATGAGTACTTGTGATTGTGTGTGTGTGTATAAGCACGGGCATGGCCGTGTGTAAGCGTTGCTAATAGATGAAACGAATTGATGGCCTTGAATTATGGAGACAAGATGGATGTTGTATGGCTCTGTTGAGTATTTTGAATGATTCATGGTGATGACAAACACTTACTACCTCTAGGCGTAAAATACAAAGTCTATACAGTCCCTTTGGTCCCTCTCTCTCAGCTCCATCTCACACCCCTCCCTTGTGGAGGACAAAGGGGCTTTTAGGGACCTGATGAGGATGCAGTTGGAGTCACGGGGTGATGAGTTCTCCCTATCTCATCTCAATTACTGCTGTCATTAAAGCAAAGGACTTTGAGGAGGAGGAGGTAGCCCAGAGTGACACTTACATTACACTTAACCTTTGGAGTATGGAGATGCTTATCCACTGACTGGAATATATAGAACTGCAGACTGAATTAAAAAAATGTCTGTAATTAAATCAATTAAGAAAAAGGATCTTTTCAGACTTGAATTATAAACATGAATTAGTCATATGCAAATTAATCACCAACAGTTAAAGCCTCAGTAGGTAGAAATGGAGCAAATATGATTACAAAAAGTTATTTTTATAAAACGGTCACTATATCCTGACAGTAGTGCATGAGACAAGTAATCTGAAAAAATCATGTGCCTCTGTGTCTTCCGGTGCTCCTAACGACATCTGCAAGATTTCACAGACCGGAGGAAAACAACCAGTCAGAGCTGATCTGGAGCCTTGCCGTCTCTGAGCAGCTGTCAATCACTCGCAAACTCTGATCAAACGGTCAAACTAGGCAGCGCTGATCACATATGAATCAATATTCTGTTACTGTAATGCTTATTTCTCTCCTCAAATGTTTTCAGAAACATCTTATAGTGTACTGTTTAGCTGTAAAATGAGAAAAGTTTGTTACCCGGCAGCCATGTTGAGATCAGTTGAGGAAATACCAAGCACCGCCCACCAGCCGGAGCAAACTTTCTCATTTTACAGCTAAACAGTACACTACAAGATGTTTCTGAAAACATTTAAGGCGAGAAATAGGCATTACAGTAACAGAATATTGATTCATATTTGATCAACGCTGCCTAGTTTGACCGTTTGATTGGAGTTTGTGAGTGTTTGACAGCTGCCTCTGTTGAATGAACAGCCAATAGGAACGTCCTCTCTCTCTGAAATGACCTGTGATTGGCCAAAGTCTCCTGTCACAGGCTAGATTTTTTAAAGCCTAAAAACAGAGCCATGAGGAGGTGCAGAAGTCTAGTTTTCTCTCAAAACACTTGAATTACAATATGCTGAAAGGTTATTATGGAATTTTTGCCCAATGATGCCAAAAATATACTGCAGGTTTAATACTTCATTTTTAGCTAATAAACTGCACCACCTTCTGACACTAAAGGCCCAGAATTCATTGATGCTGAAGTTCATCAACACAGGATGGCATGACCATAAAACAACCATCTATAAGCGTTTGTCTAAACGATAGGCTGTAATTTGAAATGAAGTGTATACTCACCCATAGAGGGCCTGGTCTCCTAGGGCCACTAGTGAGCATTAGGAGAGGCCTGCAACTCACACTACACATGAATATTTAAGGACACACTGGGACTCTTCCATTTGGCATCCCAGAGGGGGCGAAGCAGGCCCCCTACATCCTCACTCCTGCCTCATTGCACTTTCTCCTAACCCTGACCTCTGGCACCTTCATGCACTTCAGTTCCTTCCCCTTCCCTCGCTTCTTTTTCCAAATCTCTCTTTTGTTATTTTCTCCACACCTCCAAATTCTGTTTTCTCTTATCCTCACGTCTGGCCGCTGTCTCTTTTTTCTGTGGTTCGTCAGAGCTCAGAAGCCACTGAGGCAGATGAAGGGATGAGCACTTGTCTTTTCCCCCTCTCCCTCTGCCTCTGCCCTGCCCAGCCAGCCAGCAGGCTGCCAGCGCGTGGAGGAGATTGAGATGCGGTAGACGATGCGGCAGCTGGTTCTTCTTTTGCTCTAATCACTCCCAGAGAGCCGACCATGGTTTGATTTGGTTTTTTACAGCCCGGCCTTATTTTTCACATCAGCGACGTGAATGCCCCCTCAGACCCTCCCCCCCCTACACTTTTGATCAAATTTGCACCATATGCCTTTGAAGGGAGATGAACCGACTGGCAGGCGTGCTTCTCTTTAACTCCCCTTCCCGGTGCAAGTGGTTTGATCAGGCCCCAGCCCTGATGGGGGCAAGCTCTCCAATCCTGAGACAGTATTATGTTCCCAAAATTGCCTGACTGGAGATAATGAAGGCCTATGATTTTTTGGAGCAGCGCTCGCATCCAGAAAGAGGAGGAGACAGGGACTTGACTGAGGACGTGCTCACTAGACCGTTACTACCAAATCAACTTCCAGAGGTAGAAATAGGCAGATATGGGCATCAAAGGCACGGCCACATACATCTAATCACCTATAGCTTGATGTCTGTCATTCTACACTTTCTGATTCTCTCTCGCTGCTGCAGCCGATGGGATTAAAAGAGTTTTATTTCACCTTGAATTACCACCGTGCGCACCATGCAGTGTAATCCATATTGAAAGACTTCTGGGAAGAGTTTGGCCAAATGGGGAAAGGAAAAGGAAGGAGGGAGGCTGGTGGGGCTGATTGCTGAAATGAATGCCGTGTTGCCCCCATATCTTTGTCCAAATGAAATCCTTCCCTCCTTCAGAAGGAGAGCCAATCAATGCCCTTATCAACTGTCTCATCAGGCCGACTGGCCAAATTAGCCCTTGGCAATTCACGAAGTGACGCATAGTTTGTGTAATCAGGGAGAAATCAACATCTAAGAAATGAGAGTATACCACTGGAAAAACAGTGAGTAGAATAGTTAACTAGAGAAATGGCCGGCGACAGAAACAGATGAAGACGATGATAAAGATCCGAGTCAACAAATCACAAACTTTAAGTGTGCACAGGTACTGAAAGACGCCTTAGATCCCCCATCACATTGATAAGTGATGTAGGAAAACAAAGCTAGAAGCATGAGCTTGAAAAGACTAATAAATTATATTTAAACTATCAGCTGACAGCTATAAACTGACAGCTGATCCAAAGGCAACTTTCTCCTCCACACAGTTCATACTGTCTGCAAGCTTACTGCCATGTGCAAGTGTGTTTGCACGAGTGAGTAAAAGACCTCTAAAATGAGTTAACTGACAAATCAATAGATGACTCAGGTGCGGCGAAGTGAGCGTACGTGCAAGCTTCATTCCACCCACTCTGACATGTTTGCTAATGCTGAAAAGTGCTTATAAAAGGTCAACTGCAATAGCACGTCTTCTCTCCTCCTTCTTGTCAGTGGCACCCGAGATCTGGTTCCGCTTCTCCACTGGCTGTCACAGAGGTTTCCAAACAGCTGTGGAGGTTTAACGTCTGGAAAACAATGTCTTTTTTTCGACTCGGCGTATCTTGGCTCGAGTCCTTGCTGAAGTAGCGAGTGAAGAGTTAAAGTCCTTGAGGGACAATCGGTCTTTAATTACTTGGTTGAACAGCAGCGACAGTAAGCTGATCAAGAGGATAAATAGCTCTGTAAAGTCGTGCTTCACATTGAATGATATCAATCGGTGTTGTTTGTGTGTCTTCAGCGTGCATACATCTATATTTAAAGAACACGTCCCATCCTGCCATGTGCACGTGTAGTTAAACATCAGCCAACATGCTAGCTGGCAGTTCTGACTACAGCAGGGCTGGGAATCATTAATGAACAGTAATGAACACTGCAGAGACATACTGTAACAGATGAGTTTGTGTGTGTGCGCAGAAAACATCTTCGATATACTGCGCGCAGCACGCCTATCAGCAGGCCATCACTATTGATTTATTAATGCTAGAGAATGCTGCTGCGCTAATTGAATTGAGATCCAGGAAGTCAGTTAATGTAGCTGACAGCGATACAGGAATTTAATCTCCCCAGTGCACAGAATTATGACTCTTCCCTATCTACGCTGTCAGAGGGATAAATAGTAAATCAATCTCTTCTACAATGGGCCCCACTCAGAGCTCGTGCAGGATGGATCGTAACAGTCTTAAACCATCAACAATCACTACTCAAGCTGTTCAATCGGTTCATTGTCTCATTCCCTTCGAAGATAAATCAAAGTTCTGGAAAAGGCTGCAGCCCCGAGGCAGATGTAGTATTCGAACCCCATAATCATAAAGCCTGTCATTATAAAAAGACAATGTGCTCGCTATGGCCAAATCACTTGTAACCCAATAGTTTATAGCCACCTACATTGTCCAAGTCAGGGCTACACACTTCAAAATCCACTTCCTGAAGTCCAGCCGGGTCCAGCTGGTAGCGCGCCATCGCTCCCCACCACCGTGCCCTTGAAAGACTCAGCCGACATCAGCGTTTCTACGCACAAGACCACCACCACTACAACGACCACTACAACTTCTTAGAATATCAGAACCGCCGCCGCAGAGAGGCTCCAACATAAAGTCATTAATACAGGCCCCGGTTTAATGTATATGTGTTTGTACAGCTGCTATTTAGCTGCCGTCTGATGGTAAAGGAAAGCTGTATAGCCAGGCCTCTGACAGCACTGTGAGGCGGACTGTCCAGAGGGGCTAAAGCACAGTCGCTGGCAGCCAAAGCCAGGCAGGGGCCCGGGGCCAAACCACTACAGTGTACTCAAAGGCACCACCACCCAGCCGGCCAAGGTGTGTGGGCCTGCTGGCTGGGATCGGATGACCCTGGACAGTCAGCGTGTGGATGTGCACGTACTGTATATAGTGTGTGTGTGTGAACAAGAGCCGACAAAAGGGCACAGAAGCAAGTGAACCACACTGATCATATAGTACATTCATCACAAAAATTCATGAGCCAGAGAGGATACATATAGTTTTCCCAATGCAAAGGTGCAATATAGCATATGGAGAAGCAGAGATAAACAGAGAGAGGAGATGAGGATGACTATATTATACATATATAATATAGACTAACTGGCCAGGCGAGGGTAGAAAAGAAAAACATTTTTTTCTTTTTTGCTCTTTCTGTTTCTCTTCTCAGTGGTTAATGGATACATGAGTTATATACAGTACTTATTTTAGTCCCTTTAATCATGAGCTTTTATCGCATGTTCTGCCAAGACCTTCCACCAGTTACTGGTCACGCCTGCCAAGAGAAATGAATGAAAATGTGGAGAAACCAAATATTGTGGAGCCATGGCTCAGAAGTCAAAACCAATCTTTTTCTTCCCTTTGAAGTGCTAAGCTATAAAAGAAACACCTAACTGGGACCAGGTATTGTGTTCACACACAGTGCGTGGATGAGAGATGGAGGGAAACCCTATAATCGGGTTTAGTGATAGGGTAAGAATTTGTGTGGTTAATGTTACCTGGCTAATGCGACAGAAGCTCACATAAGCTATGCAAAGACAAAAACAAATGTTCGTGTCAGCGTTTTCAACTTGTGCGGCTTAAGAACAGAAGATACAACATCATTAATCATTTTTTTGACATGCCTTGATCTGAAAAAATGCAAAAGTAATTCCTGTTCTAGACAAAACATCTACAAATAAGAGCGGTGCTGTTTAGCAAACAAATGAGGAAACACCCAGTCCAACACAGTGTGCATCCCCAGAGATCAAACCCACATCAGAGGTGTCAACCATTATCCTGGCGTGTCCTTAATGGATGGAAAGCCTGCAGAGTGGATGAGTGTCTCTGGTCAGGTCTGATCCGTAGGCCGTCCGCTGCATTAGATGGGGCCAGGGCTGCGGCCACTGGAGCTCTCAGGCCTGGAGAGTAGTACTTAATGCTCGGGGAGAGTGGGGGACCTTCCTGCCCACAAAGTCCTACCCCGTGCCCCCTGGAAAACCACAGCTGACCACCGGGGCACTGGGAAATGAAACCGAGGAAACCACGGGCCAGGCGAGAGCAGCGAGGCCGCCGACACCGAGGCGGAAAAAAACAAAGAGTCGGGCCTTTCGGCGGCTTGGCGGTTGGAGCTGATGGAGGTATTAAGATATTAATTGCTTTTTGACTTGATTTTGTTAAGGGAGGAGGGCAGGCCTGCGGCTTCTCACACAATGGCCAGTATAATGGTGGAGAGGCCTGACGGGGCAGAAAGGGTTCGGCACAGGCCTCCATGCTGGAAGGAAGAAATCTCACAAGAGGGACCTGTTTTCATACAAACTGCCTTCAAAGTGATGTGAAAAACTGTTTTAAAGATAACAAAAATACTAGTAGTAATAGTAGTAATCTAGGGGGTTCATATAGTTCATATAAGATTTTACAAATATATTAACAAATCTAAATAATTGCAGAAATGACAGTGCCAAATGTGGGCCAAAGTCAAACTCATTAAAAGGAATATTTGTACTCTTATTCACTTTCTTGCCAAGAGTTAGATGAGAAGATTGATACCACTCTCATGTCTTTACATCAAATATGAAGCTGTAGCCAGCAGCCCGCTGGCTTAGCTTAGCATGAAGGCTGGAAACTGGGGACAGACTTGTGAGTGGTATCTGCCCTCTCGTCTTTCTCTGGGCAAGAAAGCGAATAAGCGTATTTCCCAAAAAATCTTACCATTCTTTTTAATACCTGGCCCAATACAATAACACTGATATTACCAGTAATCTAGGAGGTTCATATAGTCTAAGATTTTACAGATGTTCTTATTTACAAATCTAAATAAATGTGGGCCACAAGCAAACTCATTAAAAGGAATAGCTTGTGGGAAATACTCTTATTCACTTTCTTGCCGAGAGTTAGATGAGAAGATTGATACCACTCTCCTGAATGGGCCAGGTATTAAAGGAGCCCGATGAATGGGCCAGGTACTAAAGGAATGGCAAGATTTGCACCACAAGTCCACAATTTGGCTGTTGTCAAAGTTAAAGTTAATAAAATAGTCTCCAAAGTCACAATGAATGAGCAGACAGTGATCTGGAGGCTAAAAGCGTCTCCCATCGTAGACTGGGTTAACCCTACTGAGGTGGTAGTGCGTCAGCTGGGGGTGAAGCCTGCGTACACGACAGCAGACATAAACAGCAGCGCTGCAGCCCTGACGCAAGGCCGCGGCCTCACACACACACACTCAGAAAGAGGCTAAGGTTGCACTGGGAAAAGTGAATCACCAACCCTGGTGATTCAGGACACAGAACCTATACTTATGGGCTGCTGTGTTCATGAAACCGTACTCTGCTGCATGTGTGCGTGGGAGTGGCGTGCGTCCCGACGCATACGCGGATACGGCGCAGGCAGCTGCCAGGGGATGGGCAGGGAGCATTACCATCAGCATCTCTGTGGATCAAGGAGAAGCCCCCAGTAATCCTGGCCTCTCTCCAGGCTCCCACACACCGCAATTAGGATTAATCCTCCCCTCCTCCCTCGTAGCAGCAGAACAACAGAGAACGATGGAGTGTGTTTCTGTGTATGTGTGTCTACTGTATATGTGTGTGTGGTGTGGCTGTGGGGGGCAATTAGCCAACTTTGTACTTGGGGGTGGAGATTCCCCCCCTAAAACCGCCAGACGACCACTAGGCTGTGGGACTGTGGGATGGCGCACACACACTCACAATACACACACTTGAAATATGGAGGGAGGGTAACAAATTGACCAAAGTGGTGGCGATATAAACAACCGTTTGACCAGTGGCCACATAATTGGCTGTTAAAGCAGGAAGAGTTTTCACTATCTGCAGGGAGATTTCCCCACAGTATTCCACCACCACAGACTTTGTCACTGTGCAGACATGTTGTTTTATTTTCTAATAATTATAGCTCTATCTTACGGTATGTTTTAATAGTCCATAACTTTTAAAATCTGTCACACTGTAATAATTTTTGGAACCGTCAGGAACAGTGGGGTGTGTGCCAGAGTACAGAGTGTGAAACCTGATGTCAGTGTGTCTGGAGTCTCTCTGAAGGTTAATTATGGCTTTCACTTGGTTTGACAGATTACCAGCAAACAGCTAAGGTGCCGCCGCTGAGTGCAGATTAAACATCTGCAGGGCAAACACAACCCAGGGTCACGGTGCAGAGGCTCAGCACTGACAGGAAATATACCCAGGTGTATTTGAGGTGAGGCAGGCTTGGCTGCAGGAGTTCTTGAGAACAGATCTTCCACATTAAATCACTAAATGTGCAGTTTGTCACTTCTTTCTAAAGGGCTGCGGCCACTTCTAAATTTGCATTTAATGTTGATTGTACGTTCTAAGGCAAGTGTGTCAAACTCAATTTCACTAAAGGCCACACAGGATATGAGAATCACATTAAGGGCCAGACATATATAGTTTATTGACATGTTTTAATCAAAAAATAAAAATAAAATGTCTTGATTATAGTCTTGCATGCCCCATACAGCCTTCTCACACACAATTTAGTCCACATAAAGGCCTAAAAAAGTAAAAAAATAAAGTTGCCTCGCATTTAGTCAAGCAAAATAATGCCTTCTTATTACATTTGTAAAACTCAGAACATCTTGTTTCACAGGCCTGACTATGACAACTCAATGGTTGCGTGGGACATTTGATAAAAAGATAAAAGTAAAAGATCTTTGATCACGTAGTTTACATGTCCCATGCGGCCTAGCCGTCTGGCATGCAATCGGCTGCTTATAAAACCCTAAAAATGACTAATAAACTTTGCAGACAAGCAAAACTCACATGCAGCCTTCAGCATCAACTTTCCTTTTTTGTGCCCACTATGTTCAGCTAAGTTCACAGATCACAGTACTGTTCACACTACACAACTTGCTGTCGTGTAATCGGGAGTCTTGAAGTCGTTGTGGTTTTCATACTACATGACCGACCGTGGACAGGGTGTCACACACTACAACAGCTTTCACCGGGAGGAATCCTCGATGAGGTCTCCAAACTACGTTTTGTCACGAAAACACATGCGAAAAATACACAGTAAATGACGTGATACCATACGCGAGACACATTGCAGATGTTGCTGTTGGCAAGTGTTTACAAAATAGGCTGTTTCCACACTCTTTTTTTTTTACTATTTATGGTAGTGGCCAGAAGGGAACCAGCAAACTAGGGAAACTCTCGCGAGATTGTTAAGGTTAGGATAGGTATTCAGGCAGCCAGTCTCGCAAGAGTTTTTGCAGATCTCAGATCCGATTTTGCAATTTTTGCGGGCTCCCTTCAAGACATGACCACTATTTATTCCTCTAGGTGCAACAACAACTTTGCTACGTGCTGCAAATGCAACACATACAGTAAGTTCCTATTGTAAGTTCCCCTCAACCCGTGTATTGCGTGCTCATTGGCTGTAGCTTGTGGCCGGAGTCCCCAACAGGTCCACATTAGTAAAGTTGTTCCGTACCCGAGTACACCTATGTTATTATTATTATTTTGAGATCAGCTGCCCACAAGATGTTTGACACAGAATGGTGTCGATCTGACGCTTCAGCCAAACTTCTAATCACACACGTACATAACTATTCAGTTAGTAAAAATGATGACGGAAGTAGGAATGTGCAATATTATCTCTGCCTTGTCATTGCTTTCTATTAAAGTGTCAGAAGTGATTTCCCCAGTCAGCTGACTGTTGGCAGTAGATGTGAGGGTATGTGGGGGGTGATGAGCAGGGTGGGGAGAGGTGTCAGGGTGGAGGGCCTGTAACACACCAAACCTCAGAGCTCACGCCTTCACAACTTCACAGCTACCTTAACTGACCACATCCGCATCGTAAAGGAAGCAAAGATGTACATTTCTGCAATACTCTCGAGGCTGTTTTTACATTTACCCACTCCCTGATTATATCATCCACTAAGACAAATAAACACAGCAATACTTCCCCTCACAACAGCTGCCGTGTTTACAACTGCAATACTTAAAAGCTTTACAGTTATAAAAAAAAAAAAATCCTTCTGCAATTCTCTATTAAACGATCTCTCCCTCGCAACCTATTATGGTATTTCCCTCGTAATAAAAAGTCAGGGAGTGCAAAATGTCCCCAATAGGCAGCTGCACGCTACAACTAAAGCGTCAAAATCATTTCCAGACTGCTGCGCTATGGATCAAGGGGAAAGAGAGGCACCGGGAAAGGAAACCAAGGCAAAATAAATTAATTGCAAATGTATCGTGGAGGGGGGCGCAAAGGGGAAAGATCGGGGCGATTTATCTGTGCTGACGGACGGGGACAGGACCAGTAAGCTGAGGGCGAGAGGATGGGGAGCAGCATGAGGCAACTGAAAAGCAACACAAGTGATGAGGTGCACACATTCAACCAAGTGAAAGATGTGCAGGGTGCGAAAGAGGGAGCAGTGGGGTGTTACACGGACAGTCATGTTTGAGTGCATCTGAAAGCCAAGGCAGATCTGTTAATCTTTAAGAAAGCTGGCTGCTGGAGGCTGAGAGGCTGAGGAGAGGAGGGGGGGGGGGAGTTTGATTTGGGCTGTGACAATGATAAACGGGCCGGGGAAATAGGCTACGAAGATCAGTCAAACACCTGCCTTGCCCTGCATGAGCTCCACTCAACTCAAACAAGATGCGGGAGCAGGAAGTGCAGTGTGCCAGCTCAGGGAGGCTGCTCCCTGCCACTTCTCCCTTTGTTCTTTTAAAGCCACAAGTACATGGACAGGTTTATCAATACCAAAAGAGGGGCAGGATTCATGGCTTTTTAACAGGATTCATGCTGTGCGTTCGAGGATAAAGTGATTGTAATTGTAGTAAAATGTAAACACAAACAAGTATTAAAGTATTATAAATGTATGTTGAGAGTTAATTTTAAGTAAGTTATTTTCCAAATAAATGCATTTCAGTCCATCTGACATATTTCAATATAATAGTATAAATAGTGTAAAAAAATATGCATAAAAATGTGCAGATTTCCCTCAAAATTCTTGATCTAAATTATTCTATATTTATTTGAATAAAGCACAAACAAAATGTTATGCCTGCCTTTGTTTTTCTTATAACTTTTTGTATTAAAATGTGCAACTTCACCATATCAATAAGTATATTAATTTGACTAATGACAGAAAGAGAACTAATTAGGGCTATCACCGAATACCATTTTTAGGTTTCGAAGCTTTGATGAGAAATATTTGAAGGTATTCGAAGCTTCGCAGCACACCTCCATCTCCCCTGTTTCAGTGACCGGGACAGTGCCGCTGCTGCACTACTGTACACACACACACACACACACATCTACATATAACAAACAGCGATATCCACCTGAGAATAATTAATAATAATTGTTAAATATGAATAATGAATAATGTTGTGGGATTATTCCTTATTTCATTGGCTATTTTGGGATGTATACATAATTATAAAATACTTATATATATAAATATATAAAAAAAAAATACAAAGCACTCGAATACTGATTTGAAGGTCGATTACCACGGCAATGGTCGAAGCTTCGAAGGAACTGGGTCAGCCCGAGAACTAATTATCTTTAAGTAAGATAACTTGGATTGAAATTTTATGATGATGACTGAGTGATCTATACGCATGTCGAAGCACAATCAAACTGCTACTAAATTAACTATAGCTTTTCAGTAACTGATGTATGATGAATGCATTTGTGAACTTGCACCTCCATTTTTTAAATAATGTGTCCTTAGCCCCATAGAAAGAGCCTCAATGAGAAGCGACAGGCTGCATTAAGCAAGACCATAGACTGTATATAAAGATGGACAACATGACAGCTCCCCAAAAGTGAAGGCAAAACATCTCAGTCGCCCCCTGGTGGCCGGCTGCAGTATAGGTCATAAATCCCACCCCCTCCATGTTTGTGGATGGGACATGGGCCAAACTAAAAAGTCAAAGCACACGCCAAATAAATTTTGACTCGTGATTGGTTCGGGTGGGTGACCTCGATACCGCGGCTCCACCACCCGATTACGACTGCATAGACTCTGGCTCCAAATGACGTCAAAATCTCAAGATGGCAGCTCCCGTATCTGGGATATTTTGGCTTCACTTCTGTACAGTGTGAGAAAGTGGAGATTCGTCATCCATCTTTATATACAGTATATGAGCAAGACATTTTGTTTCACATTGCTGTTGTTTTGTTCTCACTTCCTCTACTGTCCACTTGTCCCCAATCAAATAAATAACAGATTTTACCACAAGTCAACAATTAAATTGTGCTAAAATATTGAAAATTTTTATAATACCGTGCAAAGAAGTTACTTCACACTAGTGTGTGCGTGACAGTAATGGCACTAAATTATGGTTTGTATAACATTTACTCAGATTCCACTGGATTTATAGGTCTCAGTGGACCAAAAATGTTTTTCTGCAAATCAATGTATTGGAATAATGAAAAACATGAAAGATAAATTCTTGGAAAAAGAAAGAAAACATCAATGTTAAAAGGGCACCAATATGGAGGATTGACAATGGTTCTATTGATACAATGTGTAAGGGATAATATACAGCGAGCCGGTCATTGTTGTGAAATAAACCCCTTCAGGGCGATACTTATTTTATCAATAATCTCACACAAAAATGTTCCGCCATCCGACATTAGAACTGCATCCATAGCAACGTTTTTTTATACGGAGCAGCGGTCTGCTATGAAGGAATAACAGACCGTGGAACCCAGTGATTGACCAATCAGAATTGAGTATTCAACAAAGCTTTGTAATAAATCAGAAGAATAACTGTTTTCTATGAGCAGCAGAAAATGTTTGTCTGAAAAACACTGAGTGCTATGCAGCTAGAAGTGAATCTTGTAAACACAGATTGGTCCTTCTGGAGCCTGCACATCCTTTGCAGTTTTTTTCCTCCACTGGCATAATTCAATTAAAGCTTGACAGCAAATATTATTCTGTGTTAGAGAAAGTTTTCTAAGCTCTAAATGGAATCAGGCCTGAAAATGATGCACACTGGTCTTTCCTCATGGGGGAAGAGACAGGAAGAGAAGAAGAGAGGATGAGAAGATACTGTAGAAGTGTCCAGATGACTCGACAACAGCAGAATTATTCACTCTCTGTCTGTTTGTAGTTTTCAGTGAATTGTAAACACACAATTTGACTGACTATTATTTTCACATTTGATTTTTTACAAAGGATTGAAAACGGTTTAACTCTATATTGTGTTTGGGTTTGAAGTTGCTGGCCGACTGGGGCCTTTCTGTGTGGAGCTTGCGTGTTCTCCCTGCGCCTTTGTTTACCACTTTGTTTTCTTCCACAGACCACAAACATGCAGTTTAGGTTGATTGGTGATTGCCCGTCATTCTTGCCAACCCTCCCGATTTTCCCAGGAGACTCTCTTTCATTGCCCTCTCCTGGTTTCCTCTCGGTGTCACAATTTTCCCATATTTCTCCCAATTTATGACACATTTTCACACCTTTTTTTTTTTCCTTTTCGTTATCTCAACCTGTGTCTGGCACTGTACAGCGTGTATAGGTCCTATTGTTTCCACCTGGACAACAATACAGCTACGCTTAATGTTCGAGACACAACTCAGTTTGAGCTGCACAGTGCCAGAAGTTGGGCTTTGATCGATTCGCCGAAAAGCCGTTGTGGCGTGACGCAAGCCATTGGAAATAATGTGTTTCAGAGCGCAGTGGTGTCGTTGTCGGGTTGTGTCTGAAAGTGGCTACAGAGAGTGAAAGACGGAGAGAGAAATGGAGATTACTAAGAGAAAGAAATACTCAAGCAGTTGCAGAAAATTAATGAATGAACGAATAAAAACTGATGAATGATATTAGTTTTTCATTCACGCCAGAGGGGCAAATTATTCTGGATTCTTTCCTGAGAAAAATAAAAGTATTTAAGATTAAAAATATTGTTGCAGTTTACTAATTATTTTACTATTTTTATTCTTTAAAAGTCACCAAAATGCAAGAAGGGGAGGACCCCCAGGCTCCCTCCTTTGATTGCGAAATCCGCCCTATTTTTAAGGTCTTAAGGGTGTCAAGTATGTTGCACGTAGGTGTGAGCATAGCTGTTGTCTGTCTGTATAGGTGTGATTGACTGTCCAGGGTTGTACCCCGCCTCTCGCCCAATGTCAGCCAGGATCGTCTCCAGCCCCCCTGTGTTCCTCTAAAGGATAAATGAGTATAGCTAATGGATGGAATCGCCAAAGGTGTTTAAAATTCAAACAGCATCCCCTCTCCTCCGACATCCTCTGCAGCAGACAGACCCAACAGACCTGCCAAAGTGAATTTACCTAGTAAAGTGAATTACAGGGTGATAAACGATACTTTGGCAGCAAGGCAGTAAACTGCTGAGAGAAGCTAAATACTAATGTGATTTGTCAAGGAGTTTATAAGCTGTAAGTGCTGCGATGAAATGACTGCCCTCATTGGAAGAGATAAACACGAGGCGGGGAGAGTCTTTGTTTCGCAGCCTAATCGACCTCTGGGAGGCCGGCGGAGAGGAAATGGTTAACATTTACTGTTACTGTTTACACTCGGTGGTTGTGCACAGAGAGGAGGGACAGAGCTTTTGCCTATATGGTAAACCAATGTACTGTACTGTTTCGCAGAGCAAGAACATCTTAAGATAGATACGAGACTGCTGATGTATGGACTTCTTATGAATAAACATTTTTTGGTTTACCCTCTTCATTTCCATATGGGAGGTCTCTTATATCCGGGGACCCTAAAAATATCTCCCTCAGCTTGCCCCAGACTCTACCCGACCTACATGGACGGACACACATGCACACAATCCTCCCCGCGTACACACACACACACACACTCCCTATCACTGTGGCTCTGCTGTGTTATGCTGTGGGAGGCTGAAGTGGCCTTTGTGGGCTGAGCTGAATATCTCTGTCCACTCTGGCAGGGCCTCAGAGTGGCTGCTGCCGCCTGCTGCCTCAGCCATGGGCACGGGCTGCCAGCCGGCCCGCCGACCAACCTCCCTGAACCCCTGCCAAGCTCCTGACGCCACCCTGGGTGGTCCCGCTTCATGCGGGCTCTGGCAGGGCCCTGTTCAAAGCCCCCCCCCCCCTCCACTCACACACACACCCTACCTCCCCTCCTCTCTGGCTCCCTCGGCAGCCCGCAAACAACCTCGCTGTGTTCCCAATGTGGAGCTCCACTGAGAATCAGTCAATGTTGCAAGTTATATTTTTATCATAAGGGAGGATGTGGATGTACTGTATTTTTGAGGGTTTTTGGAGAAGTGAAAAGTGAAAAAAAAGAATGTCTGTAGGCAGGCACGTTTATATTTAGTCTGCATATGAATTCCTGTTTATATATTTGCATGCTTTTTCAGGGGGGTGAAAAGTGTTACTGACGGTTCACACAAACTGTAGGGAAGCAAAGATGTCTTCTTGTTTTCAGTCTCCTTGGTCTTACACAATCCTCCAGATCTAACTAACTGTCTCCTTCTGTTACTCTCTCTCCTTCTGTCTCTCCCTTAAGTCAATGAACCACGACCCAAAAGTTAAAATCATCAAGACGCAGCCCCCTGAAATCATCCACCGGGCTAGGTCGCTACGCAGATTTACAGTGATGAGTTGGAAACCGACTGTCAAATTACACGACGAAGATTCTCCTGTTACAGATATCGCAGCAGCCAGGCAGCCAACAAATCAAGCCTGCTTGAGCCAGAACGGCGCTCCCATTCCCCCCGTCCGTCTCCCTCTGCTTTGGAAGTTGGGAGTCATGTTCCCGCGGATCTCTTGGAGGTAATTGTGCCACGCTCCTATACTACATAATGTGACCACCCTTCTGTTGCTCCACAGAAAACCCACTCCCTCTCTCGCTGTGTCTGTCTTGTCTTACGTCCAGAGATTCGTGACTCCTGCACCTGATTGCGGACGATTAAAATCATTAGAGGTCGTTAGCGGGAGTCACTTACCGTTGATGTGTAGGTTGGGTGGGGTCTGGAGGGAAAAGGGGGGGAGAGAGGGGGTGTTTAGGGAGGTTGTGAGGGTGGGGTGTCAAAGTGGAGACAAGTATCACTCTCTCTCCTCTGAGTTAAAAAGAAAGCATTGCGCGTTGCCAGGCCCAAATGCACATACAAGCACAAATATCCATCTGCCCCACCCGTCCACCTCTAACAGTCACACACACACACACACACCAAAACCCACCCAAGCTGCCACTGATACCATCAGCAAAAAGTCTCTGTAGAAAAGCGCCAATGTGTGTATTAGCAGTGTGTGTGTGTAATCACGGGGCCTTTGGGGACCCTAATGGATTAGTACACTAACACACTGTCAACTCCGGGCCAAGCTGGGCCCACACTTACACACAAAACGCTAACATTGTCAAATGACACAATCGCTGTAACTGGAAAAGTCCTAATTGCCCCTGTTAGACATCAACAGAGGACTCCATAATACTCAAATGACTCATTCTTGTGCCCAATGTTTGGAGCCAGTTGATTAGAAAAGGGCAACAATACAAACAGTGGATTTACAACAAGTGATCATCGTCAGCTTTACGAAAATGTCCTCGCTGTCAAAAGTGTGTACGACCGCCTTTATTTTTGAACACAGATGCAATGCAGATGTGTTTATCCCAGTAAGTCGCAGCGATAACTGCAGTTGGTTAAAGCAGCAGCCATATACAGTATGAATGTGCTTGAAAACATGCTGCCGTTAGACCGATCCTATGAGTCTGTCGGTGACTGACTGGAGTGGCTGGACAGCTGTTGTAGCCAGTGCGTGCTGTGAGTGGATCACCGGGCTGTAAGGCATGAATAATAGATGCTGTTTATGAGTGTATGTTTTCCATCTGACCCCTGGGTCTGCAGCGAAAAACTGCAGCAGGCCTCTTAAGGGGCTGAAGGGGAAAGCGGGAGACAGCTGAAGCTCGCCCTGGAAAGGCGATGGGTCATTTAGTGCCCTGGGACCCCCCATCAGCCATCAGTGACATGTTCAATCAGGGTTTATAGATATTATTATACACAGAAAAAAACACACTTTCCTGCTGCTGCTGATACTGGACAGAGAGTGCTGCTTTTGAGCAGTATCATGAAAGCAGCCTTATATTAAACCCTACACTCAATGCTTTTCCACAGATATTAAACCTGCAGTAGGCAGACATTTTTTGGCATCATTGGGCAAAAATTCCATAATAACATCTCAGCATATTGTAATTTGAGTGCTCGGAGAGAAAATTGGACTCCTGCACCTCCTCATGGCTCTGTTTTCAGGCTTTAGAAAATCTACCCCATGATGGGAGACTTTGACCAATCACAGGTCATTTCAGAGAGAGCGTACCTATTGGCTGTGCTCTGGTTGGTGGGCGGTGCTTGGTATTTCCTCAACAGATCTCAACATGGCTGCCAGGTCACAAACTTTCTCATTTTACAGCTAAACAGTACACTACAAGATGTTTCTGAAAACATTTGAGGAGAGAAATTGTCATTACAGTAACAGAATATTGATTCATATTTGATCAGCGCTGCCTAGTTTGACCGTTTGATCGGAGTTTGCGAGTGATTGAAATGCTGGCTCTCATAGACGGCAAGGCTCCAGCTCGGCTCTGATTGGTTGTTTTCCTCCGGTCTGTGAAATCTTGCAGATGCCATTAGGAGCACCGGAGGACACAGAGGCACATGATTTTTTATAAAATGTATAAAAATAACTTTTCTTAATCATATTGGTTCCATTTCTACCCACTACTGCTTTAAATCCTACACTCAAGGCTTTTCCACAGATATTAACCTACGAGATATGTACTTTTGAATATGACCCTGACACATATCAAGCAGCCAAACACTGGATATGTTCAGCTCTTGTAGCAGGAAACACGCTGAGCGAGGAGAGAGATTACGACAGTTCGGTCATTAAAAGCCGTGGCGGGGTTCCCTTCGGTGACGGCAGCAGAATTAGAACCCGAGGGCCCGCTACAGCCTGACTAATGAAGGTCAGGCCTCTGGCTGGTACAGGTTGCGAGTTCCCAGACACTGGGGTTAACCTGTTTCGCTACCGCTGGCAATTAGGTAAGGCAACCCAGAGCTGCTTTAGACTCACACAGCTGGCCCGAGTGGAAGCCAGCTCCCTAACGCTGCCCCTAATGACACCGGGGTCAGAGAATGTGCGTGTTTTACAAGGGTGGTTACGGTCTGTGGGTCTTCGCAGTATTCTCATATGTCGAGAAGTTTCGGTTTGAGGATCAAGAGGAAACAGAAGGGGTCGTCACAGCCCCTGATCGCTCAGGCAGTAAACTTCAGTCGAGCCTTGAACTCACCGCTATCAACTCCGCAGCCTGTCAGAGGTCTTTACCTTCATCTCCAGAGAGTGTGACTTTGTTGTGAGGTTTGACAGTAGAGATAGTGTAAGCATTACCCCATGCTGAGAAAGACCTGTGGCTGGAGTACCACTAGGTGGCATGGTCACTTTGAACACACACACACACACACACACACACACACACACACAAAGCTGTGATCAGGATAAAAACCGCAGACGTTCATATGCGAGGCGCAGCATTGTGACACCTCATTGTGCTCACAGCTTGATGAGTAAGACGTTTTGCTGCATAATCTGATTGATGAAGAGATAACAGCTGGCAGGCGCGAGAGGTACACAAACATCAGGACAGAAACTGAAGTTCCAGCGCATTATCTGCAGAGTAAATGCTGATCAATGAGATATTTGAAAAATAACACAGAGATAATGCACTCTGGCTATCTTTGGCCTTTGTACAAGCAACATTATGTAGTCATCAAAGGATGTTATGTCTTTAAACTTTGCTCGCTGCGCGATTGCAACCTGCACATTCAGCAAAGTCGCCGCGTCAACAATTCTCGGAAAGAACGGTGCAGATGTTATTTTGGGGCTGTGTGAAGTCACTAAGAGGAAGAATGATAAATAAGAAAGATAACAGTGTGAGAAATGTATGCACACTCAAGTGTGCGTTCAAGTGTGCCTACTGCGTGTGTGTGTGTGCAGGGGTGCATATCTGTGACCGTGCCTGTGTGTGATCACAGTTTTAGCCTGCTGAATAATTCAGTGTCCCCCCAGTGCGAACACTGACACTAACTGAGGGGAGCCATTAAAGATCCATGAGGAGATCATTACAGGCCGCTGCCCGGCCCTCTCCTCTGCTGCAGCCGCCCCCTCCTCTTCCCTGGGGCGACTCCCTCTCCAAACAGTGGGGCCTAACCCCTCAACATGAGCTCACTCTCTCGCCCCGGAGCTGCTAGAAGGGCTGGTGGGGGGTCAGAGGTTAGCCAAGCAAAGGCATGACCCACGGCACTAATGCACTTGTAACACTTTAAAACACTTTGGCGAGAGTTAAACAGAACACGCTCTCAAGGAGGACCACACAGACGGCCCGCTGGCTACTCGTTCTCCTTTTTTTTTCTCCCCCCTTTTTCCCCCTCCCTCACTCACTACTTGGTCTGCTCTCGCTGTTTCTTTGGCTGCTCTTTCGGGCCAAGGTTAGAGGAGAGTCAGATGTGTAGTTGCTGTCTTCCTTCCTTTTCTCTTTTATCGCACCGCAAACTGATACGCTTTTGTTTATACAATTGCATGTCGTGGAATCAGCCGTCATAAATAAGGGTGTAAGAAAATATCAATACACTCGAGGATCGCAATATGTTGTGTGATACTGTATCGATTCTCAGAATCACTATTGATTTTTAATCAATAGTTTAGATGCAAAGATTCATGGCAGACAATGTTTCATTTTGTGTTTGCAAATGGAGATCCCACTGTTCTGATTGCTTTAAAAAAGTAAAATAATTTACTCCATTTTATGCATATGGTGGTGTGTCATGTCTTTTTTATACTATGACAGTTTTCCAAAAATTAGATTTCAAAAAAACAAACGCAATATATCGCCTTGCTTACAGTATCACAATATATTACAATATACTGAATCATAACCCCTGTATCATGATACATGATACTAGTCATAAAACAACCTAGATGATGTTGGTTGCTGGTTTCAGAATTGGGTAGTAAGCTACTAATTAGGGCTGTCAATAGATTAAAATATTTAATCGCGATTAAGTGCATGATTATCCATAGTTAATTATGATTAATGGCAAATTAATCGCACGTTTTTATCCGTTCAAAATGTACTTAAAATTATGCTTGCTTTATGCAAAGGTTTGTATATATTTATTACTGGAAATCACTTAACACAAAACAATGACAGATATTGTCCAGAAACCCTCACAGGTACTGCATTTAACATAAAAAAATATGCTCAAATCATAACATGGCAAACTGCAGCCCAACAGGCAACAACAGCTGTCAGTGTGTCAGTGTGCTGACTTGACTATGACTTGTCCCAAACTGCATGTGATTATCATAAAGTGGGCATGTCTGTAAAGGGGAGACTCGTGGGTACCCATAGAACCCATTTTCATTCACATATCTTGAGGTCAGAGGTCAAGGAACCTCTTTGAAAATGGCTAAGGCCGTTTTCCCTCCTTAGAATTTAGCGCAAGTTTGGGGTGTTTATTTAGCCTCCTTTGCGACAAGCCAGCTTTAAAACGGAGCCTGCTACGATCTAAAAAAGTAGCAAGTTGCGTTTTAACATGTTATCGCGTTAACTTTGACAGCCCTAATTGCAATAAATTGAATTGTGTATTAAAAAAATCCTAAAAATCCAAAGTAAATGCTTGACCTGCGTTTACAGAGACTTCTGAGCCAACCATGATAAGCATCATTTAACATGCCCACTGCACCCGCTTTGCTTTCGATCCAATCATGTTGGTCTGAAAAGCTGACTTTTCCATAGATTTGAGGAAATACCACAACTACAGAGTATTTTCTCAGCTTAGTTGTGGGCTTTATTTACATATTCTCATTATTTTACTTGAACTGGGAATGTTTTCAGTTTCAGGTGAAAGTTGAAAATCTTTAACATCCATACCTTTTGCATCTTCTGGTCAAGCAGGTTAAAGGTAGATTGGTAGATTTTGAAAATGTTTTTGTTATATCAGTTGAAATTCTCATTACATCCCGACATCAATCAATAAATCAAATGCTCTGACCAAAAAAAAGAAAAAAAGCCGGTATCTGTTGCTGTCACAGGACTGTTATAAACCTGTCCAAAAAGAGTTGTCAACACTGAGCTGGGTTTTTCCGTTGGATCATTTTTAAATTTCTAGTGTATTCTTTCTAGTTTCTTGAGATCACCGACCCTGCCTTTAAGGTAACCCCGATGTAAACCCCTACTCCACCTCCATTTCCTTGAATGCATTCGTGGTTATCTGTTGTTACTGTAAAAAGCCTATTAAGGAGGTCAGGCTGGTGTCATTTCTTACTGATGGCTGGGGTCAGAGGGTCAGCCAGCCACCAGAGTGGCAGCTGTCATTTGATTGATGACCACTGTCCCTCTTCCCACCAGGAAGTAGAGGTGTGTGTGCTGGAGGCTGTGGAGAGTGTGTGGTTAGCTGGCAGGTCAGCGGTGGGCCCAGAGTGGTCTGGCTCCAGCTACCACGGAGCTCTCAGGCAGCAGTGGCAGCCCAGAGCACTGACTGATAGTGGGCATTATCATTTGTTAAGTGCCCCCTTTGCCTCTGGTCAGGAACACTTAACACTGCCTGTGGTCACTAAATGCTGCCGGACTGCCGGTAGCAAGGTAAAATATTCATCGTCGCGGAGTGGTGGTTTTCCTCTGCACCAACGCTAAAAGCCTGGCTTGGTTTTGTGTTTTTAACCAGGGCCCTAAAACCAGGCCGCACAGGAGTGGCCTTTTACTGGACAATGTAATGGACCTCAATAGGATCTGCGTACCTCACCACAAAATCACCGGCATTGATAAGGTTCAGCCACAATGTAGATGAAAGATCTGTGAAATATAGCACAAATATGGAAAGAACTGTAATTAAGAAAAAACGACATCTCGAAAAAGACATGCTCTGTAGATTTGACATGATATGCAACATCCTCACTAAATTTGACAATGTGCATGCTGTCGCTGAATCATGAGCTGACGTGAGCATGGTTAGCTTTCTGGTTTATGAACAGATGTACTTTTTGAGGGGAATTTTTTAAACTCCAAAAGTCCAAGAGAAAATATACTTCTTATGTAGGTCAGCAAGCTTTGCTTTTCCCTTTTTCAGTGAATGAGTGAGTCACCTGTGGCGCTCTTGCATTTGGAAGATGTTGCCGCTGGTAACTTTCATGTGTGCAGTCACATCTCTGACAACGGGGGGACTTCCCAGAAGACCCTAGCAGCCTGTCCCCCCTCTAACCAAACCGCGTGGCATTTACAACTGTGTCAACACGCTGAGCTAGTGTACTTCTCATTGCTGACTTGTTGTTCTGCGCCTGTTATGGCCACTGTCTGCAGCATTGTTGGATATCAAGTCACAGGGCAGTTGAAGAGACCCTCCATTTCGCTTTGGTTTTAATGGGGTTGACAGAGGAGCACCCACCTGTGGTGAGTCTGGCATTTAGCAGCCCATAAACCTCCCCCCTTCCTCTTTCACTCTCTCAGCCGTGCACACACACACACACACACACACACACTGCAGTTAGTATCAGGTGCTTGTTTCCATGTGATCTGTTTCCAGTTTCGTCCTCATCCCACTTCGCCTGCAGCCGATGGTGTTTGAGCACCACAGAACCCAGTAAGAGGCGAGAGTGGTTTCTCCCCCAGTCGCCTCAGACTGACTCCCCGAGCTGAAGCCTTTGGGCTTGTGGGGTTCTGGCTGAGGGGAGCCCTGCCCCCCCGAGGGTGCTTGGTGGCATGCTTGGTCAACCTAGGCGCAGCTCGCATGGGCTTGAGGCCAAGCAGAAGCCAGGCTGTGGCAGGTGTGGCTATGGGATATGGGAGGAAGCAGCCACATGCAGAGCCACATACTGTACTGCTGCTGCAAGATGCAATGCCTCCTGTGCTCTGCAGAAGTTAACATGATTATGAAATTATTCATAAATGCATGGAAATGGAAATGCGGTATGCAGGCATGTTGATGTTTACTAATGATATTGTTTATGGTGCACAGATTTATCTCTCAGACAAATTGAAACACCAGAGGTGTATTCTACACACTTACAGTCAAACCTAATGACTAACTTAAATGCACTAGGTGTGTGTGTGTGTGTGTGTGTGTGTGGGGTGGGAGAATCGATACAGCATAGTATTGCGATATTTTGCATGGTAATATTGTATCTAGAGATGCACCGATACTGATATCGGGCCGATACTGGATAGCTGGATCGGTATTGGTGACAATGGGGACGATCTATTCATACGTTATATACTGGAATTTTAATTCCTATTTCAGTTTTGACCAATTTGTTGTTGTATTAAAAGGTTTACACTTGAATTGTATTCCTCTTAATTTTGAAGTTTTTTTCACCAAGTTGCCGGTGTAAGAATTCACTAAATTTATATCTATGTATTTATTTGTTACATTTTGTTTTACAAAGTTAAGTAGCCAATGTTTAAGTCAAGCCTGATGTTGCCTTACACATTAAAGTCACTTCCACACAGTGAGGAATATACAGCTTATTAATTAAACAATATCGGATATCCGATACCCAATGTCCAGGTATTGTTATTGGTATCGGGACTGAAAAAGTCAGATCAGTGCATCCCTAATTGTATCGATACACGGACGTCACGTCTTATCGATCTTTTATTATATAAACAATTAACAATCCGGCCACTATTCTGTCTTTCTTCAGAGGTTGCAGCGGGCTCAGTCTTAAAGCGAGAGTGAAGATACTGTTATCATAAGAAACAAGAAAACATAAGTTGTTTGGTACCAATAATGTCATGTTAAGCTTGTCGGGAAGAACGCTAAGTAACGTTGAAAAGTTACACTAACTTTTGAAGAGGAAAAACAGGCATGGCCATTTTCAAAGGGGTCCCTTGACCTCTGACCTCTCAGAATGAAAACTGTATCTGATCAGATGAACAGATGTTTACAAAGTCATCATATCGCAGAATGTTTAAAATCGCAATAAGATCATATCGTGACTTAAGTATCATTATAATATCGTATCGTGGGGCCTCTGGTGATTCCCACACCTAAAAAGTACAGCAGCAAATGTCTTAAAAAGAGGAAGGAAAATGGGGAGGAATATGACTTTTATATCCCAATAGAGCTGCAGATTACAGAATCCATGCAGGATAAAAAGGCAACTGAATAGCATGTAAAGCATGGCCTGGCTTAGTGTTGGTGAAGGACATATGTTGGATTTATTACCGATTTCAATCATAGCCTGCAGACATGGAATATAAACTGAAAAAGAAAGCATCGTGTCTTTCAATAAAAAAAAAAAAAAAAGAAGAGAAATGCAGAGTTGAAGATGAAATTTCATCTGTGTTGTGAGATATTCTTTTCCGGAGACATCAGGCACGAGCCAGACGACCACGAGGACTCACAGGAGTGAGTCAGTTGCTTTGAGCTTATTTACCCAATACTTGATAATGATCATTTGTCACATTAGGCAAGCGAAAATGAAAGCTGACCATTAAAACCTCACTGAGGGTCTGAGTAACAGGAGGCCAGGAGGCAGCCAATCATTGTAGCGTGACTCCACTGTAACCGCTCTGGGAGGCGGTATTAAACCTTTGTGGTTGTGTGAGCCTCTTTATGTCTAAAGAGAGTTCTGGTGAATTTATCAAATAAATGCTTCTTCTACTGAATATCTGTGATAACTTGTGAAAGGCCCACACACTTCCAACCTCAACACACACACACACACACACACACACACACACACACACACACAAAACTACAGGGAGTGAGTTAAAGACAGGGTGAGGTTGCTGTGGTTTGCTAAGACCAGGTGAGACCTACGCCACTGTTTCCATGAAAGCAGACGGACACGGTGACGGCAGAGCTGGGTGACTGGTTCTCCTCACGTCAAGGAAAGTTGCTGGTGCACTTGAGTTTCTGTGGAAAGGTCAAACAATGGACGACTTGCTATATGACGGTCGCACCAATAACGAGTTTCTGAGAGTGTGCAGGGTGGCGAGGGAAACACTGCTTAAGATAGTGTGCATCTCTTTGCTGCAAACAGACAAATCTATCTGATATCATGTCTGATGATGATCCCTGTTCTAATTCACATGCTTGAGGACATAACAGATGTGGCCTCTGGTCATAGGTGTCACCACCGTCATCAGCATGAAGACTGCATTCCCACGCTGGCCGACCGTCTGCGCAGCACAAGGGACGAGTCACGGTCTTTCTCATGAAACCACGGCAATGGCCATCAAAAAACCAATAACTTCCTCAGCGCGCCGGCTCACTTCCGCCTTCTGCATGTGGGGACCTGCCGTTGCCATGGTTCCCGGCCGGCGTTTGCGTGCGAGCAACTTAGACAGCCGTCTGGGGTTTCACGTACACATAACAGGAAGACGCTCGGCCGCACTTCACAACCGTTTCTCACTTCTGCCTTCTTGATTTAGGGAAGGCTGGGGGAGACGCGTAGACACAACACACAGCAGCGCTGTGAACAGCAGCGCTGTGAACAGCCGTGGAAGTTTACCCCCCCTCCCCTTTCTCCAAAATTAAAAAAAAAATGATACAGCCATTGTGATGTGTAATGTGATGATTCATTTTCCTCAGCACTTCTGAGCAAACTGAAAGTAACAACTCTCAGTTAACATGTAGGAAAAATTAAAAGACACAGAAATTAAAACAGTGTTTGAATAAAATCATGCTTGTAAAATGCATTAATTATGTAATTATCACATAAGGCAGTATCATGTGCATTGTCACATCACTACTCTCAGATATGTCTGTCGTCTTGTGTGGGTACATGGGAGCTTGTCGCTTAACCCGGGGCTGACGTGGGTTTGGAAGCAGGTCTACTTTCCTCATTAGCATAATGGAAACATCCAGCTAACGAGTGAGACGTTGTGACAACTGCAAGTGTTGGATGAGGTGATTCATATCTGCCTCTCGTCTCCTCAGCGCTGTTGACCGTTGGCTTTCGACAACTTGTAAACTTTGAGTCACTCCACTCTGCTTGCAGCCAGAAGGAAACCAAACAAATTGATATGTAGAATGAAATTCTACATATCGATTTAATTATATTTAACTAATCAAAGGTCATATTCTAAAAATGGAAAGAGTGAAACAGCTTGACCTTTAAATATGATAATGGTGCTGCAGGATTCAAATATGCCCACACTGATCCACTTTGACCTTTAGTCAGTCACTTGAAGTGTTACAACTGGCTGCTGGAGACAACCACAGCTCTCTTGGTTGAAGCACACAATAAAGTTTGTGCTTCTCTTAAAGAGGAAGGAAAAAAGGAAGCTGCTGAAATATCAGGGTGCCAAGTAGGTAGCCAAGTGTAAATGTTAAGCAACCATAAGAGTAGCCTTGGCTGCTCGGCGGCTGTGGGAAAGTGCATAGCATGTCTGTCGCATGGTTAAGTCTTTCTCAGAGCAGCAGAGTCGTCAAGCCACAGAGAGGCAAACTATACTGTAAACTCATACCGGAACCCGTCTGCGGCCTGAGCTGTGCCAAGGCAAGTCTTCCCCATGCCAACCTGTCTCTGATTTCACTCAACTACAGCAGGCAGGTCTGCAGCACTCTGCGCATAACAAACAAACCCGAAACACATTCACACACACTGAAACCTTTCAGCAAAATTTAAAATCACTTCAGAAAAGAAACTCTACCCTCCAATATATTTCGGTTTTATAAGCAAAGGTTTCGAGTTGTGAGAGGCTGCCGACATTCCATCATGAATATTTTACATTATGGCTTATTTTGACAGAGGATTCGGGTTTCAAATGATGAATATCTCAGTCAAACTGGAAATTAAAATGCATATTTCTTTCTTTCCACACAGCTAGTTTTTTTTTTTTTTGTTTCGTCTTTTAGACTGCATCACTGGTGTGACAGCAGCCTAAGACGAGGACACGATAGAGCCACGAACTGTGAGCAAATATTAGCTTTCCAGCCATGATGTCTCCTTATCGACATTACGGGCACATATCTGGATTTGATGAATGAAAATGTGTAATGTATAGTAGCCCTGATGCAAGAACATTGAGCCTCATGCGAGAACATTTTTGTGGTTCTTGTCTTCACTTTCTCTTACTTTTTTTTGTACAGTGGGCTCGTGTGAGTGTGCCACGTCAGATTCAGATAACGCTCCTAACTTCAGATAAATGACCTGCGTACACATGATGAATGCCACCTGTGTGTGAATAAGCGCCGCTCATGAGAATTGGAAATTAGCAAAATTAACGCCATCTTGCCCCATTCATCTATGTCTGCCATAACACGCTGTCTTAAGACACAGCCTGACTCGCATCCAAAAGAAGTAACTTAGCAACATTCGCAAAAAGTCAAGGCCGCACCGCCTTTATGGGGAAAGAAAACCAAAAAGCCCATAGACTTCAAAGCAATTTGACGTATGTTTGGATTTTAATTTTGACAAATCCATATGCATTCATCTCATTATACAAACGTTTGTTTTATACACATGTCTAATAGTTATTTTGCGAACCTTGCCTGAACCTGAGCATTCACGATACCTTCATAAATGATGGTTGATCGCCGCCATGTCCCTTCAGTCTTCCCCCGTCCAACACAGTGGCCGGATATTGCTTATCCAGACATCTATACATATTTGATTGAATCACGTTAGGCTAAGTGTTGTCTGTACATAACCAACCTGTTAATAGCCAACTGTTTGATCTATGGGCTGGGATTTAGTTGGAGACGACAGTCTGATGCTGCTATAACGTTAATGTATGACTGTATTACTGCAGCAGCCTCACACTCAAGGTAACGTTAGCTAGCCATGCTAGTCACTGTCACTAGAATCATTTAGCGTTTTACCACACTGACAGTGAATATACATGTATTGTATGTGCGATACGGCGATGATGCAATGCTGTTGGTCTACAGCTTGGAGCCATAAAGCCCCTCTATTATACCTTTTTTAGAACATGCAGTGCAACAAATTGGAGATCAACATTTTTGGATTTATTGTTGGTGCAACCAACACAGCAACTCTTCTGCATAGCATAGCGTTATAACTATTACCAGTTTGTTTAATGTAGAAGTTTAGAGACATGTTTCAACTTCTTATGTTAACGCTGTTCCCGTCTACGAGGGACACAGGATTGGTTTCCCCTAAAAAAGGGACGTGGTCATGCGAGCCTACTCCGGATGACGTATTGCCGGTCTGATGTATGACGCGCCTGCTTACACTTCCCGTTGACCTTATTCTATACAAGGATAAATTAACCTTCAATTAGTGCATAATTTAAGACGTTTTTCAGTTTGAGATGTTATATTATATATATTTTAGTGTTTTAAAATAGCATCAATGGCCAATTTAAATGAATGGTGATATCGCTAGGCTATATGAATACATTAGAATTATATTATAATTCAAATAGCAGAGTCTAACAGGATAATGTCAACATAATTATGAATTGTTTAATTCATATAGGATTTTCAAACCCAAAATTGCTTCAAAGTAATGATATATACAATCCAATAGTGAAAAACGTGTGTGTGTTCGTACCAAAGAGAAAATTCCAAATAAGAGAAAATTGGTTAATGTGGCATGTTCTCCTAAATCACTCGTATAAGACACTTAAGAACAAATGGTCGTACGAGTTCTTGCATGAGGCTCAATGTTTTTGGAATGTTACAGCCAACTTTAACAGTTTCTTCTGTGGAACAATTGCTCACACAGTGCCAGTGATGCAACAAGACAAGTCATTCCCATACGCACATGAATCATGACAATGACAGCTTACTGAAATATCTGGTGATTTATAATAGGTTGACGTTGCAGTGGAAAAGTGTATATGTGTTGTGTGTGGGTTTGTAGAAACCACTTTTAGCTCTCTGCTAAATCGTGAGGTACAACTGAACAACATGCGTGGGATGCTGTTACACGCTAATACACGTTTCTCAAAGGCCTTTTGTCAGTAGTTTCACTTGTGTCTCCCGATGGCTCCAACTGAAAGGAAAATTTAATTTTCCAATCAACCAATCCACAACGGCATGAGGTCAAATCAGGACTTTGACAATGGCTAAATCTGTGTAAATATAATGTGTATGTGTGCAGGTTTGAAGTACTTCATCTGTGTGACTCAGATAGTGGTTTGTGTGAGGGTGAAGCTGAAGCCTTGAGCTGTACAGAGATGACTCAACTTAGCAGAACCTAGCCAAGAGTTCTTGGTAAAGAGGTTTGGCTAACCAACACCGTGAGAATGTGGCAACATATGTCCTGTTCTGCGGCAACGTCTGCCTTGTTTCTGGTCTCTCGCTGTATACGGCGCAACAAAAGTGTTACTTTAGAAAGTATTTATGAATATGCAAACATCAAAGTCGTTCTGTTTTGTGATATCACAGATAAAAATCTGCCTTGTATTAAATCAAAAGAAAAGCTTGAGACATAATTAGATGTTGTCCTGGGTGTGTTAGTCACTCATCAGTAGAAAGCCTAAATTTACCAAAGAAAAAAGCAATTAAAATCCCAGGTCATCAGACACATGTGACTCAAAACCAGTCCTGATTAGCCGTGATGTGTCACGATGAGCTGAAAATAGTCACAATCAATACTCTTTAAAAGTATCTGCTATTTTACCACATGATTAAAGCAGATATTTACACAGTGTTCTGAGTGTTGGTTAGCCAAGCTTTATCATACCGCACCCACAGACCTGTGCTGCTGCTTTCAAGCCTATAGGCCGCAATCACATTCGCCTCGGGGGACTCGTGACACGGTGCCGCCATGCGTCCTGAGCCAAGCCTGCGGGATTGGCAGAGCGCTATCTTACTCCCACTCCCGACCATTGTTTCCCTTTGTTGTGAGCCCGCAATAAGCTCCTCATGTGGGTTGGAACGGTGCCTTTGATAAAGCCAATGCTACTATATCCTCTGTTCTATCACCTGCTGTCTGTAAAAACAACCTGCTGCTGTGTGTTTTACAGCGCAGTTACATTTGTAAACAAGACAGACGATGCTATGTTGCGTCTGCAGCGTGCATTGTTGCATTTGACACATTCGCAGCTCATAAATTGCATTAGGAAAATCGAAGAATAAAGGCTCACGTCAACCAGATTGCAAACACAAAAAGGGCAGACTGCGCCAAACGCGAATGCACTCAAGTAGCACTAACAGCGGAAACCAAACCCCCCTAGTCTTGTCACGAAACGCTCGTCAGTCTGCGAGGAATATAGAATAGAACTTATATTCATTTTATATTCACACACACACACACTCATGCAGATAGATACACAGAAAAAAAAAAGAGGCAGTTCCTTCTCGGTTGTCTGCACAGCAAGCAAGCCACCAACCACAACCACAAAGCCCCAGTATGTCAGCAAGCACCTGGCTATACACCCGCTCCCAGACAGACAGACAGCAGACACACACACACACACACAAACACACACACACACACACGCTAGTAATTTGCACACGACGGGCACCAAAAAGATGCACACTTTGGCTTTTCTCAAGTCTTCTAAGGAAGAAAATGCGAAAAGCACCTGCTTCTCTTCAAAGCCTCGCCATATGATGTATATAGGTGGAGCAATGCATGGATCACAGTGGGAGTCGCATAGCTTTGGTGTGTGTTTATGTGTGTGTGTGTTACAGAAGAACCTAGCAACCTCTCTAGACCTATTTACAGCGCCGAGCGTGGGAAACAACATCAGAAGTGTTGTCTTCAAAACTGAGAGATCGTATTAAAGTACTACCATGTGTTACATGTACCATAGCCATAAATACACTGCGTATGTGCTGTATATCTACTTTCTCTGCATGTGTCCTTTACACACATATCAGAGAAGATATTTTTTACATAGTATTTCTTCATTATTATGCCAGAGGATTATGCATCCTAATAGTGATATGCTTTTTATGTTTGAGGATTGCACACACCCGCCGACACAGACAAACAAGCTATAGTCTCGGTAGATGGTAAGATAGATTCAGTAGATATTCAGTGGAAATGTTTGTGCCAGTGTTGCAATAATATCACACAAACACACACACACTGGTTCAAACCAGCATGCCACAGAGGATGTCTCTCTCTCTCATCTCTCCACACATCGCTCGCCCTCTTTTTAAAAGTTTTAAAGTAGTAATAGAGCAGTATATATTCAAGAACTGAGGTGTTAAAACCACACCACCAGCGAGGATATTCACAACTTTCTCCTTTGCGTGTTGGTTTGAATCAGTGAGGCATTGAAACCCAACAGATGTTACAATCAGCCTCATTATTTCAAATAAAGTGAATGTGTACTTTCTGTTTAGATATGTTTTAGCAGGTAAACGCTCCTCATTTATGATTGCTGCATATCAATACTATCATCAATTTGAAGTCATAGAAGACAATGAGCATGCAAGAAAGTGCAGAACATTGCATGTAGTCCAAAGCGACAGCTTCTACAGTAATAGTTGAACTGTTTGAGTTCAACCTGAGTAAACTGGCAGTGATCACAAATAATTCATAATTAATTTGGAATAATGTATGTGTTTTGAAGTTTTACATAATTCCATCAAAATGATCTTGTTGCTTTTTATACTGTATATTTTTTTTAAATCGCTGTAGATTAAACTACCCAACAGTATATAGAGGAGTTAATATTTGCACAACCTTAGAAATCTACAGTAAAATGCAGCATATATATTAATGCAGCAGTAATATTAATCCAGAAACATCAGATATAATAGTAAAACAGTAACAGAGAACATTTTTCCTCAGAATGAGTACTTTTACTTTTCATACTTTAAGTAGATTTTGTTGATAATACTTAGATACTTATCCTTAAGGACTTTTACTGGTAGTGGAGTATTTTCACATTTCCGACAACACAGTAAAATTCAGTTCTGAGTTGGAGGGCTGTGCTCGACCAAAGAAATTCAACTAACACTAGTACGATTAGTTGATTTAATCGACAGATCTGTAAAACAGCACAACTTTAAATCTTGCACAACTTTAAATCTTGTGTTTACCAGAGATGTGCTCATAAATTTCTTGGAAATAAGTCATTTGGCATGAAAAAAGCATACAAAATGAGTAATCGACTAGCAGCTGCGCTCTGTAGGTTTAGCAAACTTTACTCAAACAGGAGTAAATAGTGTATTTAATTGGGACTATTTTGAGTTGTAGAGTGAGTATTTAAGGCAGCAGGATGCTGGGCTCTATGTGATAATGAAAGAACATGTCACTCAGTGCAATAGTGTGACTCATTGATGTGTTTTTAGACAAAAACGGAGCTCTATGACACAGAGAAATAAGCTAGGTCGACCTTTAGCTACACAGACAATACTTGTTAGTAGGTGTAAGGCTGTCCCCGACCACAGAGAGAACACTTTTACGATTTTGTCGACTAATCGATTAGTTGATTTAATCAACAAATCTGTAAAACTGAGTTTCTCCACAAAGAATCACACAAAAGCACCACTTTAAATCTTGTGTTTATCAGAGATGTGCTCATAAGTTTCTTGGAAATGAGTCATTCAGCATGAAAAAAGCATAAAAAAATGACTAATTGACTAAAGAAATCTTGGTCGACTAAGACTAAAACGACCGATAAGTCAACTAATCGACTAAAAGGGGACGGCCCTAGTAGGATCAATTCACTGTTGGTGTGGCCACAGAGATGGAGGCAATTCCTAGTGTCCAAACAGGTTTGTCCAACTTCTTCATGCTACAGGTCAGGAACACTGTAAGTGGCATTACCTGCAGTTTTAAGGGGAACCTTAAAAGGGCATTGAGGGACATTTCTTCATTTAAAACATAACCAGTGTGCTGTGGTGCTTTAGAATGGCGGTTTATAAATAACTATTTCCTTGTACAACAAAAATTTCTAAATGTTTTCACAGGAGAAAAAATCTGCACTCTATGCTCCCATGATCATTCAATTACCACCAAGGGACATTTTGAGCGTGAATTGGACCCAGACCTATAGAGTGCCATCCAGGGATGACGTATTTTTGTAGGCCAATCTGGAAGTTAGCATCGCCCTGGGTTCCTTGGACAAAAAGCCAATGGGATTTTTCCATTGGCTTTTAGATTATTGCAGAAAATAAGCTCTGTGGCAAACAAACGTTTATGATACTTACTTGTTCGGGGAGATAATCTTCACAAACAACTTTTATTCATGTAAATCACAACCAGTGAGCAGCAGTGGTTTCGAATGGCGGTTTATAAATAACTATTTTCTTGTACGACAAACATTTCTAAATGTTTTCACAGGAGTGAATTGGACCCAGACGAAGAAAAAAAAATAGAGTCTGCACTCCATGCTCTCATGAATGTATATTTAATTACCACCAAGCGAACGTTTCGAGCGTGAATTGGACCCAGACCTATTGGTGATGCGTTCAATCTGCGCCTCCTCCTGTGAGTAACTATGCAAATGCCTGAGGAGCGGCTTCCATATCAAACAGCAGTGTGAGCAGGAGATTCATTAGAGGCGGTCTCAAGGTGCTCTTTGACACTACAGGCAGCATACAGTATATGTCTTTAGACTGTGGCAGTGCAAGAGGCTGAGTGAAGCAGGTTTATGCAGTACACCTACTCCGCTGGTGTGTGCACCCTTGAGCCCCACCAGTCATCCAGCCTGCCAGCGAGTCCGGGGGGCCTGGGATGCATTAGAGGCCGGGGGAGAGGCCGCCCTGAGTGGCCTTCATTAGGAGCAGCACCCCCCCCTCCCACACACACACACACACACGCACACACACACACTCCCCTCCCACAAAGGAAACACTGTATGTCTCCCTCAGAATAAAAGCCAGCCCTGGATCATAGATCAGACACATGTAGCGTCTGCTGAGTCTGGTTCTCGACTGGTGAGGAGGGCCCGCCAGAGCCGAGGGATTCAGCTACACACACACACACACACACACACACACATTAGTAGACAGCGCAGGCACGCATTGCAATGGATGACAAAGAGCAATGACCTCCGATATTAAAGAGCACAGAGGATGAACAGGGAGGCAGAGAGACACAGGGAGGCTTGAGAGAGTGTGTGTGTATGTGTGTGTGTGTGTGTGTGTGTGTTTGGGGAGTTGAGACAGTGTTAGGGGCCGTCAAGAGTGCCCCGCGTCACCATCACCTCATAAAGCATCCTAATGGACGTCGCTCCTATTTGTCAAAGAGGGAGACAAATGAAAGAGAGGCAGCGCGAGGGAGGGGTGAAAGAGAAAGTGAGAAAGACGTTTTGGAGAGAAATGGAGTGCGCTATTATGTTACCGGCTTTCAAAAGACTGTAAAAAGCTTATGCACATGTGCCTACATTTACAGTTACACGGACACACACAGACACACACACACGTTCTCAAACGTAGCGGTGGATTTCCTGAGCCCCCTTCCCCTGTTCTAGGTCAGTGAAACCCACCGAGATACTGAAATGTGTGGGCTGCTATATGAAAGCAGGTCACTGCTGCTAGAACGCACGCACACGTATAGAAAATCAGTGGCAGAGTGAAGGTTAAAAGTATAGTTTCGATGTTGCCCATGACACAAAATTCTTGGGAAGACCAACGTGCCCTTTCTGATTTGATCATGTGTGGTGTTACGCCTTCTAACCTGCTGATAATGAAGTAGGGGTGGAAAAAAAATCAAAAAACGATTCACCTATGTAGCGTGATTTTTGTTTCACGATTTTGAAATAGATTTTTTAATGCCAGAATCAATATATTTGCTTCATTTGAGTCTATGCGGAGGTAGAAGGAAGTTACCGTGTTTACTGTTGTAGTCTGATTAACATGACGTCATATCCGTTCCGTATCCGTCAACCAAAACAAACCGTAGCCGGCCGCAGTGAACCGAAACAACAAAGTAGAAAACAGCGGAGGGTCTGCGTGGATACGACCTCTCTCACATGTTAAATCCAATGTGATAAACACCACACATACCGTAAAGTATGGAAACACTTTGGGTTTCACACATTGCCAGGAAAAGCAGAGCTAGACATCATGGCTAAAGCTGCATGCTAACAGGTAACGTATCGTATTGCGGTAACGTGCATTCAAACCAGCCGTCACTCGCATCTCCGTGGTCAAATCGGCCGACGCTACAACTGTGGAGCACCCATATACTGACATTTATGTTAAATGCATTCAAACGGCCCTGATGGAGCTGACCATGGATGTATAAAGAGAACGGAGCTAACGGTAAGAGCTGGCAACGGACTTGGCAAAGTTAGCGGAAGTATACACATATGACTAAGTCCGGTTTTCAAAATAAGGTGTTAACAAAAGGAACTTTATATACAAAATACACATAAGGAAATAAGACTGATGGATTATATTACCAGAAATATAAAACATTACATGTCCCTTATAAATTAAAAAGAAAATACCACTAAATTGTGAGGGAAATGTATTAATAAATCATTTCTGACAATGACTGATGTATTTGATTTCAGGACATCTCTGACTACATACATGCTGAAAATAAAACATTTTACTGTATCAATTTAGGTATTTTCCAAAGTAAAAGTCCCTACAAGTGTATGATTTAACTTTTTCTCATGGTCTAGAGTTAAAAAAGTTAACAAAAATCGCAATAAATCGTAATATCGAATCGCAATACTTGTAGAATCACAATACTTAAAACATCGCAATACATATCGAATAGGCACCAAAGTATCGTGATAGTATCGAATCGGGAAATTCAGCCCTATAATGAAGTGGATAAATATTTGGTTCATACATAAATTGACTTGTTTACTTCACATAATGTATTTTCATGTGGCCAAATTTGATGGCAGCTGCTTTGAAGCCACTGTAGTTATGAAATGTGTTAGCTTTTTTTAAAGAACCAATATGTAATATATTTACTGTAATAAATCATAAAATGACCATGATATGTCATCAGAGATTAAGGAAGCATGTTAAATTGAAATACTCAATTCTCCGACAACAACGCTACAGGTAGAATGTTCTGCTTTGAAATTTCCATTCTGGTCCGTAACGTCCGTTTTTGTTTTGGGCCGGTGTGATCCTGTCCACTGCCCCATTTCAGCACCCTGTTGCTACAGATGAGACAAATTGGCACGCAAATACAACAACAAACACAGCCTTCTGCAGCCATGGAAGCAAGCAAACAAACTGGATCAACAGATATAACATAACATCAGATTCTACCCGACCTGAAGAGCCTCGGCACATCTCTCTTTGGTCCGTGTGCAGCTTGGTTATCAAGACAGCCAAAATCAAGTTTTTTAATTTTGAAATAACAACTGGAAAAAAATAATTAATTTGGATATTAGAGATGATTTGTTTTTAGTTCCAGATGTGAGAAAATAATAAATTGCACCACTAATTAGGTCAAACCTGTTTACTTGTTTCCCACGACACATCCAGTCATGTGTTATCATGCTGCAAACTCTCATGTTATCTCTCACATGCTCTGGTTGTTACTGTGTCGACATGACACTGAACAAGTGTCAAAACAGTCAGGTACATGTTGTCAAACTCTGTACAGTACATTTACATTAAGTACAAGTTTAGCGTACTTGACTTGAGTATTTTTCTATTGTATGCTACTTTATACTTTACTACATTTCAGAGGGGAATATTTTACTTTTTATTCCGCTGCATTTATTTGACAGCTACAGTTACTAAAGGCTTTTCAAATTAATAACTTACATGAAAACATATGATAGTCTTATAAAAATCCAAAACATTGTTATTGATTAAACTACTCAATAATATATAAAATTGTATACATAAATGTATCTGTAATAATAATAATTACATTTGATTATATATGATTATATAAAAATGAAAGGGGGAACTCTGCCGGCATACTGAATATTTTTTATTTTAGATACTGTGAGTACATTTTGATGATAATATTTCAATGCTTTTATTTTTTTATATGTAGGACTTTAACTTGTACTAGAATATTTTTTCATTTTGCCATTGCAATTTTTACACAAGACTCAATATGTCTTAAAAACTGCAACAGGGCAACTGTGCACTTCATTTACTTCCTAAATTGCTAGAGAACAACTCTAATGGAGTTGAGCCCTCAATGTCACTTTTTACAGTGTGGCTAGAGGCCACTGTGTGATGCATGCTGGACATATGACTGTTTTCACGCAGCAATGCAGCGACACATGCTCACACGCACACAGTGTCTAAGCAAACCACTGTGCATCTGCTGGAGAGGAACATCCTGCCCCATGCAGACTAGCAGGCTCGTCTGTCACATCCAAAACCCATGTCTGAACCACAGGAAATACGTATTCGCACACACACACATAGACGCAGACGCGATCACACATATAGGCGCAGGTAATAAAACATGGTGAGAGTAGCACTCTAGCTGCAACTCTGCAAAGCGAAAACCTCCGCTACGCAGAAAATATACATTTGACTAACGTTTCAGCGGTAAATGATCAAATAGTGAAAAGAAAAGAGACAACGTTGCAGCATTCCACCTGAGTTAGCTCAAAAGATCCAGATGATGCATTGAGGTCAACGGGATCAGTTGGGTTTGTGGCAAGACCATGGTCTGCTCTATTCTGGTCTAGCTGGGGCTGAGCTGTGTGTGTGTGTGTGTTGAGCGTTGGGGCATTTGGGGTAACTGAGGTCTCGGGTTTACGGGTGCTTTTATGTGAGGCTGCAGCACTTCATCCTCCAGCTGCTCCGTTGCCATGATGTGGTGCCTCTGTGTACCTCAGAGCCGAGTGGCTGAGTGTAAATTTACCACTCTGGTGAAGACAAGTGGTTCACAAAACACACAGGCACAATGTGATAAGCATTGTGAACCAAAAACATGATAAAACCAGAAGGCTCAGCAGCGGTTGTGTTTAGTTTGTTTCATCACTCGTCTTCCTGATTCGATTTTCAAAGTAATAGCAACTGAATGCGACGCACATTTAGCAGCCAGTGTGTCACACATGTTGTATCTTATCGCCAACACTTGAAAGCGGCGTTATGTTTTATCTAAAAACCAGAGTAAATCCCAGATTACTAATACTACTCAATGGTTCTACGAGTCAATTTGACTCCAAATTTCAGAAACGCTGTTCTTAAAATAGACATAAATCCCCTCTGTCTAAGGTAAGAAGAACGATGTAAATAATGTAAATAAATAAATGTACAATCTATTAGGTTTGCTTGGAATAAATAACTAAATAAATAACTTGCTGCACAGAATTATGCAGTTAGTTGAAACAACTTTTATTTTGATATTTGTGCAACTGTTTTCTCATCTTCAGCGATGAGTTATTATTTGACGTACCAGAAATCCAATAAAATTGTAAAGAATTAGATAGAACAGGCAAGTTACAAACAATGTTTATTTATTATATTTTAATTCTAATTCATGTTAACGCCACTAATTTTTTAAATGCTTTAACGCAACCTATGGAATCCATTGGTACCAACCATGTCATACTAGCTTGTCTTGAAGGAGGCTAAATAACGCTCCAAACTTGCGCAAACTTTTGGCGTGGAAAAACTGTCATGGCAATTTCCAAAGGGGTCCCGTTGACCTCTGACCTCAAGATATGTGAATAAAAATGGGTTTTATGGGTACCCACGAGTCTCCCCTTTACAGACATGCCCACTTTATGATAATCACATGCAGTTTGGGGCAAATCATAGTCAAGTCAGCACACTGACACACTGACAGCTGTTGTTGCTTGTTGGGCTTCAGTTTACCATGTTATGATTTGAGCATTTTTTATGCTAAATGCAGTACCTGTGAGGGTTTCTGGACAATATGTGTCATTGTTTTGTGTTGTTAATTGATTTCCAATAATATATACATGCATACTTTTGCATAAAGCAAGCATATTTGCCCACTCCCATGTTAATAAGAGTATTAAATACTTGATAAATCTCCCTTTAAGGTATACAGAAAACGAAAAAAAAAAAATTGTAATTAATCGCGATTAACAATTTCAATCGATTGGGAGCCTTAATTTCAAGTTGAACCAGCTTGTATGTTTTAACAATGTGTATAGATAAAGCTTCCTCTATTTTAACAAGCATCGGAACTTACTTCTCATGCACCTACTGTCATGCAGGCTATATGTACTATAATGCCTATTAATAGATGAATATTTATATTATATCAGCTTTATTTCAGCTTTCACTTCATCACTGGAAAATATATATTCTTATCAAAAAAGCACAGATTACCTAACTTCCTCTTTGAATACCTTCATTTAAATATTTAAATCAGTATGTTTGTAGACTGATATGATGTGACTCATGTATTTATTTAGTGCCCTGTTTCATAAGCCAGACAGGAGGAACTATTTGACAGCCATAAATTGTCGAATAAGCCCCAGACACCTCATTGCCAGCGGTTGTGAAGGCTTTGAATCGACCTGCTGTAAAGGAAGCTGGATGCTCGGTCTTTGTGTTGGCACAGTTTCTGAATAACAGGAAGAGCTTGAGTGAAGGGGGTAGGATGGAGGGTTTACTACCTGTAAACATGGCAAATTTGTCTTAGAGAGCTGCAGCAGGTGCCAGAGGTGCAACACTGCAACGAAGGGACCCCCCGCAGCTTTGAGCTTACTTCTCCTCCTGCAACTTTCTCCATAAATATCTACATTGCACAGCTCTGTGTTTCTGTTACTGCATACAAGTAGCGCTCCTCGGGAACTCTGGGATTATGGCCTTCTCAGTGTGTGGCGACACGGCGCTCCCACTCCCCTTCCCTCTCTGTGTGGTTACCACAGTCAAGTCTCCATGTCTGCTGCAGCCAATAAATAAATAATGGGCCCGGTGATCACTTCCAACCGTGATACTGCGCGCCGAAACCGCTGCATCTGGGAGTGCCTCTCGCTTACAATGACAACAACAACAACATGGACACGCACATGTTGATACACTCACACACACACACACACACATATGTGGACACACACACAGATCAATGCTGAGCCAGGAACTAACTTCTCATGCAGCCGCAACTTTCCAAAAAGTTAGACCTCTTCCGAACAACGGTTTCCACTGCTGATGTGTTTGACAACCAGTTTATTTAAAATGTGACATGTTAGGAATTTTTTACATGTTTTATATCTTTGTTTTTTTGTTTTGGGGGATGCTTCTAAAAAGAGAATTAGCTTGAGAACTTCCTGTTAAAAGTGCATCAATATGAGTTATATGTAATCCTTCATGTAAAGTCAATGGGGACTCTTTCAATCTGTTTATAAATCAAATCTGTGCAAATGTTATGAATCACAAAAACAGACTGAAAGTGGACAGGAACATCAGTCAATGGAATGAGCAGTGTAATATAATTAAAAGAAAATGGGCAGTATGAGGTGTGAGTGAGCAGGTAGGACAAAATAGCGGGCTCCCATGGCCTATTCCAGAGGCAGGCAGGACCATGGTGTTTGATGCAATGACGGCCACTTCATTATAAAAGCCTCCTCAAGTCCCACGCTGCATTCCACGTTTATAGGGAACATATGGGGAAGCCTGCAATTTTTAGACCACAAAATAAGCCCCTTTGCAGCTGGACGCACGACCGCACTGGGTCCTTTTTGCCTCGCGAGCCACACCCGAGAGGCGTAGGACCACTGACAGTGATTAAACCACCACAGTTTTCTCAGCAAAACAGGAGTTATATTAAGCTTAAATACAGGGGCTTGATAAACAAGGCCTGGGCAGGGGAAAAAAAGAATTGAGTGAAAGACGGCCACAATGATCTTCAGACTATTTTTCCCCTCACGGTCATGGGCAGTGCAAAGCCATGAGATACATTTCAAAACATGAAGCAGATGTTTACCTAGACAAAGAAGAAAAAAACACAGAGCTGAGGACGGAGAGAAAATAAAGAAAAAAGGGCCTCGACTCCGGCGCTTTTCTTCAAATGTCAAGTTTGGACTGCACTACAATGGAGCCAATTCCCATATACTTGCACAATGCTGCGGGATTCGTCCCGTATTTGTTTAGCTTTTCTCTATTCCTCATTGAAAATCCAGATGCAGCGTCTCACTTACCGCAAATGGACAAAAATAAGGAAATTGACAATAATCTGAAACAGTCTCCACTTGTGAAAACAGCTCGCAGAAAACATATACTGCACGCTGCAATTAAATCTGAAAAACAAAACAACATGAATTATTACCAGCAACATGTCGCACTTGCACAAAGACATGCACGTAAAAAAAATGATTATAAACTGAAACAACCACAAAGCCCCTGTGCTGTGAAACCAGCGCTCTGGAGCATCTAAACAAACACAGATGAGACCCAGCAGAGACCCTCCGCTCCCAATGTGGCAGACCTGAGGGAAAGCACAAAAACTAATGTCTTACAACCTAAAGAACCTTAGCTATAAATCAGCTCAGCCATCATGTCCGTGGGCTTTCCCTGTGGGCCTGTACGACAGCAGTACCTCCCGTTCAGCGGAGAGAGTCCCACAGCTGTAATCTGTCCCTGGGCTGGCAGGCCGAGGCCGAGGCCATGTCGGGAGGCAGCGGAGGTGTTAGAAGAGGAAGCCTCGCTGTGTGTGAGGTTAGGTCGGAGGCCTGTAGTGGCCGCGTGGACGGACTGATAAAAGCCCTGGGGCCGCGGCTGTGGCCTCAGCGTTCGGCCACACTCGCCGACACGCCGTGTCATTTAGCCCGCGCTGCCGCCTAACTCAACGGCAACTGCTCATTTACAGGGCAGTGCGGGCTACCAGGAAGAGCGGCAAGCTCTCACACACACACACACACACACACACACACACACACACACACACTCAGAACATGGTACTGTATATATACACATACAAACACATGCTGTGGTCCATGCAGCAGTTTTGTCCAGCAATTAGCAGAGGACAACGTGGGCTGACATTCATACACAAAGCAGTAACAGAACAGAAACGTGCACACACACACACACTCAGACACACAGGTTTCTAGGGAAAGCAATTGGGTCACATGAGTGACCAGACGGTGGTTTGGGTCCGTTGTCCCGTGGCCAGACATGGTCAGTGTGTCACTGAGAGACAGGAGAAAGGAGAGAGGAAGTGTGGATACCACAGGTTTGCAAATGCCAGTGATTTGTGCGCTCACAGACACGGACAGAAACACACGCATATGTTTGTTGTACTGCAAGATTGTCAGGTTAACAGTACACACAACAAACAGTCCGTCTTTCTCTGTGAGTGCACATTTATCACTCTGCTCGTCAGCTCCTTTCTGTACTAATCTGAAGCAATATGAATCATTTCCTGTTTTTCTCACAACTGCAGAAGAAACTTTTCAAATATATAGCATAAAAAGTGCAGGAAAAGGAAAAGGCATTGACGGTATATGAAGTCACATCTCAGGCTGGTGTACTGTACGAGCAGAAAATTAACCTAGAACATGAAAAACTGTGAAAACCACAATCAGGTTAAATCGCTTTGCACTTTCACAGGGGGGGGGGAAGAGACTCCGCTAGGCCACAAATACTGACCTTTTTTTCTTTGGTTCTTTCATATTGCAAAAAGGAAGTTAAGGTAAAAATCACAAATGCATTTTAAAGTCAAGTGAATTTGAATAAAAGATTGAGGGATAGAAAGTGCCAAAGGAAGACAAAGTGTAAATGAGGATTGGAGGATATAACCTGAAAGATATTGAAGAAGGAGAGTGAAGCAACTGGCTGTGCTGCTTCTAATGAGGCTAAGATTATGATACTATCAAGTGGTAAGGGAGGATGGAGGTTTTGCAGGCCCCAAACCACTGATTCTTACAAACACAGATGAGCTGTGAGTCAGACAAACATAAAACTAGCACAGGACATATACAGTCAAGAACAACACGCTCAGTGTTGTTCAGCAGTTAGACCGACACTTTCCTGCCTCCCAGCAGCGGCTGAAGCCACAGCTATCTCTCATTTTCTCTTTTTCTGATTCGTCTCCTGTCCTTTTTCTCTCTTTTGGGTGTGTGTGTGTGTGTGTGTGTGTGTGTTTGGGTTAATACATTTTAATGCCTCCCCAGCTCTTCTGCAGTGGTTTCAGTGCTCTCTGCAAACCTCAGTCGAGCCACAGTGGCGCAGGCGGCCCGCCTGGTTTGAACTCAAAAGAAAATAGAACGTTTCCAAAAGTTGGACGAGCCAATCAAAAGTGAGAGCGAAAGTACGGCGAGTCGAGAGAAAGGAGAAGGCATGGAAAGTTAAAAAACCGATGCAGAGAAAAAGCAAAAAGACGATAGAGGAGTGGAAGGGGAAGGGAGGGTAGGGGAGGGGAGGGGAAGGAGGCTGGGAGGGAGAGGCCCGGTGACCTCACGTGACATGTGACGTGGGCTCCACCACTCACGGAGGGGGAGTGTGCGTCTCTGTGTGGAGGATGGCGAGGAGGATGCAGATAGACTGTGTGGCTTTTAGCCTTTTACTAGCATTGACGCTCCAGGCAGGCCACCACCGTCGTGGAAGAGAAAGACAGACCACGCCGTCGAGCTAGCTGGCTAACCTCAGACCCTCAGACCCCGCTGTGTGACAAGAGGACCACAAGCCCATCCCTCCACGCCGGCCTCGCTTCCACCACTCCCGGGGCCCCCCTCTCATACTCCAGGACCTGGTGAGTCCACCTCCACACCTGGAGACACACAAATGCTGCTGTTTTGAAACTGTTTCTCTCACTCTTTTCTTTCTCCCTCTGACCCTCTTCTCTCTCTCAAATGTCTCCTGGTGCTGCTAACACATGCTGCTGCTCTCTCTCTGCAGGCTTGTGGCTTTGGGATTCCTGCGGTAGTCACAAACCCTAGATTCTTGGTTGCAAACGGGCTCCGAGCTCCAGGAGTTTTTGTCCTCTTCTCCTTCTCCTTGCTCCCCTCTCTTCTCTTACTCTTGTGTTTTTTTTTTTCTTCTCCAAAGGTCGGTGGAGATCGACTGCAGCGTGAGCTCCTACACCGTTCTGGCTTCCCTGTCATGGCATCAAACAGCATCTTTGACTCCTTCTCCAACTACAGCAGCAGTCTACTCAGAGGTGAGTGCTGATCCTCCCATCTCTCTCTCCCACCCTCCTCCTCTCCACTCCACTCCACTCCACTCACCACTCACCACCAACCCACACCCCTCTGTCCAGTTGTTTTGAATGTGCAGCATTGACATGAACATGTTGGGCTGCTTCTTGTAGCATGTGAATGCATTCATCTCTCTGTCCACACACACACACACACGCTTCAAGACGTGTGCTGAGGGAGGCTCACAGAGGAGGATCTGATTCGCACAGTAGCTCCTCATCTAGTTGACTGATATGGCCCTTAAATGCCTTTTCGCCTCTGCGCTCCTGTGTTTTCTGTAGGCTTGATGGAGTAGCGCCATAATGGGATTCTCACCACAGACATTCATTATCAAGTGAAACTCGGCGCTCTCTCTCAGCGAGAATACGAGCTCAGAGGCTCCATGTGACTGGGCCCTTTTACTGGAACACGGCAATACAATAAAAGAGCAAAGAGGAAAAAGAAAAAACATATTAGGCTCTCTCTCACTCTGCCTTACTTCCAGGAGGTACTTTTGGTCTGTGTGGTGAGGTGAGTGCACTATACTTGGCGACGTTAAACGCCAGCCTCAGTGAAGAAGCCATTTGTTGCCATGGTGATTCCAATCAGACGGCTTTTACTTTGCAAATAGCGGCGCTCTTAAGTGTGGAGAAGTGGCAGAAACTTTTACCCGATTTCATCTACTTGTTGAGTTCCTGTAAGTGATGATAAACACAAACATGGCAGCCTTGACGTGGAAGTTGTTAATGTGATGGCGGCCGGGGGACTCAGTTGTTCCCACTGTTCATCACACAACCACTGAGACAGCCACCGAAAAAATCTCCTTCCCAATTAAGGCCTCGTTGCAGTGTTAATTAGAGACAGCCACAGGAGAAGCACTACCAGCTCCTAATTGTTTGCAGAGTATATCTTAAAATCTCTGGAGCCTCAAACACACACACACACACACACACACACAGAGTCAGACGCAGACAGTCACACACACTCAGTACATCTGTGCCTCACATGAGAACAATCCTCTGATATCCTCAGTGGAACCGCAGTGACAGGGGATGATGTTCCAGTGTTCTCACAGCTTCTACAGACACCCAGGCTTTTATAGTTTCCTCCTGACAAGACTCCCCCCCCCCCTTCCTCTTTTCTTCTCTATAACCGCTGGATCTGCATCCCTTTATCTCCTCACTGTTTACAGATCAGCGTGTCACTGACTTCAGGTTTCATGCATGCCGTCCATCAGGCTTTTGTTTTAACCTCTAACGTAATGTGCTTTCGGGGGCGCCTGATTTTGATTTTGAACCCCACCAGAGCGGCGAGACGCGACGCGAGACAGTATAGGTCAAGAGGGGTTGGGGGGGTGGGGAAGAGACAAGCATTTAAAGCTGTAATCATCCATTGGAAATCATTAGTGAATATGCAATATCCTTTTACAATTCGCTCTGTCAGGAGACTGAAACCGAACTGCGAGAGAACAAAGGCGAAGAGTCATTAAATACGCCGGTTCAATCTGAAAGCATTTTCAAATCGGGACTACCTCATGTAAGCAAAATACCCCAGCGGTTAGTTTAACAACTTGCATTACACAGGCGAAGCAATTTGGCAAGTTCTCTTTTTTAGACGCAAATCAAACTGAAATTAAGAGGAACGGTTACAGAAAAATCAAGGAGACTGTTAAATGTCTGGCTTCCCGAGCTCTGACTTTAATACAGTGCGACGTGAAGCTCATGGAAATAATGCATTCATCTATTCAGAAGTCAAGAAAGTATCGCTGCAAGCAACATCTCATTCATTCGAAAAATGACACAAAAAGAAAAAAGGCTCATTAAAGATCCTGAATTTCTTAAAACAATTTGTATATTCTAGGGCTGTCAAAGTAAATTCGTCTTAACGCCACTAATTTCTTTAACGTATTAACGCAACTTGCGATTTTTAGGTTGTAGCGGGCTCAGTTTTAAAGCTAGAGTGAAGTGACTGGTATCATATGAAACTAGAAAACCGAAGGAATCCATTGGTACCAACAATGTCATACTAGCTTAGCGAAGGAGGCTAAATAACGCTCCAAACGTACGGTAAATTTTGGCGAGGAAAGACGATCATGGCCATTTTCAATGGGGTCCCTTGACCTCTGACCTTTTGTGTTGTTAATTAATTATAATAATAAATATATACATACATTTGCATAAAGCAAGCATATTTGCCGACTCCCATGTTGATAAGAGTGTTAAATAATTGACAAATCTCCCTTTAACGTACATTTTCAACAGATAAAAAAAAATTGTGATTAATCGTGATTAAATATTTTAATCAATTGACAGCCCTAGAAAATTCCTCATTCAAATAAATAAATTAGATCTTTAACATCTTTTTTTTTTTCTGGTACCTTGTAAATTCATGTGATTTAAAAAAAAAAAAAGCCACTAGCACTATCACAAATATCAGCACAACACAAACACCATCAGTCTGTACTGTAGGTGTCATATTAAACATTTCAGCCTAATCTCACAGTGCAGACAGAAAACACATGCAAGCATGTGATGTGCAACATCAGATGCACTTCGCGTGAGAAGCGAGAGGACGCCTCACCTCAGAAACCTCAGTCCTACGCTCACACTCAGGGAGACAAACACACACACAGAGAGAGACACACACACACACACACACACACACACACACATATGCGTATCACATATGACACAGACACACAAACAGACGAAGCAGCTGTCGTTCTCATGTCGTCCAATTCGGTAAAAAAGCTAATAGTGTGACAGTTAGTATGTTGTTAGAGAAAGAAAGAGAAACAGAGATGTTTGCGTCGGGGCGTTAATCTGATGCAGACTCTCAGTGCTGCTGCAGTTCACTGATAATAACCACAATGAGGCTATACACCTGCTAACGCTCACACAGCAGCAGCAGCACGATTTAACCAGAAAGCAGCATTTCTGTGACACTTTACACGTTTTTAAAAAAAGCAGTAGCCTCCAAAAAAAGCATCGGATTTTCCCCCTGTGAAGCAGCATTGTATAAACTTTACTGAGTTTTCCTATCCGGACGTATTGGTTTGCATCAGGTGGGGTACCTGGTTTATAGCAGCTGTGACTGGGCCTGTGTGGTGGGGTCATATCCTTGGCTCAGTTTCTGTCACCACATTTCCCTCCACTACTTGGACGGGTCGCCGTGTTCCCTGCAGGCTGTTTTATACAGGGGTCCGTGTTTTTTTTTAGAGTGTAACGCTCTTGGGAGCCAGCTCCCTTTTGTGGCAGAGAAAAAGGCCCCTGTTTTATTAGGGTGGGAATGGTTTTATATGTTTGGCTTATTGCGCTGCATGAATGGAAGTGAGGGCTTGTGTGTGAGAAAGGCGGCCATGCCTCACCACAGTTGTAGCGAGGTTATTTTGGAGGATTCTGGGAGGTGGTCTGGTTTGTTCTGGGAGCCTGAGAGAGAGACACATGCACAGTGCGAGAGAAAGACACTTTAAATGAATCACTCTCAGGGGAAAAAAACTCAAGACCAACTTCGAGCCGAGAACCACTGACAAATAAAAAGGCGCTATACGGTAGCTCAAAAAAGAAAAAAAGGCTATAAATTTGACAGAACACATGGCTGGCCTCTGGCGAATTTATTAATAAAGTCATATGGTGAAGATTTTTCCCCTCCTCTCTTAAATTAACATGCTTGATTGGAGCCCATTCAAGATCCTGCTGAGTGTGAGGCCCCCGAGTGACGCCAAAACATGAAGACTGGGGCTGAGCGGGCTGAAATCTGTAACCAGATATTAAGAGTTTCAATATTCTAAAGTGAAAGCAAATAATAGAAAACTCATGACAGAGCGCAGCACGGCGAAATCCTGTCTCCAATTCAGCCGAGTATAATATCTATTTATAAAACTCTGAAGGCATATTGGATGGAGGGAACGCTCTGGACTTGATTAGGGCTGTAAACGTTTGTGGAGGTACTTATTTACTTTTTGGTCCGTCTCGCCGTTTTCACCGTCTGTCAACACGACTTTATGGGGAACACTTTCAGGGGTTTTGCCGCAGTAAGATGGCTTCCAGGTAGAGTACGCAGAGCGGCGTGCTGATTATGTGGTCGACTAATCCCGGAACCTGCCTCCGCCCTTGTACGCATTTGGCTCAAACCGCCACGCTCGGCGTTGCGTTGGTCAAGGTTAAAGTCGCGCTAAGTGTAGTAGTAAATACAATTTTCTGGTGGTCGACAAGCAACCACAGGGGCCAGATCTTTTTCAGCCGATCTGATAATATGGATTTATGCTGTGCAGGTTTCAGGAGGAGAGGGGTTGGGGGGGGAAAGTGTTCTGAAAGGTTGAGCAGCTTCTTTCAACAAACATTCACGTAGGTGCGTCGACTCTGAAGCAGCATCCAGCGAGGAGTGAATGTGATCTGCAGGCAGGAAGAATACTCAACGTCTCCCTTCAGCACAGTTCATCCAGAGTTAGTCTGCGTGTTAAACTCTATGAACTGATCGTGCATGGCAGATGTGAGAGCAGTGAACTCAAGAGGGATGTATGCTGAGCACATCCACTATGACTATGCACTATAGTCTTGCATGATAATTAAAGAGTTGACGGTTGAAAGTGAAGGACACGAATGTCCAAATATGAAGCAAGTGATGTAAGAGGAATTCATAACGTCTAGACCGGCTTCTAGACGTTAAGAAATCGAAACAGGAACAAACTACATGCTGGCAGGGAAATATGCAGACTTTGAAAATGCTTGCATAATTGGATAACGAGGTGGAAATGATCACAATATAAAATTCTTTCGCTTGATTTCTTAAAAAAGTAATGCCCATACCGGATGAGGCTCTTCTATTCCTATGACTCATTGCTTTACGGTTCATTTGCTTCACATTACGAGCTGATAATATTTCACATAAGCCCTTACGTTAAAATGATTAAACCCACATCACTGTTATAACATTCGACTCTTCATGAGCTCATTCGTCCTGCACGGTGGACGACTAAATTAAGGAAAAGCCTTTCTCGCAATTTTCTGTTTCTTAATTTTGTTTTAAACCTACGCCCTAAAACCACAGGCCGGGCCCACAGCTTATTACATGGTAAGGCTGGGGTTGCAGGAAAAGACACAAGCATTATTGTAAGCTAATTTATGTATTATTAACCTAAGTTTATGCAGCAATTACGCTGGTGTTTGGAACTTGCTCGCAATTATTTGGAAATAAGGTAAACCTGAAATAAACCATTTGTGTCATCACAGGTTTGATTTCAGTACAACTCTGGATACAATTAGAGAGCTGTGACCTGAGTTTGACTCAGATGAAGAAGACTTATTGTTTAGACCCCTCCCTGTATCGTTAAACAGATGTTGTCAACAACATCCTTTCTGTTGCAGTGAGGAAAGGCAAGAAAAAACTGCCTGTGACTAAGCACAACGACGATTGCTGTGCACTTTTGTTTTTACCATTACAGTTGCATTCGAAGCCACAAATTACTTTAATGGGCGGGCATGGGTCTGGTCGGCAGCACATAAAATGACTCAAACTTATGGAGATCCCACATGTTCAGAAACATATCAGCAGACAGCAACTCTTTTTTTTATACATAAGATGGAACACAGGAGGAGCAGAGGGTTTTATTTTATCATGTGTGAAAGTTTAGCAAAGATCTAAGGCCCAGAGGAACTCATTCTGTCACCATCAAAGGATTAAAAGGAATGTTTTTCACAGACTAAATATCCTCCTTCCAGACTGAATCTTCACGTCATTATGAGCAACTTTAATCATCCTCAAAACATCCTTATAGCCTATCCCTCTTCCCATAAGCAATAAAGAAAAAAACTTAATTACGGTGGAGAAAAAATGCAGATAATGATAGGATGTGAGAGTGCTGCTGGCTATGAAATGTTTTCTGATTCTCTATTTTCCCAGAATTTTTTTCCCCCTCAACTTGTTTACATACAGTTAATTGTCGCTGCTGCAATAAAACATGTTTTTGGGTTGCTTCTTCCCTCCCCTCAAACATAACTTTAACCACAGGGAATTGATGTTTGCGGATACAACGTTTCAAAAATGGGATTTTAGTTTTCTCTTAGCCTATTCATTGGGGGGTACGAATAGATGATTGTGCTGACTGTGCCCGTAATGGGCCACCTAATTGTGCTTTTCAACTCAGCACTGAATGTGTTTGTTCGAGTAAAAGATGAGTGAATGGATTGTCAGACATTTTGGGAAATGAGCTTACTTGCTCTCTTGCTGAGAGTTAGATGAGAAGATGTCTACCCCTCTCATATGGTATATGTCACAAAAAGGTGTATGAATGCCACGATAATGCGCAAGGGTGCAATAAGAACGCCTTCCTTGCTTTTGGCGTGTCATTTGTACGCCATGTAGTCTGTGCTGACTGCAATGTAAACGTATCCGCGTAAATATGCTATGCTCAGAGCTAGTGACGTAGAATAAAAAGCGAGAAAGCCCGTTTATGGCGGGCAGGAGGGGAGGTGGATGGTTCCAACAAACATCAATTTTTAACCAGGAGACCAGTGTTCGAGACTGGTGTTTTGTTTTGTAAGTTTCGTTTGTAAGTTTTCCGTAGTTATGGTACATTGTTTCTAGGGCTGTCAATCGATTAAAATAGTTAATCGCAAATAAATCCTACTTTATTTTTATCTGGTCAAAATGTACTTAAAGGGAGGTTTCTCTTATCAACATGGGAGTGGACAGATATGCTGCTTTATGCAAATGTATGTATATATTTATTATTGGAAATCAATTAACAACATAAAACAATGACAAATATTGTCCAGAAACCCTCACAGGTACTGCATTTAGCATTAAAAATATGCTCAAATCATAACATGAAAAACTGCAGCCCAACAGGCAACAACAGCTGTCAGTGTGTCAGTGTGCTGACTTGACTATGACTTGCCCCAAACTGTGGGCAATGTGTGTTAAGGGGAGACTCGTGGGTACCCATAGAACCCATTTTCATTCACATAACTTGAGGTCAGAGGTCAAGGGACCCCTTTGAAAATGGCCATGCCAGTTTTTCCTCACCAAAATTTTGCACAAGTTTTGAGGGTTATTTAGCCTCCTTTTGGACAAGCTAGTATGACATATGATATCCTTAGGTTTTCTAGTTATATATAATGCCTGGATCTTCACTCTAGCTTTAAAACTGAGCCCGCTACAATCCCTGAAATATAGATTGCGTTAATGCGTTAAAGAAATTTGTGCCGTTTAAACAAATTTGTTTGAATGCGTTATTATCGCGTTAACTTTGACAGCCCTAGTTGTTTCTGTATGTATTTTACTTAGTTTACGTACTTATTTTAAGCCCAACAATGACGTTTTTCCTAAACTTCACCAAGTGGTTTGTTGCCTCAACCTAACTGCAGCTGTTGCAGTAGTTTTGTTGCATGGCGTATAAATTACACGTGAAAAGCGACATACAATTGACACACGAAAATCCTAAAATGCGACATCACGACACACGGAATATCCGTGTAATGTCGTGCTATTTATACGGCTTCTTCTGAGACCGGGTGGATATGTCAGTTAAATATGAACCAGCAGCCAATTATCCTAGCCTAAAGAGTGGAAAGAAAGGGAAACGGCTAACCTGGCTCTTCCCAAAATTGGCCTACCAACATCTCTTAAGCACACTAATTAACACATTATGTCTTGTTTGTTTAATCTGTACAAAGACAGAAGAAAGTAAAAAATTACCATTTGTAGTTTTCCCGGGGGCTTGTGTGCCAGTGCTGGTAGCCTGGTAACCGCACAATGATGACAAAACTCCACAAGACAAGACATGACAAGAAGTCACCGTGTCTGGCCAAGAGGTAGTACCAGACATAACCCCCAGCATGAAACCAAAAACTGGTTTATACTTTGGTTTCGTCTGAAATCGCATATTATTCACTACATACCTAATAGGTGTATCATTCAACATACTTTGTGTGAATAAACAGTAGTATGTATCTTTTCGGACGCACTGAGCAGTAATTTACGTCGTCACGTCCTGAGATTCTCCTTTACGGTTGGAGATGTGTAACCATGGTAACCTGTACCAACCTCATGTGACAAAAACGACAGTTTGTGAGAATCTTAAAGTCTGAACTAATTCAAAAACTATATTACGCCGAGCAAAGTGGAATCGTATACTTACACTTAAACTGAAGCGTTACTGATATTACAGAGAGGTCCGTCAACATCTGTATGAACGTTGTCGTTACTACTGCATTGCATTGTGGGATATTTATGCTGGCATAGTGTTCAGTGTTTGCATACTGTAATTATGCAATTCAGACATGGGACAAAAAAAATCCCACATACTGTTTTAGCGTAATAAATAGCCTGTAAGTATGGAATTTTGGACTCAACCTTATGCTTTTGTTCCAAAAAAGCGTATTTCCCTAAACTAAAAAAATTCAATTCAAAATGTATGATCAACTTCCTCCTCAAATGCCCATATTCCCATATTCTAATCCTGAATTTGCGTCTTCTGAAACCTTTTTACGTCATAAAAATGCACGCAGAGTTTACAAAATGATTCTATTAGCCCTGTATTGCAGCAGGTGGAGTTGCCCTGGAGTAAACTGTACTTTCTCTACAGCTGCTCACTTCTGTATTGGCTCAGTAGGAAACACCATGCCAGGGATTCCCCCTCAGCTGTGCAGCAGAAGTGGCCCCTCCATCTCTTCTCCATAGTCTGTCTCCTGTGAGGTCACTGCCGTCTGCTGCACACGCTCTTCTCACGGCTGCAGACGCAGCCGTCACGAGCACAAACGCACAGGGAACTATGGTATACACACAAACTGTCACGTATAGGCTACACACACACCGAAACACACACGCACACAGAGTCCGCCGCCTTTCCTCCGTGCTGAGTCAGAGAGGAGCAGTGCATGTCAACATGATGACCGTGACGCTTTCCCCCTCTAAATGCTGTCTGACCTCACCGTAATAGCCGGTCAGGACTAACATATGGTCTCCCGATGCCTTAGTCCAGCAGAATTACCCACATGGTGACTAAACAGCAGAGGACTTAACTGAAAAATATCACTGACTGCTTTCTTGATTTGAGAAAAGTGCCAATTTGTGTCTTGTGCTTAAAAAAATATTTAACACACTACTGTATGCTGTGGTTACAGTCGTACTGACAAGAGTGAGAGTTTCTAACCGGTGGGCCTTTCCTGTGAGATACAACCGTGTTAAATTCACTGTCACAAAAATCTAAGTGCGACCTAGAAAGGGACTCTCGAACCTTTGCATGAAGCTTGATTTTTTTGCTGTTAGATATGAGTTGTTACCGAATTATATAACAGTTTGTAGTCATGGCAGGAAGTTAACAGCATCCTTACATATTCTCAATTAAACGAGGAGTCCTCTCAGGTCTCCACGTTTTGAACCCCGAATGACAGCTTGCTGCACCGACACTGCCAACCTGGCAGAAAGACGTTTGTGTTAGAAGGACCTGACGGACTTGAACACAACTTTTCCCCTTTAATCAGCGTGATGACATAAGAGGCAGACAGCGAGCCAGTCATTCAGTCGGTATAGAGTTTGATTAACCTAATCACCAGGCAGCCAGACTCCAGGGCTACTGATTGGGTTTACAAACGCTCCTTGTCATCGTCGTGTCATTAGCTCGTCGTTAGCCGCGGCCGCCTTGACGTGGAGCAGCGACGTGCTGGGCCTAAACACAGCAATCAGGGGATTAGTGTGCAGTTACAGCAAAGCCTCAATGGACGCCTCGGGCTCTGAGTCAAAAGAGGGGGAAAGTCCTGCCTTACTTACTATGCTGGCTCAACGTGGCCAGGGTGCTAACTGTACACGGGCAACGCCACTGCTGATTAGCAATGGAGATGATGAGAGGAAACATTCAGTCACTTCGGACACACGGGTGGTTTCCCGGACTCCAATTAAGCCAAGTCCTTGACTCAAAGCAATGATTTGAATGGAGGGACTCCATTGAAAATACGTTTGAGCCTCCAATTAGGTTTGCTTAATCTAGAGCTGGGAATCGAGCCCAAAGCCTTCACAGAAACAGAGCTCGCATGCAGCACAGCGGCTCTCCGGAGAGGATTCATTTTCCTTTTGGTTTAATTTGAAATCAATTGGAATGATTGACAATAATCACTTACTGTGCAAAAAGACTGGATTTATGAGTTGTGACAATAGTATGTGTCTAAGTGCTCTCCTGAGCTGTTTGGCTCGCAGGCTGAGAGTCGCCACACCCTTGTTTCCTTACGATGAAAGGCCCCGAGGGCCAAACCGAGTACTTTCCAAGAGTTGTCTCACGTCTGCAGAGGAAAGTGGCACGGACATCTCGTCAGGAAACCAGCGCCGGTTTCCTGCTCGAATCTGGTTGGACTCTGCGGTGAGTCAGACGGTGCTCGGGAGGCTGAACCCCTCTGAAGAGGGAAATAAATGCAAATTCAATATTTGGGGGCTTTTTGAAGTACATTTGCATTTGAATGAGTGTGACAGAACCTGGAATGACCCCTGTTGAAAAGAGTCCCTGAACAGTGATGAAAGGAGTTGAAAGGGACAAACGCTGATGACAATAGTTGAAAAGTTGGAGATGTGTACATGGTGTGTCTTTGTGTGTGTTTACATAAGGCTATGCTTGAATATGTGTGTGTGTAAAGTGGTGTTCTACATGCACAGACAGACATTAAAATTTAAATATGAATACCACAAAGCAGCTAAGAACAATACATTTGGCCCAGCGCCTGGTTGGCAGACTCCTCTACGACTTGCTGGTTAGCGTTCATGCCATTCATTTCATACGTTACATACCTCACCGTGTTCCTTCACAGTTCCAAAGTAACAGGGACCTAGTCTCAAAAAAATACAAACATGTGGCTTTTGTTGCAGAGAGGAATGAACAACAGCATTCCATGTGCGACCACATCAAAGGTCCCCCCCTCGCCATGGGGCTAAATGAGGGCAGACTGTCCTGCTTGCCCCTCCTGACATGACTGCCACTAATTAACCAGAGATCTAAAACTGGCACTTCATCTTCATCACATCTTCACCCTAATCTCCAGAGTTGCTTTTAAACGTGCACGGCTTCTCTTTGGGTCTCCAGCGAGAGGGGACAGCCACACAACAAGCACAAAGGGGCATTGTCTGCTGGTGAAAATGTGGTTTACAGGCTCTGCTATAATGGCTCGGTGGTTGCTGGAAGCCATGCGCACTTCCTAATATTCAACTCACATGCGATTTCATTTTGAGAAAAAGACTGAGCTATGGGGCTTTGCCTTTGTGTGAGCGGGACGCCTCGCAACTTATTTTCTGAGCCGGCGGGCTCCCTTACCCCCCACCCCTTCTCCCCACTCTTCACCCCCTCTTCCCCTCTCTGGTGGCGCTACTATATTTGTGTGGGATCTCTAGCGATGGAAGAGTAGACACAGGCTGCGTTGCCAGTCAAACGTGTTCGGGCTGTCAGACTGAAAGGCTTCCAGCGCTGCGATCTGTCTCCTCTCCTCGTCAGTAGGAGCTGTTTGATCTGACAGAGAGGCTCCATTAGAGACACAGGGAAGTTCAACTGCTGGGAGGTTGGATGGCTTCAGCAGTCAGAGTAGCAGCCCAGAGAGGAAAAGGTTTGCACACGCAGTCTGGTTGCAATCTTGGTGTCTCGCTGTGTATCTATAAATGTCTCTGAGCATTACTTGTCCTTATACTAGGTGTGTGTGGTTGCACGTCGACGAGTGCAACGTAAGGGAGCCCGACTGGGCCGGCATATTTTGGGGCTCTGTGGGGCAAAGGGGTGATGACGCAGTGGATAATGATATCATAAGTGTGCGGCGCTGCAGAGCTACAATGACAGAGGGAGAGAGAGAGGGAGAGAGAGAGAGAGAGAGAGAGAGAGAGAGATTGTTTGCCGAGGCTATGAGAAGAGCAAGTAAAACGTGCCGTCTTCTTCAACACACACCATAGTTTTCCCTCAATCTCACGGTGGTGATGACCTCATAAACCTGCGCCGCAGTCCCAACCGAGTAGAGTAGACGCTGGTGTCAGGGTGGTGAAATGGTAGACAATGGTTTGATAAATATGCATCAACGGTTGCGCCACAGACCGTCGCTACACTCCCTACATTTAATGTGGCTACAACTTCCACTAATCAGCAGGGACTCTGACAAATGACTCAATTCTCCAAGATGTATTTACAAGTAGTATTAGAGGATTAGTATTAATTTCATTATTGCGCAGTGTGATAGCTGTTAAAAAAAAAGGAGCAGGGAGAGCGAGCCGATGCGGCTCCTGTGAAAGACTCGTCTGCTGATCTGTGTGTGGCAGCTGGGCTCTGGCAGGGCTCTGGCACCGGGGCTGCATGGCAGTTAAACTGTCACTGGCAGGAACTGTAAATCTTTTGCAGAAGGTGAATGCAACATGACAGCACCACAGGTGTGTGTGTGTGTGTGTGTGTGTGTGTGTGTGTGTGCGTGTGTGTGTGTGTGTGTGTGTGTGTGTGTGCTTACCAAGTTGCAAGTTTGTCACAATACTATAGCTGCTTGTCTGTATGTCTTTGTCTCTCAGCCATCCTGAGAGAAGCAGTCTCCTAGCTGGACACATTTGGCAGAGTCAGAGTGAGTCAGGATACTCTTGTGTGTGTGTGTGTGTGTGTGTGTGTGTCTGTAGGGGGGGTTGGGGGTGCTGTCACTTTGGCAACGCAACTGCACATATTGCAGCGATTACCACAGCGGAAAAATGTTTTTCTGCAACATGCAATTACTACAGATTACAGATTGCCGTCCTTGCATCAGAAGCTCTCGCTAGAAAAAGGAGAAACACAGCACGTTTGTGTGTATGTGTGTGTATGTGGATTTGTGTGTGTGTGCGTGTCGTTACACACAAATAGACAGAGAGACACGGAGACAAAGAGGGATGAGAAATGATTATAGCTCACACTAAAAACCACAACTGAAAAAAAAAAATGGGGGAGTTGATGTATTTATGGGACTCATTTAGATTTTAAAGTTATACTGACTTTCAGGGGTAAATAAAGACCCTGGAAAAAAAACATACAATCTGTCCTTCAGTGAAATGAAGGAAAGTAGAGCTGGGATACATTTTGTAGGCCTTTCGTCCGTCATCATCAACATTATGAAAAACATACACTGATGATGTCCTCGTGGAGTACACAACCCCTAAAACGCCACAAAGTCATATCAATTTTGGACTTTACATTTTCAGGTTACAAATCACTCTCAATATCAAAAAGCTTCCTTCAGGTCACACTAAACAATGTAGCCCAAAAGTGGTGCCCCGCAGCAAGGCAGGGCCCTATTTACAAACCCACCAGATCAAAACTCGACCCAAAGTGCTCCTATAATAGCACTGGGGCCTTTTGGTGAGCTTACCATCCAATGCTACTTTTAGTGGGTTTCCAAAGAATAAACAGGCCCGGGAACCACATCACAGACTGCTGACTGTCATCGTTGGGTGAGTGTACCCGACGGATGATGTGAGGGCGGAGCGACCGTGACACCGGGGTTTACGCCGAGTTCCCCCCTGCCTGCCTGGGGTGTGGTGGGTGCCATTGAACTGCCACTGAAAGGACAGGGAGGGGGCCTGACCACGTTCAACCCCCTCCGAACGCCGATCACAGTGAACCCATCAGTGTCTCTGTATTAAAAACAGAGGCAGTCAGATATGCACACACACACACAGCCTCCTCTAGAGCTATGGTGGACGAAGTAGTCAGATTCTAAAGTAAAAGTAACAATACCACAATGTATAAAATACAGCATTACAAGTAAAAGTCATGCATTTAACATCCTACATAAGTAAAAGTGCAAAAGAATGATCTGCAAAATGTACAGTGCTTAAAGTGGGTAACTTTTGCTTAACAGCAGCCACTGTAGGCACAAATGTGGTGCCGACAACAAGAATGATCTAACTATAAAGCGAGGAATCGCCGTCTGTCTGTACATCCTTCGCATATCTCGAGAACCGTTCATCTGATCTACTTCACAATTGGCGGGAGTATTGCTCAGGAGCCAAGGGAGTGCAGTGTCGAATGTGGTGCAATTTGGCCAGATGGTGGCGCTATAACTATGGACTTTACGTTTTGGCCTGTAACTGTTGAACCTTAAATCTCAAAAACAAAAAAAAACAAAAAATGTAAAGGATTTTGTGGGTCCAGACGAATCTATCCATATAAGCCACGCACATTTGAGTCTAGCCATTTAGAATTTTGTCCAAATCAGATTTTTTTTTTGCTGCTCCTCCTACAAATTCTGAGAAATTGTCAGCAAATTTGGTACAGAACATCTCTGGACCAAGCTGGAAACAGTTACTTTTTGCTGTAGCTGGCCCTCAAAGTTTTCTCAGATGCTGTAGGCAATGTCATATCTCCTGAACGCTTTGTGCTATTACAACAACCATTGGTAGACATGTGTAGATAGGATGTCTGAGGGACCATGAAAAATTTGGCACCATTGGGCCATTAGGTGACGCTGTAACAGCATCATCATCATCATCTAACTGTAAAGGAAGGAATCTCTGTCTGTCTGTGTACTGTATGAATGATTGTCCTTTGCATATCTTGAGAACCATTCATCAAATCAACTTCACACTTGGAGGGTGCGAGCAGCCATACTGCGGTTCTCGACAACGCTATAAGTAGCACCTCTGGGGGCCAAGCAGTCGGCCTAGTGCTAATAAATGGTAAATCGTATTGTATCAGTAGCACAAGTAGAGAAGAGTCATAAAGTCAGCGGACATAACTGAGTCAGTTATGTCAGTTACACATGAATACCTAAAGTCAGCTAAGTCATACCAGACCAAGTAAGGCTGTAGCAGTAAAACTCAGGAGTTTCCTGAATTGAGAAAGTGTGCATTTTATCAATGGTGAGTTAAACTTTGAATTTGTCAGACAAAGATTGTGTTATGAAAGAGGAAAATACTGAATTTTGTTATAGACATTTGTATGCATTATTCTTAAACTATTGTTTTGTCTTTGCTTTTTAAATAAATGTTGGATACTCTTACCTATGCATGGAGCAGTTATTTATATTAAACAATCTGAGAAATTTAGAGGGGAAATCTTCCTTTGATGGAACTGCTAACAACTCATTGATATCTAAAGTCATAGACACTACTTTTTTGTAAGATTGGAAGGCCCTAGTTTAATATTTAATAAGATTACAAGAGATTGTGTTGTATTTTATAGGTTCATCATGGAAATGGTGTTAAATGTACTTTGTTACTTTCCGCCACTGCTCTAGAGGATCGGAGAACATCAAAGCAGCACCGCTACCAAACTCATCCCATAATGTATTCAATATGAAATGGAGTGTCAGATAGACAAACACATAGCTTGGTATGTTTGAAAAATGAATGGAGTCTTTAAGAAGTCCATTCAGCAGACAGATATAAAAATGCAGTTGGAGTCGTCCCCCAACAGCCATTATGCTGCTCAATTGATTCAGAGGGCTTTTATAAGCCCTTGGCTCCGCTCTGCACCTTTTATAAAATGTAAGCAGAATATTAAAGATGCATGAGATGGATGTGCTCATTGTCTCCTCTGGTGACTGCTGCATCTCAACTCATCGCGCTTACGTAGTAATTAGCTGCTGGGTTTGGAAATGTCACCGTCCTCTACATCATGTTTAGGATAATATACTCTAAACGCCTTCAAGGATCTGGAATCGAGTTCTGGCGCTCGTGAGTTACTGGGTGTATAAAGCACCACAAGGGGCAAATTATATAAGAAAACTATAGAAATCTAAATAAAAATAAAGTGATTTAGGGTCATTAAGAGCTAAAACAAAGTTTGAATACACGTGCATTCCAGTGATCATGAAAACTAACACAGACAGTACTGGCGGAGAAAAAAAATAACATACAAATTTATATGATCAAAATGGTTCAATGTGTTTCCTATTTTCTCGTCTGAACATCAAAATGGACAAAAATGACCACCAATTGTGATGTGCTGACACATTATGTAATCAAAATTTGAGAGGGAATCAGCCATCAGAGCAAGCGAGAGCCCAAAACCCAAACAGTCTGTAGCCACTCACTGTTGTTTAAAAGTTTCTCCATATACTTGTGTATATAAACACTCCGACGCTAGAATACGAGTTGGCTTTGAGGGGACTGGCACAAATGGCTTTGGTGACTTACATCATGCTTGGAAGTCTAATCACAGACACTCTTGTCATATCAAGCAGAAAAAGTCCATTTCATAGCGAGCTACGTCTCAAAAAAAAGAGGAGGGAAGGGTAAACAAGCCCGGCGTTCCACAGCCACCGCAGAATTCATCATTCATACAAAAAAATACCCCGAGCCCCAAAGTAGAGCTAATTTAATCCGAGAGGAATAAAACTCCATTTCATAGAAGTCGTCCATTCAGAACACTCATATTTCCACTGAGCAGAAACCCCCGGCTGAAATTCGAGCAGACACTTTTCGGAAGGAATGCATTCGGTGGGTTGAGGGCCAAAGCTTGCCCTGTAATTTGTGAATGTACAGAAATGTGTGACCGCCACAGCTCCTCTAAAGATAGAAATCTTTGTCTTATGTCATCGCCGAACCTCAAACTATTTCTAATTGCCCCCATAGCCCCCTTTTCCAAATGAATAGCTACCCATCCAGAGGCTTATATGTGCACATCTGAAAATAGCCCGGGAGTTTACACAGGCTAATAGATCATATTCAGTAAAAAAAAAAAGATGAAAACCTTTAAAGAGATCTCCATGTATCGGTGACGATGTCCCCCGTCTTCAAAGTGACTTTTAAGTGGCACTGAAAGCAGTGTGGGTGGCATTTAGAGTCAGGTATACGTTTACACACCCCCAAAGGCTTCTACTAATGGGCATCATACTCATATTAGTCTTTACAATGTGACTCATTACACATAAAACCTAAACTAAATGGTGTTTCCTTTGGTTTTATACACACAGAACAGGAAGTGCTTCTGTGTAAGAACTCCAAAGAAACATTAGTTCAACTTCATTTTGAACATTTTGTTCAGGTCCCATTTAGAACCGTTTGACCGTGGTGCTGCTTCGTGGTGTTTTTATAGCCGACAAACCATTTTCTAACACCACGGGGAGCCCCCTTTTTTTTGTTATGATTCAGGTGAGGAATACAGTACAGGGATGAAGGCCACCTCTCAGTCACAAGTTTTTCGCAGATCAACCGTCAGTAAACAATGATGTGATATCTTGATTTATATCTGAAGGATCCGTTTTCATTTTAACCTTCAATGGTAAGAATCGTATAACGCTGAGGCCCATTTGAGGTGGGATTCGGGGGGTTTCACATATCCTCCACGAGTTCTGTCTTGATTTCAGGCTCGACCCGCCCGGATCATTAAAAATCGTTCAGGGGCACGGCGGGCTCCGTCCTCAATGCCTGTGCGGCTGAAACTGTAGAAACTGCACGTTGAAATGTGGAGGTCTAAATGTGACAGGCGCCCGGAGTGCACATTATGGCTGAGGAGGGTATAGCTGGGCGTGTGGTCACGTATTAATAATGAACTCGGGCGGGAGGACGACTAAAATATCACCGGCGTTGTCATTGTCCCAGTCAGGCTGTACTCAAAATAGAGGCGGTATGATAGGTGATCTGATCAGAGGTGATTTTTTTGCATTGTGGGGATTTAGCTGCTGTTGTTATACTGAGGGATATATGGAGGGATCAACTATGGAATAAGATGGTGTGATTTGGGGTTTACCTACATTTTCAAAACATCCAAAACACATTAGGCATCGAGTCATAACGTCTTTCACTGGGATGCTTATAAAGCTGAATTCACTGAATTCAAAGGACGATGATAATATGGCATTATCATCAGAATTTCTGGTATAATTTCTAGTGAGTAAAATAGTGAGTTTTATTTAAGTGTGTCACCACACCCCACCGAACCACTGTCCTAGATCACCAAAATAATAAGCAACCGCAAACTGTGTCAGAGCGTTATGCAAGCTTATAGGTTCATATTTCTGTGACCCCAAAAAGTGGAAATCTATTTTTTTTTTTTTTTCTGAAAATGAAACTACTGAGAGACAGATATTTTATGTAGCTTTGATTTATAGAAGTAATGTTTAGCAACACATTCTCAGAGATTCAGATACAGTTTTACTTGTATAAACTTTATATATATTTTTTTCTACTTTTCCTATATATACCTCATGCAGCATTGACACACCACCACTGATAGTGGGAGGTCTGTGGCCACGTTTGATCCCACATAAACAGCTAATTGTGAAAATAAGCTCTAATATCCAAGCATTATTTGGATATTTTCTGTAATTACTTTTGAACTTTTTGTAATCTTCCCTCTTCTTGCATCTCTTTCTCCCTCTGACTCTGATTTAGTGTGATGGTGGGGAGGATTAAGGGAAAATGTGAAGCCACTCCGATGACTCCTCGCGCCACTTAACTGCACTTCATTTATTCTCGTGCAAGTAAACAACTTAAAAACCGCGGCACGCACGCAGTGGCGCGCGCACTCCCCGAATAAATTGTGTTATTATTAAAATGAAACGTCGATTGATTGGATGCGTTTTAAAAAATGCGCATCAACGAAAATTCACATGACTTCTTCAATATTTCTTTTATTGTCTATTTCCTGCTTACATAAATCAATTTAAATCAGTAGTTATTGTATCATGTTTTTTGGGGTCATTTTATTTATTTTTAATCAAATCTGCCAGGAATTTAGGCTATAAATCAATTAATTTCTGCACCAGTCATATCGCAAAATCTCTCATAATAATAATTAACTCTGTCACTACAGACCCAACATGGTTAACTTATATATATAATGTTTTAAGTGATTTTTGATTATCTGCCTATACAGTAAAAGACACAAAACAATGAACCAATGAATATTCTCTAAATGTTGTATTTTTTTATATCACACTAATTCATCACGTGGCTTCAGTGCGCAGTTACTAAACGAATAAATGTCAGTGCTTTTTATAATAATTTTATTTCTCAACAATAATAAAGATTATTGTCATTCAAGGCAAAACCTCAAATGTAGGCCTATATATGCGTAAAAATAATGTGACCAGTGCTTCTTTCAACAACGTAAACACCTCACAAAAACAGACTTCGTTTAACTGATTTGGCTTAAATTAATTCAGATTTGCGACTATCTCAGAGCACAGATAAAAGTTTCCTTTTTCTCTGCAGCCACATGTGAAGTGTCTGCCTCAGACTGTCGGAGCTGATTGAAAAGGCAAATGCGCCAACTAGTGTCAGAAAGCAGCATGACGCATGGCTTCAGCAGGGTGTGCCATCATTTGATGTAACTCTCAACATTTCAGGTTCCTAATGAATTCAGCCTCTGGCAAACACACACACACAAACACACACACACAAACACACAGTTATTAGTCTGTTGTGTCTTTTGATGTGGAAGAAAACTCATTGGCCTGTTTGCTTTAATTGTCTTATTAATTCAGTTCAGCCAATTAAAGTGATAGGGATCTTTTTTCCACCCATAATTTCACTTTATGAAAGTGATATTTACCTGTGAGAGTAGGTGCAAATTTGGCCGCCAGATATATAATAGCTTCTCTCGAAATGAATAAATGAGAGTTAAAAACCACAGGCCTCTCTCTCTCTCTCTGCAGTCTAAATGCTTCATTAGAGAAATTATAAACAGCTCAAGTAGGTCAGAGGAGGTTATGATGTGACACGGATAAATGTGCAGATATTTCAGCTTATAAGATATGTCATAAATGAAACTGGCTCCATGTAAGACTTATAATTCCACTAAACCTAAAAAAAAAAAAAATCATTTTTACATGTTTAAATTCATCATATTCAATAGTTTTTCTTCATCTAATACCAACTTATGCTTATGTTTAAAATGTCCAAAATAATTCATTTTTACGCACCTTTTTTTTTTTTAACATACTGTCTCCTTATTTCTCTTTATATTATATTATATTTTTCTATATACTGTATAAAAAAAACACCAAGCAAAGAGAGAAAAGTACAGATATGTATCGATAATTCAGCTCGTGTGTGTGCGTGTGTGTGTGTGTGTGTGTGTGTGTGTGATGAAGAAGGAGCAGAGGGGAGAGTTTGATTGGTCTGCTGAAAGCCCAACCCAGCACATTCATTGGAGGAAATCATCTCCACACTCCCAACCACTAAAACACTAAAATGACTCGGGGTAAAATAATATCGCAGCACTCAGTTCAGCCTCACGGCTCCTTGTCGCGTCCTCTGTAAACCAGCTGCGCTCAAAAAGGATAAACTTTAAAGGAAATCCAGCTGGAAGCGACGGAACGGTTCCTCTTCTACCAGAATAACGTTGTTCTTCTGTGTGTGTGTGTGTTTGTGTGTGTGTGGAGAGGAGATCCGCAACGAGGATAAAGTTGCAAGAACTTTTTACGCAAGAAAAAGGACACTGATGTTTTTGACTGTAGATATTCGGGTTTGAGACTTTTACGCGTTTTATCCAGCGGAGTCTGGTGAGATCTGAAGAAGCGTTTTGGCACAAGTTTAGTCTTTTTTTTTAAAAAAAAAAAGTTAAACCCGAGAGAGAGACAGTCAGCTGGATTGTCTAACTTTCTGCATCGTGGGCTGGATTACCTGCCAACAACAGACTGTTGTCACTGATCGGCAATATTTTATTTATCATTTGAGATTTCAAAGTGAGAGCTCAAAGTATAGTTTGTGGTGTTGATATATTATTGTCCACACAAACTGTCCATCAAGTGCGACAGATAAGAGCGCAGATACAGGACACAAGTTCAGCACTGTGAGACTTTTTGTTTGTACGTGTTTGTTTTTTTTGCTGAAGTTAGTCCAAACCAGAGCAAAACCCTGATGTTCTGACACATCCTGTGCAGATGATCTAACACGCAGTCATCAGAGTTGATTGTTTCTGTTTTAAGGCTCTCTTCACTTCTTTAGCACGCCTCCATCTCCATCCTTTTTACGCGCACAAACACACTCTGGACTCCTGAGAACCATCCAAGCGTCTGGGAGGAGGGAAAAAAAAAAGAAATAATCGAAAAAAAACAAAACTGGTTTTCTCCCAAAAGCTCACAGTCAGGTGGCACTGACCCAAGCTGTTGTTGTGATGCATATTCCCGTAGAGCCGCCCACAACCAGACGGTTCACGCCGCCCTCCACGTCCTTCCCCTGCAGCAAGCTCGGAGTCGGAGACGGCAACGGGTCCATGGCCACGCCGGGGCCCCTCAGGTCCAGGTCGGACTCCAGGAACGTGGTGGACGTGCTGGCGGACCACGCCGGAGAGCTGGTCCGGACCGACAGCCCCAACTTCCTCTGCTCAGTCCTCCCGTCTCACTGGAGGTGCAACAAGACGCTCCCGGTGGCTTTCAAGGCAAGACACATGGCTTCTAATATTTTTTACTTTATTATATTTTTTAGTATTTATTTATTATATTTTGTATTTATTTATTATATTTTGTATATATTTATTATATTTTTTTGTATTTATTTATATTTTTTATATCATTTTTGTGCATGAGAAAAAATACTTTGAAAAAAAGAAAATGATTCAAGACCAACAAGACACATTTTCATGGAAGCTAATTAAATGCATTTATTTATTATAAATAAGAATGAACTCTGGAAGTTGTGCTCTTTAGTTTTTTTTAATTTGTGTAAGATATTAAATTATTTTAAAAGTATAGATAAGATCTGGTTTTATTGGCTTCAAAAACGACTCCATCCCGAATAATAACATTCTTATTAATCGGGCCAGAAAAAATATTACAGATGAGAGGTCTGAAATCACAAGACGTCTAAGCAAATAAATCCATATTTTATTATAATATTTTTTTCTGTTATATATTATATATTTTGGTGCTTTATAGGTAAATATTTGTGCCTTGTGTCAGTATTACATTTTCTAAATCATGTACTTGGTATCAGATCCGATGAGGAAATAAATAACAATAATAGACAGTAGAGATAATGAAACGCATGTTCTAAAACACATTTTATAATATATTTAAATGTAATTAATCTACAATGGAGGGTTGTCTTCTTAATGAAATCTCCCAGCTATATTATTATTTTCTGTCATGTTTTATTGCTGACATGCTGGATGAAATGGTGAAAAGACATTCCTGCTTATTATTATTATGGGCAGTCGGATGCGGTTTTGCGCGCGTGATGTGTGGACATACATTTGGTTTTTGGTGACCCAGAGTGACCTGTCCTCTCCTGTCCTGTCTTGTCTTTGTCCTGCTGCAGGTCGTGGCTCTCGGTGATGTCCCCGACGGTACTCTGGTCACCGTGATGGCCGGGAACGATGAGAACTATTCGGCCGAGCTGAGGAACGCCTCCGCCGTGATGAAGAACCAGGTGGCTCGCTTCAACGACCTGCGCTTCGTGGGCAGAAGCGGACGAGGTGAGCTCAAACTGTCTCTCTCTCTCACACACACACACACATACACACACACACAGGCCTGCACACAGAAATAATGGTGATTGTGATGTGCCATTTGCAGCAACATTTGGAATTCTAATAATATGATGGATCATATTTTCTTTTTGACTGAATGTGAAAATAATGTTAAGATTAGATTTATTTTTCATAAACTCTGAAATGAGGACATTTCATCTGAAGAGGGGGGGGAGATTTTAAGATTAGATTTATTTTCGTAAAGATTTATTTTATACAGTATACATATTGTATTCTGCTCCTTTAAAGTTAGATCTGCAACTATATAATTTGGCGCACCGTATACGTGCTTGTAAGGTGAGAGATGATTAAGATTGGCGGAGTGATATGGAGTAAGAAGTGATGTGCCACCTTTTTTGGTTATGGGTGTTCAATTGTCCTAAGCTGGAGTTGAGACATTAAAGTGGATCCTGTTGCACAGACGAAGCTCTTGTTTTACCCACAGCAGCCCTATACAGTAGTTTAATTAAGTAACAAGTAAGTTTATAGTTAAGGCAACAATAACATGAAATGGCTTGGTCACCAAATGTGTTGCACACATTCTTTAAAATATAGCTTTTTAAAAATATCTGTCTGATCTCGGTTGTCTATTATAAAGATATATAAAAAACAGTGCAGATGTGGAATCAGTTATGTATGAGTACGACGAAACTGGGCCAACTGACATCCATGGCTGTTATCCGAAACATCTGGCCTGCGTCACGGTGAACGGTCCTGATGTGTGACTGTCATTTTCTTAATCCAGGGGAATATAAATAATTATCCACGTGGTGTTAAATGTGAGGGATGGATGGATGGATGGATGGATGAAAAAAAAAACACCTCGCAATTCACGTCCTGGATGCGATTTGTCACAACAATCCCCCCCGCACACCAAAAAGCAGTATAAAAAAAACGAAATTACGCATCAACAGGCCTGGGATGTTGTGGTTAATGCATGGGCCTTTTTTGAGCAACATTTTTTTTGTGCGACTATATCAAAAATCTCTCAAATTTCCAGGCATGATTCATAAAATGTCCTGGAATAAAAAATACATTTTGATTGTTCAGCCAAGAGGATGCATTTCTCTCACTCCCCCTCAGAGCCTCTTCTGTTCATTTATATTTAATGTTAAATAGCTCTGATTTTGATGAATGGTGAAAATGGGTCTCCAAATTAAAAAAAAAAAAAAGAGAAAGAAATAGCTTATACATTTAATTCTCTAGTCAATTACCCCACCCAAGGATCCCTCTTTTTTTCCTCCTTTTCCTCCCACGCAGTCTCTTCTTTTGTTAACAACAGCAGCCTCTCTCAGACCCGCTGCAGCCTCTCCTCCTCATTGTGCTCGGACTTTTACGCACAGATGCGAGCAAGATCCTGCCTTGTTGAACAATAAAACCATAAACCCTTTTTTCGGACAATCTGGAACACATTCTTCTCAATAATCTAAATCATATCCTCCATTAAAAAGGAGGTGGTCCCTGCATGCCTCTTTATTCTCATCCTTAATTCTAAGGCTGCAGAGGGACAAAAAAAAGATGAGGTGATGATTTGAGGTTGAACATAATAATACATCTCATGGACAACACTCGTACTTGTGTTGAAAATGAGATTGACAGCTTTCAACCTTGCACAGATTATTTATTATTATATATTTTTTATTGTGCAACATAAAGCAGGTTTAGTTTGATCTATCTGTTAATAATTTGGATTTTCATGGATAATTACATAAGACGTTGTGGCACAATTCTGAATGTTAGTTGTACATGTTTTATAATGTGTATAATGTTTATTACCTTAATTTCCTTAATTTATGTACAATATAATTGTTGTTATGAGGTGTAAGAGCTCTGTCTCCCTCATGTCCTTGTGTGTCTCATACAAAGTGCCTTAAGAAATCTGTAATTTGGTCAACATTTGTATTTGTTGCTGTGCTGCAGGAAAGAGCTTCACTCTGACCATCACCGTGTTCACCGGACCTCCACAAGTGGCCACCTACCACCGTGCTATCAAAGTCACCGTGGATGGACCACGAGAACCACGCAGTGAGTACACACACTCGCACACACACAGAAGCAAACACACACCAACGCTACTATTGTTGTTGCTAAAATGCATTGTGGTGTGCTGTGAAGGTTGCAGAGCCACCCAGTTAGAAGCAGCTATTCCTGGTTCTGAAAGTGTATGTGTGTATGTGTGTGTGTGGGGGGGGTGTCGCTATCTAAAAGAACTGCATGAGTCATATGCAGGTGATATATGAAAATCTAACACTGTGTGAGCTGATAGAGTGTGTGTGTGTGTGTGTGTGTGCTATGTATTCATCATGAGGAGGTGAAAAATCTGTTCACACGATCACATGTGTGCCAAAATTGGGGTTAAGACTTGGTTTTTGGGGTTAAGATTAGAATTAAGACTAGGTTAAAGTTGGGGTTAGGCATGTAGTGGTTATGGTAAGCCTCCAGAGAATGAATGTAGGGCATTGCATTGTCCTCACAAGTATAGCAGTGCAGGTTTGTGTGTGTGTGTGTGGGTGTGGAGCAGGGGCACAGGGACGGGCCCAGTCAGAGGAAACTGTAAAGCATATTAAAGCATAACCCGAGACCACTAAGAGGAGCTGAGTGAGTCTCCAAGCCGCAGGTGGCTCAGCTCAGCTCCCTCCTCCTCCTCCTCCTCCTCCTCCTCCTCCTCCTCCTCACCCCCCCTACCTTTCCCCAGTGCTGGTCAGAGGGGTCGTGGTACTACCTGACCGACCACATAAGTGGCTCGTTGATTTAACACATGCAGGGCAGACTCCGGCCACTGTTAGGGAAGGCCTGGCAGGGAGGCCCCGGGCGTGCTAAAGCTGTTAGCGCCACCGCTCAGCCGCAGCTGCATTCTCATGTGGTTTAATGCTGCTATGGTGTGAGGGATGGAGGAGAGTAGGGTTACTCACATGAGTCGGGGGGGGGACTATGTGTGCGTGTCTTTTTTTTTTCATGAGCTCGAGGTGGGATAGATGAGAGAGATGGGTAGGATTTCATGATGTACCTATTGGAGGGATGGTGTTTATAAAGTGCAGGGTTTTAGAGGTCTCTTTAGAGCTGGGGTTTTGTGCTCCTGTCTGTGGAGTGGAGGGGGGGGGTATTTGGGACAGGGTGGATTTAGCCCAGTCAAAACAGACCACATGCAGGGGAAGAGAGAGTGGTAGCAAGTGCCACATGAAGGGGGCTGGCAGAGAGGGAGCCGAGGGGCACAGAGAGAGGGGCATCATCGACCCCCCCACCCCCCAACCCCACCCTGCAGGGCTGGATGCTATTTGCAGAGGCTTTAAAGAGAACAGTGACTGCAAAGGGGGGAGATAATTATAAACACTGTATGTGTGTGTGTGTGGATGGTTTCAATTTGATCGGAAAGAAAAAAAAAAAAGCGTGCGCGTGTGTGTCTGTGCATAAATGCACATGTCGTGCATCTGCGAGGCGTCTCAGCTTGAAACAACTGTTTACATTAAAGTTGTCTCCCGTCTGTCTGTCAACATGTCGCAGCCCCGGCCGAGGCGTCAGAGTGGCCGTGCTACTTTTACACTGGCGCTGGGGTGCTATAAAGTGACACTGTTTAATATAGGGCAGGAGGAATTTAAGGGGCTCCATTAAACTCGGTGCTGAGAGAGAATTCACAGAATGACAGAAAATAAACTTCTGCAAAGGCTGTCTTTTTTTTTTTTTTTTTTTTTTTAAATGCACACGAATATGATTTCAATAAACTAGAACCTCCTTCAGCTTTAACCCCCCTGGAAACCAGAGATGGTTTGATTTGTGCAAATGGTTCGGAGTCAAAGCTTATCTGCGATATGAATAATGCATCCAGTTACTCGGCAGTGAAAACAGATCCAGCGTCAACCAGGAAACTCAAACAGCTGATCACAGTTAATAGAATAAGCCTTTTGAAGCGCAGCACATTTTATATTGGGTTTGTCAGATCTGAGGCGGAGATGAGTTTTTTCAGGCCAATTCGGCGTGTTGAAGCCTCAAAATAGAAGAATCACTCACGAGATGAGATAAAAAGGACCTCTCATATTTAAACAAGAAGCATATTCTAAGAGTATAATATCAGTCATGTCTCAGCACAGGAACACACACATTACCATTCAGACATTATTAGGGCCATAAAACTAATCAGATTCTTTTCTAACCACAAGGCACCACATTATGTCGACTGTACGACGTTTAGAGCCAAAGCAGGGAGGCACTTTTGCCAACACATAAAACTAAGAGCGTTTTTTTCCCTTACAAATCTCATCCTCAGAGACGGATATATATTCCAACGCTGCTTTGATTGCATTTTTTAAAAATTTTACATCAGCAATGCCCGCACATCAGTGTTTGCAACTCAGCGTTATCATTCATAGAGTGCAGACAGCCTGAAGCCAGACTTGGCCGTGCTGCGCTCACCTGTCCGCAGGCTGGCAGGGCTGTGGGGGCCGGGCCCTTTTACAGGCTGTTTGTGTAAGGCCTGCATTTGCATGGCTGCCAGCTGAAGCCGGGGCAGGAGTTGGCGCAGAGGGAGGTGGTTTTTATTAATGTTTACTGATCCAGTCGGGAGAACCTGACGGACAGGACTGCAGCGGCGGCTCGCCGGCGGCAATGTAACAAAAGGACGCCGTGCCTTCTGAAAACACTTGAGCCGTAAGGTAGACGCACACATGGGCACGGATGCGTAAAGTATTTTCAACATGCTCTCGCACACACACAAACACACATGTAAATGATACGAACATACACAGACGGCATTCTGTTCCTCAACAGAAAGTAGGCTAAATGTTCAGCCAAGTATTTTTGTCTCCCTTGCGGCTGATTTCCTCATCGCACATCCGGCATTCGTCATCACCTCCCCCCCCCCCTCCGCCGCCACCCCCTGATGTATCTGTCATACTATATTATCAAACTTCTGCTGAAGCCAAACTGAAAGCACGACTGTTGCAACTGAAAACTCTCCCTCCATTTTCTGCCTGTGCGGCAGCTTTAACACATCACACATCCAACAACAAGATCACACTGAAGCTAAAACGACAGAAGAAAGGAAAGCAGATGACTTAAGTGTCAAGACCCTCCCTGTTTTGTCGCTGCTTCCTCGCCAGCGCTCACACATTTGGTGCACCCTGCAGCAGGGGTTATGCTCACCAATTAATCCCGCAGCTATATTTTTGGTGCTCTTCTCACTCCCTCACTTACATATGACATCAGCCGCTGCCTATTTACCCACGAGGGGGGGAGGAGGGGCTTTTTGTATTTCCGTATCTCTCGACCTGAATCAGTCCCTATGAAGAAAAGATGAACTCACCGCAGGTCAAGCGGGGCCGACATAGATCAGAAAAAGGGTCGGAAATATTTTTGAGCTTGCGAATTGATATTCAGAAATAATTTTCAGAGTGTGGGGGGAAGGAGGAGGGGGGGGGGGGGGGGGGGCATGCGTGTCCTTTTATACCCTGAAACAATAATTTAAGTATTTGTTTGTGCGAAGGAAGTTTGTGAATGTGTGAATTGTTCAAATATAGAGATATATCCGTTACAGATGTGTAGATCTTAAGATATAGTAAAAAGAATTGAGAGGGTGTAAATAAAACTTGTGCATAAATGATTTCGAAACTGATGTAAGAATTGTTTTTGTGAATATCTGGGGAAAGACTCAAAGCTGCTATCTGTGTGTGAAAATCAACACTCAAAGCTCAAGTCTGTGTGTGACGCTGAAGTTTTAAGGAACAATTTTGCAGCTGAATCTGATTAGGCAATTCAGAATTTATTTATTTTTTAACCAAGTTAGAATTAAGTCAAACTGTTCTAAGACATCCAGCAAATTATTCTGCTGGATATTTATTATTTATTCTAATATTTTTTCTGAAAATCTAAATTGTTTCCACCTGAGGGTTTAGAAGGTTGGCGAAACAAAAGGAGAGACAGTTGTTTGAATGTTGAGGATGTGGAGGCCTGTACTAGTGATGTCAGAGATTGCAATTTGTCTGATGAGACTTGAAAATGATACACATGAATACACCCTATAACCGCTGACACAATTATACATGCAATACCTGCATGCATTCAGATAGAGCTTGCACACCTTCCCACCCATAGGCCCACACATCCACCCAAATCAAGTGCTGTCGTGTTTTGTTGCCTCTATTTGCTCGGCTGGGTGTGTTCACACAGCTAAGGGAGGAGAATGGCGGGCGTGGGGGGGGGGGGGTAGGTAGTCGGGGGTGCATGTTGGAGTTGGCGGGTTGATTCTATTTGCATTTGGCACACAGACTGTACAAAGTATGCAAATAGACAAACAATGACATTTGCTGTGTTATTTTTCCTGCGATATTGCAGTCTCTCTGTAAAGTCAACAAAAAGGTAGCATGCGTGTTGTTGCGTATGTATTTGCGTGTGCTCGGCCTCATACACCTGCCAGGTGCGTCCATCTCTTTAAGTCGGCCCCCGCGGGCCACGCCCATGCCCCACAAATCACATGAAAGGCTCGCCCTCGGTGCGAATTGCTCTCTCAAAAGGCAACTTTGATGTTTGTAAATGGAGATGGGTGTCTTTGAAAAGGAAGGGCCTACAGGTGTATCAGTGCCAGGGGAGGGGAAAAACAGTGGCATGTCTGATGCTGGGTGCTTTCCTGACTGCTAACGGCTCGCCATAACTCCCAGATGTATGACCTGGAGACATAGTGGCCTACGCATGCACACACACACAGACACACACACACACACACACACACACAGACACACACACACACACAAATAGCGATTAATCTCACACTAACTCATGACCACCAAATTTATAATTTGATAGAGTCTGCCTCAATACCGCTGACAGACAGATAGGAAGAGATAAAAGGGGAGATTTTACGCTTTCCACAGAGATGACACTCTGTGGCGTCTGCAGTGACTTGAGGCCGTCGACCGCGGCGTTCCTCCTCCCTGGGGTCAATCCAGGCGCGTCATACTTGGCCTCAGTGATTAGAAGCAGAGCAAACATTGGCCAACTGATAAATCCGCTGGAACGCAGCAGTGCGTATTGAATAGGTTTGGACAGATTTCAAAGAGGAACTCGACCACATTCTGAGGTCTGAGGCTTGTGATGGGCGGCGGATGAGGACAGTTTCCCTCCAAGTGGTCACGCAAGATGTCTACGTATTAGAGGCAACCAACGACGCGCTGTCGTCAATTACTTTGCGAGACATCTTCACGTTCTTTTTATGTTAGATATGAATGAATGCGGGACTGAGTCATCAAAGCGTCATTGGACGGACATGAAAGCATCTGTAATATAATCAAATTTTGTTGTGGGAGGGTAAATGAAGGACTGAGATGGAAGCTCTTTGACCACTGTTCCCACCTTAACCACATCTAGAAGCTTTGAGGCCAACTCCCTTTGTGGGCTACACACACACACATATGCACACACAGCTGTTGGTAATCCTACTAAGGCTTCTGTACTTAGGCTTTCCTGTGAAAGCAGAGCTAATTAGTCTAAATACCTCAACTAAACTGAGATATAAACAAAGAAAATATAGCCATTAGTCTATTACTGGCACTTTTCTTCTCTTCTCCCACCTCGCTGCCTCTGTTTGCTCTTCAGGCATGTAGCTGCAGCTCACTGCTAAAAAACAGGAAAAAAGAAGAACATTGTCTGACATTTAATAACAGCACGATGTCCCCTCCTTAGGCCAGTTGATGACTGTCGGAGACACACAATGGCCTCGGGGCGAAATGCCCTTGCTTTTTTCCGCTCAGACAAAAATTTCCACCCTGTCTTTGCTGACGCAAGATAGACCAGCAGGGCCGACCAGGAGCTACCGAATTATTTACAGAGGCCCCAGACAGTGCTTCTAATTCACCCTGATGATGCAAGTAGAAGACGTTTTTTCTCAGAATCACGGACAAGCTCGGCCAACATCGCTGCTCCGCTCTCTCCCTCTCCCCTCTAAAACTCAGCAGCCAAGCGTCTTTCCTGTTTACCTACCTATGAAGGGAAGTAAAATGCCCACTCTGTGTGTGCTCACTCTTCCTTATTTACACTGACCCATACAGGAGGGAGCCATTACGGCCTTTCAGCCGTAATTCAATAAAAGTTCCGTTCTGCATTTAGAAAAATAAATGGCCCATGAGTGGAGGAATATTTTCTCCCCCGCTGCATTATGACAATAAACCGTATTCTGTGTTGAGGCAGTGGGGACGGGGGCGGAGTTGGGGGGAGGTTTGTGGGAAGAAGGCACCTGCTGGTTACTGGAAAAGACGCTGTGTACCACCACCCCTGCGGTTTGGGATATTTATTTCTTCGGGCCTTAATGGTTAGGAACAGTGAGCAAATAATAGGTGTAGCGAGATCTTTCTTTTGCTTCCAGGAGCGGGGAAGGTTATAATCCTCTGGGTAAACACAGAGGGAAGCCTTGGAAACATCACAGAAAAGAAGAGGTCAATCTTTGTAACCTCAACACTGCTGCAGCAGTCCACTAACATCTCAGAGAAAAAGTACTGAAAGTACGTGCAGGCCCACACCATGGAGAATTCACACATTTAACATATCACACGTTGACCCTACCTGGAATATCAATTCTCATTCTGTGGAACTGCGTGTGTGTCTGGGGGCAACTGCAGGCATTGCTGCACATTATTGTGTGCGAGCGAGTGTGCACAAAGGTGTGAACGCGAAGCCGTTTGACACATCTGCTGGCGTTGCATTGATGTATGCGACAACGGCAGCTTGCTTTCCTTTCCCACAGTCTTGCGAGAGGCCCCCACCTTTTCTCCCCCGGCACCTCGCTGCTTCGAACAAGCTGACTACCACGTACGCGCAAACATGTACACACACACAACAACCCCATTCACCATTAGAGCTAAAATAACACACTCAAAAGCAGCTTATTGCTTTAATATGATCTGTCACCGGAGCCAAATGGGCCTTCTGTGCTCGAACAAGGCCAGAGCAGCAGTAGTAGCAGCAGCAGCACTGGGGAATCTACAAAGTCTGCAGGCAAGCAGCCAAAAAAGGTCTGAAAAACAGCCACGCTCCTATCAACCCCCACACGCCTCAACTCCAGAGTAGAAGACAGTTACACACACACACACACACACACACACACACACACACACACACACACACACACACACACACACACACACACACACACACACACGTGGAATGGAGGGACAAAAGAGGGATGATTGCTCTCAATGTGCTACGGGCCTTGTAGTATTGTCAGAGAATCCGGGTGCATTGGGCCTTATTTTGGCACCCCTTCATCCTCTTTCAGCCTGCCTCAACCTGCCTCGCTGTAGGGCTGTCCTTATGTGCCACTGCTTCTGTTCCACACACACACACACACACACACACACACACACACACACACGCACACACACGCAAAGAGCTTTATCCCCTTATCAGAAAAGGAAGGCTGTGCTCAAACAGCCTCATGTAGCAACTTCCGCTGTGAGCAGCTTGTTTTCAGACCTGCGAGGGGGATTTTCACACTGTTGATGTCCCCAGAGAGAGACCGAAGCATCTGCCTAGGGGGACCAGACGATCTCCTAGCTGTGGTCAGAGAGGGCAGACTACTGATAAAAGCGTGCCAAAACTTTTGCTTGACCTCCTCCTGAAAGCTTAGATGAAAATAATGTTTCCACACTCGCCGCTGTATTCAGCGCGGCGATGTTTATGACACATACTTCAACTCACACGTAGTTTATGTCCCAGGAAATAAACAGTCTGTGCATTCAATCCACGCTAACGATACAGTCGTAAAACCTAATGCATTCATTCTGAAAGTGTTACGAGGGTGTTATGTAAATGAGCGTTAAGTAGTGTAATGTCTGTATGTGGCTAGCATCGACTCATTTAGGCCCAGACGAGACAGCCACAATCACCAGCCAAGGGTGAAACCCACATCCTTCAGGGTCAGCCTCAAAACAAGAACTTTGATTCGTCCCGCTTTAAATACCCAACTATGTGATTGGTGGCCTTGGGAAACGCGGTGCCAAAACACCCTGCTGCAAGAGATGCGTTTTTTGAGCTGCGCTACGGTGCCAGTAATAGAACAAAAAGAGGGAAGTATAAGACAGAGTGGCGGAAAGAAGCAGGGTGGGAACGAAAAACGTTGGGGGTTCAGGTCTGCTAGCGAGGAGGAAGAGGAAGACAGGTGTACGAGTCTTTGCTCAACAGATGTTGAAACGTCCCCAGTGTCTGTTGAGGGCGAACGGAAGTTTGCTCGCAGGCAAGTAGGCCTCGCTGCAACATGTGTTCAACTGTCGCCCCACATTGCACTGTGAGGATTTTGAAGTTAGATAAGGAGGCTGCTCTTGTGTTTTTTCCAACAAATGTAAAGCATGGGCTTATCTAAGATGAGAGATGCATTTTAAGTAGGGCTGGTCCATGATTAATTAATCACAAATTAATCACACTTTCTGTTCAAAATGTACCTTAAAGGGAGATTTGTTAAGTATTTAATATTCTTATCAACATGGTAGTGGGCAAATATGCTTGCTTAATGCAAATGTATGTATATATTTATTATTGAAAATCAATTATCAACACAAAACAATGACAGATATTGTCCAGAAACCCTCACAGGTACTGCATTTAGCATAAAAAATATGCTAAAAACATAACATGGCAAACTGCAGCCCAACAGGCAACAACAGCTGTCAGTGTGTCAGTGTGCTGATTTGACTATGACTTGCCCCCAAACTGCATGTGATTATCATAAAGTGGGCATGTCTGTAAAGGGGAGACTCGTGGGTACCCATAGAACCTATTTTCATTCACATATCTTGAGGTCAGAGGTCAAGGGACCCCTTTGAAAATGGCCATGACAGTTTTCCCTCGCCAAAATTTAGCATAGGCTTGGAGCGTTATTTAACCTCCTTCCCGACACACTAGTATGACATGGTTGGTACCAATGGATTCCATATGTTTTCTAGTTTCATGTGATACCAGTGTCTTTAAAACTGAGCCCACTGAGCCTCCAAAAAATTAATTGCGTTAAAAAAATGAGCGGTGTTAAAACGATTTTACCGTAACGCGTTATTATCCCTTTACCTTTGACAGCCCTAATTTTAAGTTGTGGTACTACTGATTTGACTCCTCAACAATGCAACAAAAGAGGTCATTTCAAACATGTGACAGAAAGCTGCTATCACAGTAGCCTTCATATTGGACTCACAAATGCTTCAGACATTTTTGTATGTAATCCTATAGCATACTTGTCTAGCCTTTACAGTCCAGACATAGTTTCCAGTGTTAAGTGAGATACATGCACTCCAAATCAATTCTGGTCTGTTATCAGGAGCCTATCAAGTCCATTTATACGTTGAATGCAAATATTTACACTTCAAATATATTCAGTGCAGACTTGGGCCGGGGCCAAGGCACGTATTGCCCTTTGCCGTCCAGATAGAGTTTCACTTTGCCCCTGAAAAAGCGCCCGGCCCTTTACTAAAAAGAGCTTGTGTTTAATGTGTCTCCCTTTGGACGGGAACATATGTTTCTTTCTTTCAATGGAGAAAGAGACAGACAGAGAGGAGAAAGAGAGGAGAAGTAGAGAAATAAGTGGGGGGTGGCGGGGGAGTGGGGGGGACGAAGGAAGGAAACAAGTCGTATTGGGTGATCATTCAGCTGTGGCGTCGGTGTTTAAGGCCTGGCTGTCACCTCACTGAGCAAACACCGTCTCTGTGTTGAGCTGATATGGGCTTTGTGGAGGGAAGGCTGGGTAAGAACGCGGTGGAGTTTGCTGTTCATGTGGTCGGGTATTAGAGCAGCGCCGGGGTGCAATCTCATGAAAAATAGCTTCACACTTTTCACATCACTTACACTAGACTCTATCTGCGCGCGCTTCAAAGCACAAAGGGCAAAAGAGCAAAGCAGCATCTCACGTTATTCTGCAGCGAAGATAAAACACTATCAGGAAATAAAAAGACACACATACACCCACACACACACAAAACAAAGCGGGGCTGAGAACGGCACACCCATTGCTTCAAAACACAGCCATCGCCTCTCAGTACATCGTTAATACCAGACATTTTATATCAAGCATTTTATTTGTTCTTCATAAGACTTCCATAATGCTTTCAGATGATGCGACCGCTACTCTGAGAGGAGGCTAGTAAATCTACAACCTTTAGCATCCATTTCGGCTCCGGGTGCTTATTGAGCGCTGCTGTTTAGGGCCTCATGTGTGCATTGGCCCCCATCTCCCAGCTCTATCTTGTGGTTATGATATCATAGAGAGAAAAACAAGGGCATTCTCTCCTAAGTGCACCCTGACACATTAAATATTCATCCGACCACAGAAACCCCTCTGAAATGGGACCGGTGCAGAGCTCCGGCACCCCTCTGGCCCCCGGACCTGCAGAGTAGAAGTCAAATGTTGGCGGTCGGTGCAGAAACACTGTGGCTACGGGCCGGGTCAACTGGACAAAGATAGCGCATTAACGCAAGGCTTAACTGGAAGATACAGCTTGAGTCTCTTTGGCGATATCTCGCAGAGTGTGTAATGATTTAGATAGTCGAAAAAAAAAAACTTTTCAACAGTGGATAACGCTGTTTTCTTTCAACAAGAGTCAATGTGCAGGAGAGAAATACAGGGTTTAAAGAGGGCTGTTACAGGATTCATTTAAAAGAACTCCTGTATATCCAAAATCCAGATGAAATTGAAACGAAACAGTTTATTACGAAAAAGGAAGAAAAAATGATTACACTGTTCTAGGGTTGCCACATCTTAAATGATTAGTCAACTAATCTTAGTTGACTAAGATTTCTTTCATCGATCAGTCATTGCATATGCCTTTTTCATGCTGAATGACTAATTTCCAAGAAGCTTATGAGCACATCTCTGGTAAACCCACGATTTAAAGTGGTGGTTTTGTGTGATTCGTTATGGAGAAACTCAGTTTTACAGATCTGTCGATTAAATCAACTAATCAATTAGTCGATTACAAAATCATATGTGGGAGAGGACTGGCCTGGACTTCTGCATAAGTCAGATGTTTGCTTGACATCTGGGCCGAAGGGTACATACAGAATATGATAAATAAAGTCTACAAAAATAGTGACGTTTGTGAAGTCATTCGAGATAAACTGGGGGAGAAGGGATTCAAGCGCACCGTCGATCAGTGCCGAGTCAAAGTGAAAATACTATGAAAGCAATATTTCAAAGTCCGCGATCCCCTCCATAGAAGTGTCAGCTCTAGAGACGAAAAAGATGAATTCGCTCCTTCATACTCGCCCCTCATCAAATTAATTTTGCGCTTTAATTTGTGAACTCTGAAGCCAAAACCAAACTAAATAGAAAGCGAACCAAAAGTGTCAATTTCACTCTGATTTCACTCTGACGAGCCAAACGAAGTGAAAACGCCCTAAAAGATGAGAGGAGGTATGTGTGAGTGTGCCGCCCTCCTGATAGATTTATTTGATAAGTATCCAAGAGACAAAGGCAGAGAGAAAAAAAACAGAGGAGGAGGAGGGGGGAAAAGAAAGTTTGGAGCCACCTCCCAGTTGATTAGTGGTGTTAACAGCAACCGCGGGCCCCCGGGTTAATGAGCTCCAGGCCTTGTCCTAATGAAGCCGCCGCTCTTCCAAAAATCACCCTCTCAACAGCCCACTAAACCCCCTACTGGAAGCTCCGAACAGTGTGTCGCCAAACGCGGTGTGTGTCCCCTGCCAACTGGACCTGGGCCAGCATGGCGTCCACTAGCTAGGCTCGAGTGTGTGTGTGTGTTTGTGGGCAGCTGAATGATCACTTTCATCCCTAAAGAGCCAGCCAATTCATCTCAGACCACCATTGGCCACAGAAAAACTGACCAATTATCATTTTTTTCCTGCCCGCCGTCTGTGTCTGTTTTTTTCCAACTAGAGAGCGGTGGGATGTATCATTTCCCTGACCTCAGCCGTTTGAGGTGGTGTAAATCTCTTAATAACTACACAAGGACACATATAGGGGCTATATTTGGAGGGCTGCTTCCCCCGGCCGCCCCTGCTCCTGGCCTGGAACAGACAGTAGTCACAGTGTCTATGTGGGTGATGGAGCCTGGGCCTGGCGCTGTGTGTGTGTGTGTGTATGAGAGAGAGAGAGAGAGTGAGAACGCAGGCCTTCATTCCTTCCATCACGGTTTAAAGAGAAGGCAGACTGGCCACACGAGTGTGAATAAAAAAGATATTACGGAGTGTGTGTGTCGGCGTGTGTCCACCCATGTTCCTGAGTAACGGCACGGAGCAAACTGGTGGGTGGAATCGAGCGCACACAAATACCGTCCTTTCCTTTGGCGTCCTAATACTCGGGGAAAAAAAACAGCTGGAGAGCAGCAACAGAATTAGTCTCTGCTCGGGCAGATTAGTCATGACTGAGTCTCTCTTTCTCACACACATAAAGATGTGTTAATCAGTGGGTGTGAATTATAAAAAAAAGTACCATTCTGTGCTGCACTTTGACTTTAGAAATTTCGTATTCAGTGGCTGCCTGCGTTCAGACATTGTGTCTGTGCATCAATGCGCACCCCCAGTACCCTTTGTGCATCTGTATGCATGTGTGTGTGTGTGTTGGGGGCTGTCAATGCTAGATATTTCTATATAGTTCGTAAAGAGGAGGATGGAGGGGAGGTGGTGGGCACAAACAAATGGACAGAGCGGTAAACGAGAGGAAACTTTACCCATGGGTCAGCCTCCGAGGGAAGATATATTGCCCATGGGTCAGTGGAGAGAAAGGACGGGCAAAATCCATATTGGTCCGTCTGCCTTGCCCCCTTTATATAGTGATAAAATATTCAAATCCAGCCATTACTTCACATTAGGCTACTCTGTAGAGATGCCAGGGAGAAAACCACAGAATGTATACATGCCGGTTCGCACACAGTTTTGGTGCATTGATAGTTACATTAAAATCTCTTCCTCCCATTAGAGGCATAGCCCTCATCCGGACTTAAAGGTGTGTTCACATGTAGAGCATGTGCACGTATGGATGTGTGCGTGAACATGTGTATTTGTACATGTCTGTGTGTCTATATAAAAGGCATGTTCAGAGGTTTTTTTTTTTTTTTCACCATCCCCCTGGACGGGACATCAGAGTGATAAGGGGCACTAAGTGTGTTGGTTAGTTTTCCGTGGTCTGGATAAAAGAGACGCAGCTTCACTTATTCAGTTAATTCTCACATCCTACTCACACACACACCTATGAAAGCTCTCTTTCTGTCTTTCTCTTTCTTTATCCGTTATGTTTAAGACCGATGACTATATGGTCTGGTAGCCTTGTCTGGGTGTTTCCTTCTGACTAAGTGCTGTGTCAGTCGGACCTGAATGCGTGTGTGTGTGTGGGCGTGTGTGAGAAAGGCGGTTATTGGGGGCAGATCTACTCACTATCTTGTAATTTTTTTGTTGTTTTTTGTTTTTTAAAGCAAGGTGGCAAGATAAAGATCACTCCGCTTCAGCAGTTCATAGAAACTGCCCTAATGTCACAATACATAGTTTGTTATTTCTTAGACTTAAGGTTCAGGGAAAACAGCATTCCTCAAGCAATTATTTTCAACCACTTATGCTATCGTTATCTGCGTATGACGCGGCAGCAGGTGCAGCTTGGGTAACACTTAGTGTCTAGCCAATGTATGTCAAGGTCTGCTGACATTCTAATAATATTTTTGTATTTGCAAGCTGAAAACATGGTGACGGCGTGTCTCTCTCTCTCTCCTGCCGCCCTTATATAATTTCATCCTGTGTGAGTGTTTGTAATTTACAAATGGAGGATATTGACGGTCAAGTTAATTTTACACTAATTACACTTAAGACAGGCAAATAAGACATTTTCTGCCAGGACATGTCAAACTCCCCGGCTTCATTAAGAAACTTGGGAGACGGAAAAAGGTTTTCCAATAGGACTCTTGTTATTGTTTTTGCTATTTTTGTACAACTCTGGAAACATAAAGTGCCATCTTGTGCCACTTTTCCTGGTTGTGTAGGTGGTAAACTGGCAAAGTCCTTGATTTTTCTCTTACCCGTCCTCCTCATGTCGCTGTTTCAGGGCACAGAGTGAAGCTAGAAGACCCCCAGAAGATGCAGTTCTCGGACAGGCTGTCAGAGATCGAGCGCTACCAGCGGTCTATGCGGATAGGCCCGGTGAACAATAATCAACGCCCCATCCACCAAACCCACCTAAGCACCACACAAGGTGAGGACCGCTGATACATACAACCACAACCAATAATCACTGTAAAGTCAGCTCACATTAAACCGCCATTACTTAGAAGTAAATAACTCCTTCAATAAAACAAACAGATTTTGTTTTATTTGGCCGGAGGGTAAGTAATCCGTAATAAAAAAGTCTGCTACACATCAACACAGTACACGCAGTTCAGACGAAGCCAAGAGCCCTTCATGTGCGTTTCCTACCACGGGGGGGCTTTCAAGTTCTGTCCCACACATCCGAGAGCCGTTATATGTGTTGGCCGTCCGAGGGGGAAGCTCGTGTCAGTTCTGTCCCCGGATGCCCTGCGTTGGTGGGTCCGGGGGCCCCACAGCGTGCAGGGTCGAGTCTGTGGCCAGGTGGCACGGCGGGTGCTGCCAACCGAGCTTGGCCCGGGTGCTGAAGCTGGCCTCCGCACACCGCACACTACAGCCTCAGGAATGTAACAGCCGCCCGCTACCTTGGCAATCACGTCACTCTCAGACTGGTCGAATGTGCGGGGGCAGGAGGGGAGAGGGGCTGAGACTCAGACTGAGGTGGTGCGATGTAGGGGTGGGTTTTTGTGTGTGTGTGTGTGTGTGTGTGTGTGCTGTGGACAGCTGCGTGGGTGATGCTTGGAGTGAGGATGAGTGTTCACTCCGTCATATGTCAGAGCCTCTTTAACAGGATGCCATGTCTGGAAGCGTACAGACTAAACACACACAACGCACACACAAGTATGCCCTCCTCGGCCACCCACTCTCTAGTTCTCATGCTGGCTAATGAATCTCATTACCTTTGTATCAGCGTGTTGCTGTGTACAGGAGGACTTGTTTGGGAGCTCTGGGCCGTGTGTGGGTGCGTCTATCAGTGTGTATCACCACTGTTTGGCCTTGTGATTAGCTTAGCCAGCGCTGAGTCACCAGTATGGGGCCGCCTATCTAACAGCTGACTGCGGAGAACACGGGGTCTTCCGTCCTCCGCTCTCCCATGTCCTTACTTTTACTGTTGATATTGATTTTGTTCCCTCGCACTGCCTGTACCGAGGAGACAACAAATGCCAGCTGTCTTAGAAAAAACGCCGCCGACCGCTTACGCTTAAAAATAAACACTGTGGCGCTTCAACACAATACAGCCACTGTGATGATAATTTTCTGATGGGTTGGAGTTTGGCGTGAGCTCTGGAGGTTGTCTGCCAATAGAAAGCCCCCTGCAGCTAAGCTTATACTGGGAGCTTTAAGTTTCTGAGGACTGACGGAGGAAGGGGGAGGGGGGGGCTCGGAGAGGTGTACAGACTTGGTCCAGACAGCAGACGAAGAGGAGCTCTTTGCTCTGCTCTCGTCTGCCTCGCACAGGATTAGGGCAGGAATTAGAGAGCCATGGGCTCGTCGGGCTTCAAAGGGCTGCGATGTTGCAACACACACATGTACAGTACATACAACTGTGAGCAGACACAACACATTAACATCAGTTGGAACTGTCAGAAGGGCTGTAAAGGCCTTGGAGCTTCACGTTACCAGTGACTGGAGGCCGTCTATAAGGAGTGTGTGTGTGTGTGTGTGTGTGTGTGCACACGAGTGAGACAGACGAGGGGAAGGGCTGTAAAAACCACACACCTTAATCTGTGGTATTACCATCATGACGGCATACCGCAGGGCAAGAGTGGTAAAATAATTAAATAACAGAGAGCAGAGGGCCCTTCTTCCCTCCCACCTCGTCTATCTGCCGGAGCGTCTGAGCACCAGACTGGAAACGTATGTCGCGCTTGCTCCCGTATGTGTAGGAATCACGCGCAGACAAACAACACCGCGGTATTACAAGCAAAGCTCAAACATAAATAGACTTGTTGTAATAAATCCCGTTCAGAGACACAGGGAGGTGTTTACATATCAACAGCACACACGTCTCTCGGCTTTTTTGGCAGCCCCATGCCAGACGCTGTTGTATTTTGCAGATACTTTAAATCCCGGGGTCTGTTTGTTTGAGAATTGCCGGGTGATAGATCGCCCATCAACACGTTATAATTAAATGGATTCCCGCCTCGCTGTTACAAAAGATGTTTTCCATTATCCGGGGCTGGGACCTTTGCGTTTCTCGCACCCTTGAAGACAGCTAAATAAGAAAATACAGTGTCATCTCCTCCTAAAGCCTCCTTGCTTCATATTGTTGTCTGAGCAATGAAATACTGTCTCAGTTTCCTTGTCAACAGGACATGTCTCCAGACATCTGCTCAGTGCTACACTGAATTCTTAAATCACACACACACACACACAGACGATTGCACCATAGGCACAAAACACACACACACACACATACACACACACAACTGTGTGCTAGTGTTGCAAGTTCTCCGCTATTGCCCCAGACAGACAGGGTAATTAAGAGCTCATTACAGTGCATGCAGTGACAGGATTCCTGCACGCTGGCAGACGCTGCATTCGCTGCTTGTTTTTGTTCTCCCGTGGCCACAGGTAAGCCTGCTAGACATGTGGAATGATTCTCGGGCGAGGGCAGAGGGAGAGGCATGTGTGTGTGCGGTTGATAATGCGTGGTGGTTCAACTAGTGCAGTAAAGCAAATCTGACACTCAGACAATCAAGTGCTAAATTGTTATTCTGGTTTTCAAAACCTCAAGTGAGGTACATGTGTATACTATGGGTTTGTGGGTTGCAGTTTTTTTTCTTTCTCTTCCTCTGATACAGAATGCAGATCATCCTTTGACGTCTAGCTGTGACATTGCGTTTTTTTAATATACACACAGTTCTTTCCACTCTTTAAGAAAAAAGCAAACAGATGATAGAAAATTCGATTTCCCTCAAAGTGGAAAACAGATTCCAGTTTTACCTTGTTCCATTTTTAAAAGGGCAGACAGAACCCAACAAGCCCCTGGCACAGCCTCTAACAGACAGCCGGGACGAAAGCGGCTCTTTTAACTTAAATGTGTTCTAACAGTCAGAGAGAGAGAGAGGGAGGGAAAAAAGAAATAAAGCATCAATTTAATCATCCCGAAAAAAGAAAAAAAAAATCCCTGGTACTTTTGAAGTGGTATCATTTAACATGTTATTTGTTCCAACACCTGTGTGTTCCTCTCTGAAGATGAATATCAGATACGAGCATAACGTTCCGCCATCGAGTCAAGTGCTCGACGCTTTGATGAGGGCCCAAAAGTGTGTGTGTGTGTGTGTGTGTGTGTCTGAATGTGTGACCTATGTGGTGATGTTATTAAAAAATGTAAGAAGAATCTTGCAGCAATGCATAACATTTCCTGAAACGAACTGAAACTGTTTCTGTAAATGACACTTCCACAAATGTTAGTACCTCTGGCTTCCTCCTGCTTCCACTGGCACACATCTGCCGCAGCTGTGCTTTGGCCCTCTTGTCCAGTATGTTCAGGCTGTGGCCTCTGGACTGGACTTAACTTGAAAAAAGTCCTGTTTGATGCAGCCGTGTCCCTCCCGCCTCGTCCACAGTGACCACACTGTTTACACCACATAAACAAGCCGGCCGGCCCCCCCAGGTTCGAGGCGGCACTCTGCTACCGCCGCTGCTCGGGGGCTCACACTAATTCACACATCCAGAATGACATGATCAGCCAATTAGAAGCGAGAGCGAGACAGGAAATTAGCACCGTCAGGTAGCTGCGGTGTGGACTTTAGAGTATAGCCGTCACACTAGTTGGGTTTCATGCTGATTTCTGCCAAACCCAGGCAGGAAGCTGGCCCTCCGAGGCCAATACAGCCAAAAACGAGCAGGAATCTGGACCAGTCCTATAGACACTCTGTTTTACTTCTGCACTCCACTATTTACATAATATGTCAATGGCCGCCACGGAGTTTATTTGTTATGGTGCCTGAAAGCTTCACTTGTGGTTACTCTCTTTTTGTGACCCTGAGATGAATAATTCAAACTGAAAATGTTTTTGTTCTTTAGCAAAAAAAAAAAAAAAAAAATCTTTTGAAGCCGCCTCCTCTATGAAAAAAAAAGAAAAAGAGAAGTGAGAGCGAGTTGTTTTTTACCAGACTCAACTGTTTGTGTAAGTTATAATTTCACATCAGAGTCGGGCTGAGTTTTACATTTCAGCAATTACAGAAACTACATGTGTGCCATGAACAGTCTCTATTGAGTCTGGGGAGAGGGGAAGGGTGGGAGGACGACGAGCTCTCAAAGAGAACATAGGATTTTTCAGCCCATGTGTTTGTTTTTGCTCACGTTATAAGTGAGGGCTCAAAAGACATATCAAATGTCCCACATAGCTGAGCCAAGGCCGTGTTCCTCCCCTCTCTAACACGCTCTCTTTCTCTCTCCTTTCCCTTCGCTGGCGTCTTTCTTTCTCTCTCGCCTGCTCTCTCACATTCTCTCCCCGTTGCGACGCCTAAGGCCTAAGCGAAACAGGAAGCCGGCACAAGGGCCGGCATTCACTGTGTCTCAATGACACGCTTCATTACGCCGGGCGCGTTACATGTCTCAGAGGCGTCGCTGGATCCGGAGTCACGAGGATGGACGCCATTTTGGCTCAAACGTCTCCTCAGCCAGTCCTTTCATCTACGCGTGCACTTCAAACGCGGTGCGTGTGTTTATTTGCGTCCTCCCCAAAAAACTATACTGGCACCACCCCAAAGCTACTTATTAGTGACGCAGTCGCCGCTTCTTCCCACTCCAGCCCCCTGCCCTCCTCGGCTCCTCGGCTCCGCCCAGGGGGCCGGTCCTCTTATTAACAGGGGTAATCTGTGCCTCTGGTATTGACGTTGTCTGCCGGCCAATCAAAATATTTGAAGGAAATGTTTATTTTCTTGAGCGAATCGCACCAGCTGCTTGCAAGCCTTTCTGAATAAGGCCATTTATGTGTAAGAATTTGCCATTGTGAGGTATAGTGCAGGACCTCTCGGTGACTGAGTGCTGATTTGGGCCTTTGCAGAGGAAGTGGAGGAGCTCCAGGGGAAGCACAGATCTTACACATGCTGAGCCTAGTGTGGCTATAGGTGAACAGCCCAGCGCTGCTACACCCCCACCCTCTCTGCTTCTGGCATCCTCCTCCGTCCTAATTGCCACTACAGGAGGTTAGGAGTTTACTATATTGCGGTATCTCAATAGCGGAGGGCAGAGTCATAGCGATACCACATGGCCGACTGCTGCTGTCATTAAAAGCAGAGCACCATGAGAAAAAAATGTGGTTATATAATATGCAGGTTTCTGTCTTCAATATTGATGTGCATTAAGGGGAAACGAGTAACAATATGTAACACCGTTCAGAGGCTTGTAGACTCGACTTCTACACAACCAATGAGCCGAGACAGAGCTCCGTGCAAGTTGTCTTGTACCGACTGCACCGTCTCAGACCGAGAGCAAACAGCCCCCCGTTTGTGTCAGCCCTCCTGCGGTGTGGCCGTTTGAGTGTGAAGCAGGGTCCCACGCGTTGGGCCAGTAGCTGCCTCGACCCTCCCTCGCTTCCTGACAGGCTAGCGAGTGTCCTGCACTTCACAGGTCTCCGCTGCCCCTCCAGTGTCTCGCCTGAAAGGCCCAAAAATATCTCCCATGCACCCATCAAGCATGTTTTTCCGAGCCTGGTCTCACTTTGGTGAGAAAACCGCCCCCCCTCCTCCTCCTCCTCTTCCCAATCCTCACTGCTCAGTCAGCAGAGGCCAACCTGTGACAGGAAAACACATCTCCAAAACCGCCAGATGTCAAGACAGTTTTGACAAGTCTGTCATGACGAGATGTTTTGGATCACGCTTTAGATTTTCTATGGCGCGGGCAGCTACTTCCTCACACATATACAACCCACACATTTCTCTGCGTTGCACAAAAAATGCTAAAATGTTGCATTCCTGCACAAACTCCACTGACTTATTTCGAATAAGTGCTCACCTATTGTTCATATTGTGTGTTACACCAGCCCTGTGGCAGGAGCAAATGGACACCCCCGCTCTGAAGACATGCAAGGTGGAGGAGGACCTGAGACCATGGCCAGGTGAGACATTGCCATGCCCTTCTTCCTAACTGTTTTACTGTCTATTGGTGCCTTCAAATGAAACTCGTGAGCTTGCGTTTACAACATGGGAAGTCATGTGCTTGGAGTTCAAGTCGCGAGAACACCGCGGCTAAGCAACGGCAACATTAACGTTACTGTCGGCATCTAAAAGCCACAGAGGCTAACAATTTAGCAAGTTAGCAACATAATGCAGTTAGTGTAAAAGCATAATGACAGAGGAAAAAGATGAGGCCATTGGGAATATCAACATTTTCCTCAGACGTATTATAAAATTACGAGGAAAAACACTACAGTCTAAAATTACAACATATGAACTTATTATGCACCAAAGAATTAACTTCCAAGGCCTCCGCCATTTCTGACAACGTCAACAAACACGTCACAAGTCGTGAACTCGGAGCTTTCAGAAACTTTCCACTTACGAGGTCGTGAATACCACAAGAGGGGGGCGTTCATATGGACTCTTCTGGTGAACGCGGTAAACACAACCCCATTTGAAAAGGCACAATATGTGACTTGGCCTTTGGCTACTCTTTCAAGCCTCTCATTTAACATTTCCCTCCCATGAAGCTCAGCATTCCCAATTTAACCACAAAATTGAATGTTAAAGTGCGTATGCGTGCCTATCGTTGTTTCTGGGCGTGTTAATGAGGAAATTGTTTCGAAGGGTGTTTGTTAGTCGCCGAGACATAATCATTATGTGTGGCCCAATCAAATGGGAGCATGCGGGGTGAGGTCACTAGTAAGCCTTAATTAAGTGTGAGCAAACAGGCTCGAAAAATACAGAGAAGATAATTGTGGTGCCATGAACTGTGAAGTGTTCACACCTTTCATAATGTTACTCTTTCAGAACATCTCAGAACAAACTGTAAACTACCAAACTAATTCATTCTAATTAAACATTCCAACAGCCTTTCAAATTGAACCGAACAATACTGACGAGGAGAAGCGGGAAACGCCGGCATAACACAGGGTGTGCCATTTGGTGCGACAATTTTGGAGACTGTTTCGTTTTGCCCGTAGGGCCCTACTACACCCCAGAACATTCCTAGAACGCCACCACCCTGTCTGCCGTCGTCGTCTTCTTCTTCTTCTTCTTCCTTTCCTCCCACTCCTTCTTTCTTTCATTTTGTTTCTTGGCGATTTGGATCTTTGCTGCTGTCTAACAGCCCCCTCAGTCTCCTATCTGTCCCCTAACCCAGAAAACCACCACACCACACCAGACATGCTGACTCATCCGCTCACACTGTGCTGAGGACACACATACAAAGAAGAAAGAATAGAAAGACTTTCAGATTTGGCTCTCTTTTCTAGTGTTTTCTAGAGTTTAGCAGAAATAACACAATGCCTGAAGCAGAGTATCGAGACCGGGGGAATTACATATTTACATGTGTTACTGCTTGCGCGAGGCATTTTCTAGGCAGAGATTCACTACAGAGCAACACACTCAATGTGATCGACAGCGATGGTTAGTAAAAGCATATGGTTGAGGCATAAAACTTGACATTTATGCCAGGACATCCAGACAGCGAAGACAATATGACAGCGATGTGAGATAGTGTAATAAATGATGATGCTACTTGTATTCAAATACCTTCATCCTTACAATAACAGTATACGTGGTCTAGGGTCAGCAAAACACACCTCGCGTCGGCGGCTTTACAAGCAAGTATCATATCTCTCATAGGAAAAGATTTACTTAACAAACAATAATATTAATCATGCTTGTTTGTTGATGCATTAGGGAAATATCAGGTGTTTTTTGTAATCACAAACTTCCTTTACCCGTGCTGGTATTGCATGACACAAGTTGGCGACATGCAAAATTCCTCGGTGCTCACGTGATGAAGCGCCTAACATGGATGAGGCTTTGGGGCTGTTGACCATTGGTGCCGCAGCACAGAGGTGATTATCATTTGCATTCGACATGATGCTCCGGCCCCAAAGCCTTGGTGCTTAAAAAAACACCTAGAGATCATTTGTGTTCATTTGGGTCTCCTATTCTTTGGCAGCGGCAGCTCTACCCTGGCATTGTGTCGCGCTCTTAATAAGCACCCTGTTATCAACAATAATTGCTCATTCTCATGGCATCAAGTGTTCAAACCACCCAAACCAGTCAATAAATCAAAGAGAGAGCCTCTGAAGGAAGCTGCAGTGCAACAGGGTTTCTGTCGGGATCATATGAGGAAAACAATCTTACTGCACAGCACAGTGTAGCTGGACGGGCCTGCTGGGGTTTTCTCTCTCTCTCTCTCTCTCTCGTTTCCTCCCCTCCACTTATTTGCCTGAGACACCATTCCCTGGGCGCTGGCCGTCACAGTTTGCATCAAGCCTGAGTAAACATTTCACAGGTGAGCGCCTGTATTTGCATCACCCCATCGCCAGGTCCACCACATGCGGACACACACTCGTACACACGCGCACAATTACACACACAGACATGACCGCCTCAAATTTGCCCTTATGTTAACAACCAAAATCAGTTTCTCCCGTACGCAAATGAGGAAAACCTCCGGTCATATCTGGGTTACACGCTTGACTGTGGACTAGTGGACTTTCTTGAGCTGAGCAAAAAAAAAAAGGAGGAGGACGACTCCACCCTTGGTGTTTGCAGGATTAAATAAGTGCGTGGCGCTATGCTTGAGAGCTAGAGGAGGAAAAGACAGCTCTGGAACACTATGTTCTCTATAAAAGCCCCGATTCCCAGCTACCCGCTTCGTGGACTGGGAACATCACAGACAGCAGACTGTGCCAGCTCGCCCTCTGGGGTCCATCCCCTCTCCTGTCCCTGCAATTTAGTCAACACGTTTCAGATGAGCCTAATGGAGATCATGTGTGGTTTTCGGGCCGCGGAGTTAACAGGCAGCTACTACCAGGCTCAGTTAGGAAGACCCTCTCTGCCAAAGATACACCACTGTTACCACAGCCACAACAGCGAGGCCTGTACTTATACTGGGTGGGGGAGGGTGGGGATGCAGTAAGGTATGCAACATGGTTAAGAAGGAGAAAAAGCAGACGGCAAAACTTTGCTTCTCAATTACAAAGCAGTTTGTTCAGCCCTCTCCTCCAGAGGGAGCTACTGTACTATAGAGAGTTTAAGGTGGTAGCAGGCTCCCCCCCTGGCTCGGAGCCAAGCGCTTGATACTGCACAAGCCCATTAAGGTGTTGTGATAAGTGTCCAGTCCAGTTTCCCCTGACAGAACACAGGAGTCGATCCCCACCGCAGTTTAGCCAACACGTTTCCACCGACTCCAATTAAGTGGAGATCATGTGCGGGGCGGCAGCCAGAGCCATCAAGTCCCCACGCCACACATCCCCTCCCCAGCTTCACCCTGAAGCCTAAATTTAGCACAGACAGAGAGAGATGAAGGGACACAGAGAGAGAGAGAGAGAGAGAGAGAGAGCAAAGGCTTTTGGGAGTCCGGTAGGAATTAGTGGGCCGACTCCACTTCACCCGAATCAACAGCAGCTGAAGGCTCGGATTTTCCTCGCGTGAAATCAGATATGGAGCTCGACTCCGGTGCCTGGTAGACTCTGGAAAAAGAAACAGCCCCCCCACCGCCATCAAACTCCCTCATCCCAAAAAGAAGAGGAAATTCAACTGCAGAAGTGTGTTGTTGCAAAAAAAAAAAAAAAGAGTATAGCAGGGGCCATGGAAATTGCAAAGGAACAGATTTTTTTGCAGCTGAAAATGGACCCAGTTCTCCAGACATAGGGAAAAGACATTTCAACGAGACTGTGGCACGCAAGTTTGGCATTCTCCCCCCCTCAGGGCTATGGCGTGCAAGCGCTTGCTATTTCACAAATACAAGCTCTCTTTTCTCTGCCATCCAAATCCACATTTTACACTTGCAGTCATGTGGGCACGTTGGACCCATGAAAGCCACATGCGGACAAACAAATAACCATGGACGGAGGTGTGTGTGTGTGTGTGTGTGAGAGTGTGTGTGTACGAGCAGCAGGTGTGGAAGGAGCGTGTGTTTGTGGACATCAGGTATGAGGAACTCGGCCTCATCATTGTGGCACACAACCAGGTTAAGGGCGTTTACAGTTCCAGACTATTTTGGCCTGGCCGTTGGCCACCGCACCATTTGTGTGCCGACGGTGTCTCGAGCACAAAGACACGACATGCCTAACTTGTCACGCAGGATTTAATTTTTCACACCTCTAAACGAATTATCTCAATTAAAATCCAGTGTAATTAGTTGAGGTAAAAACGACAGCTGAAGAAACAAGACATCAAACTGATATAATACCTTCTTATTTACATGATACAGCAAAAATATGAACCACAATCATACCGAATACTACAGTAGGTGGCAGCCGGCAGCGTTCAGAAGTCCTACCCGACTGTGAATGGGTTCATATCCGAAGCTCAGGATGTAAGAGCAGCCAATAATACTCCTCGGTTAAGTAAGAGGTGCAATATGGTGTTTGAGTTAAGGAACTAAGTTGGTGACAGTAGCGGCCCCAAATCTCAGAGAAGCAAACTGCCAAGTCAAACTCTCGAGCAATATTTCTTTCTCGCTTTTGTCAGCTGAGTAAATTAGAAAGTGTGCAGTGAAATTGAAGTCTTAACAGCTGGGTTCACAGCGCTCTGTTACCTGTGAGATTACACTTAGCAGTTAACTCTGACAGGTCCCAGACTGTGATACTCATTAGCTTAGAGGATATTCACATTCTCTTCCTTCCCTCTTTCCTTTTTCCTTCCCTTGTCTGTCTCCGATTGTGACCGCCTGCCGCTAACTATGATTTATGAGTTGCACAACAGCGCAACAAGCCGTCAGTGTTTATACGAAAACACCCCTCAGCACTGACAATGCCTCTTTTCATTGCTGTGAGAAAGACGGAATAACGTACATTGCTCTCCTTTTGAAGGAGTGCTAGGAGGGCCGTGGCGAGGGGGCCTTTTCATAACTTCGGTCTTGTGCACGGGGCTGTGGGATGATGTGCTGTCAGAGCTTGATGACTGTTATTAAGCAAAAAAATGTCTCAGTTCATTACTTTGAGCAAACATTTCCACAGACAGGCGTATCGCCGGAAATCTGAGCTCACAATTTGGGGTTTGGAGGGAGATTTGCTGCTCTGGAGATGGGGGTCGGTTTTTTAGAATAATAGAAAAATGAGAAATCTCTGAGCCCCTTGTTTCATAATCACAGTTTGTTGACTCCAATCCTTTTGTTTCTGCCAACAGGGAGTACAGACCTCTTCAACCAGAGGACCAGCTTCCCGTCTCTGTCGCCGCTGACCGACCCTCGCTTCTCAGACCCCCGCATGCACTACCCCGGGGCGTTCCCCTACTCCACCAACACCTCCAGCTCCGGCATCAGCGGCCTCAGCATGTCAGCCTCCTCTAGATACCACCACACCTATCTGCCGCCGCCGTACTCAAACAACCAAAGCCAGAACTTCCAGTCCAACTCCTACCTGTATTACGGCACAGGCTCTGGTTCCTACCAGTTCTCCATGGTGGCGCCGTCGAACACCGGGGGCGAGCGCTCCCCCACCCGCCTGCTGTCCTGCTCGGGGGCCACGGGCGCCGGAGGGACCAACAGCCTGATGAACCCGGGCCTGAACAACCAGAGCGAGGGCGTGGAGGCCGACGGCAGCCACAGCAACTCCCCCACCGCCATGAGCGCCTCGGGCCGCTTGGATGAGTCCGTCTGGAGGCCTTACTGACTGACAGACAGCTAGACAATCAGGGGGTGCAGGAGTTGAGAGGGAGGGAAAGTTAAGAGGATGATGAACAAAAAAAAAGACACTGAAAGCAAAAAAAAAAAAAGAGAGAAATGCTGCATGTTTGTCTTTTATTTCTCCGGCACTCGCTTTAAAGACTTTCTCTGTTTTACCAACTCTCTCAAGACTTCCATGTATTTTGTACATTTTGAGCAAAACTCCTGCACTGTGCTAAAACGTGTACTCTTAAAAAGGACTATAAAAAGCCATAGAAGATGTTCAGCTGAAACTGTAAATAGACGTGAGGGTAAAACCAGAAGCCATAGTAATGTTTCAGGATGTCTGGTGTAAACAGGTACTAAGAACAAAAAGACAATGGCAGTATGATCAATCAGTACAGCTGATGAACTGAAAAACCACAGCAGACGTCCAACAAAACAAACTGTTCAGACTGATCCGACTCACTTGGTCAGTGGAGAAGAGCGGTCGGACTGGATGCTCGCTCCCTGAGTGACTCCGACATCCTTCCGAGGCACGGCTGCACTGCTGTAGCAATCGGCCCTTTTAAGCTTTAATTTCTGTGGAAGTTGAGAAAATATCGTGTCAGTTGTGAAAACATCTCGAGTTGCATCCAGGGCTGTTTCATGTACTTATGCAGTACCTTATTGCCTAATTTATTATCCAAATGGACACATTAGCCCTTTTGTGCTACGGTATGCAGTTGGTGTTTCAACACAGAAAAGCATTTTATCTGTCGGGACTCACATGTGTAAGAAATTAATTCTCCTCTGCTGTGTCATCAGTGTATCGCGTTTCAACAGGACAATGGCTGATATTTTGAGGAATGTAAAAGACTAACGCAGAGGGGGTGTTTATTGGTTTCTTTCTCTGCAGGAACATTTAAGTCCTGTTGTGTCTACTCTTTTTACTTTTTTCCTTACATTTCTTATCCAAGCCCTTTTCTGAAAAAAAAAGAAAAAAAAAGTTCTAGTCTGGTATTTTTGAAACTGGATGACACGGTTTACTTTTGATATTTATTTGAGCCAAATTGTGAGGAAATGTGCGCATATACCCAAAATCCTTAAGCATTTCTCTCTACCTTTCCTTTTTTATATATATATATACAGTATATATGCCTTATTTTGTTGTTAAGTATAAATTTGGAATTTGTGTAATATATTGCTACTAAATTATGAAAAAAAACAAAAACCTTTAATGTAATTATTTTGTCTTCCAATGTAGCTTTGATGCACTAAAAACTTTTATTCCTTATGAACCACGCCCAACAGATTCTGTTAGTGAGATTATGTACCGTAATCCTTTTAAAACTATTTCCAAAATTGCCTTCCTGCGCTAAGTAAGCCATTCGCTTAATTTTTTGCACTATGTTTGAATTTTCATTTATTGGGGTTTATGTATTTACAAATATCTGAAACTCTGCCGAACTAAATATTTAAATATTCCTTCACACTTAAAAGTGTCCTTTTTAACAAAAATCCTTTGCCAAGTAATTAATGATGTCACGATTAGACACCACACACACATTCCTGCACCACAGGTGTGTGTGCATATTCCCCCTGTCCGGAGGGCATTTTCCCCCTGCAGTTATACATGTGATCCCTCCATCCCTGGGGGGAGGAAGAGTGTGAGGATGAAGGGATAGAAGGAGGAGGCGGTGGGGTCAGAGTGGTATCTTCTTACCAACACCAAGGGCAGTTATGCAAAAAAAAAAAAAACCTTCCCTTGTTGTGCACAGGTCCCTTTGTTCTGTATAATCAGTGAGTGCTTTGAAGCCTTTCTGGTCTAATTTACTGATCATCGGTGCCAAGGGGCTCATGGCTCTGCCAATAATTCACACGCCCGCACAGATCGTGTGGGCATGAGCTGTGTAGAGGCATTTAAAGCAGGTATCAGGTGTCTAATATCTGCTCGAAAAGTCTTCCACAAGAGGGAAGCATCCATGACTCTTAGTGGCTACAAAAGTGAGATTTGATTTCAAAGTGAATCCAAAGAGGCTTGCATTTGCAGCTCAGGTAAAAAAATAAGTTATGCAAGGAGTTTTGTAGATCTCACATAAAGACTCTCTGCCTTATTCCTCTTCTTTTTTAAACAATCAGTAGCAACGTCTCATTCCTGTCTCGCTTTTGATTAAGATGAAAAGCATGTTTTCTTTACGCGGTAGAGGACCTTACTTTATTATGGGCAAAAAAAATCATGCAGCTAGAGAAACCACATGTGTACTTATATTTGTGTGGTTCCTTAAAAAAAACTAAACCAAAGATCTTCACAACTGCCTGTAATACTGTCAGGATGATGGGAAAGACGTCTCGATTGATCTCTAATATCATTCTTTATGCAAAACTAGGAAGCCAAAAATGTACAAGTGAGTTGTATTTTATTGTATATTGGATTTAAGAGCACAATGTTACTTTTCTTTTTTTTTACAAAATTCCCCTTTTTTCCTTTTCATATACCAAAATGTTAATTCATCTTTCATTTTCTCCTTATGCTCAAAGCATGTACATCTGAAACTGATATGTTAATTTAAGAATCTCATCTATGTATGTAATGATATCGTTAATGCTTCCATACTGAGTGCTTGTAAAGTTTGCGGATAATGTAGTTTTTAATCATTTTAATTAAAAAACATGTGTCTCACTTTTGTCTTCACAGCTGCTGTTTATTTAATAAATATGTCTCAATTAAAAGAGAGAGTTATGGCAACACATAATCTTTTTTTTTTCAGCTTAAAGAGGCATCACCTGCCCTCTTGAGAAAATCACACCCACAACATATTAGATTTGAGTTCAGTATTTATAGCCCCACATTCTTCAACATTATTCCGCTTTACTATAAAAACTATTGCATGCCATAATAGTTCTCTAATGTTGAAACTCAATGCTCAAAAGTCTGGATTGTGAAGTCTTTTATGGTTTAACTGGGGGGAGGTGTTGAGAGTGAAATTGTTAAACATGGAGGCACAGGGTATAATTCACCTCCAGAAGCCCAGACACCATCACATCAGCTGACGAATGAGCAGGAAAAAAAAAAACATTCATGGGACCCAATTTCATGCCAGCAACAAATTCTGTTCTTCTAACTTCTTCTTTTGGCGTCATACAGTAAATGCCATACATGCCTCTGCCTCTATCTCATAACCCCTGATCGTTCATTAAGCAGCTCGTTCCCAATAATTAATAATTATCCTCTCCTCTTCCATTAGCGAGACTCTCGCTGGCAATTACCCACACTTCTCAGGGGTTTGAAAATGCCTCGGCTGTCAACGCGGTGGTACCCAGAGCGTAAATAAAGCGCAGCTCAGGAATCCAACACCGCCCTGGCAGCCTCCGTGTTAGCGCGCGTCAGCAAGTTGTCACTTGTTAAAAACAATACAGGAGAGGTTTGGAATGTCGGCCGTCTTTTTTACCAGCTATGTGGTTGTTAATTTATGCGGCACTGACGGCATCTGTTTGGCCCATTTGAAGCCGAGCCGCAAGATTAAACACTTGAGATGCTACCTTGTGGGGTGGTCTGATTTCAGATGTCTCATGTGGTTAACCTGAAATACAATACCCACAATTCCTCCACTCTTAAACTAATGCCACCTGTTGATGTGCCATGAAAGGGCTTTCGCTTCTAGACGCTTTGTCTTCCTTCTTCAAATTAGTCACTCTTTTATTTCTCCTGTTTATGCTCTCCTGTAGTGTATCAATACTCTTTTATCCTCTCCTTCTCATTCAATCCTTTCTTTCCTTCTGTATGGCTTCTGCTGTGTGTGCGTCAGGCCTTCTATGGGGGCAGTGTTGGCAGAACAACAAAGCCTCAGGACGCACACACGCAGCCTTGATACACACTGTATTCAATTAACTCTGCACACTCAAAAGCATTTCCCCACACGCACAAGACACTCACACAATCCCCTGCTGACAGATCTCACACCAGCCTCCACCCAGACAGCCTGAGCTCCACTTCACAGCGCGAGTGTATGACAGATCTGCGCCGTCTTAAAAAACATTCCCGACTATTTCCTCCAGGTCTCATCACAGAGTTGCTCTCTCTGCGTCGCTTCCCCGCTGATTCCCCCCACCGTTCAGGAAGCACAAAGAGAAGATGATAAGCTTTCAATTAGACCGGGCTCAGGGGAATTTTCCAGCTGTCTTCACACACTCTGTGAGACCCGGGCTCTCTCGTCCACATGTGGGGAGCAGAGGAGCTCTCATCTGGCTCCGTCTTTGTCATGGACGTACATGAGCCAGCCGAGCTGCTTCTTTTTTTTTTTTTTTTTTTTTTCCATCCTCTCTCTGTTCCCGCTATGCTGTTCTTCTTCTTCCGAAAATTGTAACTCTACAGGAAAGAGGGGGGAAACGCTCGCCTGGATGAGGCTGCCGCTTGTCTGGATGTAATTGTAGTCAAAGGCATGATGAATTGGTTTATAAGACGACATAGAAAATTGCTTTTTAAGTGGATGAAATAAAAAGAACTGGAGGCATGATTGTGAACGTCACAGGAAAAGAAAATCTAAAACAATGAGAATCATTGAGGGAAAAAATACTTCGGCAAGTCAATCATGTGTTCTGGTGAACAGCACAGCGTCTTTTGATTTTCTCTTGTAACAAAATCGAGCCTTGTCCCTCACACGACTTTATCTCCAATTAATCAGGAAGATTAAAGCGCTATTTATAAATTCAAATGAGAGACAGACAGAAAGAGATGCAGGAGACAGGGAAAAACAAAGAGTGAGAGCGGAGAGAGAGAGAGAGAGGGAGTGTTTTGGAAAGAGCACAGAATCGTTAAAACCCTCTCATTTCTCATGAACACAGTATCCCGTGTCGCTTCTGCGGTACCTGCATACGAAACCCATTAGGGCCTCTTCTGCAGGCGCTGACCTCTCCTCCCCCCAAAACCCGTGAGAAGGAGCGGGCTAGAACCGGCTTGGTTTGGGTGCCTGGTACATGACCAGAAGTCTATTTTCTAACCAGACTGGTGGTGGGAACAGAGGCTGCCGTCCAAAATCAGTGTTCCCACAGATTGACCGAGAAACACAGGGGCCAGGGGCTACGAAACCACGAGAGCTGTGATGCAACCGTTCTCACACTGACGACTAGCGCTGCCTCGCATGACGGGGAGCGGGATATGGAGGGAGAGATGAAAAAAGAGAGAGAGAAAGGAGGGTTCTCCTAGTTCAATGAAGGTAGTTTCTCATCCATGCTGGGTCTACAGAGACCGCTCTGTGTTACGATACACCAGGCAAGCTCTCCAAGTTCCCACAGTGGAGAACCTCTCCACGGGGCCAGCACTGTGTTCCCGCTCGGACCCAGAGGATCGCTGGAAGCTTACTAGAGGCACTGGCAGAAACGGTCTCACTATCGGGTCGATCTAGAGAGCTGCCTCTATAAATTTAAGGTCACCATCGCGTGTGAGACAGAGTCGCTTGTGTGATTCCTAAAAGATCAAATATCAGATGATGTGAAAATGGCAAAACATGTTATTACTGTACAAACAGGGTGCAGGATTAGAGCTGAACGATCTGGTTAATTAATTGATTAGTCGGCAAACATTCTCTGGTTCCAGCTCGTCAGTTATAGTTTTTCTTTGACTAGTGTGAAGTTATCTGTATGTGTGTGTATGTGTGTGTGTGTGTGTGTGTATATATATAAGGCTGTCAAAGTTAATGCAATAATAACACGTTAACGCAAATTTGTTTTACCGCCACAAATTTCTTTTACGCAACTTGCGATTTTTAGGTTTTAGCGGGCTCAGTTTTAAAGCTAGAGTGAAGATACTGTCATCATATGAAACTAGAAAACCTAAGGAATCCATTGGTACCAACCTCCTACGCGCTTGTCGAGAAGGAGGCTAAATAACGCTCCAAACTTACGCTAAATTTTGGCGAGGAAAAACTGGCATGGCCATTTTTAAAGAGGTCCCTTGACCTCTGACCTCAAGATATGTGAATGAAAATAGGTTCTATGGGTACCCACGAGTCTCCGCTTTACATACATGCCCACTTTATGATAATCACATGCAGTTTGGGGCAAGTCAAAGTCAAGTCAGCACACTGACACACTGACAGCTGTTGTTGCCTGTTGGGCTGCAGTTTGCCATGTTATGATTTGAGCATATTTTTTTTGCTAAATGTAGTACCTGTGAGGGTTTCTGGACAATATTTGTCATTGTTTTGTGTTGTTAATTGATTTCCAATAATAAATATATACATAAATTTGCATAGAGCAGCATATCTGTCCAGTATTAAATACTTGAAAAAATCTCCCTTTAAGATACATTTTGAACAGATAAAAAATGTGTAATTAATTTGCAATTAACTATGGACAATCATGCGATTAATCGATGCGATTAAATATTTAATCGATTGACAGTCCTAATATATACATGTATATATATACATATATATATATATATATACACACACACACACACACATATCAAATGATATCATATATATCCAGTAATTAACAAAATAGTCAGCAGAGTAAATGATCTAAATATATGAAATACAAAAACAATTGTTAGTTGAAGCCATAAATATTAATTTTGTTTTCTTTGAAAACAGTGAAAATGTCTGATAAGAATGCAAGACGGTTACACTAATTTCAATGTACCTTTATCTATTTCAAGAAATGTCTTTCTGCGAGGTAAATCTATCAGTTTGCATCAAACAACATCTCTATTTGAAGTGAAAAAATATTTCTTCTTCTCACATTCAGACTATGTTGTTTGCACAATGTTTTTTTTTGTTTATTATTATCACGCAGAAGCGATTCAAAGAATTTCACAATCGCCCTAATTAACAAGGTAACAGTCATACAAAGATCTGGATAGTGCTGATAAGAAGACAACAAAGCTCTAAACAATCTTCTGCTGAACTTCGCCTGAGTCATACTTCCCCACTCGTCTCGTCATAGGAAACCAAGACATGTAAATGAGTCAAACCAAGAAGAAGGCCTTAATACATTTATATGCAGAAACCCAACAGACCACAGCATGGTGGACCTGTGGCCCAGACCATGGTTAGAGGGTATTCTGGCTAAGACCACAGCAGCTAACTTTCATTTATGTCCTAATGGCTTGGATTTAGATTTTTGTCGTTGCATAATGACCACAGCTTTCTGTGTCTAACCAATCTGGCCTTAATTTGATTAGTAAGTTAGGGGAAGAAAGGACATTTGATAGGAGAGGATAATAGCTTGTAGTGTTTTACGATTTTTCTTTGACTGGAATAATGAAATGACATGCTTTTCAAAGTCTGATTAAGACATTGCATTTGCACTGTTACCAGTGCCCCGAAATATGTTTTTACTAAGAGAGTAGGGCAGCTTCCCAGAAACAATGCTAGTTGTTTCCCATACAGATTCATGAGAATTGACACAATCTTTTTTTTTTCTGTCTTTTTTCTCACAGAGAGAATCTGAATAACGATCTCTACATGCGAACACTGCTTCCTCTATAAAACAGGAAATTAATACACACACACACACGCACGCACACACACAAGAGAGCACAAACACCACACACTGCTGCTCTCTGCCAGGCTTCTCCCCCATCACGGTGGGGTCCCTGAGTGTGGGGCGAGAAGGGGAAACAGAGATCCCTGCGGACCAGGTCTCTGTTCACTTCCTGCTCGAGCAGGGGAACACGCTAAATAGGCGGTTCACATACACACTTTCTATCTTTCTATCTCCCTTGCTTTTTTTTTTCTTCAACCACGTACGCAAGCAGTGAGTAAAAACGAGGATGATTGCTCAAGTCTGTTTTGGATCACGTGGGAACATCAACAGTCGCTAAAATCTTGCATCGTTCCTTTCCTGTCTTGTTCCCACTATCTAATCTGAAAGCAGATAGAAAAGTCTGATAAATGTAAGCCTTCAATTGTTTGTTGCTAATTTCCATGTTGCCGTCTGTCCGACTGACCACCATCTAGATGACTAATACCCCTTTCACCAGTAAGGGCTCATGTGGTTGTAAAGAAATCAGTGAAAACCACTGAAGCACCACAAGCCTACAGCCTCCTCTGACCCATAAACAGTTTAGAGAGACAACATTAAAAACAACTTTTTCCCTCATTCTGTCAAGTGTCACCAAACACAAGAGCTGTCGTCATATTACTTGTATCATCACTCTTTCTGTAACAGTCAGTTTTACTGCTGTTGCTATTTCGGCGCTTTGATATCGTAAACATCGCCATGGAGACAACCAAAGCCAAGTCTGAATAAATCAAGCTGCTGCTGACACCCAATAAAGTGTCAGCTATTGTTGTTGTTAGACAGGTGAGGTGACTGAAAGCCTCTAGCTTCTGTCTCCAGTCTGTGTGTGTGTGTGTGTGTGTGGCAGTATTACACACCCCCGTGTCTGGCCGTGGCTGCCCCGCAGGCCTCCGATAACCAGTTCCCATGGTTCCACGGTTCCACTATAGCGACCGTGGACTTCCTCGGGGGACACCTCCCACTCACTGGTTTGTTTTCATCCTTAATGGGAGCTCATCTTACACTCTTTATGGTCTGTGCGTGTGAAGTAAACAGTTTGTGTGTGTGTGTGTTCTTTTTCCCTTTTCTGTGCATGCACCTGCACGGACAAAGGCAATATCATCAGGTATGAGTGTGTCACGCAGCAAAATGTTGTATGTATGTGTGTTGGGTCTGCAGACACCAGACACCTTGATTTCTCCCCCCCCCTTTTGTTTTTGCCCATGAGGCAAAGAGAGGAAGATGAAGGAAGAAAAACATCGTTTGAGTGTCTGGAGACGTCTGTTAGGGAGCATTCATATTTAGGGAATAATTGCTTTTAAGTGCTGAAATATAACAGCCAAATGGCCCGTGGAACAAAGAGGGCTTGTGGGGGGATGGAAAAATGAAGCATTTACATCCAGGGCCTAGTAATGAGGGGGTTTTCCTGAGAGATGACAGCGAGGAGGAGGATCAGAGAGACACAGAGAGAGAGAGGTAAAACAGAGAGAATACATCAGATCAAGGGGGTGGCAACTGCAACACTGATCCCAGACAGAATTTTTTGGCTGTAAAGACGGCCCCAGACTGTGACACACTCTGGCCAAAAGATCATGCACATGCATACAAATACTTTATCCAGCCCCCAGTCTTAAAGCCTACAGGTGTTTGTGCTTCGTGAGAGGCCCTATACTGTACCTCAGCAGGGTCTGCAGCAGCGGAGCGAGCCAAGGAGGATTTGGGATCTTGGCGTATTCAGACACATTATGAAGTGCGGCCTTCACTGGCAGGCCACTCACAGCAGGGCACGGCAGACCTGAACATAAACACAGTGAGTCCTTAAAATCCATCCATCAAACCCAGGTCCACCAGGGAAGCAAAAACCCATCAATCTCACTCACAGAGACGGACACAGAAACAGATTATCGAGGACATTGAAAAGGAAAAATATATAGCTTTTTGGTTTAGTCGGTAAGGTATACGTATAGATGTGTTATTTATATAAAGAAGATATTTATTGCTTATATGCTAAATCACAGATTTCTCCTTGTGTTTTCAGAGAAGTGCCATTCTACTCTGCTTCCACAGTCGCCCTGTATTTTGCCAAAGAGCGGCCCTGCAGTTTTCTTTTTGTGGTTTTTGGAAATGCCCCCACTTTTCCGGCCCTGCTCCAATTTTCTTTAAATACAACCGTAATTGGTTTGATTTCCTACCTCCGGCCTGGCGGTGAGGGTGGGTTTGGAGGGAGGGGTGGGGGGGGGGGTAACGAGCAGTGGTGGGAGCTAGTGAGGGCCAGGCAAAGGGGACCCAGCCCACAGCGGGCGAGCTGCATGCTTGGGTGGCAATACAGTTTGGACTTCAGTGCCAGCACTACTATTCCCCCGTTTAAAGGCTGTTTATGGGCAGATCCTGGAAGGCCATCAGTGGAAACTGACATAAATCAGCACAGAAAAGCACACCAGCACTACCCAACCACACAATATTCAGAAATCCAGCTTCTAATACCTGCATGTGTCTGAATCATGAAGCATACACACATCATAACTCTCCTCCCACCCAGAACTTTTTCTCCTTTCGTCTCCCACACACATCTATCACACCCCTGCCAACAAATCTTGCGACATTATCACAAAGGCATTCCAGCCTCCAAATCAAAACCAGTCTCCCCACAAAAAAGACTTTTTCTCTCACGGGCAGGCAGACAGAGAGGAGTGCGAGTGTGCCGCTCATCAGGCAGGCGTGAGTAATCAAAAAGGAAATAAGACGTAGCGTCTGGGCCCCTACTGATCTGCAGCCAGCTCATTGTTCTGGTCTTATATTGTTTCCTGCTTGGTTGGCAGATCTGAGAGCAGCAAGCACAATAAGGAGGCAGTCTAGATCTGTCCTTGTCTTGGAGCAGCTCGGAGATATTCTTCAGGTGGCACTGATGGTGAAGGGTTGATCGTGGAAAATAAATGCAAATAAATGCACCACTATAGAGAGACAAAGTCCCGCCCCTTCCGGTGGACCACCATGGGACCTTATTTCAGAAAAAAAATATGTACGGTAGTCAACGGCAAGGGACAAATATTATTTTAATCCCATTTCAATCACACCAAGAATCCCACATGTAATGTTTGTCAAATTAAAAGATAATTTTGCAAGTCAAAAAAGTCACAGTTCACTGTAGGTTTGTCGTAGTATCATTTAGTTTTATGTGAAACCGCTCAATGAACTACATCTCTCGTCTCGCACAACATATTATACGTCACCCACACTGGCTAACTATTTAACTTACCTACGTACCACGCTAGGGGTGTGACGATTCACTCAGCTCACGATATACGATACACGATATTATAACAATAATTTTAACAAAACTTGAATGATGAAAATATATGACTGAAAAAGTAGCCTTTTATTCAAAAGACACAAAATGCAAAACAATGCTGTTGTTTGCTCTATAGTTCCATTTTTTTATGGTATCAGTCCTTCCTCCTGTCCTCTGTCCTCCATCGGTCAGTATCAGTCCTTCCTCCTGTCCTCTGACCTCCATCGGTCAGTATCAGTCCTTCCTCCTGTCCTCTGACCTCCATCGGTCAGTATCAGTCCTTCCTCCTGTCCTCTGTCCTCCATCGGTCAGTATCAGTCCTTCCTCCTGTCCTCTGTCCTCCATCGGTCAGTATCAGTCCTTCCTCCTGTCCTCTGACCTCCATCGGTCAGTATCAGTCCTTCCTCCTGTCCTCTGTCCTCCATCGGTCAGTATCAGTCCTTCCTCCTGTCTTCTGACCTCCATCGGTCAGTATCAGTCCTTCCTCCTGTCCTCTGACCTCCATCGGTCAGTATCAGTCCTTCCTCCTGTCCTCTGTCCTCCATCGGTCAGTATCAGTCCTTCCTCCTGTCCTCTGACCTCCATCGGTCAGTATCAGTCCTTCCTCCTGTCCTCTGTCCTCCATCGGTCAGTATCAGTCCTTCCTCCTGTCCTCTGACCTCCATCGGTCAGTATCAGTCCTTCCTCCTGTCCTCTGTCCTCCATCGGTCAGTATCAGTCCTTCCTCCTGTCCTCTGTCCTCCATCGGTCAGTATCAGTCCTTCCTCCTGTCCTCTGACCTCCATCGGTCAGTATCAGTCCTTCCTCCTGTCCTCTGTCCTCCATCGGTCAGTATCAGTCCTTCCTCCTGTCCTCCATCGGTCAGTATCAGTCCTTCCTCCTGTCCTCTGTCCTCCATCGGTCAGTATCAGTCCTTCCTCCTGTCCTCTATCGGTCAGTATCAGTCCTTCCTCCTGTCCTCTGACCTCCATCAGTCAGTATCAGTCCTTCCTCCTGTCCTCTGTCCTCCATCGGTCAGTATCAGTCCTTCCTCCTGTCCTCTGACCTCCATCGGTCAGTATCAGTCCTTCCTCCTGTCCTCTGTCCTCCATCGGTCAGTATCAGTCCTTCCTCCTGTCCTCTGTCCTCCATCGGTCAGTATCAGTCCTTCCTCCTGTCCTCTATCGGTCAGTATCAGTCCTTCCTCCTGTCCTCTGACCTCCATCAGTCAGTATCAGTCCTTCCTCCTGTCCTCTGTCCTCCATCGGTCAGTATCAGTCCTTCCTCCTGTCCTCTGTCCTCCATCGGTCAGTATCAGTCCTTCCTCCTGTCCTCTGACCTCCATCGGTCAGTATCAGTCCTTCCTCCTGTCGTCTGTCCTCCATCGGTCAGTATCAGTCCTTCCTCCTGTCCTCTGTCCTCCATCGGTCAGTATCAGTCCTTCCTCCTGTCCTCTGTCCTCCATCGGTCAGTATCAGTCCTTCCTCCTGTCCTCTGTCCTCCATCGGTCAGTATCAGTCCTTCCTCCTGTCCTCTGTCCTCCATCGGTCAGTATCAGTCCTTCCTCCTCTCCTCTGCTGACGTCACTCATCAGGTAACGTTAGGGCTGGTGGGGGGGGTTCTTTGTCTCAGCCAGCTGATGAGTTCACCAGTAAGATACATGACAAACTAACCTAAACAGTTGGACTACACAGCCTACTGCCAGCTTGAGTCATTTAAAGTCATTCACAACTCAACTAAATAACTGACACGTGTTTACAGTTAGCTGTTAGCCGCCGAGCTAGCGCCTCTGCTTGTGTAACCATAGCAGCGGAGGATGAGAGACAGCAGACAGAGCAGATTGAAACGTTTCTTTCCTTCATGTTTAACCGTTTCATTGTGTTTATGCTTGTTGAACAGGTGTAATAATAAAGTATATTGGCTTTACACTTGCACAGTTTTATTGCACTTACATAGTTGTCAACTCGTCTCTCCATCGCGGCAGACTGCGCTGTTTGTGTGTTGATGTGTGTGGAGCTACGACCCAGAGCAGCAAGGCCTATTGAAGGAGGCTAGGTCACGGGCGGACATGGCTCTCGGGGTATGACGCATGCGCAGTGTAGCTGAAGCTGCGGCTGTGCGCTGCGATTGGTTCAATTTCGGCGAGCGCAGACCAGATTTTACTGCGCGTGTGATGTAACTAGTGATGGCGAGCTGAAGCTTCATGAAGCTTTGAAGCTTTCCAGCGGAAAAAGGTTAATTTCTCGAGGCTTCATGTGCTCACGAAACCACCTGGTGGCCACAGAGTGTAAAACAGGCAGATATAATCTTAACCATGTGATAAGATAAGATAAGATAAGATAAGATAAGATAATATAGATAAGATATTCTTTTATTAGTCCCGCAGTGGGGACATTTGCAGTGTACAGCAGCAAAGGGGATAGTGCAAAAAACAAGATGCATCAGCTAACACAGTAAAAAAGAGCTAAACAAAGTGAAACAAAATATGAACCATTTAAATAGAAGGAAGTATAAAAAATAGTAGCAGAATATACAGTATTGACAATAAACAGACTATTAACAAAATTGCACAAGTGGAAAATGATATTGCACAGTGAGAATGAAATGAAATCCCATCTGAAAATATCAGGTTATTGTCAGTTTTTGGTGTGTAAGTGTAAGTGGTGCTGGGACCACAGATCTGTGATATACTGTATTTTGCGTCAGTAAAGGCTGTTGGGAATGACTATAAACAATGAAAAAAATATATATTACCATGTAATCCATTTATATCTATATAATATATAATATAATGTGTATTTTCTAGTAAGTATATTATGAGTATATAACATACATGTATAATCAACTGTAATTGTTTTGTGAGTAATGCATCTTATGTGTGTAAACCAGTGCTTTGGTGAATAATTGAAGTGTAGTGTAATATTATATAATAATGGCAGGAGAGTTTCTGAAAAGTGGCATTGGTTTAACCAGTGAAGATCTGAACCACTTCCTGAACCAGTCACGTGGTATGGCTGGGCAGCGAGGCTTCGGACGTCGTCAATGACGTCATTGGTTTAAAACGATACAAGCCTCGATACGCGCATCGCCGAAAACTTCCTGGATTACTCGACACACGATCCGAAGCCTCGGCACAGCACGTAACATCACTAATGACTTGTACTCAGCCTCCTTCCATAGGCCTTGAACAGCGGCAGGAAGAGGTTGCATCTGCCCGGAGCCCGTATGTACGTAGTATCTATTATGATCTGATATCGCAATTCAGTTTTTCGTTTCGACGATGCATATCGTCACGTTTTTATATCGCAATATTTTGTGGCACAATATTTGGTCACACCCCTATTCCACGCACAAATGTAATGTTATCTTACCACATGTGTTTTATCCAGCGACTCCTGGTCTTTTTATCAGCCAGAAAGAAAAAGAACGAGCGAGACCTGTTGCTGGTGTGAGTACTTCCCAGTAGGAAACACACACACACATCGTAGCTTCAGCGAGAAAGACTGTCACTTACGCGACTTTTGGATGTGTAGTCTTTCTAATTATATATTTTCACAGTCTTATACTTCAACAGTTTTACCACAAACTGCAACTTTCTTGACGTGAAAAATTATGTTTTAGATTGACAAACATCATATGTGTGATTCACAGAGCAATTCAAACGGGATCAAAAAAACATTTGTCTCTTGCCGTTAACTAAAGTTCATATTTCTTCCGAAATAAGGTCCCACGGTGGTCCACCGGAAGGGGCGGGACTTCGCCTCTCTATAAGGATAAAATATAGACGAAAGGTAGGCGAGGACGCTTAGCGGGTGCCAAAGCATAATGACATTCAGTCTATTATTGCATAATGTCAACGGGGATCTAGTCTGCCAAGCAAGCAACGGAGATTGAAACCTACAGATGTGTGGGGGGGAAACTGGATCTACACATTGAAATGTCTCAGTCTGGGGTAGAGGAGGTGTTGATTTTTACTGTAGCCAGCGGCAACCGAGAGCGGACCTGTTATGGTGAGTCCAGGGCCAAACACAGCTTGTTAATATAGGATGGGGAGACAGTGGAGGAGTTTGTCTTCTTTATGATGACTGGAAAAAAAACAGACCCACTTCCAACCAAAGCAAAAGATTCAGGGGTATGTGGGCAGCAGAACCGGACCCGGGAGGCTTCCGTAGCGCTGGTGCAGAGAGAACACAGGGACGCTTCCAAAAATGGCACAAGTGCGAGCACGCACATACACACAGCGTGATGCCTTCCCGGCAAGCGACAGTCATCTCGGTGGAAAAATATGGTAAGCGATGCATTAAAGCCCAGGACTTTGAGGGATTGCAGGGACACGGTAAAGACAGACAGACCGGGGGGAAACACACCACACAATATCCAGAAAGCAGAGGAGTTTGTGGGGCAAAAAATGGTTCGCCGCAGAAGCATACACACACACACACACACACACACACAGACTGGTGAAAAAGAATCACACTAATGTGATCCGGGCAGTCGGAGAAGTAAGTGTATATGTATTTCAACGTATTTGGGCCTATGTGTCAACCCATCCAGCCTCTCTGCATATCAAAATGCCAGTGTGTGCACCATCAAAGCCAACCCTACCCAATAATTACAGGGATTCGAAACAGTGAAGGCCACAGCGCCGTTCTCTGCAAAAGAGAGGGACCTTGCTCCTAATAAACAACTTTTATAAAAACAAGATGGCTTTAGAAGCAGAACAGAAAACAGCTCAACAACAAAAAAAAACTCCCCAAAAAACCCAACAGAGTCTGCCTTTCATGCCGGGTTGAGGCCTGCGGTTCTGTTGCCATAATATAACACCAAACGATGCACTTCTAACCCCATTCCTATTGAGCCCCATTCCCCAGTATCGAGCCATAGGTCTCTCCTCGTTAAGTGAACCGTGCAAACGTTCAGAACTCCTGGCACTTCTTCACATGTCTGTCAGTGCGAGACGGGACTTTTACTGCGCACCAAGTCCAGGGACGCTGCGAGTTTACGGGGTGAGTGAGCCGCAGCTTTCACTGCTCAATCGAAACAAACTCCCAAAAGAATAAAAAGCTAATCCGGCTCAGGGCTTTACCGAAAACAGCGTAGCCAAAGAAACGCTCAAAATGACGACAGTAAACCAGCCTTTTGGCCTCGTGATCTCGATTTGTGCGTTGCTGATGAGCTGACAGGCTGGAGAAGTAACACTGACTGTCTTATTAATGCTTAAAGCATTCACAGAGCCTTTTGTTACTTACTTAAACCACGCTGCCTGCAACGACCTAATGGAAGTCTAAAAGCCATTAGGCGAGGGCTTAGCCAACACAAACCATGCACACAGGCCTATGAAGGAGCAGCTAAGGGCAATCAATATATCTCCCCTCATTCTCCTCCTCCTCCACCTCCTCCTTTCCTCCTCCAGTGTTAAAGCTAAATGTCATAGCATCATCTATGGCTGCTGACGAGTAAAGGCAGACACTTTGGTTTAGATCAGAGAGAAAGCAGGGCCGGAGCACCTGCAGCGTAGGCGCGTATGTCCATTAACGTCAGCTGCCTGCAAGTTAATTGCCTTTTGCTCTAGGCCTCTCTGCTCGGTTGCTTCTACTGTACTCTCTGTCTATCATCTTGGCTGTGCACTTCAGCTGCTTCTGACAACTGTTAGTCAAGTTTTTTAAGACAGCACAGACAGGACGAAAGCCAAAATCAACACAGAGAGGAGCTTTACTGTCAGTAGGGGCACGTGAGTGCAGTCTGTTGTCATTTTACCATGGCGACGCGGCAGGGAGGAGCCAGTCGAGGCGTTTCTCTTTAACGAGCCTGGCCTCCGCGATGGTTGGCATGAAAAGAAAGCCAGCGAGCTGGAGACGGATGGCAGAACCAAAACTTCAAAGACCTCCTCTCTTTCCCTCTAGATGTGCTGTACGGCTCTGAAAGGGAACCTGCTAGTTCACTTTAGCACAAAGACATCCAGGCGTACTCTGTCTCTTCTGCACACACACACACACACACACACACACACACCTGGGATTATCAGCACACCCAACAGACGTTTCCTGATTCCTTTTAAAAAGGAACAACAGGAGTATGGTTTGGTTATGAAAATACACACGTAGCATTACACGCATGCACAAGCGCACAGACGCAGCAGTAATTCACCACATACCAGACAGATATTGGCCGCAGGCTTTGACACACTAACATAACATAAATTGCGAGGTAAATCTTCCTCTGTGTGGAGCTAAGGTGGGGGGGGGTGGCTGCTGACAGAGCAAAGTCTTTTATGTCTAATAGTTTTTTCCGTCGCAGACAAAATAAAACAGGCCACCATTGTAGTCTTATAAAAGAGACTAAACAACCTGGACAAAGGCCCCTGGAGGCATGAAATACCTGATGTCGCAAGGTGTCTTTCAAGTACACAACTGACAAGGACTCACTCACTGTTGCCCTTTTTCTCTTTAAAACCACTTACTTTAAGACCCACATCTCTCCTTATCCCTCACTCACACAACCTCCCTCATGCTTCCTGTGAAAAGTGCTGACCATGTAAAGGAGATAAGAAACAAACCCCCCCGAGATTAGTCACTGCCAGCTTTGAGAGTTCCCCCTCTTTCAGCTCACTGTGGCTGAGTACCCTCTAGTGGTGTTTGTGCTGAATGGCACTTCTCCTTCCTGATATCCTTGAACCCTCACTGTGCCTATTTACCAGCCAACAGCCGCAGTTAACCGCAGCTCTGCCACAGAGTGTGACTGCAGGACCCAGATGGGGTGAGTGGCAAGCAAGGGGGAAGGGGGCGAGGCAGCTTTTTGTGGGCCGCCCAAGGGGGTCCACCACAGTCCCCTATCTACCCACCACAGTAGCCGCCGAGCCCCGGAGAGAGAAAGCCACCCCACCGCATTTTAATGAGGGCTAAAATAAACAATGTGAGCACACAAAACCCACCCTGACTGGTTGACTGCAGGCACTGGAGCGGGGCAGATAAGCTGGGGCTGTTACTTGGTGGTCTGGGAGTTGATGGGGTGGCTGATGCCACAATGAACTCGACTATGATGAACTCCACCTTGTATGGCAATGTTGGACTCTTACAATGCTCAAATAATGAGTGACAGTGTTTGTCGCAGAGGCAGTGTGCACCGAATGGAAGAAGAGGAGGGTATACTTCCCTTTAATTGAAATTGACTAACTTTGAAACTGTGGTCAACTTCAATTAAAAGGGTTAGTTTAACCAAATTACAACATATATACACATTTTCTTACTTACCTGTGATGGAATCTAGCCACGCAGATAGTGTGGTTTTGGTTTTCTTTGCCCAGGTTTTGAGATATCCATCTGAGATTTCTGCGTCTACACCGACATACAAGAGGAGAGTGGAATTTTAAATATGCTGCTCAAAGAAAAACTACATCTACATGAAAACAGTACACCAGCAGAGGAATGTAAGTATGTTTACTCAAGCACTGAATTTTTAGGTACTTGTACTTTTCTACAGTACAGAACAATTTGATGCATTATCATAAATCAAAGTGCCCAGTAATATATAAAAACAATCAAAATCAGCTCTACAACAATAAAATGCTACTTACACGCTATAGTATCAGTCAAAATAAACCAATAATACAGGGGTTATTTCCTGCATTATGAGTACTACTTGTGTATTTTACATTCATGTACATTTTGCTGATAATCAATAGGTACTTTTACTTTAGTAACATTTTAAATGTAGGACCAGTGCTCGAAGTGGGCCGGTACACACCGGTACGCCGTATCGGCACTTCTTAATTTTACTCCTTGGCGTACCGGGACTTTTTCTTGCATACCAGCACTTCTCACAAGCTGCCGGTACTCTTTTCTGCCCTCTTTATATCAGGTTCTTTGGGAGATTCTTAATGGCAATTCATAACGGCACAGCACCAGCATCTTTGTGCATAAACCATTTTGCCACATACACCATATGAACATAATAACTATGTGGGGGCATCTGGACGAGCCGATGCATGGCACAGGGGGTGGGGGGGTGACAACAAGGGTTCATCATAACTTCTTTTATTTGTCAACAAATATAATGAATAAAACATTATTATTATTATTACAAAAGTTTTCTGAATCTGCTCTTTTAGGGCAAACATTACCAGAAGAATTAAATGTTCAGACGAAGGCTGTGACATGTGTAAATAATAAAATAATAATTTAACTAGTAATAACAATGGCCCAAAATGATAACTAACCATCACATTTTCTTGGGGGAGGACCTCCATACCCAATATATCTTGTTATCTTTTATTCACTGTATAAATTCAGAATGTGTCTCTGTATAATATGTAAAAGCATCCTGACTGAGACACTGCTCCTAAAACCTGAATGATACCCTACTGTAGGCTACAAATAACATAGGAAAGCACTTCAACTATTAACACTAAACACACCACCTTAACCCCATAATGTTCCAGTTGGAATATTATTGGAGTATTATAAGCCTACCATAGAAGATGCGTAGCCCAAGTATTATGATATAGCAATAAAATCACAGCTGATTATGACTGACACAGTATAACATGCTTAACGAAATAGGAATAAGTCACAAGAGATTGCCAACATGTGAATAAGAGAGTATTGGCACTTTTTCCACATAGGGTATTTACTTGTGATGGAGTACTTTCAAAGTGTGGTTTTGCTACTAAATTAAGTGACAGATGTGAAGACTTTTTTCCACCATTGCTGTTCAGAGCGAAATGGGACACTGTTCATGGAAAGATAGCTGTTGTACTTTTTACATGGGATTTTTCAATGGCATATGAGCACCACAAACACAATTCTTGTCACCTGCATTGTATTGGAGTGGCAGAGACACTACACTACTTAAGGAAAATACAGTTTTCTGTAATTTGGGTGAACTGAACCCTCTAACATGCATCTCTAATAACACGTGAACCGTTTTATTCTAACTTTGACTCCAGATAAATTGCCAAACTATTGAGATTCATTGCACTTGAGCCCCATTTTAAACACACCAAATACATAGAATATTCTCCAGTTTCATGCTTTCCTGCAGTGTGCCACTCTGCATCACTCTTAGCACAGTGATGTGTTTTTCAGAGCTATCGCAGTAACGTTATACAGGCCTATTTATGAGGAACTGTATGCCTACCAGACAAAAACCCCTGTGTTGCTGCCAAAAAAGACTTACAAGATGATGGGTCAATGACAGCTGTACAACTTGGAAGAAGTTTGGCAAGAAAAACACACCTTTTTGGAGGGTCGACGTCGACATTAGACTCGGCTCTCTTGCTCTCTTGAAGCCAACATATTTTCTGAATAAAGGCCAACATTACTGAAGATGTAAGGAGCAGATAAAGGCCAGGGAAGACTTTATGGGGGCGGTGAGGCCTACAGTACATAGTAGTCTGACAGAAATGCCTGAATTTAACCCGAGTTCACTGTAGCCAACAACAACACACTGTGTGGTCTGTGCCAGGCCAGACTGGCAGCAGGCTGTGTTTAACTTCTGCTACTTGGCTCTGATTGGCTCATTAGCTGTAGTAAAAGACCCATGATTCACACCTAGAGCGGACAGCAGCTATTTTTGAATATTAACGAGCTATTATGGTGTCATATCAATTCTTTTAAAATCTTTTATAGACCTTTTTTCACTAGCTAACATTATGGGTTCTCATTACAGTGAATGTACAGGTGGAACTAATAACATTAATTACGGTTTGGTTCCATGTAAGTGGGCCAGCATCCTGCACACAGGAGCCAATACCAAAAACTCTTGAGAACACCTGAATGGAATACAGCCATTATTAATGTTATTAGTTCATGTACAAGTGTGCTTTTTTCTTACACTGTTTTGACAGCTACAAACATTTTATTTTTGATTCAAGGTGTGCCATGAAGCACAAGCTTGGCCTCTAGCTGCTTGACATAACATGTGTTTCCTAATTTTAATTTTAATTAGTTGAATGCTGTAGGCCTAACTGCAAAAAGATATAGGAAATGAATGCTTTCATGGCTACATAATAGGGCCTTTTCACAGCATCCGTTTTGACATGTCATTGCAGGTGTACACAGATGTGAACACTAACATTAATTATGGCCCCGTCAGGGCTGTATTGTGCTAGGCCAGGGGTCAGCAACCTTTAAATCAAAAGAGCCATTTTAGGAAAAAAAAAAAAATAAATCTGTCTGGAGCCACAAAACATTTGAGCATTGTGATGAAGGTAACACAGTTTATAGTCTAAGTATATAGCATATAAGTCTAATGCAGTGAGGGCCAAAGAGCTAATGTACTACGGAGTGTTAGGGCCACATTGAGGGAAAAAACATCTGAGATTTCCAGAATAAAGTTATAATATTATGAGAAAAAAAGACTTAATATTATGAGAATAAAGTCATAACTTTATGAGAAAAAAATCTTAATATTACGAGAATAAAGTCATAATTTGACGAGAAAAAAAGTTGTACTATTACGAGAATAAAGTCATAACTTCACGGGAAAAAAAGAAAATAACACGTAAAATTACTACTCTATAATATTCTGACTTTATTCTCATAATACTACGGCTTTTTTTCTCGTAAACCTATGACTTTATTCTCGTAATATTCAGACTTTATTCTTTAAATCTCTGATTTATTTTTTTCCCTTAATGTTGCCCTAATACTCCGTCGTACCGTCGTACCAAAGACCTACAACAATGACAAATAAAAATTAAAATGTAAAACAAAAAACAGTTATTCATTTAAAAATCCACAGTGAGCCACTGGAGAGGGGCTTAAGAGCCGCACGTGGCTCCGGAGCCGCAGGTTGCAGACCCCTGTGCTAGGCCTAATGAAAGAAGCTGGGACATGGGTCATCGGGTATGGGGTACAGCACATGCGCAGTGTAACTGGAGCTGCGGCCGTGCGTTGCGATTGGCTCAATTTCGGTGAGTGCAGACCACATTTTATTGTGTTGTACCCCAAAGATATGATAAGTTGATGGCGCGTGACCTCGCCTCTTCCACCCTCCAAGTGGCCTCTGCCAAGGCCGCCTCTAGCTCTTCTGGTGCCTTAGGCACACACATTCGGACACACATCAGATATCACAATGGCTTTAAGACAATATTTTTTATTTCATAAATAACTGTATTTGTTATAATATAATTATCAAAAATATATATTTTTTAATTATTTTGCACTTTTATTAACAAATAAGTGCGGCCGGGCAGATGAAAAAGTGTGAGAAAGAGTTACAGAGGTGAAAAGTGTATTTTTTTTCTTTATTTGTTAATTTGTAACCTCAATGTAGAAAATGAGCCCATCGGCATTTTTTAATTTTTTAATTTAAGTTTTGTTTTTGTTTTTTTTCTCTTAGAAGGCGACCGCCTATATGGCGTATGGCTTAAGCCGGCCCTGTACTCTGCTTTATTATAAGGGGCCACAAAAAGGTTGGGAACCACTGCCTTATAAGTCCTAAGGCCTCAAGAACTTATTTTTATGATATATTTATCATTAAAACATGTAAGACAACCACTATAAAACCCAGCCTCAAGGCTACTTGTGGCTTATATCTCAAACTGATAATGGCTTTGAAAACTGGCAAACTGGTAGTGAAAATATCATTTACCCTTTCCTTTAATTTAGCTGTCATGATAGATTTGATAGTGTAAAAATCGAATATTATAGGCAAATACATTTTTAAACGTTATTCCCCAAAATACATTTTTATTTTCAAATTGAGAGAATCCCAGTATCCTTGCAGGCATTCATTTTCTACATATTATATTCCTGTGTGCTGTCAATCAACAGGCTAAACCAGATACAAAGCAAACTATGTAGCTGCCACATCAAATGTCAGGTGCACAGAGTCCATATGCAAAGAAGGGTTTTCACACATTGTAGGTCCAAAAAACCCAGTTGGGATATCACTGTGTACCCTTGAGCGAGCTACTTTACCAGTGTAAATATTTAGCCAGCTGTATAAATGGGTGTTGTGTAAAACCTGCAAACTGAACTGGCGCTGCAGAGAAAGAGTCGATGCCAAACAGAAAAAGGCTCCACTGAGTAGTGAAAAATACACAGCTGATTGATTTATTGGTTAAAGGGAAAGCCTGATGTATATCAAGGGGAAAGAAATTGCACTTTGGCTGCATACTTTTTCCTCATCCTAACAAAGAAAAAACCAAGGAAGCAACTAAGCTGTGTTGTTGGCTCCCTCTCATGGTGTGTAATATAGCTCTGCTCTTTACGCGCGCACACACACACACACACACACACACACGCACACACACACACACACACACAGTCAACATGTTGAGAAACAATACTCAGCCCCCTCTGGCCTCACCTTCATTACCCAATTACACTAATACACTCACCCTGCTTGTAATGAGTGTGTGGTCTGAACGATAGCCAGCCTTGTTGTGTCTCTTCTCTTACCTCACACTGACACACACACATACGTCTGTCTGTTTGCTTATGGGTGGATTTTCCTCCCTGTGTGGAGACCTTGTCTCAGCGTTCACCAGTAGAGAGCGTCTGGGGCTGAAACATGACACTTTAATGATCTGGAGAGCATCCAAAAAAACGTACGCCCCCACACCTTTTTTTTTCATTCTCTTGCGAAACTTTGGCTGCAATCAACCCTGCAGAATAGACTTGTTTGTGCTGCAGAACAGTAGGGAATTGGCTGAAAAACAGCATCAAGCTGACAGCCAGAGGGTGTCTTCAGGGGGGAGGTGGAGCCCACAGTGGGTGGACACCCACATGAGACATTCCTTGGAGAGAGAGAGAGAGAGAGAGTGAGAGAGAGAGCTGTAAACAAGCATGCTTTGGCCCAGGGGTTCCCAAACGTTTCTGTATTTCTTTATCAGTGACCTGAGAGATTAACAATAAAGTGTAAAGCATGAAACCCAATAAGATGTTTTTAATAGGGATGAAATAATACAAGAATGCAAAGCTTCCCAAAAACATTCATTTTTCAATTGATTTTACCTTTAAAGAGTGAAATAATAGTGAAGTTTCTTCTTTCCTCAAAGTCTCCCAGCCCTTGGGCGGTGTTTACACTGCAGGTAAAAATGGCCCAAATATGGATTTTCTCCTGTAGAACTGACACACATCCTCGTTTTTTTTTGTTTTTTTTTAAAGAATTCAGATAAAAACTGGTACATACCTGATTTGCGACGATGAAACTTCAGTTTGAATAGCTACATCAAAATTCATGTAACTTTTATGTCACTCCAGTGCATTTTACATCAATGATGCTTTAGGAATGATGGACAGGTGCAATAGGCTTTTTCTCGACTGAAGAGATTTTGACATGTTATAGAAGAAAACCACAGGTGTAACTAATAAAATTAATGTTTCAGTGTCCAGATCAGTTGAATGTGGCATCAATGTCAAGCCAAAGATGAGAGCCTTTAAACTAACTGTAAAGAATTTTGATAATACTTTTCAACTGTCCAACTTACTCTCGTGTTCTTCCTCAGGTGATGTAGTTGGCCCTTTGTCATCGCCATGACAACAAGATGCAGTTAAAAGCTTTGGAAACAAGTAAGTTGTACCCAATATTGAGAATATTTTTGTTAAACTGTTGTTTCCAAGTTCAAGAAAGAACCTTCAAAGAACTTAAAGACTCTAGAAAAAGGGTGTTTATGAGCCGCTAGAGTGAGAGAGACAACGTACATGTACATGATGACTTAGTTCGAAGTAGCCTCGTTGTCACTTGTACACGCATTAAAGGAACAGTGTGTAACATTTCGGGGAATCTATTAGCAGAAATGGAATATTTTCATCGAAATGTTTTCATTCGTGTATAATCACCTCAAATTAGGAATCGTTTTCGTTAGCTTAGACTGAGCCCTTCATATATACGTAGGGAGCAGGTCCTCTTCACGGAGTCCGCCATGTTTCTACAGTAGCACAGAACGAGCAAGAGCCTTTTGCATTTTTTTTTACATTACACAGAGACCACTGTAGTTCTCTGACACGCTCGTGAAACTGCAGTAACGTGGTACTGACAGCCGCCGTCAGACTTCTGTTGCTCCTAAAGAAATTAGTGTTATTATGGTAAAGATGTTACCTCAGTCTTGGAAAGGGAGGAGTGAGCGGAGGGGTACTCGGTTGGTTGCAATCTGCAACCACCCCACGAGATGTCATCAAAGCCTACACACTGTCCCTTTAAAATCTTGGATGTTAGGTCTTTCAACATTCTTTAAATTTGAGGGGGATCTTACTGCGATCGATAAAGTATATTGGTATGGGCTATGAATAGTAATTGAAAAACATGTAAGCAGTAAATAGAACTGAGGGCCAAAGTGAAGTCACTCATAGTAAACGACAAGACTGTCTTTTGTTTTTGTATAAGTGTTTTGACAGAGTGCCAATAAGTTTATTTCAATTCAGTAAATATTGTTAAAAAAAAAAAGCCATGACATAGCTCGGATATTTTCTTTGTACAACATCACACTCATGTTGTAATGAAACGATCTCTGAAAAACCGTTCTGCAAAACATCCGCAGAAAGAAAAACAAGTAAGGCAAAGAGGAGATGGTTTATCTAGAATTAAAATCCAAGCAGGCAAGAAATTAGCCCATTTTCCCTCAAAATTCAGATGAAATGTATAAAATTTACACATTGAATTCTGAGCAATCAAAACAAATATTTACAATTCCTTTTTTTTTTTTTATCAAATTTGTTTCATAACAAATGTCTGAAAAACATGGCAAACGGGAGAAAAAACAAAAACAAGGCTTTTGCTTAGTCCTCCACACTAAAGCACTTTTGGAGCTACTGTATCATAACATACATTCACTACCATAGAGATCAATCTACATACTGAAGAGAAAGGTATTCGTTTCATTGCTACTTTCCTCCATTCGTCATAAATATCTTTGTGTCCTTCATTGTGTACGCTATGGAGAAGGAAACAGTGAGAGTGTGTGGTTTCTTTTTCTTTTCGTTTAGTCATCCTATCCACAGTGAGACCAGTATAATGTGCCCCTTTTTTGGTCTGCCACGTGTAATCAAAAACTACCGCTACGGTCAGCACGACCAGAGACTTTCCTTCATGCTTCGCAAGAGAAGAAAGAGTCAGCGAGCTTTGCTGTGGTGATTAACAAAAAGGCCGCTCTAGACATCTACACCTGTACGCTACATACGGTTGAATATTTCAGGTTTGATTCGTCCTGAGTTGTTACTTCTGCAGCGGGGGACAGGAAAACACCCTACACTTCTACTGAGCTGAGCTACAATGAGGAAAATCAGAGCATGGATACCAGGTGGCTTTACCTGCAGTTACAATTATTTTGATTTATTTTAAGCAGCTCAACATTAAAATAAAAGCACCTCCCACTTGATATGTCAACCCCTCTGGTTAGGATTAGCTTCTACTGGAGCCAAAAACACTGAAGCTTCAACACTGTTTACAATGCCTCTCAACAAGCCAAAAGACAGAAAGAAAACTGCTTCTCGGTGTTCATTTTAAAGCAATCCTACAAAAGAGCTATATCAATATTAAACAGACAACAGAAAAATGAACAACAGCTCGTGACCTTTCCCCCTGCAACGCAGAGAGAAGGTCAGCTCGAAGGTCACTTATCAGGGAGCGTGTTTGACGAGGCTCCCGACATCGATAAGCACTGATACACGCTTCCGGCTGCTTCTCCGTCGCCTCGCCATCTCGCAACATTCATCGGCAAATGAAAAACAATTAATGATGAAAAGGTGGAACGACGGTGACCTTTTTTGCTAAATCAACTAAAATGAGGTCTTTGTAAAAATCTGGTGGGGGAAAAATAAATGATGGAGAAGGGTTCATGCATTGCTCTAGATGAGGAGAGAAGGAAAAGAAGTCCAGAGTTTTTTCTTTCTCGTGAATGAGCACATCAGTCCAGGTGCTGGGGAGCGGGAGGGGGCGTGTAGAGAGAGAGAGAGAGAGAGAGAGAGAGAGAGAGAGAGAGAGAGGGAGGTTAGGGGGTGTGGGATGGAGGTCAGGACAGAAGAGCTCATTTGACCAGCCTCTTGGCTACGTCTCCGTAGGCGATCTCGATCTCTTTGTCGCTGGGGCAGGTGTTGGTGAACTCTTCGCGCGTGTAGGCGTTGTTCAGGTACTTCCAGATGGCGGTCATCTCTTTGGGGATGTCAAAGCCTCGGTACTTCTTGGCCACCACCTGGAGGAAGGTATGAGAGGTTAGAAATGTCACCAACTGAGCAGCGACCAGCTCTTTTATAAACTCCAGCAAATAGACGGGTTTAGTCTCTGTGAAGCACTGTGATGCAGTTGTGATTCCAAAATCATCGGTCAAGAAATTAAAGTTATATATTTAGTTGGAGGAATTTAAAAAGTGTGGCACATTAACCATTAATGGAACAGTTATTTTAGTCATTTTTTTAGTAATTAATAATTAAATTGCTATTAAATTGCCCACAAGGCACCGCTGTTGTAAAGCTGAAACTTTATAACTTTACTTTAACTTCAGATAATGATAAGATAAAATCTCACGTGAACTCATTGGTTTTGTCTAGACTGGATTGACTGAAATGTTCAATAACATTTTATAATAATTTTTAGGTTAACATGTTTTCTCTCTTAATTTTGTCAGCTATTTTTTTAATTTATTAAAAGTAATGACTAAAAGTTGACTAAAATGTAATGACTTGTTATCAACTTAAACTGGACTAAAGCTATGAAGGATAAAATGACAAAAATGTGATTAAAACTAATAAGCATTTTTTGTCTAAAGAGTAAGACTAAAGACTAAATACCTGCCAAAATGAACACCGACTGTTAAGTACAGTCTGTGCTCTCCTACACAGTCCTGAGAGAAAGTTTAATTAGGTAAATTAAGTGAAATTAAGTGCCAACACCTGCGGTGATGTTCCATGGGTGTGTCGTGTTACACCAAAATGTCACAATTAACTCGATGAGTGATGTTTAAATTACTGGCTTGCTCACCTTGACTATATGCAGCTTGGGCAGCAGGTTACAGTCGGCCAGGGTCATTTCATCGCCGTCCAAGAATTTGCGCTCGGACACCTTGACGTCCTCGATGCTGTTGTGGTCGATCTCGTCGGGCAGCGGTGAGCGAAGATACTCGTCCAGCTTCTGCAGTGTCTTCAGAAGGCCGCGCTCCAGGGCTGCAAGGAGACACAAGGGATATTATAAAAACGGGTTTAATTCATGTTTAATTAGATATTCAGTGTGAGCAAATATTAATTTAACAGTGTTAAATTATCATGGCTTTTCCTGAGGCCTCCTACTGCAGCTGCTACACCCATCCGCAACCACATGGGGGCAGCATTTCATCAGGAGACAAGCCCTTGTGTGGATGTACACAGTGTACATTATAAATGCAGGAAACAGGCACATAATGGACACACCTCCAATCTATGACACTAGCATTGTGATATAATGGTGTGCTGCTGTATCCACCACAAATTTGAATGGATTGCAATATGATTGTACAGGTGTTGTCCTCACCTAATATCCCTCCATCTATAGATCATTCATTAACAATTTCTATTGTTTGAAAATATGATATGAATGTTCGATCCTGTAGTTCAACAGTAGACTTGAACTGTTAACTTTGGAGAGCACTTATCATTGAAACATGACATTTAGCCTCAAACTCTGTTGACACAGCCTCGGCTTTCACATCCAGCTCACCGTGGTTCAATATTTTCCCAGGGTGGAGAGCAGCCAACTAAAACATGATACTAAATCTTGGTATTTTGTGAATACCATAAACATCCTTCAAGGGGAATAATTCCACAAAATTATTTCACCCAGGATGCAACAGAATCTATGAGACAATAGACTACATTTTTTCACCATAATCTTATCTGTTAAGTTTGTGATAATATGACCCCTCTGTGACAGCAGGGAGCATGAATCAACAGCGGGAGGGATGAGATTGTGAGCGCTAGTCAGCTCGTGATGGCTGTTCTGTGGTTTTCCAGAGAGCTCCACCAGGTGAGACGGGGAGCACGAGGACAAGAGGAACAAAAGCTCTGTGTTCCTGACTGAGGCTGTAAACAACCAATCAGGGCAGGGCTACCAATGTCGCCTAGCAACCAGAGAGCTCTCCCTACACAATGTGAAGGTTTCTGGATCTCTGCTCTTAACCCAATGCACCCAATCAAGTGTGTGTGTGTGTGTGTGTGTGTGTGTGTGTTTGTGTCAAATACAGATAGAGGTAACTTACCCTCATTTCCATCTGGTTTGGAGTTCTTAATGAATGCTGAAAACTTGGCGAAGATGTCCATACCAGTTGTGTTTGACTCGGGGTGTCTTGCACCAAGCTTGATGTACCTGCACACACATATACAAGTAAATACACATATGCATGTATGTATGAGGGGGTTAAAAGATAATTCTGGTATTATTCTGTAATTTCTGTAATCCTAATTATTGTCTGTATAGCCAAACCCTTGTATATCATATTTCTCTGTGCCACAGGCCTCCACTGTTGTCCAAAAATGACCATGAACATGGGCACTGCCGTTTATTGTGAGCCACAAAATGTGTATTGTTTCGCCACTGAAAATAGTTCTCATCAAAAGCTCTATTTACTTCTGTTTGAGTATTTTTTCTTAAAAGCTACAGTGCAACAGCTGTCCAGTTGTTTAAGGCTGATTATTCAACTTAAAAAAAAAAAAAAAAGTATATATTTGTGACCCATTTTTGAAGATTTATGTCTCCAGGAGGAACAAATGGGCTTAGTTATTTTGCTGGCAATAAGAAAAATATAGAATATTGCAAACCTTCAGTAAAACATTTGTCTCAGTTTAAATCCATATAAGGCCTCTGCTGTTAATTACATGCTAACAGAGCAACAGCGTGCAAAGCCCAGTCTGCTCTGATTGGTCAGCTGGCCCACTGTTGTGATTGTTCAACCGAAACCAAACTCTTTGGCCTCCGCTCCAGCTTCGCTCGAACTAGCTTTGTTTGAGGGCGTGCCAAACTTGCCGCTAGGCAGGTATTATTCAATCACCACGTTACGGAAGAAAAGGCGGGACTTCAAGCGAGGCGTTTCAAACAGTTCAGGAGCAGTGCTTTCTGTGGGGGAGAGTAACTCCCTTTGGCGTGGACTTTGGGATTTGTAACTTTGCAGGCCTTTACATGCACAAAAAACACTACATAACACACTAATGGAAAGGGAAAAAGCACAAAAGCACAATAGGTCCCCTTTAATTGCGTCAAAGCGTGGCCACAGGGATGAGAAAGCACTCACTTGGGTGGGCTGAGGACATCCTCAAGGAACTCCTCGATCTTGTTGACGTCAGTTTTGACCTCGCCGTTGAAGGTGACGAAGGGCGGGTGTGTGCCCGGGGCCAGGTTCTGGAGGTCTGCGGGTTTCCTGGAAGAGAAGTGGAGCAAATTTAGTTGATAGAAGCAAACGGAACAAAGCCCTGCAACCAATTAAAACGTTTTTTTATAATGCATGTGGATCTAACAACAAAATAACTGGTCTGCTGTTCCCTGGTTAAACACATTGAATACAATAACATATTTTAAACTTTATACAGTTCAAGCAAGTTCAAGCAATTGAGAGTGAAAACCACATTGTTTAGAGCCTTCCAGCCCTCCTCCATCTCCAACTATAGCCGCTCGGCGCAGTAACGGTGATTGTTCATCTATCTCCACGAGTGTGTTTACGTGTCCCTTTCTCTCTGCGGCCTTCAAACCAGCACATTTTGTACCAGATGTCTCTGGCAGGCAGATGACACTGACGCACACATAAACAAAAAAAAATTAGCATGTGTTGAATGAGCTGTGTGAAACACAACTGCCTTGTGAAATCCACAGACACCAGATGCTTAAATCCCTCCAGCATAAAGACATAACATAACACACAGCAGTGTCTGTTAGAGCCTAACAGATTGGTGTTAGCCGGCAGAAAGTGTGAATCCCCTTTGACCTAATGTAACTAGCAACAACATGGATCATATAGAGACTCTTAAATGGTCCCAGGTCTTTGGTATGACAATGATCCCAATAATGGTGGCTGGGTTTTAGGAAAAGCCATCTGAGGGCACCAAAAAAAAAACGGGAAATGACTTCAACTCTCTGGCATGCGAAGGGGAAGTGGCACCCATACCCAAAGATATCAGAGAGGAGTGGGTAACTAAGAAACAAATATTAACATGGTTGCCTTGATAAGACGTAAACTCAGGTGAGGATAAAACATTATGGCAGCGACATGTGACATTCACGTCCTACAACGTGCAGTGTTCCTCCATTTAAATACCACAATAAAAGAGCCATAAATATGGCAAACACATGCCTTATTTTACAACACATGGACGCTTTATGTTTACTCAAGGTTACAGACACTATATAGCATGGAAAAAAATGCAAAGCCTGGATCACATGTTCCTCTGGAAAGAAATAAAAAATAAAAACACCAAGTACTGACTGCAGCTGAACAAAGGGTTGTTTCAGTACCGAAGGGTAACAGACACTGCTAAGTAGGCGGACATCCTACTTTGCCTTTTACAGGAAGCTCTGTTTTATGCTACTTGCCCTTTCTGCTAGGGAAAACATATGCAAATATATACCCAAAGCTATGCACTCATATTGGTTGTGCAAAGCAATATGTGGAAAAACCATATGACTAGTCAAATGGACAGTGCTTTCCTTCTTTTAGTTGTACAAAAGAGGCCCAGTATTTATCAAGTACATCTCTGTTGTTTTGTCAGCAAGCAAGTGGTCTCCATGTCCCAGAAGGAGGAACCAGCTGCCACATGGATGAACCACGTCAGGAATCTTGAATCTCTGAGTCAAACGCACATAACGAAGAAAGACCGTATAAACCATCTGACCATGACTGAAAATAATCTGGCACTTGCCTGTCCTGGCTTAGCACGTGGAAAAACATTTAGGGGAGCATTTAGATGAATCACACACACACAGAGAAACATAGTGGGTTTTTGGTAAAGAGCTTCTGGTACTGGAATCCACATGGGAAAAGTGCGTTCACTTGCAGTCGGAATTGCAGGGGATTACCGTTTTTTTGATGCTGCTGTGGTGAAAAATAACATGTTGCCCACCAAAATGTAGACAGGAAGTGAGCGGAACTTTGAGAACCTTAAATAGCCTCTCCGGAGTCTGTGTGTTTATTTTCCTCCCGATTTTCTACGGCCTGAGAAAAAGGGTCATGGGAAAACCAAATAAGCAGTGGGGAAGCAGCGAGCGTGTCAGAGGTGGGGCTGGATCAAAGCGTTACGGAGCCGCCAAGGCCTTTGTGGAAACGCCCAGAAAAGCTGTAGGAGACTATGAAAGAGAGGATTTTGTTTTTTATCCTCAGCCAATGTAAGGGAGGACAAGCTGCAGAGGAGGATGATAAGGAAGAAGAGGAAAAAGGAGGAGGATGGGAGTAGGACTCACCTCTTGAGGTCCACCGTGGTGACGTTGAAGACGACTCCTTTAAGCCACAGGATCATGAAGAGCCTCTGGGAGAAGGGGCAGTTCCCGATGCTCTCTCCATCACTTCCCGCCTTAAATAAACACACAGATAGCAGAGTAGATTAACTATCAACAATATGTTACAGGTACCATTCCTGAAGACTGAGTACACAAAGATGGCACCAGTTTTTATCTCAAGGAGAACATTAAGCAGGGGAGGAAACATCCCAGATTTAATTATCGTGAGCATAAAACACTAGATAGCAGACCAAGATCTTAAAAACATCTGTAACAGGTTTCTACTTCAGGCCCGAAACAACAATCTTGATAGAGATCCCATCTCTGTTGCACAACCTTTATGACCCGGGGCATTTTACTGCACTCACCCAGAGAGGGCCCGTTTCAGACAATGACTCTTTCACGCACATTACAGGCTGCCCTCGAAAAACACTTTAAGTAGGGAGGGAAAGAGTGGAGCGAGTCGACCCCCTTGTCTTAAATACTTCAGCACACTTCCCCCCTCCGTTAATGTGCACAACTACTGTCCAAGAGTAAGAGGAAACTTCTGGAGTGATTAAGACTGGGGACCGCCTCTTGTTTCCTCTTTTGCTAGACTGCACAAACACAACACTGAGCAGCAGCGCTGGGATTGGCATCAATGGAAGCGGCGCGTGTCCTCCAAATTAATGACGAGCGCTCGTCGGTTAGCACCAGACCGGAAACAGGACAGAAGAGATCAAAACACAACAAGTTGTTTTTTTTAAAAGCTGGAAGTACTGACAGAACAGTCTGATCACTCCATGGAGGATGAGAAAATAAACAAGAGCAGTGATTTCTGTGTCACGCACGCACACACACACACACACACACACACACACACACACACACACACACACACACACACACACACACACACACACACACACACACACACACACACACACACACACACACACACACACACACACACACACACACACACACACACACACACACACACACACACACACACACACACACACACACACACACACACACACACACACACACACAGCAGTAAGCAGACTATGGGAGGGTGCTGCAAACTGTCAGAGATATCTCCAGTCTTCCCAACAACCATCCATTTCTTTGTCACGCGCTCTCCAGTTTCTTTCTCCAACTCTATGAATTATCCCTCACTTCACAGCCATGTATGGAGTGAGGAGAGTGTAGCAGAGGACAAATATGGTTTGGACTCACGTTACATCAGAAGGCAGAGTAAGCATTGCGTTTAATTAACTGAACTTTGCACAGTATCTTAATGAAATATTCTATGCTGCTAACGGGCGCACAGCAATGTCTGCTCCAGGAAAACCTATTTCATTTTTAGTTAAAAAAAAACGGAGAAATCATTATGAAACCGAAATCAGATATTGTCCTCATTTGGAAATGTTTTCATTCATGGTGTATTGACGGAAAAAAATGTAGGGCTGTCAAAATTAACGTGATAACGCGTTAACGCAAATTTGTTTAATGCCACTGATTTCTTTAACGCATCTTGCGATTCTGGAGGTTGTTCGGGCTCAGTTTTAAAGCTCGAGTGAAGATGCTGGTACCATATGAAACTAAAAAACCTAAGGAATCCATTGGTACCAACCATGTCATACTATACGCTAAGGAGGCTGAATAACCCTCCAAACTTGTGCTAAATTTTGGCAAGGAAGAACAGTTATGGCCATTTTCAAAAGGGGTCCCTTGACCTCTGACCTCAAGATATATGAATGAAAATGGGTTCTATGGGTACCCACGAGTCTCCCCTTTACAGACATGCCCACTTTATGATAATCACATGCAGTTTGGGGCAAGTCCTAGTCAAGTCAGCACACTGACACACTGACAGCTGTTGTTGACTGTTGGGCTGCAGTTTACCATGTTATGATTTGAGCACATTTTTTTATGCTAAATGCAGTACCTGTGAGGGTTTCTGGACAAAATGTGTCATTGTTTTGTGTTGTTAATTGATTTCCAATAATAAATATATACATAAATTTGCATAGAGCAAGCATATTTGCCCACTCCCATGTTGATAAGAGTATTAAATACTTGACAAATCTCCTTTAAAAAGGTACATTTTTAACAGATAAATGTGTGATTAATCGCTTTTACTATGGAAAATCATGCGATTAATCATGGTGAAATATTTTAATTGATTGACAGCCCTAAAAAAATGTTAATCTTCATTTGACTTCTTAAATACACCACCAGACATACCACAACCTTTATCTTAGACTTGGTGCAGTGCTACGTGACTCTGTGCATACGAAGCCTGTTGAGGTATGCCATTGTCCAGGCAAGGCGAGCCAAGAAAGAATACACCTTATTCATCTATTCACAAGGACAAACATGGAGGTCACTCAAGTATCGGCGCTCTGGAATGCACCTCTTCATTCAGCGTATTACTGTCGCTGAAACCTCTGCGAAACGGCTGAATCTCTTTTTTGTCTGCCTCTAGTGTCAGTCAGTCAGTCACTCCTCATTCACTTCTGCATCTGTCCTGCATGTGCGACGTGTGACCACATGTGTAATGCAAAAGACATACACAAATCAACTGTGTTTTCACGCAGATTTGCACAAAGCACTGAATCAAAAATAAGATTCAAATCAGTTTTAACCCGCAGAATATTTCTTTAATATCAGGCTCTGCAGCGTCTTCAATAGTGGACTTTGTTCTGGAGTGTTTCAGTCCGTCCAACAGCTCCTTGCTGGTGCGGACAAGCTGGCTGCTGTTGTCCTCCGTGTGACGCCCAGTGGGATGGCTCTGTTTGATCTGCCTGCTGGCTTCCATTGTACTGTGGCTGTCCTCTCTCCCCCTCCCCTCTGAATTCAATATGTGAAAAGCTTGGATTAGATCACTGCCTTTGTTCAGCAAATGAAAGTCCCCGGTTGCACCTTACGCGATTCAATTCTAAAATAAAGCTTCGGCCATGGAGTGTTTGGGGGGGTATCGCGGTTCATGGCCATCGCTAGACTAGACTCTGATCCTTAGCGGATCAGAAAAAGACATCAATGGGGATGATCACTCCATTTTTCCCCCACAGCGCTACACCTACAGAGAACCATTCAGTTCTGGATCAAGGGGTGGCAATGCAGCGCAGCAACTGTTCCCATGGCAATCGACAGACACATATGACAAGGAAAGCAGAGCGCACACACAGTGTGAAGGGGGGATTACCAATTCACAGGTGAGCTCCCTTTCTGTAGGGACAGAAACTCAAAACTACAAGACACATTTGTAAATCAAAAGATGTCTACTGTACTTCAACATAATGAGCTGCTTTTAAAGCTCAAGTTCTGTGTCTCAAGTGGGCCAGGAAGAAGGCCACAGCAGCTGAGAAAGACATTTCACAATTTTCTTTTCTCTCTCAGTCTGTCCTCAGAGCCACGGCAGTGCTGCTACCCTCTGGAGTCTGCAGCAGAGCAGACTGCAGCTTTCTGCCAGACACTGACAGCAGGGATCTGCAGCAGACAGCTAGACAGAGATATTGCAGTAGATAGGGAGGAAACTAGGTATCATTAACACGGAGAACAAGTGGTAATAGATGCTCTAAAGCGGCAGTAGGCAGAATATTTTTGGCATCATTGGGCAAAAAATCCATAATAGACTTTCAGTATATTGTAATTCAAGTGTTCTGAGAGATAACTAGACTTCTGCACCTCCTCATTGCTCTGTTTTCAGACTTTAAAAAATCGAATAAAATTTGCCAATTACAGGTCATTTCAGAGAGAGAGCGTTCCTATTGGCTGTTCATTCAACGGAGGCAGCTGTCAATCACTCACAAACTCCGGTGAAACGGTCAAACTAGGCAGCGCTGATCAAATATGAATCAATATTCTGTTACTGTCATGACTATTTCTCGCCTCAAATGTTTTCAGAAACATTTTGAAGTGTACTGTTTAGCTGCAAAATGAAAAAGTGTGCTCTGGCTGGTGGGCGGTGCTTGGTATTTCCTCAACTGATCTCAACATGGCGGCCAGGTCTCATTTTACAGCTAAACAGTACATTAAAACTTGTTTCTGAAAAACTCTTACGTGAGAGATGGACATTACAGTAACAGAATATTGATTCATATTTGATCAGGGCTGCCTATTTTGACAGTATGATTGGAGTTTGTGAGTGATCGACAGCTGCTCATAGACGGCAGAATCCAGCTCGGCTCTGATTGGTTGTTTTCCTCCGGTCTGTGAAATCTTGCAGATGCCATCAGGAGCACCGGAGGACACAGAGGCACATGATTGTTTTCAAATGACCTGTCTCATGCACTTCTGTCAGGATATAGTGTTGTATAAAAATACATTTTAATTAGGCATACTTGCTCCAATCTGCCTACTCCAGCTTTAAGTGGGAGGAAGAGAAAAGATAGCAAGCTTCAGAGGCTGTGTGCTGTTTGTTTCTTCCTCCTTCTCCTCCTCCTCGTCTTTCCCCTTATTCTGGGCCCCTCTGTGGAGTCAGGGGGAGGGGGGGAGGTTGCACATTTGGAGAGGAGAGAGAAACTATTCCAGAAATGTCCTGTTACTCCTGCCGAAGAGGGTGCTTTGTTTAGTTTAAGTGATGATGCTGGCGGAGCTGCATTTTGGCTGTGTGTGTGCTGTTGAGGAACGGCTGTACTACATTTCAATACAGGGACTCAAGGCAGGTGGTCTTCAGCAATAATTGAGCTGAATAACATTTCCAAGTAGCACCTTAGATGATGAAAATTAAAACAAGATTTTGAAGCCTATGGCCCTAAAACAAGTATGAAGGTTTTTCTCAACCCCACTAACACTTTCCAGAGTGACGCTATTATAGTGTGACATTCAGAAAAGGGCTTCTGGAGAACCTCCTATACAGCAACAACACAAAGCGCTTTTTGTTTGTAGAGTTTTAGGTACGTCATCACCAGTTAGCAGGGGGGGGAGGAGGGGAGAAAAAAGAAAAAAACACCCCAATAAAACACACAAGCAAGGCAAGAAATTATTTCGAGCGGGCCCTTATAAGGAAAAAGTTTTTCCAAGAAGTAAAGCAGCGATTCCAAATACAAGCGGCATTCACAGGAACATTTAGCAGCAGCGGTGCCCAGTGTGTAGCCTGCTATTTTGTGTAAAAAAGTGACTCACATCTTGCAGATGGTTACACCATCTTTCACTGAGATTTCCGAGCTATAACAACGTCTGTGGCACAGAAGCAGCTGACTGCTGCTAACAGACTCTCAAGCTTTATTTAGGCTCAATGGAGGCACCGTGAGTCAACAGATGCTTGTTTATTTAATGCCAAAAACACACACAGCTGCCCAGCGGAGGGTGTGATTCAAGCTCAAGTCGGATGTTATCTAGGAGTCTGTGTCCAGGACAGCGTGGCCTCGCGGCAGAACAATGAGACCCTCAGTCGGCGAGGGGCGTCACTAAAACACTTTTACTTTTGTTTTATCACTTCCCTTATGACCAACTTGACACATCTCAGGAGTAATGAGGAGGATGCTAGGACTTGAAGGTATGTGCACTTTTAACAGGAACAAAAGGTGTCCTCTTCACGAGTCCAATCCTATAAAAGTTTATGAGCAGGCATAAAATGTAAGAGCCGTTCAAGTAGACCTCTACCTCCATTACTCTCACACTTTCTCAATCCTTTATTGATATTTCTTCTAAGTTTCTTCTATATTTCATTAAGACAGAAGTTTCCCTGTTCTAGATGATGTGAGATGACTTTACAGTAGTCAGCGTTCTGGGACAATGGATCCTGTTCAGGCTGCTTGGGCACACTCCTCGTCCCAGCCTCTGCTCACAGCCTAATTTTAGCAACATGGCTGCGGTGCCCTTCCCCTCCCCAACACACTTCATGTTCTAAATTGGGTGGGCTGCTCAGCGAGTTCAAGCCACACTTTGACCGAATAAGGAACTGACGATATAACAAGCGCTGCAGCTTTCCTCCTCCTGCTCTGACACACAGCAGGAATGTCCGTCCGTTTGAGAGTGGGCAGCCATGGTAACGTCATGGCAACGCCTCTCCCTGTTTGCTGGACGAGTATACAGTCTGGGCTGGCTTTGGGACTGGGACTTGACGGAGCAGTTGAACCCAAAGCTGGATGTACAGTATTAGACAGGGTTACTCAGCCCCTAGGTGGTCTTAGGACGTTGCTGAACTCAACCAGACTTGTTACCCCCTATACGTTTTATCATAAGTCCTACTCCAAAGTAGGGTTGGGAATCACCAGAGACCCCACAGTAAGATATTATCACAATATGATGTTATTGCGATTTGAAACATTTTGCAATATACTGAGTATTGCGATAAGATACTGTGTATTGCGATTTATTACCTTTTTTGAACTGCAAATCATGCAGTTTGTCAACATAGGTTTAAGATACAGTTTTCCCTCACTTCACCTCAGGGTCTTCATTCAAATATCTTGAGGTCAGAGGTCAAGGGACCCCTGGCCATACCAGTTTTTCCTTGCCAAAATTTAGCGTAACTTTATTTAGCATTCTTCCCGACAAGCTATATGACATGGTTGGTACCAACTGATTCCTTAGGTTTTCCTAGTTTCATATGATACCAGTATCTTCGCTCTAGACTGACTGACAACACCAGCAACACTACAGCAGCCCTACACCTGGAATGATTTGATGCTTTGCTCAAGGGCGTGTCAGCAGGGTAGATACTTGCCAAGACAGAAGAACCAAGGTCGTCAGCATGAATTACAGACTGTCTAAGCAAAAGGCCACTAACAATATTTTTAGATTCAAGCTGCTGATGTATTAACTATTCAATCAATTACTCGTTCTTCAATGCCATCCATTCTCTGGTTGCAGCTTCTCAATTGTGAGGATTTGCCATCTTATGTCAGTGACTCCCAACCTGGAGGTCAAGAACCATTTCAGTAGGTCACACAGAATAAATCTGGGGTGTTCATGAGATGCTTACTGTAATATAAAAGAAGACAATATTCGGCTGAATTCTTGTCTCCAACCTGCTTTTTTTGTGTGAAATATAGTAGTTTTACTTCTTTGGGCCTCAGAAATGGACTCAAATAAGACAATCTGAGAATTTTAGAGTCCAAAACATGTAATTAATAGACTGACAACTTTTGTTTCTTGACATCTTTACTTTGTGTTATCTTTTTCTGCAATACCCTTATTTCACAAAAGAAGCCAAATTTCTCAAACATTAATTGTCCAAACACAAGCAGCCTTTCAAGAACATTTCCCAAACAAAATAAAAGTTATCAGTAGAGTAGAGTACAAATTCAACCAAGCATCTTATGCCACCTTTTGGTACTCAGTCCTATGGGCAGATTTTGACCATCCCAAAAAAGGTATTGAAGTTTGTCCCCATGTCTGAATGACTGGTGCTGGACTGGGTGTGGCTGGGTGAGTCCTCCTGAGACAACGTGCTCAGAGAGATGAGGTTACGAAGGAGTCAGATCCTGCTGGTATATGGAAACGCCATCACATCCTTGGTGTGGCTCTGACTCAGGCTGACATCATTCAGTGGAAACCTCGAGACTTCCAGTCAGACACAGGCCTACTGTGCTGGAGCACAGGAGCGCTGTCTAAGAACCACCGCTCTCTGTGGAAAGTTGGAGAAGTCTGAAAGAGGCTTACTGCACTATCGTGCTAGGGCAATGATGTAAGCCGAGTCAATGATGTTATAAGTATTACCTCAGTGTAGAAGAGATAAGACAAATAGCCAGTTCGGGTTTCTAGAAGCACAGGACGGGCGTTTGGTGATGAGTAACACAGATCCAATATGATGGAAAAAACAAACGGACAAGCCATGTGGGAGATCAGCGTGAACCAACAATCACCTCTCGCTCTGACTGTTGTTTCAAGTGCCTAACACAAACACCGGGCTGCATACGGAGGTCGGCTCCAACTCTCCACTCACTTACACACTCAGAAACCCCAGTCTGATGACTAAGGCAGACTCATGTATTCACACCCGCATACACAAAACTCACACTTTTAATCTTCATTCTCCCCATTTCTCCTCACATTATTATAGTAAGTAACATGGAAAACTAGCCTCCACGTGTCAATCAAAGAGTGAATCCTGCAACAATTCCTCCAGGACACATGTCTCGTCTAGACAGCTGTGAACCACCCTTTGGCACCGACACAATGCCAGCAGGCTGTTACCGCACACATGCCAGATATGCATGGCAGCAAAAGCCTGCACTGTGGTGGCCACACTGGTGGCCTCATCAGTAATTCTGAGCAGACAGTGAGTCTCTCTCTCTCTGGCCACTCGCCGGTTGTGTCCACTCGGACCTGCAATTGAGTTTCCTTTCAACTCAGTCCGGGACACGATGTCGGGCTTTTCATATCATAAACATCAAACATGCAAAACAATTGAGGAATAGCTCACGCACAAGCCTTTTTGGTTTGCATGAGTCCATTTATATATCATATTACCACATGGAATTGGGATTTCTGGTGTAGTTGAAATTTTAAACAATCAATTTTAGTCCTTAGTGGGCAGTCGTGATTGGGATGTTAACATTAACAAGGGAAGTGCTGCATTAAGGCCTTTACAAACCAGGGGCGTGACGAATAAACAACTAACAAATGCGAAATACTCGCCTGTCAATAATTCGCATCAAAACATATTATACAGTCAGCAAATTTGCAATAGTTGCAACACTTTTTCAATAAAAGGTTGGAATAGATTTGCTCAGGCAAAGGTCAAAACCGGGATCCTAACTACTGTGAGCTATTTTAGTTTCCTTTTAGCCTCTGGTAAACAGTTACGCAGTGTATATGTCTAGGGCTTTTATTGTGAAAGGTAAGAACGAAAGGAGTGGATCTGGTATGCGCTGCCTTTGTCGAGGTTGAAAGGAGTAATTAAATAAGTTTGCCATCTTGGTTCGGACTACGGAGCCTCGGCGTTGTCCGTTCCGCACAAAGTGATTGGTTGATGTCTACATTTGTGATCCGAAAGCTCCGAAAAATCAACCTCGTTCTGGAAAAAAATCGTCACTTTTTCTCTGCGTAATATTCACGTTGTGTGAAAGTATTCATGACAAAAACAACAGTTCAAAAAAAATATATTGACGCGCGAATTAATCGCCCCCCAGTGTGTGAAGGCCTTTAGTCTTTTTCTGCCAGGGTCTCAAATACAAAGAAAGCCTGGATGGATATTTCGGAGGGACTCTCCACTGGGCACCTTGAAGGAATGCTGAAGCCCCTGTCATCCTATCTGCCACGTTCAGGACCTACACTTTAGGTTACATACACTTCAGTAGGCTCTGCTATGAAGAACGCAGGATGTGAAACACAAGCAGACTGGATCATGTTGAGACGGATTGAGTTACATGTGTTACACGAGCAGAGCAGATTCTCCCATCATTTAAGGGGTCACACACCTCTTCTGACAGTGAGAGGATGATGTAACAGAGAGGTACAGTCAGTCAGGGGCTCGTTTTTCCTTTGAATCCTGATCTGGTAGGTTATAATAATTGCAGCAGTAACCTGTACAGCCCTAATAGTCAACAAGTAAAGCACACCAACCCATGACTCTCTGTTGGGATCAAATCTTCAGCGTCTCGGATCCATGTTGTTCTAGGGTGGTCTCACTTCCTGTCCTTGAGCTCATAGGAGAAATGCCTCATTAGCCATTGACTTCCTTTTTGGGCTGCACATATGAGACAAGCCTTTCCTCCTCCAGGGCGAACTGAGCTTTCCCTCAGGCTATATTGGCACAACATGATATTATACAGCACATTTTTAATCAGACACAACCGGGAACAACCCAGCCTATACCGACAAGAACATGGAGTGAACTTGCCGCCCCGTAAAGATGCAAAGATTGATCTGAAAGCTCCTCTTCAAATTGGTATAAATAGTAACACAAAGCCAGATCGATCAGGCCAGTGTTCGGAGTCAGTCAACCAGACAGCTACAATGAAGAAGCACTGGTCCAGGTGCTGCAAAAGCAAAATTCACAGTGCAGAAAAAACAACAGCACAGCACTCTACAACAGTAACAAGCCATTAATCTTTGTCCCCTAACTCGTGATGCTGACTGCAGCATTGTTGCTTATATGCTTGGGAAAAATAAACTGCTCTATTGATTTTCCTATGCAAAAAAAGCAGTACTCAATTGCCTCCAATACCACTAGAGCATAGTAACTAGCAAGAAAAGGGTCATTGTGTTTCCATAAAACGGCAACATCACAAGGCATAAGTCGGATTGTCACATGTTGTGACTGATAGCACAGCTCTTCCCAAGGCCTTTAGAATAAACCTACAAGAACAGAGTCTACTGTCGACTAAGGAGATCAGGTTGTGACACATGAACCGTAACATATTTTCTCATTTCAGAGGGAAGAGAGACTTAAATCTGAGTGGGCATTGTGATGCATGTTGAGCATTAATTCGTTCTACACTACACTTCTACAGAAGTGCTGCTTTGTAGGGACCTTGCGCCGGCATGTCGCAGGCCTTCCGTCTCCACGGTTCCCATGGAATTGTCCTGAAGGACGTACACACAAACACAGACGGGCTCTTATGCCATCCAGACTTAAAAAGCACTTCTCCAACATGTTTACTGGCTCGGTTGTTGTTACTGCTGGCAAGAAGCGTAGAAGTCTGGAGGCAGCAGAAGGTTTTGTAACCGGCAGTGTGATCTTGGCATACTTGGCAGCCAAGAGACGAATACACAAGCAGAGCCTGTCTGTTTCTCTGGACTCATCTATATGCTGTTCACCGTCTTATAGCCAGGTCATATGCTGGTGGAGAAGGACTCCAAACTGTGATAAACTGAATGAAAACATAACCAAACTTGTTATGATTTAATGATGATTTGCGCCCAAAGACCATATTTAGTATGATAAGGAAAAATACCACAACATTTGTTCCGATTGGTCAAAAGTCTTGAAATTTGGTGCGGATGTACTTTGGGGGCAAGTATCTAATAGTACAACTTTGACGTTTTTAGATCACATGAAAAGTCACTTTTATTAATAGTCAAAGTCTGGATTTTTGAAAAATTAGGAAAAGCGCTAACATTAAATGTTTTCCATGTGAAATTTTTTTAAACTGCACATATCTGCATATCTTTGATATTCAACTTGCATGTGTTCATAGATACCCAAAAATACTTGATTGCGTTCCTTGTAGTTTCTGAGATACAGACATTTTCTTATCATACTATTGCTGCGTTCCATTTGAACTGGAAAGTCGGAATTTCCGTGTTCCTATTCGGAATGGCTGTTCCGCGCATCAACAGTGAAAAAAGTTGTAATACTATACTCTTTATATTACTTATGTCTTATTTGTGTCTCATTAAATCAGTCGTACACACAGTACTGTCCAACTTCTATCTGTGGACATGTTGCTGCGGTGTTTGTATGCACAAAATACCGGAGTAATGCACTGTTATCAACTGACTATTGAAATAAGCCTTAAAAAAGGTTTTCACATTGGATTTTGTATAATAATGTATAAAAAAATGTCTAACCTGGCTGGAGCAAACCCAACAAACCCCATCAACAATTCCAACTTGTTGTACTAGAATGCGGTAAACTCTGTGTGGCGTCATTCCCAGCTCTAACTGCCGACTTCCTAGGTAAATGGAAGCATATATCTAGTCTTTAGGCACATGGGACTACTTTTTTCCTCAGATATAATGGAGCCTGTTGCAAAAACAGTAGTCCCATGTGCCCAAAGACTGGATATAGTATGATAAGAAAAACTCACTTTCCAGCCGAATGGTTTGTACAATTTTGAAAATGTCTTCACATTTGTGCTGAAGGCAAACCCAGAGAACACTTCCAAAAAGGAAATTAAAAGTTTCAGTTGCAGGCACAAATGGGTTGGTCCCCATCCTGTAGGAGTAACACGAGACAACCACCTAAGTGATGTCAGAGCAGCTTTCAAGAAAGTCCCTGATTCAATCAGGTAGTGCTGTAATCAATAGAGACGGCAGGATGGACCTCGGCTTAGAAGAGGAAAGATTTCAAATACTACATAACTATATGCAGCTGTGCCCTTTCATCCCTTTCGGCTTCATGTCAGAATACACTTCCCAACTATCACAGCACATAAATACATCAGATCTCTGGTTTCATATTAATACCACTTCAGCCATGTGATGCGTGGAAGACAACGTGCCAAGTGAAACAGTCATGGGTGGATGCTGGCAAGTCACCCTCCACAGCACACCAGCTACACCACTTGTGTGTGCAAAACAATATCTAATCTGCCGCACTGTGATGAGTTCAAGGGTCGATTCCTCCCTATTACAGAGTCATTATATCATGCTCATTTGCAACCGAGAGCAATATAAACTGACAATGATAAACTTCACATCCACGCCCTCAGAGATGAGCACAAAGTGTTGCCATAGCAATGTGACAACTGTAGCTATAAACACTACAGGTAGAAAAGCTGCAAGATCATCTAAACTGGGACAGACAGCTCCTTTTAATGGGTAAACAGTGTTTACAGACACAGTGGCCAACTCATGCTCTGGAAGCGTAATTAGTCTGCTTTGATATGTGGCGGTACCCTGACAGATCTGACACTGTTGTGTGTGTGGAGAGCACACAGTTTTGTTATCAGCTGTTTCCCAGAGGCCCAGCTCACAGCAGTGTGCCTATGGCAACCTGCATGCCTGCCATTGTCTCCCATGACTGTGTTTAACGCATCACAGTAAGAACAACGGCCTCAATAATAGATGTGGACGTGTCAGACGCTGGCACGTTAACACAGCGGCGCGCAAGGGTCGATAGAGACGAAAGGCTATCTCACACACAAACACATCGAGGAATGGAAGAACTTCTGTGCACAAACGGGGCTGCACAGTCCAAGGAGGGAGGGACTGAGAGGGAAGAGTTGGCCACAATGTGTAAACCTTCCAGGCCTGGAGATGATGTAACCTCTCCTGTAAGCTGTGAGAGGTAGTTAAGAGAAATGGTGCGGGCCAGTGTGTTTCCATTTGTTCTGCCGCTCAGCCTCATCAATGCCTCACAACAAAGGCTTCTCTTTAAGGAGTCAAACAGGAACAATACAAGTAGGACAGAGGTGTTTTTGTATTTCTACTGAATCTGAAAAACTGCTACTCTCTGCAACTAAAGAGTAAAACTTGTACAGGCCTCAGCTAACAGTATCCCAGCTCCAGACAGTGGGCAGGTACACGTGGTTACAAATGCATGATTTGATTATATTTAAATAAAAGTAGATTTGCAGATAATCCTCTTTTTTATTATGCTTACCACAAGGGCTGCAAGCATCCACCATCACCATTACTATTAAAGTAGCAGTGGGTAGAAATGGAACAAATGATTACAAAAAGTTATTTTTCAATAAACGGTCACTATATCCTGACAGTAGTACATGAAACAGGTAATCTGAAAATGTCCCTCTGTGTCCTCCGGCGCTCCTAATGGCATCTGCAAGGTTTCACAGACCGGAGGAAAACAAACCAATCAGAGCCGAGCTGGAGCCTTGCCGTCTCAGAGCAGCTGTCAAATACTAGCGAACTCCGATCCAAGCGGTCAAACTAGGCAGCGCTGATCAAATATGAATCAATATTCTGTTACTGTAATGCCTATTTCTCGCATAAAATGTTATCAAAAACATCTTGTACCATACTGTTTAGCTGTAAAATGAAAAAGTTTGTGACCCAGCAGCCATGTTGAGATCAGTTGAGGAAATACCAAGAACCGCCCTCTAGCCGGAGCAAACTTTCTCATTTTACAGCTCAACAGTACACTACAAGATGTTTCTGAAAACATTTGAGGAGAGAAATAGACATTACAGTAACAGAATATTGATTCATATTTGATCAACGCTGCCTAGTTTGACTGTTTGATCGGAGTTCGCGAGTGATTGACAGCTGCCTCCGTTGAATGAACAGCCAATAGGAAGGCTCTCTCTCTCTGAAATGACCTGTGATTGGCCAAAGTCTCCCGTCACGGGCTAGATTTTTTTTTAAAGTCTGAAAACAGAGCCATGAGGAGGTGCAGAAGTCTAATTATCTCTCAGAACACTTGAATTAAATGCGCTGAAAGGTTATTTTGTAATTTTTGTCCAGTGATACCAAAAATATTCTGCCTAATGAAGCTTTAAGTGTTTACTCTTCTGGTCAGTGACACCCCACTCACATCCTCTCCCAGTCAGGACCCCATAACGCCCTCCCACTCCAGCTCCCCCCTATCCCAGCCCCAAACGCTCCCCCTTTTTCTTTCCTCTGCCATTTTCCCGCCCTGCAAAAGCAGCAGGCTGAATAAAAGGAAAACAGCATTCGCAACCCTCCACCATCACTGCTGCTGCTGCTGAGGCAATCTGATAACAAGGCTTACAGTTTGGGGGAAAGCAGTACTGATAGCATGAAAAAAAAAATCACAATCCATCAAGCTCTTTAATGCATCATCATATCTAAAATGTGATGAAATGTGCTTTTTCCAGAAAGCAATAGTAAAAGTTATATGACATTAAATAACACGATTAATGACACACGCCTGCAACATACAGTTGCAATAGCCCACTATTTTTCTTTCATCCCCTTATAGCCATAATCAGTTAAGTAAACTTGGAAAACTGTGCATCTCTCTCACAGGAATCTTTGATGGCAGACTGGGTGATGACAAGGTGACCCAACAACACACCAAACTTAAACAGTCAAATGTCAGGTTTGAGTGTATGTACCCCATCACCAGTATATCCATGGATGGCTGCATAGAAATAATGTATGCAACATATATATCCATCACTCTGCTTTGAAGCTTTAATCATAACCAGCATTAAAATGCAACTGCAGCAGGCCAGCACATGTTACAGTGTACAGTCAAATGGCAGGTTTGAGTGTACCCCACCAGTATAATATCCATGGATGGATGCATAGAAATAATGTATGCAACATATATATCCATCACTCTGGGAAGCTTTAATCATAACTAGGATGAAAATGCAGCAAGCCAGCACATGTTACAGTGTAGAAAAAGGCTGTTATGGTCCACTACTACTACTACTGGGCTGCTTTTGTTAACGAATTAGCGCCCAGTCTTCAGCATGGAGGAGGAAAAGCTGCATCCGCCCTGCTGCAGCCTGTGTGACACTGCAGGCTCCACATGGCCACAGTGGAAAAAACAGGAATATAGATATAAAAACCTTAAACAAATTAAACTTAAAGCGACACAAGTTCTTCTTTTTGTCTATCAAATGTATAGAAAAAAAAAACAGTGAGTGAAACAACAACATATATAGCTATCTTAAACGGTTTTAGCTCAACAAAATGACAAAGCACTGATGTGGGTTTTTATCCAAGCTGCTCCAACTTGTGCTTCTCGGTCTTACCTTCACAAACAGCTCGATAACGGGCTCGTTGTCCGCCTTTACTCCGTTCTGCGGTACCGACAGCGACATGGTGGCTGCTACTTTCTCAAGTTTTGGCTAACAAAGATGAGGTTTTGTTTTTCTTCTTGCTACCACGCCCGACTTAGCTCGGACCTCTTCTTCTCCACCTCCGCACTGAGGAAGCCCAGTAGGCGCGTTTTCTCCCCCAGTAGGAGGACCTGGTCAGCGGACAGTGAGGGCAGCGGTGTCTGCTAGACTAGATACGGTTGTTTCAACTTGAACCAAAGCTACGAGCTACAGACACATCGTTGGTTGAACACCGTGAGTCTCTTTCTTTCTTTCTGCTGGTGGAGTAGTGGTGGTGGTGGTGGTGATGAGGACGGTGGGAATAAGCAACGGGAATATTTAAAGCCGTGATGTCATCTGAGAGGCGCACACACACACACACACACACATGTGGGAGGTGTCTGAGGCTCTGAGGAGGGCAGTCTGCTGCTGGGAAGAGGATGAGGAGGAGGAGGATGCATCAGAGCTGTCTTCACACACATATACACTATATTTTGCTTTTTGTCAAGCAATAACATCATTTTTTTAATCTCCATCCAGCACTACATTTTCCCTTTAAAAAAACGTATTTGTTTATTTAATCTATTATTACTCTCTTATTTTTCTATTATTATTGTTTTTTTTTTGTTTTGTGTGGTTTTTTTAGGTTTTTTTAAAAACTTTATTATTTCTTTTTATCATTATTATTATTATTATTATTATTATTATTATTATTATTATTATTATTATTATTATTATTATTATTATTATTTCTTTTCTTAATTTTATTTAAATTTTGAATGTTGAAGTTGTTTTCTGTGTACTTAATGAGTTTGTCTACTTAAAAATTGGTTGATAAACTATTGTAATTACTAACTGTAAATTGCATATATGAAAACAACCACGAAAAATGGGAAAAAATAAAGTATATATAAAAATAATAAATAAATAAAAAACTCAGCAGATATTTCTTTATTAGTTATTTGAAGGCTTCGTATCCAAAAAAAGGTATCTTTATATTTTTTAATTTATTTTACTTTTTTTTGTGCTCCAGGGAATATCAGCCAAACTGCTTTTAGTCAATAAATAAGACCATTTTAATCCCCCAACCAGCACTACATTTTCCCTTTAAAAAACTCAGTAAAGATATTTCTTTATTCATCATTTGAAGGGTTCATTTACAAAAATAGATATATTTTTTAATTTATTTTCCCTTTTGTTTTTGCACTCCAGGGAATATCAACCAAACTGCTTTTTTGTCAATAAATAAGACCACTTTAATCCTCCATCCAGCACTGCATTTCCCCTTTAAAAAAATCAGTGTATGTGCCAATGTAAATGATATTTGCCCCCCCCCTTTTTTTTCTATTAACTTATTTGTTTATTTAATTTATTATTACTATCTTATTATTGTATTATTATTATTGTTTAGGGTTTTTTGATTTTTTTAACTCTATTCTTTCTTTTTATCATTATTATTATTTCCTTTCTTAATTTTATTTAAATTTTGATTGTTGAAGTTGTTTTCTCTAGTGTACTTAATGAGTTTGTCTATAAGCTCAACTACTTAAAAATTGGTTTATAAACTATTGTAATTACGAACTGTAAATTGCATATATGAAAACAACCTCGAAAAAGGGATAGTATAAAAAAAGAATTAAACAAATTAAAAAAGAAATTAAATTAAAAACTCAGTAAAGATATTTCTTTATTCATCATTTTAAGGCTTCATTTGCAAAAATAGATATCTATATATTTTTTATTTATTTGCCCTTTTTTTTGCACTCCAGGGAATATCAACCAAACTGCTTTTTTATCAATAAATAAAACCATTTTAATCCTCCATCCAGCACTACATTTCCCCTTTAAAACACATTAAAGATATTTCTTTATTCATCATTTGCAAAAATAGATATCTATATATTTTTAATTTATTTTCCTTTTTTTTTCACTCCAGGGAATATCAACCAAACTGCTTTTTTTGTCAATAAATAAGACCATTTTAATCTCCAACCAGCACTACATTTTCCCTTTAAAAAACTCAGTAAAGATATTTCTTTATTCATCATTTGCAAAAATAGATATCTATATATATTTTTTTTTTCCCCATTTTTTTGTGCTCCAGGGAATATTAACCAAACTGCTTTTTGTCAATAAATAAGACCATTTTAATCTAAAACCAGCACTACATTTTCCCTTTAAAAAACTCAGTAAAGATATTTCTTTAATCATCATTTTTGAAGGCTTCATTTGCAAAAATAGATATATTTTTTTTTATTTATTTTCCCTTTTTTTTTTGCACTCCAGGGAATATCAGCCAAAATGCTTTTTGTCAATAAATAATACCATTTGAATCTCCATCCATCACTACATTTTCCCTTTAAAAAACTCAGTAAAGATATTTCTTTATTCATCATTTGAAGGCTTCATTTGCAAAAAATAGATATCTATATATTTTTTTTATTTTCCAATTTTTTTTTTGCACTCCAGGGAATATCAACCAAACTGCTTTTTGTCAATAAATAAGACTATTTTGATCTCCAACCAGCACTACATTTTCCCTTTTAAAAAAACTCATTAAAGATTTTTAAAGGTTTCTTTTTCTGTTTTAGCAAATTAACTAATTTACTTTAATCTAGGCAGTTCACTTCACTTTAATTTGCATGTAGTATTTTTTATCCGACTGCTCCATATTTGTTTAGTTATATACAATGCATTGTGCTTTGTCTAGTTTTTCACAATATTACTTGCCATTTTATCATTAAAATCAGTCGGTGATTAACTTTCACTGGTGTGAAAGGATTACAGAAACAAATTTAGATCGGCAACTGGGATTTTCATAACTAATGCTAGTGTGTAAGTAAATTCAAAGTTTGTTTTAGCTACAATGAACAAATTCCGTTATTAAATATGCTGAAGCATGATGTGCAGTGGTAGGTTTTGAGTTTGCAGGTCCCGTGGGTCGCTCATGTCTCATTTCAGTTATTAGGCATCATCCCAACCCAATAATTAACTCTTTTTTCTTAATTTATATTTCCTAAATTAAATTATGTGTCAGTTTGACAGATCCCATCAAAAATAGAAATGACAAAAACATAAAGGAAAACACAAATCCTATAAAAAGGTTTTAATTCTGAAAGGATGACAAGATGACAAGAGCCAGGGGTACTAAATACAAATCATATCGCAGTCCCACAGAGATTAGCTTGGTGCAAGGGGTGTCAACATAAAATTGCATATCAATCCATTTGGAAAAATTAAAGCATACTCTGTTATCACATCAGGTTGTTTTAGTCTTAAAACAAGACAATTTCAAAGTCAGAAAAAACAGCAGGTTAAACGATGCTAAACACCTCTCTTAAGTTACAATATGGGACAAGACATTCTGTTACGGCCTCTTAACAGTTTCCACTACTAAAAGGCAAGAGTAACAGTATGTTACTGTATGTTGGGTTTTTCTCTACACTCCATAAGATCAGTGGTTCATGCACATCAGAGACAATCACTGCACATGCAATCATTTCTCAATGGAATCTATTGTAGGCTGTGGAAAGTATCTTAAACCTGCCCAACTCAAACCTCTGAGATTAAACCGTTACCCCGCTCAACAATTTAAAATTATGGACAACACAAGCTTCTTTACAGTTAAGATAATACACTAACTGACAAATCAAGCTCTTAATGAAACACACTCTTCAGAATGTACCAAACCAGTAAAAAGAAAACAAAAAAAAAAAAAGACTCAAGATTTAACAATTTGTACATTCTAAAGCTGAACCAGGTTGATGACAAACATCAAGAGTGAGTGGAAAATTCACAAGTGAGAAAGCCCCTTTGTTTTTCAGGACATCTGTGATGGAGACAATTGGGCCTTCCTCATGGAGCGTAGGGCTTTCTCTCTCAGGTGCTTCTCCAGGTCATCTAAGCTGTCATCTACTTCACTGTCTGATTCCTAAACGAAAAACAGCATGAAACACACGCCTCTCAACTTGCCACCTGGACACAAATAAAGAATGTTGGTGCGTGACAAACAGCAAAATCATATTCACAACTGTTGAGCAGAAAGCAAAATGCCTTGGTAGCTAAAAAACACAGAAACTAGACATCACCTTTCTTGACTCTCCATCCTCCTCCACGCCGTGGTTTTCATGTACATCTCCGGTCACAGTGGCACCACTCTTCTCCTTCTTGTGCTTCTTGTGCTTCTTGTGTTTCTTCTCTTTCTTGTGTTTCTTTTCCTTCTTCTTCTTCTTTTTCTTTCCACTACCGTCAACGTCGGAATTCTGCAATAAAACAAAGAAACAAAAAAGATTTTTATGAGAGCAACGTTAACGGTGCTAATAAATAACACCACAAACAACATCACAGGAATGATGTTTGAAGTATTGCTGTGCCAAAGATGGATTATGCCACAACAGGGTTCCCACTTACTTTAAGACTCAATTTCCAGGTATTTTTTTTAACAATCTATTAACTTTCTTTTTGAGTTTCAGAATGCATTCAAGGACTCTCAGTAATCAAGGTCATTAAAATCATTTAAGTGATGGGTTGCATATTTAATCTCCAGAATAAAGTTCACAATACTGTATATTTCCAATTTATTGAAGGAATTATTGAGATGATGGTGGGACGGCAAGATAATGATGGCTAATATAATCATACTAAGACAGTTTTGGCTTGCTGCATGCCTATTTACACAAATGCAAGGTACCTGTATACCTTCATTTAAACATCATCCAACAAAACCAGAATTTAAAGTGCCACCTGTTACAGGACACTGGACACATACTAATTTGATACGCATTGTATTTTTACATTGTTTTCCAGAATGCAGACTGTCCAAAAATACCCATAATATTCAAGACTCAAGTTATGAAACTGTATATATTAGGAATGTCATAAGAACCAATACTTTGGTACCAAGTATGTGCCAAAATTCTGAAAACATGACGGTACTCGTTTTTCTACAATACCACAGGTACCGTCAGGGCTCGAGACAAACGGCGTCCCATTTTCCTGGGGACGATAGAAAATGTGTTTGGGATGCAGTAAACTCACTATTGATGTGTCCAGGGGACGATAGTAGTTCAGACTGATTAATAATTTTTCCCTGATAATGTTACATTATGAACAACAAATCCGTGTTGAAATCAGCAGGACGAGAGCTAGTTAACGTTAGCCGTTAGCTAAGTGCAGGACTGTGCTGCTTACCGGCTGCTACCAGCTAACGTTAACTAGCTCTCGTCCTGCTGATTCCAACACGAGAGGTACCATTGATTTGATCCCTAGTATATATGCAGCCGAACTTAGAGACCCATTTTAGTCAATACATTTAAATATCAAACCTTGCTTGGGGACTGACTGCCGGAACCACTGCTGGCTTTCTTGGCTGGTGGTGGAGACCCACTGGCTGAGCGAGACGGTGAGGGGGAGGCAGATGCAGGGACTGGACGTTTCTGAGCTGCTGGTTGAGGGGAAACAGATCTGGATCTGGAGGATGCTCTCCTCATAGGCTGGGGACTTGGAGATGGTCTGTGGAGAGGACAAAGGTGTCGTTCAAAAGGGCAATGGCACATGTAAAAACAGGTTATAGAATACAAAAAATTTAAACTGCATTATTCTGACATAATCATAATGGAGATTTATGCGATCTGCTTTGCTTACCTCTGGTTGTTGCGTGGCTCTGGGGTGCGGGACACTCTGCGGATGGGTTTGCCACTGTGTGAAGGGGACTGCTGTCTCCGCTGGTTAGATGGAGATGTACTAGAGGTTTCAAAACGTCCCTGAGGACTGGTGGAACCCCTAACAGGGCGACTGCGGTTTGCAGGGGACGGGGAGAGGCGGCTGGCTGCTGCAACAGGGGATCGTGTATCCCTGCTTGGCCTGACAGAAGGCAACATGGGGCTCCTCCTGTGTCTGGGTGGAGAGGACGATGGAGACGTGCGTCTCCTTTGGGCAGGAGGACTTCTGCGCTTGGGGGACCTGGAGACGCGCCGCTTGGGAGCTGGAGAAGGGCGTTTTGTGGGAGAGCTAGACAGCTTCCTCTTCTGTGGAGGCAAAGGTGAGGGGCTGTAGCGACGCTGGATGGGGGGAGAATATCGTCTGGGGGATGGAGAGCGACGACGGGGAGGTGGGGAAGGAGACCTGGGAAGCACCAAATGTTATTGTCAGTTGTCAGGTTATTAATATTCAAATGATAGCTTTAGAGATAAAATGAAGATGCCTATACCTTCGTCTAGGAGGAGAGGGTGATCTGCGACGTCGTGGGGGAGATGGGGTGCGACGTCTGCGTCCAGGAGACGGAGAACGTCTTTTCCTGAAGGGGTACAAACACAAAAATAAATACTTACGAACAACACAGAATATGGTCAATTTAGAACATCAACATTTGATCAAGTCAAATCATTCAGATAAAAATAGGTACTGTGCTAAGTGTCCAACCTTGGAGAAGCATCTCTGTGTCGCCTCCGTGGGGAGGGTGTACGGCTGCGTCTCCTCCGGACTTCCCCATTTCTGGCGCCAGGCCCCGCTGTTGGTCTCTTGGGCCCCTCGTCTTCGGAGGAGGTAGAACCTGTATCTGAAACAAACCAGACAGAGATCAACAATTGTTTCATTGTAGCCATAACTGTATGAGGTGAGGAAAAAACACCAAGGTTGAGGTTAGGGCACAGCTTCAAAAGTCCATGAGACGATGAGGGCAAGATGACATGGACAGAGACTTTTGTTAGAGAAAGAGGGGTTGGGTATGGGAGAGGACAGAACGGGGATAAAAACGATTATAACCTGAGGACGTCTGTCGATTCTGCCTGCGATACTGACGTCGCTGCTGCACGGAATCTGCTGTTGCCCCTTTCTCATTTTTATCCTCCTCTGAAATGTAGAGCATTGAGTGTCTCATCAGTGAAACTGACTGCCATGGAAAAGTTCGATAACACAGAAAAAAAGATTCATATTCCTGTGTCTTGATTTATTATTAGGTGTCTACATGGTATAGGTAAGGCAAATTTATTTATATAGCACATTTCCACCTAAAGTGCTTTACAGATTGTACAGGAAACAAATGATAAAAAAAACAATAAAAGCAAGCAAGCAAAAGCACATAGAATAAAAACAATAAAAGCGAACAGGCAAAAGCAAAAAATAAGAACAATAAAACAAACTTAATTGAAAGCAACGGTAAACAGGTAGGTCTTAAGCTTGGATTTGAAGGCAGTCCGAATTGTCTCTAGTCTTAGCTTTTCTGGCAGTTTGTTCCACATTTGAGCAGCATAGATGCTAAAGGCAGCTTCACCACATTTAGTTTTAACCCTGGGAACAGCCAGTAGTCCAGAGCTAGCCAATCTGAGAAGTCTGCAAGGTTTGTACTGGGTCAGGAGATCTGATAAATATCTTGGACCTATACCGTTGAGTGATTTATGGACAAGCAATAGAATTTTGAAGTTGATCCTGTGAGAAACTGGTAGCCAATGTAGTGATCTGAGAACTGGAGTTATATGCTGAGTCTTTTCGGTCTTTTGTTACAACCCTGGCAGCAGCATTCTGGATGAGCTGAAGCTGTCTGATTGCTGACAGACCTGTGAACAGCCCATTGCAGTAATCCAGCCTGCTAGAGATCAAAGCATGTACAAGTTTCTCTAGATCAACATTGAGTCTCTGATCCTTGCAATGTTTTTAAGGTAGTAGAAGGCTGATTTTGTTATTGATTTAATGTGACTACTGAAACTTACGTCTGAATCCAGGATGACACCAAGATTTCTAACTTGATTTTACTCTTCAAGGACAGATTGTTATGGTAAGAACCGTCTTTCTTTGGCCCCAAAAACAATGACTTCAGTTTTGTTCCCATTTACCTGGAAAACATTTTGGATAGTGCATAATGCAATTTGACGATAGATTTAAACTACTATGGTCCTTTGTGTTAGTATAAAGTGTGTTTCATCATGTCGTTGTTCACTGTTTGTATTCATACTCTAAGCGGGATCAAAACACAATTACCAAAGCAGCTTAACAAACTACTATAACAAGGTTCCATCGCAAAAAAAAAGTATTTGCTACAGTCTACAATAATTTCTATCAAAAAAACTGATACCGAACTAAAGGGAAAATATTCATTTTCACACAAAACCCTGGAAATCAACTTTTTTTCTGCTCATCTTAGCTTGTAGTGCATTTTCCCAAATCCTTTTCATGTTATTGGCACAATGACTAAAATTAGGAAATTTGTCATGGCACATATTGTTTACACCAAGTATGGTAAAAGAACATCTGCCATCGTGTCCCTTCCTGCTGAAAACTGGGGCAAACGGACCTGACAAAAAGTGTCTGGGAACCCCATACGAGGCCGGTCATCACAGTTTGTGAGTCGTGAAGAGACGGGCCAATACAGTTCTTTAAACAGACATAATTTAACGCTTACCTGACTCAGACCCTTCAGAAGGTCTGGGCTTGGTATTATCAGATGGAGAATCACCCCGTCCTCCTGATTTACGTTTTAAACCTGAAAAACAAGACGCCAAGATTTATAGATGCACTTACGATAATCATACTCTTTTACTATAGATCTTGAAATAACGGCTCCTAAAATTAGGCACACTTTAAATGCACAGGAATAATTTTGCTCTCTGTAACCTCATCTACAAAAGAATTTAAGCATCACAAGATTTTAAATAATGAAATCTAATTTCTAAAACACAGAAGGAGCCGAGGAGCTGAAAGCATCATGTGGTTGTCAGTATGAGCCAAATATGTAAATATTATGAGCAATGAAAAACTTATAAAAATCCTACCGGATGATCTGGCTGGCGATGCAGAGCCTCTGCCCCTTCTGGCTCGTGGAGATGGTGATCGTCTGTCCTTCCCTGCAGGGCTTATGGTGTTGTCAGGGTGATGGACCTGTTTTCGGGGTGGCGTGTTAGATATTCTTTTCACTGCTTTTTTAGGTGAGCGAGAGTTGGAGGAGCTGCTGCCAGAGGATGAAGCAGAGCGGGAGCGCCTCCTGCAGGACACAAACACAGTAACAACATTAAAAGCTTATTCTCAAAAGGGAAAAGCTGGTCCCACATCTTCTGAATGGCCCAGATCTACTGTAACACAACTGCGGTGGCCAGTAAAATAATAAAAATAGGAAGATGTCATAGAGGAACTAAGCATGTAAGACTTAATGATTGTTCCTTTAACCACAAGGTTGCGGCCACTGACCTGCGGACAGGGGAGCGTCTATGTCTGTGTCTGGAGCTGGGGGGGCCACGTCTAGGGGGGCTCCGACGACGAGGAGACATCCTCCTCCTGGGACTCGGCCTTCTACGAGGGGAGTAAGATCTGAAATGGGGTATAGAGGGAGAGAAGATTTGAACTCTTTTCTATGTTTAAGAACTTTGAAGTTCTTGAATTTACACAAGATCACTTTTGAAGAACCAGAGGACACCATTATAACTTAGAATTTACCTGGAACGGGAACGTCGCCTGCGAGTGCGGGAATGAGAACGAGAACGGTGGTGAGGTCTATCCCTCCTGGTGTCCTTCTCCCTTTCCCGAGATCTTGGCCTTTCCTCTTTCTTATGAGTCTTCTCTGGCGAAGGTTCTTTGACTTCAGTCACTGGGTCTGGTTTCACCACCTCCACAACTGTGTCACTACAGGCCAGAGGAAGAAGTTTAAATTCTCAATGTTACACTTCATGTTATTTTTTTATATCTCAAATCAAAACTTCAGTATTATACTAATCGTTTCCAAGCTAAACTCAAATAACTATGGATAAATATTACTTTTGGTTTCCAGTGTACTTCTACAAAAAACAACCCCCTCAAATTAACCCTGTGTGAAAAGACTAATGTGGAAGAAATTGAAAAAAGTACGACTCAAATAAAACTGACATGGAATACAAAAAAAAAAAATCAAGTGGATACGAAACTAAAATTAACATTAAGAACAAATAACTACTGACTTTGTATCCCAGACAAAATGGTAAATTTCAAGTATTCTACAAACCAGGTGGGAGGAATTTCTTGGATGACTGGTTCTGGCAGGGCTCTTGCCAATGTATCTGGCTCCACAAGCTGCTCCAGAGGTTTTGTGGGCAGCTGCATCAGGGGTGGAGGGGGTGAACTGCCACCAACTGGACTGGGTTTGCGTCTTGGGGAGCGCGAGGCACTGCGTTTCCTTTCCCGCTTCACTGGCGACCTTCGCCGTGGTGATGGTGACCTTGTCTTCCGCCTGGACAGAGAAGAAGCAAACGGAATTTGTTTTCATGTCCTGTGATAAATACACAAATCCAACTTCTGTCCACTGGTGCAAATATTAAAAGACATATTTTTCTTACCTCCTTGGGCTTTTTGACTGAGCCCTCTCTCTCATGTCCTTTTCCTTCTTATCATCATCAACCTTCTTCAGAGAAGCTAGCTTCTCCTGTTCAATCTACGGGAAATGGGGGGGAAAAAATCACATCACTATCACCAACAATATATGTTCTATCCTGCAATGTTTACTGTATATACTGTCTTCTGGGGTGTCAACCACAGATCCATGACCTTCATAACAGCTAAGAAAGACAATTTGCCAAATTCACCTTGGGGAGAAGCTCACCTGTCTCTGTTTAATTTCCTCTTTCTTCTGTTCCAGAAAAGCAGAGGGGATGCCAGCAATGTTCTCCTGGGCACTCAGCAGCAGGGGCCACAGGTCCCTCATGAACTCTCTGGCATTCTTCCCATTCAGGAAGCCCGTCAGGTTGATCTGCATCATCTTGCTATCCGGGTGCTGTAACACACACACGAAGGGGGGAGAGAAAAAAACCATACGGCCATTGAAATAATGGAAGAAAAAATATCAGAGGGGGGTATTAGGATCCTGCCTACCCTCTAGTCCTCAGTAAACTATACCTGTGACTATGTAATTAACCTTACTCAAAACATGTAAGACACTGACTAGAATACTTAACATACCTGGGTCCAATACTTGATTCAATAACCTATCAAGATAAATGTGTGACTGATTTAAATCATACTCACAAACTCATCAAACTGAGAATGCGAGCTAGCTGAGGGGAGACATATCTAGTGATATAAAAACGGCATGCAATATTGCTGTTATACCAATTTCTGATTGTTATTCACAAAATATACAATCAATAACACAAAACAAATTGTCATTATTTGATTTCCTCAGTACTATCCCCACTACTTTACATGTGTGTCCCTACCCACCCCTTGATCTCCAGTCTCCCCACAGTCTACACTTCAGGAGTTAAAACAAATAGCCACAATACAGAGTGCATTAAAACCCAACACTGCAAGTACAGTTCCGGTGTCTTCAGTGAGTCCCGTGGGATCAGTGGGCACGGAGCTCCCTTGGCTTGCTTCCGCCTCCCTACTGCTTGAGACTCAACCACCTTGAGCTTAATGTTATATCATTTATCTAAATTGCAAGAGACGAACAAGCAATAATGAGTACACAGTTACACAAAAAAAGTAGTTTTATTTCAACAACTGATAGAATTATTGTGAGATGCCGTAATCTCAATTCAATTTCACTTTTTTACCATTATGCAAAAGTGCCCTTTAAACTTAGCTGTAACAGCCCGACCCACCCCCCAAAAGCTATGGCAAGCAAAAGATCAAAAAATTATATAATTTGATGTGCAGTGCTGGTGTCACATATGCTATTATTAAATAAATATGTGGTATTTAGCATCTTAGGAGAATGAAAGTCATTAATGTGGGTTATATGCATATATACTAAAACTTGCATTGAAGTAAACTATGGGATGGAATTCTTTAATAGTCTAAAGAAGGGTACTTTGTATAAATTACCTGTTTCCTATTTCCAAAAGGAAGCCGGTGCAATGGAAATTACCCATTACCCAGACATCCCAAGTGGTTTGACATATCAGTGGGGTACACATTATAATTAAATAAAGGAAACTCTACTTAAATAAAATAGCCAATAGACCATGGGATGAAGAACATGCACAATTAAGTTATCAAAAATGAAATACATAACATCAGTGGGGCTCAGCATTACAGCTCTACTGGCAAGAAGGATTTTGTTATGGTCAAAAACATGACCATTAAAGATATTTCAATGGCATTCCAGTTTAAAGAGCTACTTAATACCAAACAGAAAAGTATCGTTTAGGTTTAATAATCTCAAACGTGTTGCACATCTGACGGCACGCAACTGAGATGCTGAGTGCTGTCAGAGGTTTAACCAATTCGTTACAGATAACTCAAAATCAGATGTTTTTTGTTGACCTCCAGAGGTTGAAGTTCTCAGCTTGCTACAGTGACCTGGGGTGTGTGTTCATGGCACCCTCACATCACTGTAAGGTGTGGTTACAAGTGCAACAGAAGACACTTCTGACCACACCCAACGAAATTGCAAAAGACATGAAACTCAGGAGGTGGCAGTGAAACGATACTTTTCAGCTTGTTTCAGCTTTTCAGGTGTTAAAATACTCCTAAAGTTACTCTTTAAAGAATGTGTAGGAGACCCATTACTCTTAACAATAGGCTGTGGCAAATTGTTAAACCCTCCCTACTTTCAGCCTATAATTCCAGTTACATTTAAAGGGATCTGGGCAGTTAAAATTATGCACTGCAAATACCTACGGAACATGATTATGGCATTGTTCAGGTGTGTCTTTCACTGACATAATATTGGTAATCCCTGCATATAACTCACCTCAAACCACACACTGCATCATGAAGGGAGAGTTGGGCTCAGTGACTTTGGGCTCAGGAGAGAGCTAATTAGGTGTTGGTGCTATACTTCTGATGCAAGGTATAACATCCATATTGGTTCAGGCCTTTTAAATCATAAATCACATCATCATTAGAAGTTTGCTGAATATAGGCACTTTGTCACATAACAGCAAAACATAGTTATGTCATTATCAATCAGATTTACACCAATTGTAACTTTACCCATTCAATTTCAATTTGACTAGGATGTGCAATCATTTGCTTATATCCCTTCTTACTGACTAAACAATGCCCTCAAATTTATGATAGCTTTGAAAAAACAAAACAAACACATTTAAGACATTACCTTATCCTCAAGCTGGTTAAATATGAACTCTATGACGACGTCATCCTCGAACCCCAGAATCTCTGTCACTCGCTGAGTAATCCAAGGTTTGATGACTTCCAGGTTCACTTTGGTCATGTCCACCTGGTGGTAAAACAAGCAACCCATGGCAGTTAGTAAAGACAATCAATGACTAAATGACCTGAGGCTACAGCGTCCATGTGTTTCACAGTTTCATGCGATCAAAAACTAATCTTTATAATAATAATAATAATAATAATAAATTCAACTTATATAGCGCTTCTCAGGGACTCAAAGACGCTTTACACTATAGGGGGGAAACGGTGTGAAACAAACTGCAAACAAACGACAACACAGGCGCACTCTCATACATACACACGGACAAATGGGTAAGGGGGGGGGGGGCTTGGAGTAGGCAGAGGAGAAAAGATGGGTCTTGAGGCGGGACTGGAATAGGGTGAGGGAATCGGAGTCTCTGATGTGTTGTGGGAGGGAGTTCCAAAGCTTGGGAGCTGCCCTGGAGAATGCTCTGTCCCCAAAGCTGCGGAGGTTGGACTCGGGGGTGGAAAGTAGACCAGCTGAGGTGGATCTGAGGGACCGTGGGGGTCGGTAGGGGGAGAGGAGGTCAGCGAGGTAGGGGGGGGAGGAAGGTATTGGAGGGCTTTGTAGGTGAGGGACAAGATTTTGTAGGTGATCCGGTGGGAAACAGGGAGCCAGTGGAGGTCTTTGAGGACTGTGGTGAAGTGATGCCAGGATTTGGTGCGAGTTAGGACAACAGTGACTTACACGTCACAAAACTAACTAGTCATTACATCTTTCAAGGCTACAAGTTTGTTTGGGAAAGAAATGAGTACTGACACAGTGTAAAAAACATATTACAAATGTGGATGATCATATACCTTCTTGTCCAGACATTCTGCAAACTTCAGCTGCTTCAGCAGTTTCTTCTGCTTGTTGCTGAAACGGTTGTCTTGCTCCGCACTTGTACCCTAAAAGAAACATCAACAATCGACTCTTAGATGGCTTATGCTGCTGCTCCCCAAGTGCTCCACAGACAGACTCAGAAAATCCTTATACAAAGGAGGAAATACAAAGAAGGACAGTCTGCAGGACAGATAATAATGCACTATATTCACTTTTTTTAATAGTCTTGTATCACAGCTGTTATCCTGCAATATATTCAGTTTTAACAGTTTTCTTCATCTCCTTGTATTTTCACATCTGGTATATTTTTTGTACTTTGTACTAACTTTTTTTACTGCCTTTTTATTAACATGTTTTGCACAATGGAACTGTGATGCTGGAAACTTGAATTTCCCTCAGGATCAATAAAGTTACTATCTATCTATCTATCTATCTATCTATCTAATGTAAGTTGACTATCACATCTACATGCATATATGCTTGAAACATGCCTTCGCACATTATTTAGTTCAGTTTCAAAAGAACTTCCTTGGTAACGTATTTGGCCTGTGATATTGACATAGAAACCAAAACACTGAGTTAAGTTAATTTTGATACATGTGCTAACATATGGCGTTACGTTGAAAGCTTAAACATTAGTTACGTTCACGTGACCATACACTTTTAAAGCACAACTTGGTCTGACCCCAGAATACATAATGGATCTCTTATCATCCTATATGCCTGTACGTGGTCTGAGATCATCTGATCAGCTACTTCATGCTGGTCCAATTTTGTGAGGAGAGGCGATCAGGCTTTTGCTGTCAGGGCTCCTAAACTCTGATATGTACTTCCTATAGAGATACGATCATCTAACTCTGTATCCACTGTTAAAACACTTTTGAAAACACATTTTTTTAGGATATAGCATTCCTTTAAGTAGAAGGGTATACATATCTGTATGTATACATCCGTTTCTGGACGCACGTGTTATTGATATGTTCTGTGATGTTGTGTTTAAGCAGTTACCATATATTTTACTTTATTTATCTGCTGTTCTGTTTTAGCAGTTACTATATCTTTTACTTTGTTTATCTCTTGTGAAGCACTTTGTAACATCTGTTTTGAGAAGTGCTATATAAATAAATGTATTATTATTATTATAATATAACCACAACGTCAAACTGAGTCAGTTATGACACTGATAGCAACGAGCTAACGTTAGCTAGGCTAGGCTAACAGTTAGCCTACTTAATCCTCCAAAGGGAAACAAGACATGCTAATATATTAGCATGTTAGCCTCGTGGCTATCTTCACCGGCTACAGCGCTGCCACAGAGACAGGACATAAAAAGTCACGTTTTAGTGGCGTTTTATATTTTAAATACACATTAACTTATTCTAGCCATCGTTATTATCTCAGCAGTGGTCGTGACTATCCGACATAGAAACGATGCACCGCCCGGACGCCATCTTCAGCCGAGGCTAACACATTAGCAGAGAGCTAACGTTAGCTAGCTCGGTTCAAGGCCTATTAAAGGAGGTTGGGTCACGGCTCTTGGTAAAGGGGTATTACGCATGCGCAGTGTAACTCGTTTTTTACTGCGCATGCATTTACCCGCAAAAGATATGACGCGTGTCTTAGCCTCCTTCTATAGGCCTTGGCTTGGTTGTGCTCGTCTATTTCCTGCAAATGCGTGTGTCTTGCAGATAAATGTGGAAAAGCTACGGCGTGTAGACAATGTATGGTCACATAAAGCTGTAAGGTAACAAACATTCATTTAGTAAAGATGCGTTAACTGTGGAGATAACCGAGTGGAAACACGGCTGTTGTCGAGTAACGTTTATCAGGTGATAGACGGAGCCCGGACCATAACGTTACCACTAACGTCTGACTGGCCCTTACACCCTAAACACAGCTTATTAATGCTCCAAACGAGCAACATATCTACATGCAACTTATCAGTAAGACACTTAAAAGGTTTGAAGTAAATTTCCAAGAACTTACGCGGAAGAATCCCGCGTCCATTATCGGAGAAAATGGATGTTAACAGGCGCTGTTGAGAAAGACGGTGCGTGTCTCCGGTGAAAGTCTGAGAGGAGAGCCGGATGAAGGGTGCGCCTCTAGAGGAGGAGACCAGCACTGCAGCTACTCTAATCACTGGAGAGGAGAGGAGCACGTCCTCTTCGTTTATGAACACTATACACCAGGGGTCAGCAACCTTTACCATCAAAAGAGCCCTTTTAGGCAGATAAAAAAAAAAAATCTGCCTGGAGCCACAAAACATTTGAGCATTGTGATGAAGGTAACAAAGTTTATATACTATATACTATAAGTATATAGTATATAAGTCTAATGCAGTGAGGGTCAAAGAGACAATGTACTATGGAGTATTAGGGCCACATTGAGGGAAATAAAATCGGAGATTTACAGAATAAAGTCATCATATTACGTGAAAAAAAGTAGAAACATTATGAGAATAAAGTCATAACTTTACGAGAAAAAAAAAGAAAATAGCACGTACAATTACTACTTTATAATATTCTGACTTTTTTCTCTTAAACTTATGACTTTATTCTCATTATATTCTGTATTTTTTCTCATAAACCTTTGACTTTATTATCATAATATTCTGACTTTATTCTCAAAATCTCAGATTTTTTTTTTTTCCCTCAATGTGGCCCTAATACTCCGTCGTACCGTCATACCATAGACCTACAACAATGATAAATAAAAATGGAAATGTAAACAAAAAACAGTTATTAATTTTTCCATTTTTATAAATCCTCAGGGAGCCACTGGAGAGGAGCTAAAGAGCCGCATGTGGCTCCAGAGCTGCAGGTTGCAGACCCCTGGTGTAGTACAGCGAAATTACATTGTGACAATCCCATAGGTGCTAATGAAAAGATAATACAATTGAAAAAAAGAGATAGTGCAGTATAAATATTAAAAATATAAAAGATAATACAATATAAATTATAAAAAATTAAATATGTATATTGTTGAGATGACAGTTTTGCCAGATTACAGTTTTGCCAGATTATTGCACAAAGTGTCCATCAGATAATTAAATAATTATTGCACAGCATTAGTATTTACATTGCACGTGCTCAACTCAGACAGAGGAGATGTCAAAGTTCAGGAGGTTTATGGCAGTTGGGAAAAAGAGAAAAAATAAATATATAAAGTATATAAAAAAATATATATCTTATATGTTTGTAATTATTGTATATAAAGGTGTTTATGCAAATATGGTGAATTTTGACTCTCCCAAATAAAGAAAAAAAAATCAACCTAAGGAATTTGAATTTTAACCATCAGAGTACGTAATACATATAAACAGATACACAAAATGACATATACAGTAGTGGTTCAGATTTTTTTTTTTTTTTATGGTTTCCATCACTTGTTTTCACTAAATGTTAATTTTATACATTTTCCTTTTTTATTTCTATAATATTTTCAAGACATTTTTTTTTTTTAAAATAAGGGATTTCATGATTTTCTCTACCGCCTGAAAAAATGTAGACAGTAATCATAGATGTCAGTCTTCATACACAAAAAAAAATCTAAAATATATTGTGTTTTATGACAGATATTGCAATTCTAATGTCTAATGTATTTACCATAACACCTAAAGCTGTTGCGGTAAAGACATTTTTGCTAATATTGCAGATGAATGGCAGCTAGCAAGGTCTGCTACATTAGCTTTGAATCTTAACATCTACTATACATGAATTCAACAGTAATATTAAGTTATTTTTTAAATGTAGTTCAAAATACACAATTACTAAACTGTATGGTAAGGACACACAATAAATACTCCAGAAGAAAAGTGGTGTTTGGACCCATAAAATGCTTCATAAATTAGATTAAATACCATTATTTAGTATTTATTTTTTATGTCAGGATAGGTAATAACACTGTGTATATATGTATCATGCATTGTGCTGCTAATTTTAAAATAAATCCCAAATTTCACTGCTGGGACTTAAAAATGCCCGTAGTTGCAGAAACACCCATATTATCTATTTTTGTTAGCAGTTTTTTTTTAATGTAGCTATCGAGGTGGTGCCAATTTTAACTACTTCATAAACTTCTGTGTAGTTGAGTCCATAACAGTGCATCATATTGTATTTGTTGATCATGTGTTTTGTAGGTAAAATCTGAATTTGCAAATTAAGGTATTTATGCTGATGAAATAAAAGGTTGTTGACTAAAAAAATACCACAATTCTCCCTGCAATATAGTAGAGTAGACATACAAGTACCTTAAAATAGTACCTATAATTAACACCATAAGCAATACTATTATCCGCTTCATCCTAAACACCATCATGTCCCACTCAGTTGTAAAATTACCTTCTTCATGTAGAATCCATGAAGTTCAAGAATTTGCAATAACAACTGCTGTTTGAGTAAATTATATTTTTATTATTCAAAGTACACTGCATTTTTTATACATTGCTTTCCTAAGTAATCTACAGTAAATAAGGCTTCATTTATTATCATACTTGCCAACCTTGTAATAATATAATAATAAATTATTATTGGTGCACATTCATAACCAAATCAATCACACTGTTAGCAAAATAAAGGCTTACTGTTAGATGCCACAGCAAGGGTAGTAGAGTTGTATACAGTGTGTGATATTCAGTTGATAGACTACTAAAAAAGACTGCCTTTTAAAACAACCAGAATACGTGGTGAGTCATTACAGTCCAAAGCTAACTGAGCCAACCATTTCAGATGATCCTGGAATCAAAGTGTACAACAGATTTGTTCCTCTAAATGTGCAACTGGTCCATATTGTATTAGACATTTTCATAGACGTTGTAACAGACTGTTGCTGTCCATTGATGCGATTAACATGAGAAAATCTCTAAAAGTCTTTTTCTGTTCCGTCTGAGGCAACATGTGTAAAGTGATGCTTATACCATGGTAACAATTAAAAACAACAAAGATGAAGAGAAGGTTTGACAGCATATTGTTCCCTGAAAGAGACTGAGATGTGTGTGTTTGAGTGCATGTGTAAGACGTCTCACTGTCCACTGTATATTGAGAGCATCTGACTGAGAATTCCTACTTTACTTTACAGACAGTCCCTGGCTCATTGCTGTAATGTGCCAGAGTAACGGAGGATACTGGTTGAAAACATGTGAAAGTGAAGTGAAAGAAAAGTGTGTCGTTGGTAAAATGCAGGCGGTGGAGAGTCAGGAGTAGAGAGCATTGGCCAGTCTTCGTGGAGCAGGTTTCGCTAGCTGACTGGCAAACCCTCGTTTGTCCTCTTCTCTCGAATGGAGCGCAGCATGTCTGAAACCAGCTCCTCAAGCCTGAAGGCCGGCGCCCAGCCCCAATCTCTCCTGGCATTGGAGTCATCAAACCTCACGGGCCAGCTGTCGGCTACAAAGTGACAAGCAAAATGACCACATTACTTCCATCACATCGGTTTACATTAAAGGTGCAGTGTTTAGGATTTGGCGTCATCTGGTGGTGAGGTTAGAGATTGCAACCAATTGAAATTTCTCCCGTGTGCTAAGCGTGTTGGAGAACTATGGTGAAAATGTGAAAAGGCGACTGGCCCTCTCTAGAGACAGTTTTCGGTTTGTCCATTCTGGGCTACTGTAGAAACATGACGGCCGGCTCCGTGAAGAGGACCAACTCCCTATGTCGATATAAACAGCTCATTCTTAGGTAACAAAAACACAATTCTTATTTTCAGGTTATGAAGAAGAAAGAAAACATACTTATAAATATCATATTCCATTTCTATAATAGATCCCCCTAAATGCTTCACACTGGTCCTTTAAAGGTGCAATGTGTAGGATTTGGCAGCATCTAGTGGTGAGGTCGCAGATTGCACCCAAATGTAACTTTTCCAGTGTGCTAGGTGTATAGGACAACTATGGTCGCCGACGTGAAAAAGCGAATAGCCTTATCTAGAGCCACTGTTTGGTTTGTCCGTTCTGGGCTACGGTAGAAACGTAGCAGCCCGTCCCGCATGTAGCTATAAATGGCTCATTCTAAGGTAACGAAAACACAACAATTATTATTTTCAGGTGATTATACACTAAAGAAAACATACCTATTAATATAACATTTCTGCCAATAGATCCCTGAAATCCTACACACTGTTCCTTTAAAGATATCAATATGAATACCACAAATCATTTAAAAATAAAACAAAATAAAACTTAAAGTAAAAATAAATCCAAGAAAAGATCATAAGACTTAAAAACCTTACAGATGTAGCTTTTTCTTAAAATGCCACACATGTTAACATGTCAATATGTTATCTTCCATGACATGAATGATAAATCTCTCCTTGAGCAAGTGAGAAAATCATCAGTTCATGCCGCTTTTGTCACGGTTAAGTTAAAAATTGTGGCTTCTAATCTAAGTCTCAATATATTCGTTAAACAAAGCTGGATTTGTGTCAGTTAGATTTGGATCCCAATTTTGCCAACCAGTATAATGTTTTGAACTAATTGAAAACATCGCAATAAGATGTATAATCAACAAAGGTGTTGTGTGTAGGCATGTGCACCACCTCGTACCAATGGTCTGGCGGACAGAGTCAGGATTGTAGGTGACCTTGAGGTGAGGGAGATGCTTGCGGATCTCTTGGGCCACCTCTTCTGGAGTGAAGCTCATGGCGGCGATGTTGTAGGTGCGCAGAGACAGCTGGCACTCCGGAGCCTGCATGAACTCCACCGTGGCACGGTGGCAGTCAGAGATATGCATCATGGGAAGACGTGTGTCGGGACGCAGGTAGCACTCGTGGTGGCCTGTGCTGAGAGCATCGTGGAAGATTTGAACCGCATAGTCTGTTAAGACAAGAGGTCCGGAAGTGTTTAATCCATATAACATCGAGCTGATTGTGCCGAATATGATGTAGCATGTGCAGATGTGAGGTGATGCAATACCTGTGGTTCCTCCTCCGGGGGGCGTGTTGACCGATATCACTCCTGGGTACCGCAGGCAGCGGAAGTCCAGACCATATTTATGATGGAGATACTAAAGAAAAAGAGTATTGAGATGTTTTTACAAAATCGATATTTCAGAATACTACATGCATTTAAAGATAGCTTTGAGATAGACACACCTCCCCCATCAGTTCTCCATGCACTTTGGACACGCCGTAGATGGTTCGAGGTCTTTGGACACAAAGGTCAGGGGCCGGGTCACGTGGAGAAGAGGGACCAAACGCACCGATCGTGCTGGGGACAAAGAGCCGCAGGCAGTTCTCTAGAGCCAAGTCCAGCACGTTATGAAGGCCTAGATGGACAGCAGAACACCCAACGAGGGAGTTTAAACATAATAATCCCTAAAAAGACAGTACAAGTAAATGGTGTGTATATTCAGCAGACCCGTGATGTTGATCTTGCGTGCCAAAGCCACATTAGCTTCGCCCACAGCACTGAGCAGAGCGCTGTAGTGGACCATCCAAGTGACGCGGTTGTTTACAATCAGTTCTCGCAGATTTTTGTAGTCCAACACATCAGCGTATACAAATGGGCCTGATGGGGAAAGAGAAGAAGGTGGAGAGATCGATTAAAAGAAAGTAACTAATGATTTAAACAGTGAGGAAATAGTTTAAATTGGAGATGAATGTAAAACATGATTTTGATTTTGCATACCACTGTTGAAAACATGAGGCGGAGGCTTCTTGATGTCCGACAGGATTACATTCTCCGTTCCGTACTGTTTCCTAGACATTAATAGAGATATGATGTTCAAATCTCAAACACTTTGACAAACTTTAACGTCTCAGGAATTTCTGCGTGTCTCACCTCAGTATATCCGCCAGCCCCACACCTAACTGCCCGAGACCACCTGCACACAGAGACACCGTTTAAGATTTTATCTGTCCAGTCAAAACAATATTTGGAAGTTTGGTATGAATCAATGTTTTTGGTGCACCACGCTTCAGCTTTTTGTTTTGTTCCACAAAGCTTTATCCTGGAACAAAAAGTGACAGCGGGCTATTATTCTCCCCTGCAGTCACTCATTGGCTCTTTTATGTCACCAGCACTGTCTGCATGCACCCTTTTGTGATGAGTCAAAATGGGGTCCTGCTGCTGGTGCACAGAGTGAAAACAACTCGAAAAGAAAAAAGCGACAGCACACGTGTCTAGTGTTCCACTCATGCAAATAATGCCACAGTGTGAATCCTCCCTAGGGACTCTCTTGCATTTGATTTCATTGAACCACAGGATCTGTTTCTCTCAGCTCCCTTAAAGGGGGACATCACCTAAATTAAGAATTCCAATATGTTATTTCCATGGCCTAGAAAAGTTCAATCAATATGTGTGAACATGAGCTACTCTCTCTCAAACCCAGAAACCACAGAAGTAAGTCTCAAACTTGTGATCATATGGTATAAAGTTTATATCCAAATGAGCTTTATTCTATTGTATTGTTCTCAGTTGTGAAGCAGGGTTACCTATACCATTACCAATTAATTGTCTATGGAGCGGTTCCACACGTTATACCCTATGACATCACAAATTTCAGTTTTAGCACTCTAGTTTTTGGATTTGGAAAAGACTTGTTCATGTTTACTAATATTTTTGGACTGTCTCAGACCATAGGAATAACATGTATCAATTTTGAAAATGGGTGTAGTGCCACTTTAAAAGGTGCCCTTAAGCAAGGCACTTAACCCCTATTGTAACTGCTCTGCGGCCAACAGTACAAAACAGTGGCTGCACAGTGAAAGTGAACAATGAACAAAGAAAACAATGGTAGCTTCCACAGGTTCAGTGTTTGTGTAAAAGTCCAACTTACTATCCATCGTTAGCTGTTATGAGTACATGACAGAAAATAAACTGTATTACCCGTGATGAGGATGCGGGGGTTTTCCTGAGGAGATGGGGTGCTGCAGGTCTCCCTGCTGTTCCACCTGCTCATCTGCCTAGGCAAACAGCTCAGGCTGTGCACTCTGCTGAGACAACCTCGGCAAAACAGGCCCACCGCAGCCGCGGCGGGCACAAAGACCCCCGATTGCATGCCCAACAGCAGTCCTTGGAAAAGTTAAATTGGACAGATATAGAACTTAAATATCATTGGTGCATATACAAGCTGTGTTAAAATAACATTACAGACACAACTTAAATACAGAAAATAATGTTTACCTGTATGCTGAGAAAATCAGAAATCCCAAACAGATGATTTTTGGTCCAAATCCAGCTGATGCAACTTAGTAGAACTATTCCTCTGAACTAAATTACGAATCAAGAGCAGATACGACAGTTTTCGAGGCATTTAAGTGTTAAAAGATTCCCATCCTATTGGTCAGTGTCTCAGTTCACCCAATGACCACTGGATAAATAAGCAGGAGTAGAGAGTCATGCTGGGCTATGTGGTTCGTTTCCACTTTGTGTAATCACCAGGGCTCGTGGCTCTTGACTGAACAGGACTACAGTCTCCAGCTTTGCTGTGTGCAAACATGCTGACTTGCAGTGCACAGGGATTTGTATTGTGGAGGGTGTTTAGCTGAGCTTAACAGGACAGGGAGGTGTGTCAGTTATACAGCCTTCTTCTATTGACAATATCTATGGGTGAATATATGTCAGAAAATACAAAAAAAAATATGCAAAACATGAAAAAAATATAACACTCCTTAAGTAGATTTTAAAGAACTAAAATATGGTGTGAAAATATAGAGGGATAAACAGCCTCAAATGACATCAACAATTATTTTTCTTATACAATTTTTTTATAAAATAATAAAAAATCACATTAATGTACATTAAAACACAGTAGGTTGTCAAAAATTCTGAAATAACATTTCCAGAGTCAAAAGGCATTGCACATTGGTTACATCCCTCCTTAAAACATGCTCTACATGTTCAGGCTGAACATCTTCACTTCTTCGTGCATCAGCTGATTGCCAGCTTGCCCCACTCGAGGACCATGTTCCTTATTTCCTCCTGAGCCTCTTCAAGGTGGCGATTCTGTGGCGTCCACCTCAGAAAAAAGCCTTAGGATGAGACATGGGCTTGAGTCAGCATCAACGCTTGAAATTAAATCCTAGAATCATCAAAGTTAGCAACACTGTAGGCTTAAAAGTCTATATAATGAAAGCATTGGGCTTACATTAGAATATTGAACGAGCATCACTGCTGATACTAACTACAGTTATAAAAAAATAGAGATCATGTTCGAGTCAGGGTTATTATAGTAAACCAAAACTAAATGAAAATAAGCTATGAAAAACTATTATTAGTAAACTGAAACTAAATAAAAACAGTGTCCTTTAAAGGTCCAGTGTGTAGGATCTGGCGGTATCTAGCGGTGAGGTGAGGAGATTGCAACCAACTGAAGCCTCTCCCGTGTGCCATGCGTGTTGGAGAGCTACAGTGGCCGACGCGAAAAATGCGAATGTCCCTACCTAGAGCCATTTGGAGCAGAGCCAGTGCATAGAGTGTGTGTACCTGAGAAGTGAGTGGTGAAGCAAGAGAGAGAGAGAGAGCGGCCACAACGGCAGTGAGTAACGTTATCGACTCCGGCCCAAGCAGGAAAAGTTAACGGTGTTTGGTTTGTCTGTTCTGGGCTACTGTTGAAACATGGTGGTGCAACATGGTGGACTCTGTGAAGAGGACCTGGTCGCTAAGTAGACATAAACGGCTCATTCTAAGGTAACGAAAACATAATGATTTTTATTTTCAGGTGATTATATACTAAAGAAAACATACTCATAAATATATTCCATTTCTGCCAATACATCCCCTAAATGCTTCACACTGGTCCTTTAAAGGTGCAGTGTGTAGGATTTGGTGGCATCTAGTGGTGAGGTTGCAGACTGCAACCAATTGTAACTTTTCCAGTGTGCCAAACGTGTAAGAAAACTATTGTCGCCGATGCAAAAACGCAAATGGCCCTATCTAGAACCAGTGTTTGGTTTGTCCATTCTGGGCTAGAAAACACACTTATTAACTTTATATTCTATTTCTGCCAATAGATCCCCCTTAATGCTACACACTGGTCATTTAAGAAAAATTTAACCTAAACTGAAACGATATTGCCTGGTTAAAAAACGAATAAAATAAAATAAAAATGAATAAATTAATTTCAGTGTTAGTTTTTTAGCTATAATATATCACTACCGAAAAAAGGAGACGGCATAAATTCACGTCAACTCTCGTGACATTGAACCACAGAAATTGAAGGGACTTGAACTACCAGGAGATGGCGCTATGCCGCAATTGCTTCACTAAAGTAGCGCAAAGATTTAACATTAAACAGCATGGCCATCCCTACACAGTTCTCCAACCATATATATTGTATGTACAGTACAAAGCTACATACTTCTGAGACAGTATACCTGGCCCTAACATAAACTAAAAGTAAAACTAAAACTATATAAAAGAAATGTATACTAATATAACAACTAAAACTAAACCTCTCTGAAAAACTGAAACTAAAACTAGCAAATTCACTCTGAAAAGAAACGAAAACTAAATTACAATGACATGGGAAGGCCAAAGCTAAAATAAAAAAAAACCTGATTGTGATTCAAAAGCTCACCTCTCCAAAGCTGTAGGGACTGAGGGTGGACTGAGGGCCAGATTGCCAGCTCAGTGGGCTCATACAGGGGGTTGGAGTAGCAGTCTCTCTCTCTGGGCCTCAACAGGGCCTGGAACAAACAGTGAGTGTTCTCCGTCACTCCCAGAGCACACCTGGGAGAGAAGAGTGATGCAAAGATAGTTTGAAAGAATGAAACTGATGAGTTTTGCTTCAGCAATCAATGCCAAGTCATGACGAGACATCCGACTGACCTCTCTTGGTGGCTGTTACACAGAAAGGTGCCATAATCAGACGCGTAGGCCTCGGTGGCCAGCCTCAGGAGTAGCGCCTCAGAGAAGCCCAGTGCCAGGGGGAACTGACGCCACAGCTGCCACACGCAGTCCAGCAGCAGCAGGAAGACCGGGGACTCCTGCTGGAGACGGGCGTGGGAGTAGGCCGAGTGGGCACACCGCTGCTGGAATGGATGTCCTGCCTGGAGGGAAGGACACTTCTTCATATATACATGCATACAGTACACACTGTACTGTTCTGTGTCCACTCCAGCTTATTAAATGGGGCTCATGCTGGGGCACTATTGAAACATTATCACTCACCCTATTGATCAATTTGTACAACTTGGTTGGTCGATGTACTTCAGTCTTTTCTATTTGATTAACTCTAAAACGTGAACAACTGCTTTCCTCCATATGATTTTATCTTCTGTTTTAATTGAACATGAGATGTCAGCATTAATATTAATTGTTTGTTGGTTATTTAGTTGGTCTGTAAAATTGAAAATATTGTTTCATTGTTCTTGTGTGTAGACCAGGGCTTGTCAAAGTCCGGACCCAGCCCCAGAGTTTAGGGATGGGTACCGAAACCCGGTATTTAACGGGCAACGGTGGTAAATTATCAAAGACCGAAGTTATCGGTTCTTTTATCTGTACTTTTTAACGTTTTGGTGTAATTTAATATCACGCTGAGTTTATATAGTGACTTTGCTGTTGTAAACACTAATGTTGCTGCTCTAGAAACAACAGTTAATTATATTTAAAATATAAATAAATTCTAATCCTGTTATTGATGTAATCTTTTTTTAAATAATATATTAAAAAACAATTATTTTGTAATGAAAAAGAACCGATAAGAGTAATAGTATAAATAAAATGATACAATATCCAGCTCTAATCGTGTTATGAATACAATACATTATGAGGTTATTTTGTTATTGCCAATCAATCAATCTTGACCTCTGACCTTGAATAAAAATCAGATGTTGACCTTTGAGTAATAAGTTTAAGAACCCCTGGTGAACAGAATGATGTTTTTTAGCCAAGAGAGCTTACAAACAGTGAGCACTTGTGGATTATAAAATATTTAAGGATGATGATGAGAAAAAATTTGTTCCCCTAAAATTTGGAGAAATGCTGCACTGGAGGTAGAATTGTTGGAGAAGAGAAACGTTTTGAAACAGAGTCACCGGGGTCAAACGGTGACGAGAAGCACGTTGTGTTACATCCATGTCCGCTACATGCAGCATACTGATGATTTTTTTTTTCCTGAAGACATTTCCTGTTAAGGGTAGAGTGTGGAGCAATATCCTTTTAGCAAGAGATTTGGTCATAACCACACGTGAGATTGTGCTAAAGAACAGCTCAGCAGCAAAACTGCAACTGTCAAAAGTAATACAATTTTTCACTTTGTACTGTTTTTTGAGGGCCTCCTTTTGATTTAAATTCTTAACTTTACTGAAATCCTTAACCTAAGCATTGAGCTTTATTTAATAAGATAAGATTATTTGTAAGCACAAAGCTGTGCAAAAAACAAATCATAGCGAGGGCATTCTGTATCTGAAAGATAGAAAATAAGAAATACATACTTATTTTTTGGATGAAGTGACTCTGTGCTACTGATACCATGTTCATGTGTCTCAATCTATTTGAGGATTTGTATTTTTTTCTAAAACCTACAGAATGACCAAGATGTACTCCCACAAGTCTTTGTAAATGAGACATTTAGGTGCTTTCCACACACTGACCTGTACCCACTCCCTCTCCAGCAGAGCCAGGAAGCCCTCCAGTGTGCGGCAGCACGGGTCCATGATGAGCTGAGCCAGAGTGCTGATGAGCAAAGTCGAGTCTGTCCCTTCAGAGCCGTGAACCAGAACCGAATGGCCGTCCCTGGAACAAAAAGCAATGGATATACTACAGTGCAGTCCTGTTCCTCTACATGCATTAGAAAATACACACATGCATTTATTTGACACGCCTTAAATGAGTTAGAGGCGTCTTCGCTGGTGCTCGCATTATTTGTTATGTTATCCTCATGTCCTTACATGCATGTAGATACGATACGAAGAGTGCAAATACAAAGCATCAAAGATAACAATATTGGGCAAATATATACAATATATACAATGTTCTCTTCTTCCGAATACCATTTGTTGGACTCTGGAGCTTCGGTAGTAAACAGTGTCTTTAGGTTTAATTAAAGGCTTTCATTTTTAAGAATTCTGTTATTTGACAGTATTGTTGTTTGTAATGTTATTTGTTATTGAATAAGAAGCATTTTCCTAAAGGTCTGGTGTGTTTTATGCATGTTTATAATCCCAAGGGGTTAAAAAACAACAACTTTGAATATCCGAATACCAAAAAATCGATTACCTACCCAATGAACAAATAAGTGAATAGTCCAGCCCTATACACAATGCCAAAATCAGGTTAACAGTAGGTATCAAATATACCCAGTAGGGATCAGTCTAGGTGGGGTTGCATATGCCCTAATTTTATAGTAAGAGGTAAAAAGTCTTGTGGCAAACTGTCCCTATAGACGAGATTTTACTTCCTACCTCTCCACACACTCCGCCAGCAGGCCAGCAGTCGACAGGGCAGTTTGAACGTGAGACAGCCACTTTGAGTTTTCCAGCTTACTAAGCCAACGGTCCATGTTATTGGACTCGTCACCGCAGGCCTCCACCAGTTTGATTAGACTCTCCTGCAGCGCTTTACCCCTGTATATGAAGACAATGAGGTGAGGGGGGTTAGTTTGATGGGACGTATCAGTATCATAAAACACTTTTCACACACACACACACCTCTCCATCTGTCTGTGCAGCCTCTTCCAGTTGCTATAACACGATTTGGACTCGAACCCTCCTCCGCCTGTCATCCGGGCCTGCAGCGCCTGCTGAGTGGAGCGCGTGTCAATGATGTAACCTTTGTCGGAGCCGTCAATAGCAGCCTGGAGGAGGCCTTCGTCTTCCTTGCAGCGCTTCCTATTTGCTCCCGTCAGCGGCTGACTGCAGCGCATGATTACCTGAAAAGTCAGAGTAGAATTGTTTAGTTGCATTGTAGTATGAACTGTGGGCTAGCAGTGGAGAGACACATGAAACCACCTCACCGTGCCGTTTTTCCTGTGGTAGTAGCAGAGGACAGGGAAGCGTCCTCCCTGTCTGAATTTGGCCACCTTCTCCAGCATTTCATCATCTGTGCTCTTGGGGACGATGACAGCCGGAGGGTAAGAAGGACACACCGAGTAGTCTCTGTTCACAAAGCTCAACCTCCACCTATCATGCTGCAAACAGAGGAGAGAGAGGATGATGATGTTTTTCTCCACTGGAAGGGCACCCTAGAAGACACTTTATCATGTTTTCTCTTCTGGAAGGGTACCCTAAAGGACAATTTATCCCGTTTTCTCCACTGGACGGGCTACCTCGAGGGTTTCCTACCATAGGGGCATCCAAGAGGGCACTTTTGCTGTGTTTCTTTCGAACATGGGGAGTTTGGTCTGCAACGGCTTCATGTCAAAAGAAAGTTACAGGAAACAGCTCAGACATGAGTGGGTCCACCTTCCTCTGCATAGAGCACTTGCTCATTGCTGATTCATTCAGGCGTAAAAGATAAAGATAAACTTTAGCGTTTCACTCTTGATTTTCCATCTGTCACTCCGTATGAGAGGCCAGACTGAGAGACAGTCACCAGGCCAGCCTGATGAAAACTAAAGATATCTACATGTTCTGGAAACATTGTGTATAAAACAATGCTGCCCTCGGGGTCCACCCCTCACCATAGCAACACGCTATTCCCAGAGGAAGACTGTCCGTCTATTAAGCACGTATTCCAGCTGTGTACAGCACATTCTGAAGTTAAGGGAAAACAAATGAAAGCTAAGCAACGGGGATATCCTGAATCTTGACCCTTGCTTTCAGTTTTCCTGGCACTTTCCTGTCATGCGGTTGTTGGATCACTTTTGGGATGAGTTGTTAGTTTATGGATGTGTGATTACATCCTTGTGTGCAGCAGAAACAAGTTTATAAGATACCGAGTTTTATATGTTACTTACAAGTTCCTTCATTTGACTGTAGTGCTTTTCAGGGGACGAGAGACCCCACTGGTCCCGCAGGCTGACGTCAGAAGGTCTGTAAAAGAAAGGATACATCTCCGACACAGCGTCCAGACAGGACAGGGTCTGGAGAAAGAGAATGTTATCAGATGTAAAGCACTGTGAGAAACGCTGTATTCAAAGAAAGGATGAATGATCTCATCGTAAGACGGAAAAAATGATTTCTTGTTATGTTTCAGGGCTTGGTAGGATTATTATATTATTTATTATACCTCGATAGAGCGGGCAATGTTGAGACACCGCTCCATGCCTGGGATGTCAAGCTGGAGCACTCGCAGATCTTTACACTTGATGGTAATCGTCCCTGAGGATCCAGACATCCTACACACACACACACACACGATTATGACTCTTATTGCAAAACAATGCAAACAATACCACATTGTCCACTTCCTCCCTTGACGCCTCGTGTTTTGACTCTAGCAGTGCAGAGAGTTGGACTTGCAGCAGAAAAGAAAGGTGAAACCAGTTAGGGTTCTTTCTTTGTTTGGGGTGTGCAACCCCTTACTCTCTGTTGCTGACCAAAAATACATAAAGTGGTTTCAGCAAGATAAGAAAAAAGCTGTTAGCAGCAAGCAAACACGGTTTGGTGATAAGAAAAGAGAGTTGCTGTAATTTTGTTAGCAAATTTCCTCCCTCAGCACTGTGGGCAAAGAGAGCAGCAGACACATGGCAACACATATGATGTCCAACCTGCTTTGACTGCGGCCTGCGTTAGAGAAGAGGCCGGAGCAGGCCAAAAGGTTTTCCACACTGGTTAAAAAAGATTTGAGGAATAATGGAATTAGACATTAATTTATTAGACATTCAAGACAGCTTTGGTGTTGATTAACTGTGTTGATTAGTGTGGTTAATTGTTTGTGATTATAATCCTTAGAATAAAAAGATCCATACACCCTTATTAAATACTGTAATGATAGAAATGAAATTCATCTTTAAAGCTGTTAATTGAATTCTGATGAATCAGGCATTTATGGAAACAAATAGAAGCTGTATACTACTATTTTATATCTATCATTTCACCAAATAAAAAAAAAGTTTGTACACGTCTGTTAACATTATATCATAGTTTAATTTATCCATATTTAACATAATGTAATATTGTTTGGGCATGTGCTTTTCCAACTTATCTGAACAAAAATATTGCTGCTACAGAAACTGTTTAGTAGATTTATTGCTACTGTAGTGCATTTTCTTTTTCTATGTGTGAAACAAATAAACATTTCATGATGCAATGCTCAACTAAACTACTTGATAAAGATGTATATATTGTTGCAGTGATTTCACACTCTCTCACCTTTTCTCAATGGCATCGATGTTCCTGAGGAGCAGCAGGACCTGCCGACAGCTGCCCTCCTCCCTGTCCGAGAAGAGCAGGTGGTGACCGGTGATGCACAGGGTGCCTCTGAACGGCGGCTGGAGCTGCTGCCGGAGCTCAACCTCCTCCACATTGGCGGTCTTGATGTGCTCAGAAAACTCCATCACAAAGCAAAAACACCTCACCTTCTCACTGCACAAGCGGCCAAATCACTTCCTCGCGTCTCTAGAGAGAAAACGAAAGCTCCCTCCTCTCTCTCTCTTCTCTCTTCTCTCTCTGGGTAGCAGCAGTTGCGCTCTGTTTGTTCTCTGATAAAGAGCCTATAAATAGATTCATTTTTCTCTGATCACAGCCAGGCCCAGATGTTGCTACACCATCGAGACTGCACTGGAAAAGAAGATGTGTTTTTGCTCGAGATGACAGAAGACGGAAGTGCACATTTCCTGAGAAGCAGTAGCAGCAGCACCGATATGTGTCACATCTTGCTGGTAAAAAAAAAGTTTTGCACATTTGAGGGGGAGAGAGGCAGTGGAGGCTGTGATGTGCTTGTTATATGATACATGACCACTAGATGGCAGCATGCTCAAATGCAGAAAGCTGCAGGTCTTAAATCACCACCAGCCTTTAGTGTGGCTTTAGTGTGCAGGGGTGGAAGAAGTATTTGAGTATTTTACTTTAGTATGAGTGGCAATACCACAATGTAAAATACAATTACAGGTAGAGGCACTACTTTTAATAGTTTTCTTTGTAATTGTAGGATATTATCAGCAGCTAAATGTAAAAGTAAAGGCACTCATATACAGAATGCCCCATTGCAAAGTATTATAAAGTAGTATTATATTATTATATCATATTATACCATATAATATAATATACTATTTTATTATATTATATTACATTATATTATTTTATTTTATTAGGGTTGTAGCCCTGAAAGGGCTATAACCCTATTGAGTTTGTGCTGGTTTATTATTCTCTGTTGTCTTATGCCGCGGCTCAATTTGCTGTGAGCTGGAATGAGCTAGAAAAATGAAACTTGGCACAATAACTGGAAATGATGTGCATGTGCTTCTCAAGAACTATGACCCCAATCGACCACATGGTGGCGCTGTAATTAACGCCCAAACATGCGATTTTGGAAAGGCCACGCCCCGCACACCGTAAGTCCGACAGACTTGAAACTTGACACACATGTGCAGCTCCGTGTGATCTACAATAAAGCCTCTGGGACCACTAAAGTCCGCCTGGCAAAATTTTCCGCCATATTGGATTTTATGAAAAACACATTTTTGACATCTCCTCCTAAACTGTAGGTCTGGCATATTTTCTGCGAATCATTATTGGACCAGGCTCATCAAAAGTTGCATTAAGCTTGTTGATATGTTATTGTGTTGTGAAGATATTGACCAATACATTTTTAAGGGGCGGGCTCAGCACATCAATAGACCTAACTTCACAAGCCTTTGGCCCATCATCTCCAAACTTGCAGCAAATGATCACAAGAGTAGCTGGAACATCTGCTGAAAGTTTCATTCAAATCGACCACTAGGGGGCGCTTTGAGCGGGCGAAAGCTACAACCCGCGTAATGCCGCTTGCGGCTTTAATTTTATTTTATATCATATTATACTATATGATATAATATTATATTACTTTACCTTACATTATATTGCATTACATTATATTACATAACATTACATTATAATACATTACATTATATTATGTTACATTATATCATATTATTTTATTGTATTGTATTGTATTGTATTGTGTTGTATTGTATTGTATTGTATTGTATTGTATTGGTATTACAGATGTGCAAGCAGTATTTCAGTGTTTCTACATTTAAATTATTTTTTATATTGTGGGTAGTTTATTTTTTTTGCATCATATTTTCACTGATTAGTTGATCAGTTTTGTATGTAACATGTTTTTCTGCAAAACAACTAGTAACTAAAGCACTAAGATAAATGTAGCCCTTGGAAAAAGTACAATATTTCCCTCTGAAATTTAGTGTATAGTGGTGGAATCTAACCAAGTACTAATGTAGCCTGCTTAAGTATACATTTTGAAGTACTTGTACTTTACTTGAGTATTTCCATTTTATGCTTTTTTATACTCCATTATATTTCAGAGGGAATATTCTTTGTACTCCACTACATTTATTTGACTAACTGTAGTTAATTTGCTGATTGCAGATTTCACATATACAAAACACATGACAGGCGAATGAATACAAGTCATTGTAATAGATTTAACCTCCCAGCAATATAAAGTATCCCCACATCGATTAAAATGCTTCTTACACATTAATATTTGAATGCAGGACTTTTACTTATAATGGAGTATTTCTATTACTATTGTAATGATACTTTGACTTAATTAAAGGATTTGAATACTTCTTCCTCCACTGGTGAAGTAGATGTATAAAGTAACATTATATATATAAAGTAGCTGCCTTTAAACTGTAGTGTTACTTTCCACCACTGAGTTTAAACACAATAAAACTTTTTTTTTGTTATGTTTTGAGGAAGTCCAAGGAAATGTGTCTTCCTTACAGGCTGTAAATGATCCAGCCTCTCCAGTGTGTCCTGTGCCTGATGGGCGGTCACTGCTCCTGTTCTCCTTCAGTATAAAGGAGGTGAGGAGCGACCTGTTGCGCTCTTATAGCCAAGTTGCCAAACCAGAAAGAAGAACTTCACCAAAGACTGCAGTGCGATGGATTTTAAAGAGCTTGGAGAGGAGTCCTCCGAGGTTGACACCGAGGATCTGGACAACGTGAAGGCGCTCACAGAGAAGCTGAAGCTGCAGACGCGCAGACCTTCCTATGTGGAGTGGCAGGAGCGCGTCCAGAGTTCACCGTGGAAGGAGGAGAGTAGTCACCCAGCAGCAGCAGCAGCAGCAGCAGGAGAAGAAGACAGCCCTGCACCGGACTCTGAAGGACAAGTAGTCTCCGTGCCTGAACTTATGAGAGATGAGAACTCAGAGCTGGTTGTGCGCAACATCTGTGGCTTTGACACTATTGATGATGCTTTGGACTTTCTGAGAAAAGAGCTGGTGAGTGGAGCAATTTATTTGAACCAAAATCAATCTATTATACTGGAAAATTATATGATATCCATTGTAGTACAGCTTTGTCAAACCCAAAATGATTTCCAAAGTTCCCTATGTACACTGTTAAGAATTTCCCAGAAAAATAACAGTAAAGAACTGGCAGCAGGGTTGCCTTTATGTTACTGTAAAATTAACATTATTATACTGATTATTTTTTTGCCTAGATGAATAGACTTAGCAGGTTACAGACATAGGAATAGTCACACTAAATACAATTAAAGGCACTTAGTTAGGAAAAAGGCTATAATAGACTTGTTGACACTTTTCCCAAAATGTATATCTATAGCTACAAGCACAGAATGCAAACCATAACAACATGTGAGTGAGGAACAATAAAGCTAATTCACTGATTTTCCAATCATGTACAATGTACAAGCCTCACATGTGCAGATCAGGTCCCAGAATTAAAAAAAATACTGCATGAAACTGTTACTGATGATACTTTAGACAGTTGATCAGCAGTAAAGTGCTGTTTTTTAAGAATGCATTATAGTTCAGTTAAAAAACGGCCTATGAGCGTAATTTAACAGGTTTTCTTTTGTATTAACAGGAAAGCACTGTTTTTAGCAATAACAAGTTAATACTGTTGAAATCCTGCTGTAAATTAACAGCAATTGTTTACAGTGCATGTGTGTGAAATAGATATCTATCTCATTACTTCACCTCTAGTTGCCTCTTCAGGTGATCTGCTGCATGCATGAATGCCTTACTTAACTTAGTGGGGGGTAGGATGACTGACTTCATGCAGTCCTCACAGTCCAAACAAACAGTCTGTGAAACAATAAGATGTGTGTTTTCTCACACTCTCAGGCTGCAGCCCGTATATTCCACGTGCCAGTGACTTACGCACTTTGATAAGAAGATTAAAAACTATAATAAGAGCCATTCAAAGTCCTCATATTTTCTGGTAGGTAGGTATGTAGGTAGGTACTTTATTAATCCCAGAGGGGGAATTTCTAAGTCACAGCAGCAAAAGATAGAACAAGCACACAAGAATTAAGAATAGAATATGGTATAATAATAATGGTATCTCACTGATGCTCACTTTCTCCCATCCTCACCCTCCCTAAAACCTCCTCCTCCTCAGAGGGAGATGCAGGTCCAGGACAACCTCCTGGCCCGTCAGCTCATCCGTCTGCGTGCGGACATCCACCGGCTGAAGGTGGAGCAGGTGTGCGACCGCCACAAGGAGATGCTGGACGATGCCACGTACGAGCTGGAGGAGTGTGGCGAGGAGTCGGACCTGCTGTGTGACATCCCCATGAAGGCCGCCTTCGCCCTGTCCGGCCCGCTCAAACACCTGGGCCTCACCAAGATGAACATCAACTCCAGACGTTTCTCACTGTGTTAAAACAAACTTATACTGGATGTTCCCATGTCCTCCTCCTCCTCCTCTTCCTCCTCCTCTGTGTTTGTGTTGGCTTAGGCTTATTTCCTCCCCGGGAGCTGTTTGATGAAGTGAAGAGTGACTGCTAGCTATTGGTGCCCTGGGTGGAAATGAACACGACTGTGCACCTTGGCTTGACATGCATTGGGAAGCCTCAGTGTGCAGACCTGTAGGGGCACACACACCCTTACTATAATACAAACACACCTTCCTGCTGGATGGAGCTGCTCTACTGTTGACTCTGCTTTACCATGTTAACCAGAGTAGAGAGACGAAGGCTTAGAGCTACACTGAGATGTAGAGGTAGATACATAATTGGCATTATATCTTATACCCAATGATTTGGTATTGTAAAAACAAATTTTAACTTGTGCCAAAGAAGTGCCAAACAGTTGTGAGGAGAGTAGAAGAAGAAGCTCACTTCAGAAAAGAAGCTTCATGGTCGCAGTTACATTAGACAGGTGAGACTACTTTACATTAGTGGTTCCCAACCTAGGGGTCAGGGCCCAGACAAGGGGTTGCAAGATAAATGTGAGTTTGTAATGCGATTAACAAGATCGGAACCAGAAAAAGATTTTCTGCTAGTTTTTTTTTCTCCATTGAATAATTCTCTTCTACCCTCTGGTTGGACTGGTTAAATCCAGTGATGAGGGTTTGCAAGTTGCATTTTAAAGGAACAGTGTGTAACATTTTGGGGGATCTATTAGCAGACATGGAATATTCATAACTTTGTTTTCATTAGTGTATAATCACCTGAAACTAGGAATTGTTGTGTTTTTTGTTAGTTGAGAGTGAGTCTTTCATATCTAAATGGGGAGTGGGTCCTCTATACGCTATGTTGCTACACCATGTTTCTACAGTAGTAGTAGTAGTAACATTGCCTTTTTTTTTCTTTTAAGCAAATCACTAATTAATTTCACCTCTTCCACCCTCTGGTTGAACTGGTTATATCCATTGATGAGGGGTTGCAATTAGATATTGTTTAATTTTAAAGGTACAGTGTGTAGGATTTGGCGGGCATCTAGGGGTGTGGTTGCAGATTGCAACCAATTGAATACCCCTCAACTCATTGCTCCCTTTCGGATAAGGGTAACGCAGTTTTGCACTCTGCAGCTCGCGTTACCACAGTTTCACAAGCGTGTCGGAGAACTGCGGTGTCCTTCAGGTTACGTAGAAACGCAAAAGGCTCTCTCTAGAGCCAGTATTTGGTTTGTCCATTCTGGGCTACTGTAGAAACACGAAGGAGCAACTTGGTGGACTCCGTGAAGAGGACCCGCTCCTTATGAAGGGCTCATTCTAAGCTAACGAAAACACAAAGATTCTTGGTTTCAGATGATAATACTCCAAAGAAAACATGCTTCCCTGAAATTTTACACACTGTTCCTTTAAGAGGTCACATGACAAAAAGTTTTGGGATAACTGCTTTACATCACTAATACATTTTTTGTGCAGTAAAAAAGTATGACGGTGGCACGTCTGGTCAGATAAAGGAAATGTTCAGCACCACTTTAAAGTAAATAATACAGCAACATATTCCAGCTGTTGAAGCCTGCATCAGGGCATTGTCCCTGTCACTATCCTCAAAGGAAGTGGAAGGTCACACTCCAGCATTTCTACGCCTCTTCTTCACAAACCAAATATATCTTTATTGCCTCAGCGCTGCAGTGACAGGACCCAGGAGGCTGTGCCTAAAGCATTTTGTTTTCCATTACCGTGTCCAGATGCTGCAGAGCACGGGTTGGAAACTGGACAGTGACCAATAAGATGAAATGGTTTATTATATAGCTCGATATTATTAGTAACAGCAAGTAGGACGAATGAGATATTTTTGTTGAGTTGTAACTGTGTTAAATGTTAAACAAAAACAACTATTATTATTGCTAAATCATTCTTCTGTAATATGAATGTATCTATTTGACAAATGAGTATGTAAAAGAAATGCCTTAAAATGTAAATGTTTTCTTGCACATACTGTACAACACAATATTAAAGAGACTTTACCATATCTCTGTCACTTGTAAATTATGTTGTAATAGCATTTAAAATATGAATAATTACATGGTTAGAACTTTATTCTGGTTCTGTGCATGTGTCTAATCTACTATCAACCTTATCTAGGCTAAATGTCACCATATGCTCCACCAGATCCATCCTTGGTCTTGAAGCCATCTTTCACAATAGTCTCTTCTTTCCTGCCACGAGACATTCACGACCCGGTGTGATATCCTAACATAAGAATGGGGCCCCAGAGGGATGTGCAGAACCACAGACATTGTTGGGCATAATTAGTCGAACAAGAAACCAAATATGCCTCTGCAGAGTGCGGCCACTGTGTGAAATGAGAGCACAACCAGGACCGTTGACAGATGACCTCATGTGTGACGTTAGACCTCGATAGTGGAAATGAATATCATATGGAAAATGTAAAGAGGTCGAGGTATTGTACCTCGAGGCCTCGTTCTTCAGTGAATGCTTTTACAATAAAGCTCCGCAGACTTGTGTTTCTCATGCCACTCAGCTCTGCCCTGCAGATAGTTTCACTTGACCTTTTCCCCATATCATACCACATGTCATCGCAGAAGCTAGAGTGTTTGTTTTGAAACTAAACACACTTAAAAATGCACAATATTTGAATTGGTTATAGCTGCAGTTGGCAGAATATTTTTGGCATCATTAGGCAAAAATTCCACAATAACCTTTCAGCATATTGTAATTCAAATGTTCTGAGAAATAACTACACTTCTGCACCTCCTCATGGCTCTGTTTTAAATAATCTTGGCCGTGATGGGAGACTTTGGCCAATCACAGGTCATTTCAGAGAGAGAGAGCGTTCATATTGGCTGTTCATTCAACAGAGGCAACTGTCAATCACTCGCAAACTCCAATCAAACAGTCAAACTAGGCAGCACTGATCAAATATGAATCAATATTCTGTTACTGTAATGCCTATTTCTCTCCTCAGATGTTTTCAGAAACATCTTGTAGTGTACTGTTTAGCTGTGAAATGAGAAAGTTTGCTCTGGCTGGTGGACGGTGCTTGGTATTTCTTCAACTGATCTCAACATGGCTGCCGGGTCACAAACTTTCTAATTTTACAGCTAAACAGTATACTACAAGATGTTTCTGAAAACATCTGAGGAGAGAAATGGGCATTACAGTAACAGAATATTGATTCATTATTGATCAGCGCTGCCTAGTTTGACCATTTGATCAGAGTTTGCGAGTGATTGACAGCTGCTCAGAGACGGCAGACTCCAGCTCGGCTCTGATTGGTTGCTTTCCTCCGGTCTGTGAAATCTTGCAGATGCTATTAGGAGCAGTGGAGGACACCGGAGGACACAGACACATGATTTTTTTCAGTGTAATAGGTCCTCTGTAAAGACTGAGTTAATATGCACATGAGTAAGCAATAGCAACAAAACAAAAGCACACCCACTCACATGAAAGAGGCCAGCACCTGCACCGTGAAGCGTGGGGGTGGGAGGGTTGGAAAACTTTCTGTGTATTGGTAGCATCTCGATTCGATTGCGTAACAGAATGTGATTTCCAACCACATTTAGATGTAGCGACAGCTGTGGTCCAAGGGAGACTAGGAATACCCTTAAAGGCTCATACAAGGCCTGGCAAAAGCTGATCTCCAAAGATGGTGAGGCTCTTTTAGGTATGTGCCAGAGGATCCACACTATTATTCCATCATATTAATGAGGAATTTGTGTCTGACAAGATTCTGCCTTCAGAAACAGGTTATGGATGCAGATGTCTTATTGAAATCAGCTCAGTAAAAGACTATATCACTATCAAAAAGCCCCCAAAACTACCTCACCCACCCTCCTAGATTTACAGTTTACTCTCTCAGTTATGTGCTTTAACGGAAAAAGAGTGAGTTCAGGTGGTTTCACCAAGTGAGGCTTAATCTACGATGTGTCTTCTACGAACACACACATTTCTGTGCACTTCCTGTAAGGTTTGGACTGACTTCCTGCCAGTGCGCTCTCTGTAGCAGCAGCCGTTCACCACAAGGAAAGAGATGCGGCCCACAGCAGAGTTATCTGAAAGGTAAAAAAAAAGGTGCTACAGCGCAGGCTTTAGAGTTGTTAACAGTCTGAGAGATGTGTTAATTCACGTCCTCTCAGGGTTAAATGTGACCATTCAGCAAAGAGCTTTGGTTAAACATGGCGATTCGTAAGAGAGGGTCAGCCACTGATTGACCTTTGTTTGGTTTTTCCCTCTGTGGGTGTGATATTCATGACTCAATCTATTATTTTTATGTCGGACTTGGTTTTGAAAACCAAACTCAAAGTCTATTTTTAAATGGTTTGTTGGCCACAGACAAAACAGACAAATAACCGCATGTGTGACTGACAAAAATAGCCTCTTGATACTTACAACATGGGGCCTGAAACCACTACACCGGGAACTTGACTGTCCCAAATCGCCAAAACGGTCTTTTTTTTGTTTGGCGTTTACTTTAAATATGATAAATTATAATGAATTATAATACTGCTAAGATTAGTCTGATGCTCTATCTTATCAATTACTCTCTTGCAGGGTAAATTCTTTGGAATAACCCTGGACCGCCATCTCACCTTTAAAGGTCACTAACGCACAGATGTTACACACAAAAGTAACATATATAAATATAACTTCACAGCCTCCTTTTTTTTTTTTTAACTGTATTGGAAACATGTTTGGGAAAGGTGCTGTCCTGACCCCTTTACTACCATGAAGCCTGTAACTGTTCGCCCTGCTCACACACAGCTGCACGACGAAGCACCTGTCAGAAGCCTGCAGAGCAACCCTCAACGTTTCAACGACAGGAAACTCTGAGTCGCTCTCCTCCACTCCTCCAAGTGTGTGTGTTCAGACACACATCAGCACGTCTGCATTGACTTAGTTATAATAAGAGAAGCGAATGATGACATGTTCACACTTGGGCTCCTGTTGTGAAAAACAAACTTATTGTTAAATAGTTCTGGTACAAAAGATAACTATTTAATAAAGAGTATCTCTATGGCGGCACGTGGAATCTGATATTGTTGGAGAGGCATTTCATATTTCAAGAGGTAAGTTTCAAACTTGTACATTTATCAGTGTTACATTAGAATATAAAGAAAGAAAAGACTGTGACTAAGGTAAACATGATAATTTCCCTTTAGTTATCATATGTGTTATTATATAAAACATGATACATAAACCAGAGGGGTTGTATATATTTGGAGTAGAGTCTTTTGACTTTAATGTAATACATGAAAAATGAAGGTTTAGAGAATAATAATGTCTACACCCAGAAGTAATGTCCAATTAGCGTAAATACATATTTTGTTGTTGCATTATTTTAACATAAAGGCTAAAAATGAAACATATTCAGTTACTGATTGTGTCATCGTGATAAAAATCTGTATTACAAAAAAAGACGGGACCGTACAGGAACAATAAGAGGCTTTCTCATTGTAATAAAATATGCATCTGTATCTTATTAATCTATTTTTATTATAAGTTTATTATTATATAAACATTTATGTGCTTTTGAATTCATAGCTGTCACACAAACATGTCTATATGTGATAGATAATGTAGGTGACGGTGACATTTAAAACTAATTTTAATGTGAAATGTCGAAATTGGAACAAAATAGGTGCTGCAACAACAACAAAAAAATCCACATACAAATCTTTTTTAAATATGTAAATCTATTTTTTTTTGTTTATGTTCTCAGTGCCATTTGAAAAGGTATAGTTTATGAGCTTCACTCACAATGCCAAAAATGTGTTAGGTCTTTCTTACAGCCCTCACACGACCATCTACGTACTCATAATACTTTGCAAACAATAACAGTCATCAGTATTTGTTTGGAAAGGCCTTCAGCTGCAGATCATAAAAAGAAGAGGGTAGCCCCTCAATGGAAAATGCTGACTTTGTTTGTGTGACTCCCTGATTGCTGGCCAGTATGCGTAGGAGTGCTGATAATAAAATACCCTAGTGGACTCCTGTGATTCGTTCCTCGGGGGTCTCAGCACAGTGGTGGGTTGTTATTGCCGGGTCAGGCCTCTCCAGATTCTTCTCACGGCTCTGAGCCTTTGGGACAGGCGGCTGCTGCGATTAGCCCACTGACCCTGTTCCATGAGCGGCCCAATGGGAGCCAAATGAGCTTGAGAAAGCCAGCTTGTACAGTGCACCCATGTAAAACACAATACGGAACACGCGCCACTGGATTATACAAGATTAGTATTATTTTTTATACAGTCTACTGTTCAAGTCTGAATACTTGTGATTTACAATGATGTAAGTGGTAGTAACAATGTAGGTATTTGTCACAGTTCTGGATGGGATTTTATTAGACTGTTGTGTGAAGATTTATATGGCGTCAAAACAGTGCCTCAAATGAAAGCTTTTACACAGCTCTTAGTTTCCAGTCTGATTCACCACCGAGACTCCATTTTGAGGCGAGGCCCTCAATCACATCCGATTAAAGGAGTTTTCGGAAACGAAAAACATTTTGTGTCTTCTGTTAGTTTCAGCCACTTACAAATCTTAAAATGCAATTTTTGTTGTTTTTTTATGTCTTGTATTACAGTAATTGATGTCTGTAATTCAAAATACATTGCCTGATACATAAAAACTGTCTTAGAGAGACATTTATTTGAGGGCACAAGCTATCTAAGATGACAACCAAAATAAAAAACACTGTAAATAGAGAATTTTTGCCATTAAAATACGAGTAATCATCATTTTATGAACATGTTGATGCCCATAATACCTTTTGAAAAATAACTCAAACCTCTAAATTGCAGAAAAGATGGGGTGTAACTGCAGTTCGGATTACTCTGACAGCGAGTGGATTGAGAACCTGGATGAAATGTGTGAACACTGCAACTGCCCCATACCTCCCCAGTCATGCAATCCCGTAAGTGTCTGTGTACATTTTGTATGTGCAGGCCTGTACTTGTGTTAGTACATCACATGAATGAGTATCTGTGTGTGAGTGAGCTTCACATGAAAGGGTTTTGGTTATAGTGTGGTTGAATGTGAATGACCACTTGGAGAGAAGGTGTGAACATTTCATGGGCTTCCACGATTAATTTGATAGAAGAGAAATACAATCTGTACAAAAAAATATTCCAAAAAAGTTTTATAACTTACGTAACTGCGAGGGAAGTTCTCTTTTGTGTGTGTGATTAAATGGGAGCGTAATTATTCCCCCAATGCTGTTTGTTTCCTCTGCATGAATAAGATGTCCCATCAGATTAGAAATAAAGGAGAAAGCAACCTGTGGGTGCCACAGTACGTCGAGACATTTTGTCTGGGAGAAAAACTGTTATCGATGACATCTGCGTAGTAATAAACCAGAAATGTGCATATGTTTTCCTGTGAATGTGACATGTGATAGTGCCTGGTAATACCGCAGGAATCTTCTTTTGTTCTTCGGAAAGCTGAATTTAAGTCTGATCTTGTTTTTCCTCTCATCAGTACACAGACCAGCTGATTCCATACCCATCACAACATTCACCTCCTACATCTCCTCTACCAGGTGACAAGATACTGTATATATTTATGTGTGTTTAAGAATCTACAGGGAAATTAGTAGTAGTATAATGTGGAAAAACAGAATGGCAGTATTAGGTTAATGAAGTGCAAATATAAAATACAAGTAAATATTAAGTGTGTGATAAATTTACAAGTTTCAGGCAGAGTGTCAACGTATTATTGAATACATAAGGAAAAGATATTTAAAATACATTGGAAACACATTAAAAAGCTTTGTATTTTTCCTTTATTCCCAGTTAAATTTAAGCTTATTTCACATCTCAATGTATTGCTTCTTTCAACTTCTCACTTTCTCACTGAAATCATTCTAGTGTATGCATTTTATATTTTCCTCGCCAATATCCTTGGAACATTTCCTATTCCCCTTATTTTTTACATAAAAATGTGACTATTTTTCTCTATATATTATTTTTTTTTACAAAAGTTGAAATTGCTTACCTCATTGTATGATTTATGGAACACTTCTAACTTATCAGAAAGCCAATTTAGCCGGATTTGCTGGCTCGGTGGCCCCACATCCCCCTGTGTCCCATCCTGTATTTGATTTTGTACACCTCACCTTCAGCCACCATATCAATAATGAGAAACCATCACAAATTTCACGCTGAACAGAACACTAAGCAAGGACTCCCACTCTCTCCATTCACCGTTGCCATCGAGCGTTTAGCAGCAGCCATTCGTCAAAATATCATTCAGCACATAACATGACATTTTATTCTACACGGTCACATGTGAGTAAAAACTGTTCCCAATGTATTTCACCTACATGTTATTTAACAAAAACAATATTCCTCTTGCAGACAACCTTGTGGTGGCCATATACAGTTATGAACCCAACCATGATGGCGACCTGGGATTTGAGAAGGGAGACAAACTCAAGATCATCAACAAGTAAGCTGCTGATTAACATATATTGAAGCTTGGTAAAAAGAATTCTAATAATATTTCAGCCCCAGACCACAATTCGTATCCTATCATCTCACCCACATGGCACCTGGAACTTCATGTAGGCCTACTGTAAGTGTGTCAGACCACCATAGAATGTATGCAGCAAGATAACCCATGTGCAACCTGGCTAGCTATGTTAATTATCATTTACAGCTCCAAAAATCAAACCCGGGTCTTCAAGGTAACCCGGCCGCTCCAAGTTCAAATTATTTCAACTTTGACCGTAGCTGCCGCTGACCTTTCAAAGCGCAACCAGTGAGATAACAGCTGTATGTGACACAGCCACTTTTTGATTCCTGCGCTGCACTTAGCCTCTGCAAAGTGTCCACACTATGCTCTGCGCCCAGCTATTAAAAACCTGTATAACTAGCAATTAGATGTAATGGCTATTATATTTTATTCTATTAAAAAAAACAAAAAAAAAAAAAAAAAACGTGGCTCTATAAATGTGAAGAGCTAAAGAGGACTGGTTTATTTGGTTTTATTTGGTGGCCCAGCAAACTCTAATGGAGTTTCTTTTCCTTCAGTCATGGTTGTAGTTCCCACCGTCCATGTCCTCGGTAATATGTTTGAAAATTTTGAGGAGTTACATGACATGAAGAGGAGTTACGATTAAGCATACAACACATGTTTTTATATTTTATTTTTTATTTTTAAAGTGGATTATAATATCTTTTAGATTAAATTTCTGGGTTTTTTGGGGCTAAATATAGACTATAGACTAAATATATTAAATTAAATTAAAAATAAATGTAGTGTTCTTTATACCTGGCACCAGGCCAAAGTAGTAAAGTAAATACTCAGAAAATTGTACAGAATTTAGTTAGTGGCTGGAAAAAGATTTCTGTGAAAATATGATAACTAATTTTGATTTTAGGGAGAATTATTCCTCTGATAACCTTCAAAGGTTTAACAAGCTATAGCCTAATGTGGTGAATATTGTACATAGCTTGTAGCGAGCATCTCTCCTGTCTCCCTTGTAAGACATTTGCGGCTCATTTCATGCAGTGATCATTTACAAAGAACACTTTTGCCTGTGTGTGGGGGGTTAATTGAAACTGCTTTCTGAAAGTGTACTCATTCATCCCGGGAAGTCTAGACGGCTGTGAGGTGTCACAGATATGTAAACTCATTCTTTGCTGTCTCTTCTGACACCCAGGGAGGATCCAGAGTGGTATTTGGCAGAGTCTCTCACCACGGGCCAGCAGGGCTACATCCCGTACAACTTTGTTGCAATGACCACAGTGGAGACTGAACCGTACGTCATACAGGAAACATAATCGACACCATCTCTTATACCATGCATGCCGTGTCCCGGTTGGGGGGGAAGGGAAGTGGTTAGCTCAAAGTGTGATGCATATTGTGTGTGTTTTTGCTGCAGGTGGTTCTTTAAGAACATTTCTAGAAACGAAGCCATGAGGCTCCTCCTCGCTCCTGGGAACACGGTGGGCTCCTTCTTGATTCGAGAGAGCGAGACAACCGAAGGTGATCTTTTTTGTCATCACGGCATTGACTCATATACAGTCTACACATAATCAAACTTTCTATTTCACAAGGTGGTTTCTCAGCAGTATGTTTCAGTATGGCCTTCCACTGTTACATTCGCTTAAAGGTGCTACATGTTTAGACATTGATGTATTTGTTAAGTGAGATAACACCCAAAAGGACTCTATATCACTCAATCTTGGTTTTACTGGCAGTGTTCCTACATACTAATACACTACAAACCCCACTATATGTGTCATAAATCAATATTTTCTGTACTGTAAAGTAGTCTCACATTAGATAATGCTTCCTCTTTGTTCCAGGGTCATTCTCCCTATCAATCAGGGACTTGGACCACAACACTGGCGAAGGAGTCAAGCACTACAGAATCCGCAACATGGACAACGGTGGCTTCTACATCACGGCCAAGATATCCTTCAACTCGCTGAAGGAGCTCGTCCAGCATCACTCACGTGCGTGTAGCTTGTTGAAGGGGTTAATCAAGATGCCTGTGGGGTCTTTATCTGAATGATTTTTTTAAACCTGTCTCCTCTTTCTATCGTCGGCTATAGGTGAGACAGACGGGTTGTGCACGAGGCTGGTGAAGCCGTGTCAGTCGAGGGCGCCGCAGAAGCCATGGTGGCAGGATGAGTGGGAGATTCCCCGTGAGTCCCTGAAGCTGGAGCGCAGGCTTGGAGCGGGACAGTTTGGAGAAGTCTGGATGGGTGAGTGACAGAAAAGATGACAAGGGGATATGCTATGTAAAGATATAGTAGAGTAATGTCTACCTGAGCAGAGAATGAAGTCACTATCCCTCTGTGTGTTGTAATCATGGATGTATAATATGAACTTGATACCATACCCCAAGATAGAGCCTATTCAGTCTAAGGAGAATTGCTCGCTTAGCGCGTATACAAAAAATATTTCTAGCTTCCGGGTTTTCTTTCGGGGTCCACTGAATATGCGCGTATTTGTTTCTGGCCCCACTCGCGAGTTCCCACCCGGCCCATAGACTTTATATTGTGATGACATCACAGATGTTGAAATCGCTTTTCTTGGCTTGAGGAAAGTTTTACAAATATAAAACCTCCATGGAATAAAAATTCATAATAGAAAGGTCAACATTTGCAGTTCCTGTCAACAGTTTTACAAGCATCTCTTTTGCAATGGTGGTCTATGGGGAAAATGCTTTTTGGGCCGTGCGGAGGCAATACAAATGCTCCCAATCTCGCATTTACCTTTAATTTCAATAATTTAAGTGTTGCTTTTCCACTTTTTTGCAGTTACATAACGTGTAAGAAGTCCAGTTGCTCAATCAAGTTGTGGGCAGACAAAGCCTTAAGCCAGGGTTTTTTCTGCAGCGTATGCAGAACGGTTTCCTCAACACAGTCTTAATAGTAGGCTTGTATGAGCTGGTTAACTGGAGAATGATGAGAGGTATTATCCCTGTTATGCAACATCACTCAGACTACATAAATCTAAATTTCCAAAGAGCTCACGGATTGGAGGATTGGTCTCTTGACAAGAAATCAACATGTTTTGATCACGAGGTATATCAGTTGAAATAATCTGTGTCACAACCCTCTTATTATTCAATTGGCAAGCATTTTCCATCCGTATTTGCCAGCACAATTCAACATCCCTGTACTAGAGATAAACATTGCCAACCCTGGAACTTTTCTTCATTTCACAGCCATTTTCTATTTACAGAATCTTCTGCATGTAGTCTGGGCACTGTATTTGTTTCTCTATCCTCATCCAAACATTGGTTCATGGACATACTTGAATAATGGGAGTGACTGTCACTTGATATGAAGTCTCTATTCTTGTTAGTTGACATGAAAATATGCAGAAATGCTTTGAATAGTGAATGTAATTTGATCCCATTGCTACACTTCATGCACGGTGTGAGATGCTCAGCGTGCTACATGACTGAAGACGGAACTGGCTGTCTGTGGGCTTGATTGACGTGTTGATGTGTTAGTGCAACTGTTGTTTGTTTAGCACATATTTGATCACAACTGATGATATAACCACTGTGTTTATGAAAACAAGCTGAGATGAATGCTCTCTTGGTTGACTTTTATATTGAACACAATGTAGTAGTTCTTGTGTCCAAAATATTTTTGAGCCATATGACTTTGGATATCTTCTGACTTTTATTCTAGGACAACAAGAGGTCGACATTTTTGGTTTGGATTGAAATAGCTCAAAAACTATAAAGTGGATTAACATTAAAGATAGGGTTGGTAATGTTGAGGAACTAGCAAGAGTAGGCTATGCTAGATTTAAAAAAATATCCAAACAAAAAACAGAACACAGGTAGACAGGCTGTTCAATCATTCGACGGACTTATTGCAGTTCTGCATTTGATTCATTGATTGCTGTTAGGATGTAGGCCTAATGAGAATTTCATCAAATATAATAAAAAAATGCTTTTAAAGAACACTTTCAATCCTAGCTTTAAAATTGGCGCAAATATTCATGGTACCAAGAGGATGAATCACGATGACTTTGGGCGTCCTCTGACTTTTCTTCCAGCGCCATCATCAGAACGAAATTCCAATCGGTTAAATACTTTGGTTTATAACCAAATACCTGCAAAACTAATGACATGGCACAGTGGTGCAGTGGTTAGCGTTGCACAGCAAGAGGGTTGCAGGTTCCAACCCGGCTTGGTCGGTCAGTTTGGAGCCCAATGCTCAGCCGCCCCCCCAAACCTGAATAGGAATCATTGTGCTAACATCCTAAACTGAAATGGTGATCATGGAAAATGTACATCAGCATGTTAGCATTGTAATTGCATACTAATGTTAGCATACTGATCAAAGCACCACTGTAGACTCTAAGTCTTGTTTTAATCAATGCCTTTCAGAAACCCACTGATGTCTAAATGTATATTTTCAGGTATCTACAATAATGACAGGACGGTGGCAATTAAGAACCTGAAGATGGGCACAATGTCAGTGGAAGCCTTCCTGGCAGAGGCCAACATGATGAAGAACTTGCAGCATCCACGCCTCGTCCGCCTCTTCGCCGTCGTTACCCAGGAGCCAATCTATATTGTCACGGAGTACATGGAAAATGGTGGGTAGAAATGCTCTACGTGTCGCAACATGAGGCATTTTACTAATAACACCAAGAGGGAATTCCAGATATCAGTCAAAAGAAAAGGAGAACTTACTCCCAGGGTATTTCCATGAAATGAATGCTTATTTGAGGCTAAATTAAACAGAAACCCTTCTGTAATCATACCAGCTTCTTTCAGTTAGGAATATGTCTAAGCCTGTCTGAAATGATAATTTCCTTAATCTCCTGCTGCCCCGTTGCCTTGAACACCAAAAGTGATGTCATCATGGTAACGTCAATAGGCGCCTGGAGCAAAGACGGGGAAAGTGTTTTATAGGCAGTGGCGCATCATAGACATTCAGGATCAAACATGTCGATCTGGTATCGGACTAAAGGTGCCAGAGCGCAAGCTTGAACAAAAGACTGGGCTGCCCCATGTGTTTCACCCTTTTCATGAGTCACAGACGGGCGCTCCACTCCGGTGACTCTGTTGAATTAACGCCTTTTGATCACACAACCACAGCTGCCTTCATGTATATTTGTGTTTGATTAAAGATATGATTAGAGATGCACGTTACTGGAACACTATCGTATAATCATCACCCATATGATCAGCAGTGAGAGCACACCTAAATAAGGGAGCTAAGTCATGAGCCTTGCCTCTCCAAGCATGCTGCTCTGCTGAAGTGGCCTGCCTTCTGATATCGGCTATTTTCAGCTCGACGCTCCTGCATTCACCGCTCTGGGCTTAAATGTTTCAAAGCAAACATGAACTTTCGCTTCTTTTCCGGGCCCCTCTAGACAGGTTACTGGTGTTTACTCACCGAGGGGAAGTCTCCTTTGGCTCGTCTGACACGAAGTGGTGTCAAAACAGGAGAGGGTGATTCACCAGGTTATTGTTCACCGAGACCCCTTCATGATACTTGGCTACTTTCCAGAGTCTGTATTACACACATGCATCCACAGACACTCACAGGCATGTGTACACAAACATTGGAACACTGTGAGGTTGTAGTAAACAAACTTTGACAATGGCAGTTTGTTCAGCATCTTTCCACTGGATCTTTCCTTCTTAGAAAACACTGTGAAATCACAAACACAAGTAATAAAATGGGGTCATGGCAACAGCTGCAAACAACTTTCCATATTACAACCCCTGTAATAGTTTATGACGCCCAAACGCAGCTCTCATATGGAAGTGATCCAGCATCTGACTGTTTCACTTTGACCTCAAAAGTCTGTGTAATTCTTTTTCACCGGGAGGAACAATAACAAAATGCATAGAGAGATGCTGTGCACAAACACAGCAACAGCCTTGCAGCTGAATTGAATGGAGTGCCTTTGTATGGTCTTGTATGAGTGGCCTGTAAACCACCAGCAGTGGCTCTACATGAGGCTGCCTCTTTGTCCGGGATCCACGTGTGGACAGGACACAATTGTCGCCTCTGTTGTCAAGAGAAAGGATGGCTCGTAGTTCCCGTCTTTTCAGTTTGTCCCTTTTTTTATCATCGAAGACAACAACGATGGAAAATAACAGGCGTGTCATCTCAGCTTCCCTTTGTGACCTTGACAAAGAGCGCTCCTCTGGCTCTCAGACTTCAAAAGCAGCCTTCCGGCCTTAAGCAGCGGAGCAAAGGCCTCCTCTTTCCTGGCACAGTCATTCCTCTTATTTCCTTTGATTTGACTTGGTTGACCGGTGTGCAGAGGTATTGTTCTGCGCTAATCAAACTCAACACAAAGTCTGCTCTCAGAAGCTATGCATCAACTTGACTGATGCTCCGTGCACTTCCTCACAGTGTTATGTTCCCTGATTTGAAATGCTATTCTGGTCCGACTGTCTATTTATGACTGTGGGGAATCATGATGTTTTTGACCAAGGAAAATATCACCAGTCTTCTGGACGAAGCATGACTTTACTTTTGTTTTCCAGTTAATATGACAGCTTATTGCTTAAAGGAACAGTGTCTAAGTTTAGCGCCATGGCGTGGTTGCAGATTGTAACGAAATGAATACCCGGCCCGTTCTCATTCCCTGGGCGTTAAATACCGAGGCTTTGTCACAGCCGTTGGCCTGTATTGCCGCACCCTTTAGCCTTGGTATGAAAAGCACCGGGCGTTCCATTAACTATAATGTAAACCCATCCACGGCAACAGTAAACGCTTCGAGAAAATGCGCTGGGAGTGTGGTGATGTAGTTTAAAGAGCAAAAAGACACGCACTGGACGGGTGGGATCAATTCATTTTGTTCAGCAAAAAGTGCAGTTTCTGAAAACATATTACTTGAATGTCATTTTACAGGTAGCCTAGTGGATTACCTGAAAACAACGGAGGGAAGCAATCTGCCCATGAACACTCTGATAGACATGGCGGCTCAGGTAAGACATCTCTCTTTTTTTCTTTACTATAAATGTGTTTGTGCTTTTATATCCATACTCCGTTTACCAGATTCCCTATCATTCTTTCACTTCCTATTCTCTCAGCATGATCCTCAAAGACAGGAAACATGGCCACTGTTGTAATGAAGCTTACACGCAACACCAATTTTGTAATAATGACAGAGCTGGATGGGTGTGTGTGCAGGCGTGCACCGTGTGAATTGTGATGAATGTTGGTTTAGACATGTTGGCACAAATAAAACTGTGCTACTATCACACAGTCCGTACAGGGGACAAATTCACCTTTTTTGTCACATCTTTTATCTACTCACCACGGGTGCCGACTCAGCTGAAATGTCAAAATGAGGGCATGGTGACAAAATCTGATACTGATTGTATATGATGCAGATTTTCCGTTTCATTTCTCTGAATTTGTCTTTTCACTTTCATCAACTCTCAGTAAGATGCTCTGTCACAGCTCTGCCAAAGTGACATTGTGTACTGAAACCAATATGGAAGTTAATATAAATATACTATTTAAAGCCTGACAAATGATGAATCTGGTCAGTTAAGCCTGATGTTTGAACAGGTTTGAGACTGCAAGTTAAAGGGATAGTTGGACATTTTGGGAACTACGCTTATTATTTTTCCTGATTCATATAAAATTCTGATGATCTATCCCAATTTAACCCGTTCCAAAGTAAATGCTGACCGTCCCAATAATCAAATGATGTGTTTTTCTACAATAAACTTATTTCCATAATTAAAAGTGATGCGTGGCATAAATAAAACACCATTGGAAATTAATCCAAATTGTATTATGTTTAGACTTGCATCCTCCATGATAGCTGCCTCGTGCGTTGGCCTCTGCTCTTCTGTCACGCCCTAGTAGTAGGTTGCCAGGTTTGGGCGCATTGCACTAGAAATCACCCAATCATGTTTCAAAAACAAAACATAACTTCTCAGTATCTAGAAAAATGAAAATATTTAATGAAAAAGTCCTTTCGAGCCATCTGTCTCAAGTCTAATTAAAGTCTAAAGTCAAGAATATCAAGTCAAAGTCAAAGTCGAGTCTGTCATCAGTGTTATTCAAGCAAGTCTCAAGTCCTCAAATTTGTGATTCGAGTATGACTTGAGTCAAGTCATGTGCATTTTCCAATCTTTATGCTAAACTAAGCTAAGCTAAACTACAGGCTCTTGCTTAATATTAGCAAACAGATATGAGAATGGTATCAATCTTCTTATCTAGCTCTCAGCAACAAAGTGACTAAGAGTATTTCCCAAAATGTTAAACTCTAATCATGCCCACATCGACTTCTTGAAATGTTATATGCCCGTAAAGGAACTTTGACTTAACATGTATGTGGGTGTGGGAATGGAAAACACAACCACAGGAAGACAGAGTGAAATTTCAAAACCTAAGAATACATGAGATTCTTCATCCGGAGTAGGCAAAATTCTCCGACGCCTTAGCTTGGCGTAGAGAGGTAGAGTTTATACAGAGCTTTGTGGTGAACATATTTCACAGAAAGAAGCTTCCAAGCCAGTCGTCACGCACTGATAGCATTTGCGGTAGAAGCGCTAAGCAAGTAACTCTAACCATCATGTGATGGACCATAAAAATTCAAGTGATTAATGACCTTGCTCTGGCCGCAGTATTGGACACTCTGTCCACACCGTTATGCCTGCTAAAAATGTGTATACATCAGAGGAACTTGGGATTTTACTCAAATGTACACTGGCTATAGGAGACTTGAGCGGAAAAATAATTTAATGAATGCAAAGTAAAAGGTTAAAGTTTCTGATTGAATCATACCACAATTAAATGAATGGAATGGAGAGTAAAGAGGCGTTAAGTAAAGCCTGAGTGTCATGACGACGGTAGAAGTTTATGAAATACAGACATACGTACATCTCACGTTTCTGACAAGACCCCAGGGCCAATCGCACCTATGTGATAGATTCTTGTGTCTGAAATATACACCACTGACCCAGCAAAACGTAGAGAATTAGATACATAAACATAGACACAAATGACACAGATGCTTGTTAACTGTGAGTTTCTGTGGAAATCTTGTTGATTCTCGCTGTAGATAGCGTACCTCATATACAGATTGCCCCATGCATTGGGCGTAGAATCAGTTCCCCTCTGCTTATGTAGAAATGACTCATGTAGTATTTGATTGAATCAGAAACACAGTCACTGGAACAATCAGCCCGTCTACAGTAAGGTGAAGGCAGCTTTTAGTATCAGGAAGTAGAGCAGCCACAGCTGTGTACCTGGGTGGAGTATGCGGAGGTAAAGGGTTTAAGGAACTGACCTGTGGAAATGGTTAACTCCCTGGTTTGGGAGTTCACCAAACCAGTTCATCTGTACAACTCACACAAATATTACACAGTATTAAAACATACACAGGTCCTTCACACTCATTTTATGCTTGTACACACACAGGCGTAGGGCTGGTCTAATGATATGCTTCCCCCTGCAGGTGGCTGATGGCATGGGTTTCATCGAGGAGAAAAATTACATTCATCGAGACCTGAGAGCAGCCAATATTTTGGTGTCTAGTGAACTCATCTGTAAGATTGCCGACTTTGGACTGGCACGGCTGATTGAGGACAACGAATACACAGCAAGAGAGGGTAACAAGACCTCGTACAAATCACATATAC